>NC_141159.1:48999847-49608097 GCF_053477565.2 Lygodium microphyllum | reverse complement strand
ATCTTGAAATAAGTGTAGCCCATGAGATTGCATCTCGAGTTACTAGTCTACCAAAACTCCTTGTTCTTCTCGCCCTTCAGCATAGAATGAAAGAGCAAACATAACAACTAAGTATGTACAAAGTATCAAATCACACGCACAACTTTTGGGTGGTTTTCACACCTCGAATGCGCATCAATACGACAACGGGTTTACCCTATTTGTAGCAAGGACAAAGTGCTTGACATGTTGACAAACACGGATTTAGAGCATGGCTATGGTGGTTCAAAGACGGGAAGAAGACTCATGTAGACATAGACTTAGACATGACTGTCACACAAGTGAATTAGGTTTCAAGATTGAGACTTGAACTCATAAACACAATCTTGTGTGTCGACAATGACACTGACACTTTACTGAAAAGAAAAGAGTACTATCATTGCATTAAGAAAAGGAAGTAAGTACAATGCTTTATAGGAAAGTAGTAAACTGTAGTAGGCACCACTGTGCATATGGGATAGGTAAGCCTACATGTCCTTAGCCCTGAAGCTCCATACAAAGAGGCTGTCAGTAGGTGTGATTGTCTGAATCTCAACACCCCTCCTCAATCACAACCTGAAAGGCACAAAGTGTGTAGAGGCTGTAATGAGAACCACCTGCAAAGGGTGGGCACACTACAAACATGGTAGACACTGGAGGCTGTCGTAGAAAAAGGCTAAGTGTGGGCACCAAATCATAGTGGAAATCCAGAGGCTGTAACAGGGGCCTAACAAAGTGTACAGGGACTATAATGCCAAGTTACATGGGGAGTTTACAAAGCTTATGGAAAGACGCACTAGGGCTAGGAAATACAAGGCTTTTAAAACAGTCTATCAGAGTAATGAGAGTAGAAGGACTGGTGAGGTTTGTCCTTCCGATCCTGGGAGTCTTCATCTTCATTTTCATCTTCTTCTTTTGGTCCATGGTCTTCTTCTTCTTTCACAGCTGTAAGATAGGCCTTTTGAGACCTCTTTCTTGCATGGCAGAACTTCTCAGTGTGTCCGATCCTTTTGCAGAAGTCACAGAAGAGCTGATTCTTCTTGCCTTTGTACCCGTTGCCAACATATAATGCATGCTCATCTCTAGAGGTACTTGGTTCTTCCTTACTTTTTAGCTTCTTTTCCTCTTCTAACAGTGATGCCTGGATATCAACAAGTTCAGGATTTGGCATGTTGATTAAAGTTGTTGATACATTATTATATTCAGGAGGCAAACTCTTAAGTAGAACACCAATGCAAACATCTTCTTCCATTTTAATGTTGATTCTTGCAAGTTGGGTTAGTCCTTCCATGTAATTTAGATGTGTGGCAAGTGATGTGCTAGACTTCATTTCAATCCTGAAAAACTCAATCAAGAGACCATATTTTGATGATTTAGACTGTGCATCGAACAAGGTGTCAAGTCTCTTCCACATATCCTGTGAGGTCTCACAGTTATCCACATGGTGGATATAGTTGTCGTCTAGCTCCAGTTTGATAATGGCCTGGGCTTTGTCATCATTCTTTTGCCAAGTACCTGCAAGGTCCGCATCCTGAGGTTTCTTCTCTTTGTGCCATTTGTGATGGCCCAAAGACCCTTCTTCATCAAGATGAGCTTGATGTGGGTTTGCCAGGTGTGAAACCCAACTCCCTTGAACAGAGCTGTCGATGAGTCTTTTCCCATGCTGAAGAGCTAAAGCGGCAGCAAATAAGTTCCAAGATTCTCAAATTTTACAAGTGAAAGAGCAGATTACAATGTGTCAAGAGATACAAGTAATGGTAGTGTGAAAACACACTATGTCTGACTTGATGTTGAGCTTGAATCTTCGTGTTTGGGTCTTCAATCCTTTGTCGATATTTCCAGGTTCTTCCCCTCCTTGATTTGATGCTGGCACAATAGATCTGAGTAACCAATGCTTTAGTTGATTGAGAAGAAGTAAGAGCTTGAATTAAAGTGGCTATGGTGGCTTGGTCTTCAGTTCTTCCAAATGTCCAAGATCTCCCCTCCTTTATGATTTGATGGGAAAGTTGATCAAATCAGAGTGATAAGGGCTTTGTTGAGTCCTGAAGAGAGAGAAACTGATGGATTCTTTAGCTTGAAGCTCAAAGCTATGGTGGACTGTGTTAGGTTTTCTATAGCTGCCTGGTTTTTTCCTCTATGTGGGCTGTATACTTGATCATTTCCCAAACTTTTTACATGGGTAGAAAGCTTATGTCATAGCCTTCCAAAGCCCCATAGTTGCAGGCTGAAATTTGTCGTGTGCCGATGGCGCAGATGGTACGAACAAGAAGAGGCACAGATTTGGCAGAGATCTCGAATTTACACAATGCTGACCTCTGATGCGCATGATGTTGAGGACTGATGTGCTACGATGAAGTGCCTTGGAATGTAGAATAACTTTGCAGAAGCAATCGAATTGAGATATGACCTATAGATGCAGATCTAGGTCCACAAACAGGGATGGGTCATCCTGGCTATGGCAGACAAAGAGCTTGAGAGAAGTTGGAAGTGAGGAATGAGCTCATTGGCGAGGACCAAGCTGACCTGAGAGAGAGCAGAGAAGAACTAAGCCAAGCTAAGCCATGCCCGACTGGACTCTGATAGCATGTTGACAAACACGAATCTAGGGCATGGCTATGGTGGTTCAAAGATGGGAAGAAGACTCATGTAGACAAAGACTTAGACATTGATTGTCACACAAGTGAATTAGGTTTCAAGATTTAGACTTGAACTCATAAACACAATCTTGTGTGTGAACAATGACACTACCACTTTACTGAAAAGAAAAGAGTACTATCATTGCATTAAGAAAAGGAAGTAAGTACAATGCTTTATAGGAAAGTAGTAAATTACAGTAGGCACCACTGTGCACATGGGATAGGTAAGTCTGCATGTCCTTAGCCCTGAAGCTCCATACAAAGAGGCTATCAGTAGTAGGTGTGATTATCTGAATCTCAACATGACATGTTAAAAAAATTCTTGGCATTCGTAGAGAATCAAATTGATAAGACACTTAAGTGTCTTTGCTCTAACAACAATGGGGAGTATGTGTCCAAAGATTTTCAGGAATTTTGTGATAGTAAGGGGATAAAGAGCTCACTACCCCTCATAATCCACCCCAAAATGGAGTTGCAGAGGGAATGAATCAGACCATATAGGATAAGGTCCATACGATGTTGTCTCATGCTACATTACCCCATGGATTTTGGGCAGATGCTGTTATGAGAACCATTCATCTGATTAACAGGTCACCAAATGGGTCTTTGGGGGGGGGGGAGATCCCCTCAAGAAGAGTGGTTGGGCAAGCCACCTTCTTATGCTCATTTGCGAGTGTTTGGTTGTGAGGATTTTGTGCACATATGAAAAGAAGAACACATCAAACTAGAACCAAAGTCTTGTAAATGCATATTCCTAGGATACGATGATGAGGGTGTGATGGGGTATAGACTTTGGGATCTTGAGAAAAGAAACATAGTGGCAATGACATCATCTTTCATAAAGATTGAATGTATAAGCAGCCCGAGAAGACTGAGGAAGTTAGGAGGGTTGTTTTCAGGGAGGATATACCTTTTAGACAATCGTTTGTGCCTAGTGGACTGCAGCATATACATGTTGTAGATACTCCTCAAAATGCATGAAATGGTGTTGGAAATGACTAGCAAGGTATTTCCCAAGATGATCCACAGTTGTAGCAAGAAAATATGCAATTAGGACAAGCATCAAGGACTGGACAACATGATGAAATTTACAGACAACAAGCTGAAAATACAGGTTTGCAAGTTCCATAGCCTGCAAATGCTGAGCCTTTGCTCCATAGATTGACCTGACCATCAAGGCCACCTGACAAGTTTGTTCCAGGTGCACAATATGCTACTGATTATGTCATGGTTATTGACAGTGGTGAGCCATCATGCTTCAAGGAAGCAACGACTAGACCGGATCGCAAGAAGTGACTCAAGGCCATGCTGTCAGAAATGGAATCACTTGATAAGAATGGTACTTAGGACTTGGTGCAGTTTCATAATTCTAGAAAACCCTTCCATGCAAGTGGGTTTACAAGATGAAGGTCACTTCTAGTTCTTCGCCAAAGTACAAAGCATGGTTGGTTGCAAAGGTGTACAATCAAGAACATGGAATTGACTTTGATGAGATCTTCTCTCTCATAGTCAATATGAATAATCTAAGAACCATTTTGGACTTGGTTGCAAATGAAGATATGGAGCTCATACAGATGGATGTAAAGATTGCATTCTTTCAGGGTGATCTACATGAGGACATATATATGCAATTGTCTGAGGGTTTTGTTACTAAAGGAAAATAGATGATGGTTTGTAAACTAAAACAGAGTTTGTATGGGCTGAAATAGGCACCAAGGGAATGGCATCATAAGTTTGATACTTTCATGTAGTCTCAGGGGTTTCAGATAATTCAAGTTGATCACTACTTGTACACCAAGAAGGCAGTAGATGACAGCCTAATTATATTGGTTCTGTATGTTGATGACATGCTAATTGCTAGTAGGGATACTCATGCCTTGGATTCATTGAAGCAAAGTCTTCATGGCTGAATTGACATGAAGGATCTTGGTGATGCCAATCACATTCTTGGATGTAAATACTCAGAGATAAATCAAAGGGGTTACTCTATCTATCTTATTAGGAGTATGTATCCAAGATTTTGTAGTGTTTCAATTTGGAGGGGGAGAAAGCAATCGGAGTTCCATTGCCTCCATATGTGAAACTTGATACAAATGACAATGCTACATTTGATGATGAGAAGGCTTAAATGGCCAATATTCTGATGCTTTAGCCATTGGCAGTTTGATGTATGCTATGGTTCCTCCATGTCCTTACATTGCCTTTGCAGTGGGAGTGGTTAGCATGTATATGGAAAACCTTGGCAAGAAGCATTGGGAAGCAGTGAAAGGTATTATGAGATATCTCAAGGAAAAAAAGGATTTGTGCATCTGCTTTGGTAAGCAGAAGGCATCTAACATTGGCTTTATGGATGAAGACTATGTTGGACATGCGGACTACAAGAAGTCCACTTTAGGGTATGTGTTTAACTTCACAGGGGGATCTGTCTCTTGGATATCCAAGTTGGAGAGTGTGTTGCATTGTCTACTACAGAGGTAGAGTATGTGGCTACCACTGAGGCATGCAAAGAGGCCTTACGGCTATCACATTTGGTTGTTGAGCTTGGGATTACTAAGGTTATTGTCCTCCACTGTGATAGTCAGAGTGCTATCATGCTAGCACGGAACCCTATCTTTCATGCAAAGAAAAAACACATAGAGGTGAAGTACCATTTCATTAGAGAGATACTTGATAGCAAGAGCATTGAGTTGGTCAAGGTGCACACTGCTGATAACCCTATAGACCTTCTCACAAAGGGTCTTCCAGTAGGGAGGCTTGCCCATTGCTGACAGATGATGGGTATTGGATAGGTATAGTCTTTTTAGCTTTGTATATACTTAGACTTAGCTGATTATTTTCCTCTACCTTTGGGCACATTGCCTTTAGGGGGGGGATTTTTGGGATAAAGGGTAGTGCTCGTGTCCACCCATAAGGGCTAGGCTGTACATAGTACATATACATATCTAAAACATTATTGAGGTACTCTTCAATACCACAAAATCTTTTGTCTTTGTCTCTTCTCTCTCTCAACCTACATCTCTACATAGAAGCTCCATTATAGCTAACTCAACATATACACAAGGGAGGTGCTCACCCATGCATGGGGGGAGTTGTACCCAATCTTCTATCGTGCAGACTTTCACAATTTCTCTTTTCTCATCTCCCTATTCTTTTCTTATTCAATTTGTGTTTCTCTTGATTTTGGTTAATAATTTATTTTTCTATGGTAAATGTTTTCAATCGTCCTCTCTCGTCATGCTATAATTGATATGAGCTTAGCTTGCCTAAAGCTAGGAAATGGAATGGACTTGGACTTTGTAGTTGTGATCAAGAGCGAGCAATGTAACAAGCTCAAGATGGGATTTATCACAGTTGGCTTTAATTTTGGAGATGATAGCACACTAATCTATTCCAAGAGTATTCAAAAAGCCTTAGGGAGTTTGAAAGAATTTGATTGGATTCTAATGGTAAGAGCAAGCTTGTCATATGCACATCCTTTGGAAATACTCAAGTTGAAAACTTGGCCACCAAATCTTCATGAAGGTTCTCCTCTAAACCATAGATAGCTTTCTATTTATTATAAACCCTACTATCCTACATTTGGAATAATTTTCTATAAGCTACTCCCAATTCAAGTGTTCTATATATCAAAACAAATCTCATTTCATGCACTTTTAGTGTGTTTAAGTTTTAGGCTAAAAATTTTCTAAGACAAAGTGCTATCTATGGGCTGCTGTCTATAGCAAAACAAGGGCTGAAAGTGAGCTAATATTCAAATACTCCAATATCAATTGGGATATGGACTTCTTCTCATGCTATCGTATGACTTTCTTATGAATGTATGAAATAATGTCCTCTTCATCCATGGGTGGTAGCTCTTCCCATAATCCACTTGGGTTCAAGGCTTGAGCTAACTTACATGAAAGATATTGTGAACCTTTGTGGAAGAAGGGAGTTCTAAGCAAAAAGAAAAATCACCCTTATGCTTTATAATCCTATATGGCCCAAAAAACCTATGTGCCAACTTGTTGCTAGAGCCATCTTTGAGAGAAAAATATTACAACTTAGGTACCATCAAAAGTACCAACTCTCCTTCTTTAACTCCATAAGTCACGTTTTCTCATTAGTATAAAGTTTCTTTCATTCTTGAGTTTTTTAAGATTCACCTTGCACTGTTGAAGTTAGGCATAGTGCTATCAAAAGTTTCTTTCCTTGAGGATTTATCTTCTCATGTTGTACATGACTATAGAAATGGTTACCTTATATCCATGTAGAGACTTGAAGGGGAGATTCCTATACTAGAGTTAGTGGATTGTTTTTCGCAAATTCAGCCAAATGAATCCATGAATTCCATGCAAACTAAACATGATGAAGAGAGGTTCTTGAGTAGGTCTCTAGTCATTTATTCACTTGCTCCATTTGACCATCAATTTAGGCAGTTTGGGATGGTATGCTCTAGATGGGCCCAATATTTTCCCCATTGAGCTAAAACCAATTACCAAAATTTTCTCATAAACTTGGTATCCCTATCATGAGCTATGATTTTTCAGAGCCCATGCAACTTAAACAGGTTCTCCATAAACTAATTGACTACTTGAGATGTTGTAAACTGAGTCTTCATGGAAATAAAATGGGCTACTTTGGTTGAGTCTATCCACCACCATATAAATGTGATTCCATCTCTTCTTGATTGTAGGTAAGCCAATAATAAAATCCATTGTTATACGCATCCATTTGCACTTAGGGATAAGTAATGGTTACAACAAATCTTCTATATTAAGAGTGTTGTCCTTAATTTGTTGACATGGCACACATCTAGAAACAAAGTTTTTGACATCGTTCCATAGGTCTTTCTAGCAAAAAAATTTGGCTATTTGGTCATAGGTTCTAAAGACAACTAGATGATGAGCTATATGCAAAGAATGCATCTTGTTCATTTTTTTTGCTTGAAGTAGGAAGTATAGGGAATTACAACTTTTCCATGAAACCAAATGAGGCTATTGTTGAATTGAAATGAGGAGTTCTCGATCCTCCATTAATTCTTGATGTAGTTTTTGGAATAAATAGATGAGTTCTAAAAAATAGGCCTCTTGGAGCTCTTTAATCAAATCACTATGAGCCTCAATTATGGATTAAACCTTGCATGCCCACATTCTTGAAAGAGAATTACCCACAATATTATCCCTAGTGTGAGTAATATGAAAGCCATAATTTTGTAAAGTAGTACTCATATTCATTGCTTAGGAGTAAGATTAGACTATGAGAGGAATTAATTTACTCTAAACCAACTTCCATAAAGATAGTGGTGTCATTTCTTGATCATATAAAGAGTAGCCAAATTTTCTTAGACATACACATTCATTTTCATCTCCTTATTTGTCAGCTTGTGACTTTCAATGGTAGTGATTCCATGCTCCTAAAGTAAAACTACATCTATGCCTCATCTACTTGCATCCAATGGATAGTGAACTCTTTTGAAAAGTCAAGGAAAACCAAGATGGGAGTTGAAATGAATAATTGCTTCCAATTATTAAAACTCCAATAAACTATAACGTTCCAAAATAAAGCTTATTTCTTCAGTCTATCTATAAAAGGTGTTGCAATAGTTGCACAGTGCACGATAAAACTTCAATATAAAGAAGATCAAACTAAGAAAACCATGAAACGAAGTGGCATTGCTAAGTCTCAGTCATTCCTTAACACACTACATTTTCTAAGGATTAGCCTTGATTCCTTCTTCATTAATAATGTGTTAGTTTGCATGATTGAACTTTTACTCTCCTTAGCAAACAACCTTCGTCAAAACATCAAACACCTTCCTCAATATCATTGAAGAATACCAATGCAAACTTGAAAAGAAAGTGTTGGAATACTTTATTCATGAGATTGTGAAAGGTGGCTGGAGCATTTGTTAACCCAAATGTCAAAACAAGAAAATGATAAAGCCCTTGATTAGTCCTAAATGTTGCTAGAGTTCCATAAATCCTTAGTTACCTTCCTCCAATAATGCATAGATGTTTTTTCCCCCACACCAACGGGACCCTTGCATGTTACTTGAGTGAGATTGGCTTCATTGGTTTTGGTTCTTATATCCCTCTTTACTTTAGTCAGTGTTCTCCTTCCATCTTTGAAATGCACCTTCAACTTCTCTTTGTTGTTTTCTTTGCCTTGGATACTTTTGCCTTTGTCATTCATTGCTGAGACGTTGCTCTTTTTTATCTCTCTTTCTGATCTCATCCTAAAATTTATGCTTCTAAATTATGCTATTGAAGGAGGTTCTAATAGTCAGCACTCCCATCCTATTAATGAATGCCCAAATGTTGTAAATACTCCATCTCAAGGAGTAGTTCAGGTCCTATACTTAAATATCCATTTTGAAATGTCCATACCCAAGCATTGAGAGAAATCAATTAGATGATCTAAAATGATGAAACAAGATGGGTTGGGTTCAAATATGAAGCTCACATTTGTACATGTGAAGATGTGCAAAGAGTTGAAGCAAAATCCTATAAGAGGAGCTTGAAATATTTGTGAAAGCTTAATCCTCTAATCATTACATTATTGGATTGAAATTCCCATGAACAATTAATCTCACATTGTAGTAATGTGACACTAGCTCTATCTTATGTAAGTTCATTGAACCTATGACCACTAAAGAACAATGTCATCCAGTCCCATTTGTAAGGAAAAATGGCCTAATTTGGGGAAAATAAATAGTCCTCCTCTTCATTTTAGTGATATTACTTAGTGCTAGGGTGTGTTTTGGTAACCTAGGTCGATTTTTCTTGTTCATTTTTTCTCGTGATTGAGAGACTCACCTACCAACTAATTCAATGAAATAAATAATAACAATTAGAAATGTTTCTAGAGGGTTGGTCAAAGAAAACTAATAAAAATTAAAAATAAATAAACATTAACTATACCAAGGTCCTTTCACAATTCCGAACATTAATATAACATTCAAAAATCTTGCAATGTCTTGTAGTAAGTGAATAAATAAATGTTTGAGAGCCTGAAAGCTCAAGCTTGAGATAACTTTCCAAGATCTAAAACAAGTACTTAGAAACACACATACACACACACGATTCTAGTTCTATATCGCCTAGGTAAAAGTCCCTTCAGCTCAAATTTCCCAATACCTTTGAGATTTTTAATCTCACAATCCCTATTCCCGCCTAACACATTGCCTAAAATATGTGATGTGACACAGCCTCATTATAGAGAATGTTGTCTCATGCAAACTTAACTTACCATAGAGCCTAAATCCACTCCTAATATCCTAGAAAACCGACCACATAGTGGATCACCTTGGCCACTCTACCACATAGTATACATGTGTGCTCAATCACAGCATATACACATTCTTGATCCCTTATCTTAGATACACGCTTACCCTGTTAACCATTAGTAGGGCACATTAGTTCACCAGTTAGTGCACATTAGGCAATCAACTATTATGCAGGCACCTATTAGTATGTATTTTTATGCCTATTTTTCTCTTTCTTTCAATTTTTAAATTGATTCCATATCAATTGTAGGTCTATGGAGAAAGAACAAGAAAAAGATGATCCTTAGATCCAATGCCATAATGAGTATATAAAAAAACCCTTAATACATCTTGTGAGAATCTTTAACTACTTTGTTAATCATATTCTCCTTTATAATTTGATTTTTTATACATATGTATGACTTTATATATGCTTGATATGAATCTCCCCCCACACATTTGAAGATATGACCATTTAATATTCAATGCTTCAAAAGTCTCCATTGATGGTTTCTGTATACATGTCCAATAAGTTTTCTATCATTTTCCTATCTATCTTAGCAAGTAATTTGTACTACAAAATAGAATTGAATGCTCTTATAATGCAGAAACCTTTCTTCTAGATTACACATGAGTCTAGTTCTATGTCTCTTATGTACAAGTTCTTTAAGCACTAATTTCCCAATACCCTTGTGATTTGTAATCTCCTAACACATTGCCTACTTAGTGTGATATGACACAACCTCCCTATTGAAAGTGTTATCTCATATGAACTTCACTTACCATATAGAGCCTAACGGGCATATTTCAGAGTTCACTGAAGCAGTAACCATCTTGGTGAATTGACCACACACTCTATCACCTTGATTACTCTACCATATAGTGCACTTGTGCACTCAATCATATAGCATACATGAGTTCTTGATCCCTTATCTTACATACACTAATCCTCTTAACTATTGGTAGGATACATCACTTAACTACTTAGTGCACATTAGGGAATCAACTAGTATATAGTCACTTGATGACTTCTTGGCCCACATTTGAATATTCAATCACTCTAGGCAAGCTTAATTTTTTTATTACACTACACCTTAAGTGCTCTACCACTATCACACTCGACCACTTGTAGCTCACTTGCATTTGTAGGTCTATGCACACCCACAAGCACAACTCTTCACTTGTGCGCTCACCTAGTTTAGGGAACTCTATACACACATTGAGATAGACTCATCCACTTTTCTATGTCAGAATTAGATTGCACTAACTTAAGGAGCATCATTTTACGAGGTAGGGTAGGCATGCACAACATATATGTAAGCACTCTTGCACACTCTAATTTTTCCATAAACACTCTTGCACTCGCATTGACTCTAGCATTTACTCTTGATTATGGGTATGTTCATGTATATTGCCATTCTATCTAAAGGTAAGTACTCAATAAATTATTTACATGATAACACACACACACACACACACACACACACACACACACACACACACACACACACACACACACACACACACACACACACACACACACACACACACACATGCACACACACACATGTATGTATGCACTCCCACAAGGCACATACTAAATTCATCCCCACATACTCGAGCTCCTGGGAGGAGCTTTGCTACTATGATGCAAGTTTTGGCAGCTTTAGAAGGTAGTGAACACACACCATCTCAGAGGGACTGCATCAGAATGGCCTTGTACTTTCTCCATTGGGGGATGAATATTTTGTAGAATGTGGAATTGGCAAGAAAAACTTCCAATTCTTCGATAGTGATAGGAACTTTACTCTCCATTGCTTTTCTTTCTCTTCAATTGTGCCACTTCTTCCATTTTTAGCCTTTGTTTGTACATGTTGATGACAATTTTTCCTATTTGTACACCAAAAACATGGAACCCCAAAAGAGACACCAAGGAAAAGGGGTTTCTATTGCAAAAAAATCTATCTTGTAACATCAACAATCTTTTGTTTCATTCTTTAGAGAACCACAACAAGGAAAAGAACACCACTAGCAAGAAATCTTCATGCAGCATCATAGTAGATATCTCCCACGGATTTGATAGAATCAACCATAATCTTCAACATCTTCATAGAGTCCATAAAAAATAACAAGAACACAAAATAATACACAACTTTTGAATGTAAATAATTACATATGATTCATCTTCATTGTCTTGATAGTTCTCTCTCTCAACCTCTCATAGATAAATACATTATTTTGCATAGAATTGGCTATCTCTTGCATATGATCTCTCTAACAATAGTGCACTCTCAATAGTACATCTAAAACCTCACTATAATACTCAATAATAACTCACAAAAATACTTCTTAGTTCATGGATACACCTCCCAAAATTTGTGACAGATGCAAAGAGATACCAGAGACGTCATAATGTCCTGTGAGATTTGGCTTCTATCACTGTTCTTTTATAACCTTACGTGAATCTTCATTAGCTACTTCTTCTCGTAAATTAGCTTGAAGAGAGCTTCCATTCATCCTTTTTTAATACAATAAAACCTCCCAAAACATCCATAAATCCAACATAACACTCAACAAAAACAAACAAAACATACCACATAGAACAACAGGACAACAGAAGAACAAAACTATAGAAGTTACAGAACCTTACAAAATATCAACAAAAACCATAAAAACCACAAAAACCAAAACAAAATCAATTCAATCTTTCATAAACCTTTTAGCACAACTTGTTGGACCTTTCGGACCTTCCTCCAATCTTAGAGCTTGAGATGGAGGCAATGATTGATGCATTACTACCCATGGATGCCAAATCATCCGATCCACTCAGAGAGGAGATGTTCATACCATTGTATGATGGGTGCTGAGTATCTTGCTTAAAGATTCTACTTGCACTTCTAAAGTATATTGGCAAAGTATAGATGGGAGTGAAGCGAGTATGATTGAGTTGTTTAGGTACATATTATGCTCCTTTGTTTTTGAATTCATTATAAAAATGCTTTTTATGTTCCTCAAAGGTGCTTGTTTTTTTTAAGGTTGCTAAAATATCACATATTGCCACCTAAAAACATGATGCATGAGTCCCATGACGATGCATGATTGGTGTTAGGAAATCTTAGCATGGACTACAATATCATTCATGCATGTGTCAACAATTGTGTGATGTTTCAAGGAGACTATGAGACAATGGAGACATGTCGTCAGAAGTATGGTGCTCATATGTATCGATAGGACTTGCAAGGGCAAACCACCCCTTAGAAGATTATGAAACACTTTTCACTTATACCAGGTATACATCACATGTTTTGTACATCAAGCATGGAGAGCTTGACAATGTGGCATGTGCAAAGTAGATCCATAGATGGAGTCCAATGAATATCAATAGATTCATGAGCATGGAGCCACATTAAGTCCACCTTTACATGATTTGCATGAGAACCAATGAATTTTCAACTCGATCGTGCTATGGATGGCATGAATCCATTCATTCTTTGCTCAACTTCTTATAGTGTGTGGCATATACTCCTTGTAAACTACAACATCTCGCCATGGCTTTCTATGAAGAAAGGACACCTAATCCTTAGCTTCTCATTCTTGGGCACTACAAAGTCAAGAAACCTAATTGATTTTCACTCTCCATGGACTATATTATGGTGTTAGATGCTAGTGAGTCTCTTTTCTATAATAAGGCCATACACAGAGATGATAATCACTCTTAGGAGACGGCCATGTAGTCAAAGTATGACTCATTGCAAATGAATCATATATGGAACTTGGTTCCTTTACCTAGTGAAAAGCATGTTTTGCTGTGCAAGTGGGTATACAAGTTAAAGAGTACCCCATAGACACCCCAAGTTGGCATATAAGACTAGATTGATTATAAAGGATTTTAAGTTGGAGCATGGTGTTGACTTTCATGATGTCTTCTGTCTTGTGGTCAAGATGACTATCCTACACTTGGTACTAGCTTTGGTTGCTTAGTTAGATTTGGACCTTTATTAGATGGATGTAAAGATAGCTTTCTTACATGGGGATCTACGTGGTGCGATTTATATGCAATAGCTTAAGTTTTTGAAGAAAAAGATGAGGAACACCTAGTGCGTAAGTTGGGAAAGAGCCTTTATGGTCTTAAGCAGGCACCTAGGGAATGGTACCATAAGTTTGATGTTTTCATGCATTCACAAAGATATACATATAGTGAAATGGAAATGTATCTCTACACAAAGAAGGCTAGTGATGGTAGCCTTATTATCTTGGCACTTTATGTGGATGATATTTTGATTGCTAGGAGAGCTCATGATGATGAGCTCAAAACCTTGAAAAGTTAGGTCAAGAAGAGCTTTGAGATGAAGGGCACGGGATAGGCTTCACATTTTCTTGGCATGCATATCATACACAATGCTCTCAGAGGATCCTTTACTTGTTAGAGAAGGACTATGTACATAAAGTCCTTGAGTACTTCCATATCTAGGATGTTAGGCCCATTGTCTATTGCTTACCTTCCCATATGAAGGTCAATCATGCATATTGTTCCCAACTAGATGAGAAGAAGGCCAAGATGGCCAAGTTCCCTTATGTATTGGTAGTGGAAAATTTGATGTATGCCATGATATAGACTCATCCATCCATAGCATTTGTAGTGAGAGTTGTGGCATAATGTATGGCTACATTTGGCCGGTGATATTGAAATGTCATGAAGAATATCATGAGATACCTAAAAGACACCATAGATATGAGTGTTTTCTATGACGATGAGGACACTACAATCATGGGTTACACTGACTCAAACAATGAAGGACATGTAGATAGTAGAATGTCTACCTCTGGGTTTATATAAACTTTTACTAGAGGTATTTTTTGTTGGACATCTAGGGTGAAAAAATGTATGGCCTTATCTACTACTAAGATAGTATATGTTGCATTCGTTGAGGCTTGTAAAGGAGGCTCTATGATTAGTTTGACCTTAGTATTAATATTACTTCTATACTACATTCAAATCTACGAGTGCTATTTATTTGGTCAAGAATTTTGTCTTCCATGTGAAGGCAAAGCACATTGAGATGCACTATCACTTCATCAGGGAGGTAGTAGAGAACAAGTCTCTTTAGCTTGTCAAGATCTCAACTAATGAGAATTTTATAGATCTGTGTACTAAAAGTCTCTCAAAAAAATGTTTTATCTTCCTTAGGAAGATGATGGGTATACGATGAGGTGATGTTGTTATGCGAGCGGTAATTGAGAGCAAGCCTCACTCACAACTTGGTAACAAGACGTTAAGGAGTGTTGGTGAGATTTATTGAATTTGTTGTATGAATGACACAACACAAAAAATTTAAATACTCGACAAACACCACAAGCCACACACAAAACCAAACAACAAACAATGCCTCTTGTAGCTCGAAACAATGAAAAAACTCAAACTAGGTAGAGTATCACACACACCAAACAATGCTTGAAAACACAACCTTTGAAGACAAAACCAATTGCACAAAATTATCATACCTTGAAATAACCTTCAACTGACACTTTGACTCTATAGCATCCAAGTTCCACCTTCACAATTAGCACGTTAAGTCTCCACACTTGTATGTGCAAAAAATAGTGCGTGCTCAATGACATGTGCTCTCTCATGTGTGTGCGCAACTAAAAGTCGCTGTAGATAGCTACAATGGGCCTCATAGTGTGCTAGTGCTCACGATGGTGCAAAATGTGCATAAACCCAAATCCATGGCATGGAAGTATTTGTTAAGAATAGGAGACGACCCTTGAGTGCAATGCATCAAACAAGTGCATCATGAAGTGCTCGTGACCCATTATCCCCGTGATGTGCTAGAGTATTGGCAAGAAAACAAACCTATTTCACAATCTTCAATAGCTATCAACAAACTCCAACTCTAGACTATCCAAAAAAAAAAACCAAACTTGACCAAGGCTAGCAGAAATCAAACCTAACTACAATTTGACTAGGGGTTTTCATTTTTTTAAAAATGTTTGACATATTCAGCCCTCCCCTAGTCTACAAACATTAATGTGTAGTATTTCCTTTCACAGAATGATGCTACATCTATCATCCATTCAATTTCCTCATTCTTTTATTGAAACTGTCATTTTGACCACTCCTCTATTTGAATTTTCATTAACCTTAATATGTATTTCTTTAATATTTATCCATTTATTATTTGTTTATGTACCTTTCCATCTAAATTTTCTAACACATAAGTCCCATTTTTAAAAATTTCGAAAAACCTAAATGGTTCTTCCCATTTTTGTTTGGAATTTATTTTGAAAAGTATGATCCAATTTACTATTGTATCTCAAAACTAAATCCCCTTTTTTATATTTTGTTTTTAATTTTATTATTAATGTCTTGTAAATTCATTTCTTGACTTCTTTCATATTGATCACACACTTCCTGTCTGTTTAATTGTGCTTCTTGTAATTGCATCAACCTTTCTGCGAAATAATTTTTTTCCTCACCTTCACTCAATTTTTCAAACATCCTCAAGGTCGGTGTTTCTACCTCTATAGGTAGTAAGGCTTCCCTTCGATAAACCATTTTAAAAGGAGAAAAACATGTACTTTCTTTCTTTGCTAAATGGTAAGCCCACAAAGCACTTGGCAACTCAATGTCCCATAGTTGAGGACGATCCTTTGTAATTTTAGACAGCATTCTTATTAACTCTCCATTAAACCACTCATTGAGACCATTACATTGAGGCTAATATGGTGAGGCAAAACTTTTTGTTATTTTCATTTTTTCACAAAGATAATCAATTAATTCTCCCTTAAAACATGGTCCTCTATCTGATAAAATCTCTAGAGGTGTTCCAAATTTATAGCATATGTCTTTATAGATGAATTTTCCCACATCTATGGCTCTAATGTTTTTTTACAGCTTTAGCTTTCGCCCATCGAGAAAGATAATCGACAGCTGCTATCAAAATATATATTTTTCAAAGATATCAAAAGCAAGAATTGTTTTTCTTGTTCTTGGTTTTAATATTTTCTCACTCATTCTTTGACATTCATGAAAAGATTTACACCAATGATTGACATCTTTATGAACACTTGTCCACATATATCCTTCAATTAGAATTTTTTGTAAAGTTATTTTGTAAGAATAATGTCCTCCGCATGCCCCCTCATGATTTATTTCTAGAATATGATATATTTCTTCCTTCCAAGGCACTCTTCTCAAGATTAAATCCACTCCTTTAGCGTAAAGAACATCATTCACTATTTTATATCTTCCAGCTCTTCTCAAAAACCCATATTTTTTGTCCTTGGGAGTACTAGATGGTACTTTCCCACTTAAGAGAAATTCTTCTTCCAATTCCAAAGTTTCTCTTCCTCTGTAGAGTGGGAAATCTTCTTTCATCATGAATACTTAACAAATTGCTAATTGGGCTACATTGTGAGCTTCCTAATTTTCTTCTTTGGACACATGTTTCGAACTCCAAGCTTCAAGCTGACTTAAATCTCTTTGAATTCTATTACATATTCTTTTCAGTGTGGGATTCTTGATCTTCCAAACTCCAAGTATTTGCTTTACTAATAGTAGAGCATCACCTCTAATTCTCAACCTTCAGATTTCCATTCTTTGACAAAGTATAATAGCTACTTGTAAGGTTGCATACTCAACTTCATTGTTACTTGTTGGCTCAAGTTTAACTATTTCTTTTTTTATCAACTTCCCATGTGGATCTTAAACTACGATTCCTCTTGATGATGCTTATTTGTGCCCTACGATATGATCCATCAAAATACATTAAAAATGATCTTTCTATTTTTGGTTTCACTTCTTTATCTCCAAATTTTCCTTTTAGCAAGAAAGAGCTTCCTCTATAGTTCAAAAGGTCTGCTATTGTAGCCCTACTTGAGTCCTCAACCTGAAACTTATACTGAAATTCTTCAAGTTCAACAATCCATTTCATAACTCTCCTTGAAAGATTTGTGTTATTCACCAATTGTAGTAATAGTGTATAGCTTGTCAGAATAGTTAAGGGTTTCGGTAGTAAATACCTCCTAAACTTTCTACAAGCAAGTATCACATTTATCATTCGACACTCCATTGCATCGGAATGAGCTTTTGGATGACGAGGAGCTATAGCGTGGGCTTGGATTTGTGGAGCACATATCATTTCCTTTTTTGGCCCTATGATCCATGTAGGCTTCTTTTATGTATTATTCCTTAGATATATTTCTTATTCTTTGTATAAAATTGCATTTTGTGATATTTATGGATACATTTCCATGTTTGTTTTGGACTCTTTTCTCCATGGTTCCATATAGTTTTATGGCTTTTCATTATCAGTCTTGTAATTATTTAAATATTGAATCAATGTCACTTTTTTTCTAGTATCTCATGATGCACCTGTCTTGATGATGATTGTGTATTCAATACGTAATTCTTTATAGAATATTATTTAGCACATGGTAGTGGGGAATGGCAAGCTAGCTTACTGCCCTACCACCAAATTTTTTTCTCTGTAAACCATCATTATTTGTGTCACTAATTTACCTACACATGTTGCTATTTAAGTCAATATACGTGTTAGAAAGCATCATTATTAGGGTCACTTTTGCGATGATAATAATGATACAAATATCAATGCTAATTGTGACAGATCTGTAGAGACATATATACCGATGCTTTTAGCAAAGAACATGGAAAAAACATTTAATGAATATTTGCATCACTTTAACTGTCAATATGTGGCATGTATCTTGTACTGTGGATTAGATACAAACCTTTCAATAGAGATGTGAGTATTAAATCTTGTGAATGTATATGCAACCATATAGTATGTTGAATGCTACAACTGGAAATATAGAAGAGAAGTGAGATATTTTCAACCCAAAATAGAAGCCATCTGTCATTCAAATAAGCTCACAAGGATTGGGTAGTAGTCAATAGCCAACAAAGGCTTATAGACATGAGAAAAGGGCTTCAAACAATTTCAACAAGATTCCTACATACCTACATTATATACTTCCAAACAAGGAAACAACTTTAGGTATAATGTTGATCCAAAAGGGGATTTCAAGAGAGCTAAAAGTGGAGCTAAATGGTTACCCAATACCATTAGCACTAAGCCCTTCTCTCATGACAAGCTAAAAGAACTATGTTTCAAATGTGGAGATAAATGATGAGCTACTCATAGATATAAGTGTAAAGCTAATAGTGCAAAGTTTAATATGATGATCATAAAAGATTTAGATAAAGATGAAACCAATGAGGAAGGTCTAATACATGATAAGGTAGCTCCTACTTGTGATAAAGTGTGCATGACCATGATGATCAATTTGTACAAGAGGGTTTAGAGTCAATCATTAGAATACCTATAAGCCAATCTCAGTGCCATTGGATCAAAATGTGAAGTAAATGCTTATGTGGATGCAATATTGGAGGATCCCACAATATATAGAAAGGTGAATGGAAGTTTGATCTTCATTACTATCACTAGGCTAGATTGTAACTATACAATTATTTTTGAGGTTCACTTTATGTAAATGCCACATAGGCCTCATTTGAATAGTGTGAGATAGACCTTGTGGTACATTAATTCCACATTGGATTATGGTATCTTGTATGAGGCCGATTCAGTGATACAATAATTTAACTATAATGATGTACATTATAAAAGTATTCTATTTGATAGGAAGTCCACCATTGGATATATGTTTTCCTTTAGGATCGGGACCATGACTTGGAGCAATAAGAGATAGTCCAAATGTTGCACCATTGAGTACAGATGTGAGTACAGAGGTAGAGTACAAGGATGTTGCTACGTTAGCATGTAAGAGTGCTTGGTTGCAAAAGTTACTTGATGATTTGGGGATACAAATAGATATAAGAGGTCATTTATTGAAGCCTACATGAAGTACATATCATGGACTTGAGCTTAGAGGGAAGTGTTAAGATATCAAGCTCAACACAAGTTGACACTCATGTATCTAGAGGACCATTTCTATGTTCATATCGCTAATGTAGTTGCTACTTACATTGACATATGTTTCTAATGTTACTTTATAGCTAGATATCAATTAATACACCTTCTAATCTTACTTTGCAACTAGATATCAATTAGTTCACCTACTTGAGTTATTGGATATCTATCTAGTTATCTTTGTAGCTAGCTTATTTACACCATAGATCCTTTGTATATTATGTATGTTGTATTCTCTCATTATTCTTGGTAAACTATTATAATGGAAAACAAAAAAAAATGCAAAGATTAGCATTTTCAGTTTTATATGTTGTGTGTATTCTCTATGCATTATGTGTCTTGCAAGAGCTCAAGCTCCCTCTCTCTCCCCCTACCTTTTCAAGTTTCCTCTTTCTCTTTGAGATGTCTTTGAGATAGAGCTTGGCCATGTGCTCAAGCTTTTATCAATCCTCTCTTTGAGGAAAGCTTAGCCATTTGCTCAATTTGATCACTTGAATAATGTTCAATCATGATTGTGCCTTTATTTACTTCATATCGAACATAATGTTAATGCACTGTAATATGTTTAGACTTGTTATATTGAACATAGTTGAGAGTTGGATTTTAGGACCCGATTTGGACCCGTTCTTGAACTGTTGGAGCCTGTTTTTGAAGCCAAAAAGTGCCGGAGAGGCATTAAAGAGCCAATTTTCATGAAAAATCAAACGCTGGGCAGATGGTTGAGATGGAGTTTTCCTAGGTGGATTTTGACGTGAGGAATCCAACACAAGTCTCGATTCGTGGATTGACCCCCCATTTAATCACCATAGGGTTTGGAATTATAAAGCAGCTACTGCATACAAGAGCCAAAAAGTGCATGACAAGACTCAAGTTTATAGATTTTGACATCACGAAGCCAGCTGTCTAATTGGATCGTGAATCCAAGTCCTTTGCACCCCCAAACAGGCCGAAAAACCCTTCCACGGCAGTGTGAAAGTGGTTTTTTAAGTGGAAATTTTATAAATGAAATGAGATGAAACTCTAAATGAAAAAAACATGCCAAAAACATGTCGAGATGCATGGAGGGGGTGTTTTTTGATTGACGCCCCATTTTTTGGGATTTTTATGCCTCTTGGATTCTCAATCATGTAGAGAGAGAGAGAGGGAGATCCATGATCTATGTAGAGAGGGCAAGATTTTGATGGTAACCATGTGTAATATTCTAAGTTTTAGTATTTCTCTCTCCTCTTTCCTCTCTCCTCATGTTGCCCATTCATATGGATCAATTCAAGAGAGAAGGGGTTGGGATGTGATGACGAATTTGGATCAAATGATGATGCTAAAGTGATAGAGGATGTAGATTGAGTAGGAGAGTGGGTTAGCAGCAAAGGAGAATATGTCAGCAGCCTCCCGATTTTGAGATACGGGCCTCAAAACCCGCAGTTCTTATGTGTAAGCGATCCTTCTTTTTGTTATATGAAAAATGGTTCAAAGAAGTGTTTGATAATGATTGTTCTTGATTTTCTATGTTGCATTCTTTCTGAAATATAGAAGAAACCAGAAAATTTAATGACATAATGATTTTTTGCAAAACAAGCAAAACCCGCAAGTTGCAAATTTTATGAAAATGATGGAAATTGGGGGTTTTGTTGGGTTCTTTGGGGTCATATGAGATGAAAATTGATAGGGAAATAATGTTGAGCATTCTTCACAAAGAAAAATTAATAACTCTAAAATATCATAAATTTTTGGCAAATAAATAAGAAAAATTAGAGAAAATGGGAGGAACAAATATGGTTCATGTTTTTCCGTTCAATAATTAGGAACAAATATGATTCATGTTTGTGAATGTGTAACAAAACTGAGGAATGAGGATTAAGCCTCAGTTAAACCTTGTTTTATGCTACAGTGCGTCTTGATTACTTTCTACATGAAAAATGACATAAAAATGAACCCACACCTATGCAACATTGTAAAACCTAAACGGTTAGGGGGAAGAGGGATTGTAAAAGTGAGAGGTTGCTAGAAATACATCAAATTAAGATTCATTTGGTTTATGCATAGCATATAGGCTGATAGTAATTTAAGTTTAACGAGACTAGTAGCACGAGGGAACTCGGTGCTAGTCTCTAGCAATGCCGTAATAACATACATGCTAAAAATCATTAAAGGATTGTTTTGCACACCACGTGGCTGATTTCTAATCGTAAAATGCTTTCACACAATGGTCATACGCTTTTGCATTTTGCATGCCACATGGTATAAAACATGTATGCATAGCACTTGATTGCCTAATAAATGACCAACGTGGAGTGTGTAAGGATACCCTTCTTGTAGGCTAGATGATTGTTTCTTGGGAAAAGTGCTTGGTGAGAAAATATCAACTCCTGGATTGTTCAATATACAAAAGAGTGGAGACTGTTTGTATGTCCTTTATGTTAGAGCAGCGCATCGAGGGGCCAATCCTCTCAGTGTAGGAGAGCTGTAGTGGGGCCACAACATTCAGTCGAAGGGGGTGCCTCCTTTATGTTTGTGTTATGTGGTATATTATACCAAGACGTATGGGATCTTCTTTGAGGAGTAAGGAAGGGCAATCGTTGGAATACATTCCATTACAAACACAATATCTCTAGTAGTGATTAGGGTAGTGTACCCTCGGACACTCCTAGCCGCAAGGCCTTGTGGGGTTGTCTTGTGGGTGTTAGCTGTGGCTAGTGCCTAAAGCCAGTGTCGAGCCCGTTTTAGGTCCCGAAAATAGTCTTTAGCAAGACTAATAGCACTTTGCTTATCACATCAAAGTGGTGTGTTGGAGAGAGGAGGATGGCCAATATGTGATAGAACTTCTCGAAGAAGCCATACTTACTCTCGAGCTACTAAGAATGCAACTATATATTTAGCCTCTATAGTGGAAACAACAACATAACGTTGTTTTTTGCTAGTCCAAGAAACAAGACAGCCATTGAAAAAAAAACAATTTCCACTTGTAGAACGCATAGATAAGTGAGAGCTTTCCCAATCTGCATATGTATAACCCAAAAGTTGAAGGGAATGTAGAGAATCAAAGTTTTGTTGGCATCGATAAACTAATCCAAAATCTATAGTGTCTTTCAAATACTTCAAAACTTGTTTAGCTGCAATCTAATGTTTAAGGCATGGAGAACTAAGATGTTGTCCAAGAAAATTTGCAGCATAAAGAATGTGAGGGCGAGAATTTAAGTCAACAAATTGAAGACATCGAACAAGATTAGCATAAGGTTGATGTGATACTAATTGTCCATCATTCTATAGAAAGTGAAAGTTTTTGGTGTAGAGCAGCTCACAAGACAAGGAGTAGTAATAGGATGTGCAAAACCCAAATCAAAATTCTGAGTAATATCTTCAATGAACTTTGTTTGATGCTGTAATAATACACCCTTTTCTCGATAGCATTGAATCTGAATACCAAGACATGAGTGTATGTCTCCAAGATCGACCATGTCAAACGCAGAAAATCAAACCTTATTTACTTGTTGAAGGAAGTTGAGATTGTTAGAAACAAATATGGTATCATCCACGTATAGAGCAAGAATAACAAAACTATTATTGCAATGCTGACATATAAGTTAGAATCTGAAGAACAAGAGATAAAACCTTGTTTTATAAGGAAGAGATCAATCTTTTAATACCGAGCTCGTGAACATTGTTTGAGACCATAGAGTGTCCAATGAAGTTTGCAAGAAAAATTTTCCTTATGTTTGACTACAAATCCCTCTGGTTGCTCCATGTATATCTCTCCTTTAAATCACCATTAAGAAAAGTAGTTCTCACATCCATTTGCTGAACCTCCAAATCAAACTCAACTGCAAAAACTAACAAGACTCAAATACTGGTAATACAAATAACATGTGAGAAAGTTTCTTGATAATCAACTCCTCAAATTTGTGAGAAACCTTTGGCAGCTAGCCTTGCTTTGAATTTATCAAATGTTCCATCTACTTTTGTTTTAGTCTTATAAATCCACTTGCATTTGATAGCAACATGTCCAAGTGTGGTAACTTAGGACCCATGTACCTTTAGAGAGAAGAGATTCATACTTAGCTTCTATGGCCTCCTACCATTGTTCCTTTTGTGGGGATGACATGGCATCACTATAAGAGATAGGTTCCTCATAAATATTAAGAGAATTCTCAAGAATACCATCATCATAAATATGACAAGTACCATGCTTGTTTTTATCAATTGGAAGATCAACATAAAGATCAATGCCAAGGTCATCATCAGCAATAATAGGTGTAGGTTGTGAATCCTCATTTGAAGAGTCAATATTATCTCATAAAGGAGGTTCATCATCATATAGAAAAGGAAAAGAAGTGAGTAATGACTTTGTATCATCAACATCCTCTAGTAACCATGTCTTACCCATCATCCTCTTGAGACCATGTGCTGCCCATAAGTTGCTCATTGAAAATAGCATCACGACTTATGATTACCTTCTTGAAAGATTGATCATAAAACTTGTATCCCTTAGAAAAATTTGAATATCCAATAAAAATAACTTTCAAATCGGGAGGATCAAGTTTTCTACGAGTCTCTTTGGGATTTTACGAGAAGGAGTAGTTGTAGGAAGATGATTTTGCATGAATATTGCTATTAAGACTACTTCATCCTAGAAACGTCGGCATAAGCTAGAATGAATGAGCATACATCGCATGGCATTGAGAATAGTCTTGTTTTTATTTTCAGCAATACCATTCTGTTGAGGAGAGTAGGGAACTGTATATTCATGATGAATACCTTGATTATTACAATAATCATCAAAATCATTTGAAATGTATTCTCCACCATTATCATTGCAAAGTTTCTTGATGCGACAACCAGTATGAAGTTCTGTAGCTTTTTTATATTTCTTAAAAGATAATAAATCTTTTGATTTGTGTCACAAGAGAAAAGTAGTGGTGTATCTTGAGAAGTCATTAATAAAAGTCTTAAATACTGATATTGAGATTTTGATGGAGGAAAAGGTCCACAAATAAGCTTAAAAAAATCAAAGCGAACAAAGCAATGATGCCATATTTTGTTGTTAAGATTGCCAGGAGTTGTAATAACATTTGCAACATCTTCATTTAAAGATAACTCAAAAAGATTACCATTTCGAGGAGCAACAACTATGGTTTGGCCATCTTTCTCAATGCGACACTCGGTATGGTCAAAACTGACAAAGAGACCAAGATCCATAAGTCTTGCAACAACTGAAAGAATATTCCTTTGTAGATATGGGACATGTAAAACTCCATGCAAAGTTCTTGTTGAAGAAAGAGTTGTTGGGGTAAAGGCGCCTCTGCCGTGCTGCCCCGTGTATTACTACCCTGACAGTACCCGCCACTGCACACTGCAAGTGGTGGGCACCCGTCACGTCACTTTATTATTTACATTCATTTTTTAGTGACTAGTAAATAAAGGAAGGCCCGGTCACACATTGTGACTGTTGGAGTTCCCATTTCTTGTCTCTCTCTTTCTTGCTCTTGCTCTCCCGCCATAGCTCGTGTGCAAGCTTCGATCCTTCTCACCTTTCAACTGGTATCAGAGCTTGGCTTCCTCTTGCTCGAGCTCGACTCGATGCTTCTCTACCTTCGCATTGACTCCCTTCACACATTGGATCTCCATCCCGGCAGCCATATCCGATCTCCCTGAGCTCCCGTCACTCCCCGGCTTCTTGAGCACCTTCCCGGCCTATTGAGGCACCTTCAAGGCATTGATACTGAGGTATTTGATCACTCTTTCAGGGTTTTATTTCAGTCTACAGGTTGCAAACAGCAAGGGCAGCCATGGCTTCAAACCCTTGAAGCTTATTCTCCTCATATTGTGCCTTACACCTATCAAGGCTCAAAGAGGCTTGTCATAGGCCTTTGATAGGCCCTTCTTGAGCCCCCCATTACCCCCTTTTCAGCCCTTGTGGAGCAGCAACAAGTTCAGCACCAACATGGCAGATTGCACCATTTTTTTCTAGGCTGTTAGCACTCGTCTACTTCAGCTCCACACTTGGCCATTGCTTCTTGCTCTCTACCTTGATCAAGAGGGCTATAGACTTCATGTTTGATGTCATTCAAGATTTGGGCATTGGTCTTGATCATTTGGGGCTGATTTCTTCAGATTTGGGACTGTCATAAACTGTCATAATAGGCTGAAAATAGGGCAGCACCATTGGCATTAGCATTTGTTGCTTATACTCCATTCCGGTTGTGCTATTTGATGCCCGTATGCGGTCTACATGATGCCTAATGTCTTGGGAATGTATGCATTCGATTTGCCCATGATTTGGCATTGTTTTTGGGCTAGAAATTGATAGTTTTGGACTGTTTAGAGTTGCTGTACATGAGCGGGCTGAAGCTCATTTGTCACATGTATTGCTTCTCTATCGATACCGGATGTATGCTATAGGTTATGTCATGATGTATTACACTTTGGGGATCGACTTCGAACTCATGATCATGATTCCAGAATTCTTTTGAGCATCGCATTTGCTCTGTTGTTATTGGTTTTTCATTGGCAGTTTGGTCGACTTGACTGGCATTTGGGCCGCTTATGCCTATTGTCTGTACTTGACGGATAAGCTCTATGCATTACATGCTTTGGTCCGTGGTTGATGCCTCTTAGTTCGTCCATGCTTGACAGATATTTTGGAGCTCCGATTTGGATGTTTTGAGCACTTTCGACTCACAGGGATATTGACTTTGGCTTACTACTGGATGTATTGATTTGACAGAGATCTTGCCATTGGGATTATGTCTTGCTTAGTGGTTGCTACATCAGTTGCTTCATGTATGTCATGCTCTTGGGAAGCGTATGACGCATTGACTTGGTCATTTGTCACTGGTACTTTGTCTTGGGTTGCTTGAGCCCTTAACTCGATTGTACGCCTTTTGTACCAGTGGGAGCATCTTGCATGCTTACTTGACCTTGAGCACGGATTACATGCTATTGGAGCAGTCTATGTCATTGAGCAGTTATAGATGTATTGAGACTTTGGGATTATACTCCGACAATTGGATGTTGCATTGAGTATATGTCTTGGTTCACAGGATGCTTATGAGCTGAGTCTCAATTTTGGATCCACTTTCTTTTGAGCAGACACCTATTTGTGTCGGGTTTTGGCAGTTGGTTCTACATTTTGCCTAGATTTTCTGGGGTGTGCCTCTTACTGGCAGATGCTATTTGACATCTCTCGGTGTTATGCTCATGTATTTTCACTGTCATTTGGCTTTGCTTTGTCCTCTTTATGCCGGCTTTGGACCTAGCATTGTTTAGTTGACCTAGGATAGTTTGCTCTCATTATTGCAATTCTGAAATTTATTACAACAAGCATTTATTGGTGGACTGAGCAGTATTTTTTATACTGAAATATCTTGATTTGGTGTACCACACCTAGTACTAAGTGGGCAGCATCTTTTGGCACACTTTTCTCGCCATTTGGAGCTCATTTCAGTGGATTTTGGGCATTTTCTGCAGTAAAACAGCTAGCAGTTTTACATTATCTGTGCATTTCCACCTACATTATGGCGTCCTCTTCGACTGATAATGCCATATTTAATATCACAAAGTTGGATGGTACCAACTACTCTTATTGGAAGAGTCAAATTTGGCAGGTCTTGGTGCAGAAATCTCAGATTAAGCCACTTCGGTTGAGTGGGGAGCAACCTGAAACTATGGACAATGACGACTGGCTTGAACTTGATGAGCTATGCAAGTCCACGATTGTATTGTCTCTCACTGAACAGGTACATTATAATGTATTTGAGGAAGCACAGAGTGCATGGGATCTATGGAATAAGATCAAGAATCTTTATGATAAGAAAAGTCCGACAAGTCAGATGTACTGGTTGAAGCAGCTTATGGATCTGCACATGAAGGATAATGCGACTATGTTTGCTCACTTGAGCCAGTTCCATGCTATACTGAAGAACCTGACTTTGCAAGATATCAGCTTTGGAGAGGAAGTAACTCCTCTTTTCTTGCTTGGGACTCTGAATGAGTCATGGGATGTATTCCGCACTGCCCTATGTGCCTCTAGTGCTACTCTGAAACTGCATGATGTTGAGACTGCTCTTCTGCAGGAAGAGGTTAATCGCAAAAACTTGGATACCTCTCGTGTTTCACATGCTTTGACAGTTAGAGGCAGGAATGACAGGAATGATCGTGGTAATAACCGTGCCCGTGACTCGCAGAAGGGTCGGTCTAAATCTCGTGGAAAGTCGCGTAGTAAGTCGCGTGGGCGCAACTCTAATGTCACTTGTCATCATTGTGGGAAAAAGGGCCATATCAGACCATAGTGTCATGAGTTGCGCAATGAGAAGCGCAAGGATAAGGGCAAAGAGAAAGTGCAGGAGAAGTCCTCTGATCACAACATAGTACCTGCGAAGTCCAGCGTCAAGATTGAAGAAATTAATGTCATGAAGACCGAGGATTCTGATGGTAGTGATGAGTTCATACTTGCAACTAGTTCTTCTGATGCTTCACACTTGACTGAGACACCTAGTATGTATGCATAGTGCTGGTTATTGGATTCAAGTGCGTCCTTCCATGTGACGCCTTACCGTGAGTAGTTTCACTCTTACCGTACTGTACCTGGATCAGTCAGACTTGGAGATGACAGGTCTCTTGATATTGTGGGCTGTGGAGATATTCAGTTGCAGTTTTCCATTGGCAGTTCCTTTTTGCTCAGGCATGTACGTCATGTACCTAGGCTTACGCGCAGTCTTATGTCTGCAGGACAGTTGGATGATGCAGGGTTTCATGTCTGTTTTGGGGATTCTGCCTAGAAGATTACCAAAGGCAGACTTGTGCTTGCTAGAGGTGCCAAGGCTGGCAGCCTCTATCCTCTTGTTGTATCTAGGTCTTCTGTAGACCATGTTTTGGCAGTGGGATCTATCCCACATGTATCACTTTGGCATGCTCGTTTGGGGCATATGTCTTTGAAGGGAATGAAAATGTTATCTGGTTTGCAGTATCTTCCACCTTTGGACTATGCACGTTTTGACTCATGTGATCATTGTCTTTATGGTAAGCAGAATAGGTCTGCGCATAAGAAATCGGGTAGGCCATGCATGAGTGAGCCCTTGGCTTTGGTGCATTCAGATGTTTGTGGGCCCATGCCGTGTATGTCTATGGGTGGCGCGAAGTACTTTGTTACCTTCATTGATGATTTTTCTAGGAAAGTGTGGGCTTATCCCATAAAGCAAAAGTCTAATGTCTTGGCAGTCTTTCAGCGTTGGCTTGCTCTTGTTGAGAACTAGACTGGGTATAGGCTGAAATGCCTTAGGACTGAAAATGGGGGAGAATATGTCTCACGTGCTTTTGAGCAGTTTTGTGGACATTGAACGCTTTTGTATACAGACATGTGTCGTCCTGCATTCACTTAGCAACTCGTGAGAGTACATGCAAGTCATATGCTTCAACCACCATAATGAAAAAGTGCAGCTCAAAGAGACATCACTTATCTGAATCCCATGGTGTTGACTTCGATGCATATCACCTATGCTTGATTATCATTACTTGTGTGTGTGTGTTGGCTTTGCTTTTTGGTATTATCTATACACTGTCGCAAAAATCATTGTTTACTTATGTACACATTTATGAATCCATGTCGCTTTGTGAGGATAAAAACCAGTCCTCCTCAGTGAGAATTTTATCAATCAGAGAGTTTTCTTGGCTATTTTTGGCTAAGTCCATACCTCGAACGGTAGTCAGTACTCGAAAGGAATTTGGCACCATATAGGTCAAGTCTCTTTGAGACCACCATTTGGCCAATTGCTCCTCTGAGACTGTCATAATCTAGGCTCCAAGTTTGGCCATTGTAGCGCAGTTTTCAAACCAACATTTTTCAAACTGGACTTTGATCCTCTGATTGTTGTTTTAGTTGCTCTATCAATAAGAGATTGAAGTATTTGTCTCACCGGTGGAGAAAGAAAAGCTTGCCTGCTGATGGTATAGGCTTGAATAGTGTGGTCTTACTGTTAGAGAATACACAAATCAGTTCCTCAACCTGACCATGTATGTTGAGTCTATTAGTAATGATGCCAAGTTACACAAGTATGTGTATGGGCTGGATCCCCAACTCTCGGCTGATGTTTCAACTCAAAACCCATCGGATTTGTTCAAAGCTATTGAATTGGTTGAGAGGTACTCTCGCAAGTATCGTCGGGATGCTTCATTTTAGTATGGACAACAAAGAGGGGCATCTCAGCCAGTGTTTGGGCAGCAAAGAGGACACATGCAGTCATATTCTGTAACGTGTCCACTAGAATCATCCCGGACACGTCTTAGCAGTCCATCGGGAAGGATATCTAGAAGGCTCCGCCCGGCACTCCCATGGAATGTTACAGGACTTGCGATCTAGGTCTTCCCGCGTCTGCCACGTAGCGGAAGTATCCTGGCCGTTCCCACTCAGGATCGACCTGAATTTGGGTTTTCCTGTTTGGTCGTTAGCTAGCAACAACTAGCGTCAGACCCGAGCGAACTACTTTACGCAGAAACGCCAGGTCCGAAGCGGATTCACGTTGCACTTGGTTCAAGGAGAATGGGAAACGAGAGGGATGCAAGGCTTGACCTCTTTGCCATAAGGCATAGTCCCATTCCGTTCCCCTAAAACAGCGTGAATCGGGTAATAGTTAATTCTAAGTCATCGTTCTCGTTACTTGTTTCGATGATGACGATCATCCTCTGTTCGTCGAAGACTTTGAGAAAAGTTCCCGGCTAACCGGGACCACCCATCCATAGGACGGACCCATGGTCCATCCTCCGCACTTTCCTCGGTTTGTTTTAGTTATGTAATTACCTACCACATTAGTCTGACATATACAACCAGCTTCTTTGATTAGCCCTGTTATGCACTGGTTCCTTCACGTAATCTTATCACAGGACATAAAGAAAACAATGCCAAACAACTTCTTTATTATCATTTTATCCTTTTATCTTTGAAATACAAGGAGTTCCCGCCCGTAGGCGTATTCATAATCCGCCCGAAGGCTATCCAGTAATCCACCAGGGATCACTAATCCAAGTTTCCGCCCGTAGACTAGTATGCGGGCCTCGAGATCCAATCCCGAGTCACGTTAGCCTCTTGTGCAGGACCCGGAAGGCGAGGGATTTATGGCCAGAGCCCCCTCTGGCACCCAAGCGTCCTCCTGCTCCAAGTAGAACTCAACGGAGAGACCTCTCGCGGCGGGTTCGGTCCACGTTCCCGGCGCGGCTAACAACCCCCTTGGTTAGGGTCAGGCAGGCAGTCGGGGGTAACTGAAGCTGCCTCTCCCTTCAGGCCTTCAACCTGAAGTATTTAGATATATTCTCATCCTTTAGTTCATTGAGCAAACAATGCAAACAATGCTTTCTAAACTGTTACAAGCACAATCAATTTCCAGTGATCGTTTAGCTGGCAAACTGTTAAGGAGTGACTCCTTTTCTCCGAATGCAACCCGCATTCGATCCGGAATCAATAGCAACTTGGCAAGATTCCTATCATTCTTGGGTTAGGGTCATACCCTACCAATACTTTAGGTTTTGTTGTGGTAGGTTCCAACGACCATGTCGCTTTAGTTTATTGTCTGGTCATTTGCTTCAAGGCAAATACCTAACTTTCCTTTTCCTTGGCAATTATCCCCCAAGAAAAGTGAGTAACATGATGATTACTCATCCTCTTGTAAGTTAAATTCTTTCAATAACTTGCCAACCTCATTTCGAGAGATGACAAAACTCTCTTGTGGACAAATCTCAAGTCTATACGATGTTGCAACCTTTTTGCACATGTGTTGCATCATTCCACGGGATCATTCCACCCATTGAATGGCGTCCTCCGGCCACGGAATTACCTCTAGCCGAGTAGCATGGTTTAGGGTATCCTCCAACCCATTCCTAATTATGTTGTCCCATGGTCCTAGAAATTTGCAACTCTGTCGGAGTTTCATCATTAGAACGAATGATCCTTAGGATAAAACCTTAGATCATTTTATGCATGAACATCCAATTGATTCGACATTTCGTGAACGTGTGTAGGATCTTTGGGTTTGCGGGTTTTGACTTGGCAACAAGTGTAAAACTAGGTCGAAGTCTTATTGCACTTGGCACTTGGGATACCTATCATATCGACTGAGCCATGCCCATATGAATCCCTTGTGTTTTAGGTTACTTAGACAACTCAATATACTTGTATTGCGACAAGGATGAACCTTCTAAAGGTAATAAACTAAATCTAATGGAGAACAATAGTTACCAATACGCGTAAACATGCGATTTACTGCTTCTACGCATCACATGGTTCACAATAACCCTATCTTTCCTTGGTAAGGTAAAAATGCCTGATAATCTGGACACTAACTTTCCTAGGTCCTACTAGGACTTACATCAAATAATCATGCCACTTGCAAGTCCATAGATCATTTTCGTGCCCTTCTATTCCTTTTCGAATGACATCTTATGGGTGTTAACTTTTCCTCATGAATCATTACAAGGAAGATTTATCTAAAAATGGGACATGCCATTAATCTTTCCATGCCTAGTAAAAAGGTGTACCTCAATAATTTCCACCTTGTAATGAGGCAACAGCTGTCCTAGGCTCGTCACTTTTGAATACACAAAAGGAAACTTACTAATAAGGTCCTGCAAATGCATAGACACCTTATGCTCTTTTCATTAACTCCATTGAACGTACCGACGATCAATTTTCATATCTTAAGCTATTTCTAATAAATGTTCAAATAGCCAATTCATTTTTCCAATTGCATTTAACTTGACTAGTTGCATTTGACATGCATGAGTGCTTCCTAATCCATGAAGTTATCGTGATTAATTCAATACTTCTGTGTGGAATCCAAATAGATCAAACCTGGACTTGTGGGCTCCGGGAAATATCCTCGTAAATACCAGGAGAAGATCCTTCCGCAGGCGCGTCTTGTGACTTTTTAGGGCCCATCATGACATAATTACGGACTTCCAGGTTGCCTTTTCCCTTACGCAATCGGTGAATTTGCTCGCCCTGGTACGCAGCCTCAAGATCTTGTTCTTTTCTCCCTGGTACGCAGGAGATCCCTTTCGAATTGTGGATCCTTGGGAATACCAGCTTGCGGAATTTGGCCTTATGGAAGGCCTTGCGGGGTTGGAGCTTGGTTTGTGGAAATGGACCTTGCAAGAATGGAGGCTTTAGGGTTCTTCTTCTCCTTCCCTAAAATCCTAGGACCGGCCTTGTGGGTGATTGGTGGGAAGGGCCTTTATAGGCTTCCTCTTTTACTCTTCAAAATCCCGAGGGTTAAAGATATTGTGGAAAGGTGTTTAAGGACCCCTCTTCTTCTCTACAAGATCTGGGGCCTAGAGGGCTTATGGAAAAAATTTGGTAGGGAGGCCTTATAGGCTTCCTCTTCGAAACCCGAGGGGGAAAAATTGGGTTTTTTTTGAAGATCTAGTGGGACGGGGCTTTAAATCCGAGCCTAGAAGGCTTATGGGTGATCGGTAGGAAGGGACTTGTGTTGGGAATCCACGAGAAGGGGGGACTTACACCGGGCTAATATGGGCTGTGTGGGAATGCATTGGGAAAGGGGGATTGAATCCCGGGGTAAAAATTGGGCTTATAAAGGGACTCCACGGGAAGGGGGCTTTGAGAAGCCCCCTTAGAAGCTTCCTAGAGAAGCTTCTAAGAGCTTCTGGCAGCACGTCCACGTCGGGAGAGGGGAGGGTTCATGATCCAGCGGCGGACTGAAGTGGCCGGGCGGCTTCACGACGGCTATGGCGGACTGGGCGGATTGCACGGCGGCTTTCCTCTGCACGGCGACCCCTTCTCCACGGCCACCTTCCACACGACAGCCTTCTGCCGCCTTCCCTTCCTTCACACGACCACCTCCCTCATACGACAGCCTGGCGACCTCCTCCAGCACGGCGACGGCGGCTTCTTCCAGCACCTCCAGCACGTCCGGCACCTTCACGTCCGGCACCTCCCTCACACGACAGCCTTCTACCGCCCTCCCTTCACGTCCGTCTTCTGCCGCCATCTCCTCCTTTTCACCCCCCCAAGAGGGGGTTCTTATAGTCCAAGGGGGGGAGAGGGGACCTCCCCACGTGGCCCGTTGCATGGCTCTCTCCTCCCCACCTCCTCATGCTGCCCATACTAGCCCATCCCTTTCCCCCAGCCACACATCGGCTGGGGAAGATAATAAAAAAATTTGCAATTACCTTATCCTCTTGACCTCTTCCCAAGAGGCTGTTTTCTCGCGGCTATGCAGGTTTGAATCCCCGGCCTTATTTTCCCAAGGTGGAGTGTCTCCATTTCCCGCGTGTGGTTATAGATTAGCTGCTGGCACTAGTGATAATCTTTGCACGAGATTTACACGACGTGCGGGAAGTCAATATTTACGGTACGCAGTGTGCGGAAATATTACATTCTCTCCCCCTTAGAAGAATCGAGATGTCCTCATCTCGAGAAAAACTGGGGATATTGAAGACTGGGAGAGCTTTCATCCATCCAGGTAGCATCCTCTTCGGGATAATCTTTCCACTGGACGAGGCATTCTTTCAAGGTTCTAGATCTTAACTGTCTCTCTCTGACATCTAAAGTCTTTTCCGGTCTTAGTTCAAGGACTCCTTGACTAGGCATTACAACTTGTTGGTCATCAAGTACATGATTTGGGCTAGGTACATACTTCATTCTTCAATAGACTGTTATGGAATACTTTATGAACCTTTAGGTTTTCAGGGAGTTGCAGTCTATAAACATTAGGTCTTAAGGACTTGAGGATCTTGTATCGTCCACAATACCTTGGACTTAGCTTCCTGCAATCTCCTAAGGATAGAGAACTCTTCTTTGGGCATACATGAATGAAGACCATGTCTCCTTCCTCAAATATTCTATCTTGACACTTCAAATTCGTGTATGCCTTCTGTCTATCCTTCGCAGCTTTGATGTCCCGAGAAAGTGAAATCATGAGCTTCGCACAATATCTTCTATTTAAATAACTGGCTTGCTCGTATACATACTCTCGTCCTATAGTAGACAAGTCCACTACTGACAGAGAATTCACGATACTTAGCCTCTAGCTTTTGTTCTTGGTCCTTGATAGAGACTTCCCTTAGCATCCTTTGATAGGCTAGATCATGGCATCCTTCCTCTCTAGTTAGCTCAAGTATTAGGTCGTTCGGCATGGACACCTCTGTAGCTAGAGATCTAGCTATTGATAGATTTTGCAAGATTAGTGAATTAAGGAATGCCTTGCGATTGAGTGCATCAACAACTACATTCTTTTCCCCTTGTCGATACTTGATTTCAAAATCATATTCCTCTAATACTTCAATCCATCGATGTTGCCTCATGTTGAGCTCGTTCTGGGTAAAAATCCATTTGAGGCTCTTATGATCGGTTACTAGAGTGAACTTATTTCCCAACAGATAGTGTCTCCAAAGCTTTAGAGCATGGATGACAGCTAATAACTCCAGATCATGAGTGGCATAGTTCTTTTCGTGACTCTTCAATTTCCTTGAAGAATATGCTACTAGATGACCTTCCTGCATAAGAACACACCCCAAGGCAAGAATGCTGGCATCAGTTACTACCTCGAACTCCTTATTGAGATCCGGAAGTTTCAGAATAGGTGCTGATACCAAACATTGCTTCAATTGGTCGAAGCTATTTTGTTCGGGAGTAGACCATGTAATAGAAGTCTGCTTCTTTAATAAGTCGGTAAGAGGTGCTGCAATCAAAGCATAGTTTTTGATAAAGATCCTATACCATCCTGTCAAGCCAAGAAAACTACGTATCTCTTTGACAGATACTGGTATTGGCCATTCAAGCACATCTCTGACTTTGGCTGGATCTACTGATATTCCTTCTGATGATACTATAAATCCTAGATATTCAATCTGACGTTTGAAGAATGCACACTTCTTCATTTTTGCATACAGCTTATGAGACCTCATTGTCTCCAAAACAATCCGTAGTTGAGGTTCATGATCTTCTTCCTATTTAGAATAGACTAAAGTGTCGTCGAAGAAGACAAGCACGAAGTCATCAAGATATGGTCTAAAAAATATCCTGCATTAATCTATTGAAGGTGGCAGGTGCATTTGTAAGCCCGAATGACATAACCAAGAATTCAAAGTGCCCATATCTTGTATTGAAGGCCGTTTTTGGAATATCCTCATCCTTGATCCTGATTTGATAGTAACCTGACCTGAGATCAATTTTTGGAGAAGATCTTTGCCCTTGAAGGCGATCAAGAAGCTCATCTATTCTAGGAATAGGGTACTTGCTCTTGACTGTTGATTGATTCAACCCACGGTAATCAATACATAGTCGAAGTGTCCCATCTTTCTTTTTTTGGAATAGGACTGGAGCTCCCCATGGTGAATTGCTAGGCCGGATGTAGCCTTGGTTTAACAGTTGCTTGAGTTGTTCCTTCAACTCAATAGCTTCCGATATAGACATTCTATAGGGTATCTTCGCAATTGGCGCAGCTCCTATTACTAGCTTGATCTCATGATCTACTTCTCTTTAAAGCGGGGGTTCTGTTAACTCTTCAGAACTACGTCCACGTATTCCTTCAGCCAAGTGACCAATTCACTTTACTACTTTTATCAATATTCACAGTCAAGACAATCGGGAAAAAGTTTTATTCCATTCATATCAGCATAGCCCTTTCATGGTATAATTATTTCTTGGGCCGATGGAACAAGTTAATACATTAATTCGAGGAGAATAAGATGTTGTTGCATTCAGCTACAGGAACTGAGTAGTAGTACGGATTGGGGTCATCGATCTTCAGGAATCGATAGTTCATTGGAAGATTAGGGTATCTTTTCCTTTGATATCCATTCTTCTCATGACGTCCCAAAACCTTGATTCGGTCGGCAGGGATTCTTTGAATCACTTCTCCGTACACATACTTATTCTGGTTAACCCTTCGACCTCCAACCTGTAGAGTCGCGTTTGCGTGAGCCTCAACAAAGATGAATAGCTTTACAATCTTCAAATCCTCCATCCACTTGATTCTCTTCAAGTTAATTTGAAGGTACGCAGGTCGATAGGCAGTTATGTAATAGATCCCTGAAACACCCATCCATCTCTGTTCCATGTACACAGGCGATGGATTGTAAATGCGGTCTAGGATGTTTATCATCTCAACCCTTTGTCGATAATTCGTGGAATGCATCGCGGTCATGAACATGACTCGGAACACTAAGAACCTGTTCCATGCTTCATAATTCTGCAATACAGCATTCAAAGTAAGGAAATGTTTGGGACACAACATTTGCTTTACTTCTTCTTATTAAAATTTCCTAAAACAAATCCTTTGTTGGTTCGCTCTGATACCAACTGTAACGTGTCCACTAGAATCATCCCGGACACGTCTTAGCAGTCCATCGGGAAGGATGTCTAGAAGGCTCCGCCCGGCACTCCCATGGAATGTTACGGGACTTGCGATCTAGGTCTTCCCGCGTCTGCCACGTAGCGGAAGTATCCTGGCCGTTCCCACTCAGGATCGACCTAAATTTGGGTTTTCTTGTTTGGTCGTTAGCTAGCAACAACTAGCGTCAGACCCGAGCGAACTACTTTACGCAGAAACGCCAGGTCCGAAGCGGATTCACGCTGCACTTGGTTCAAGGAGAATGGGAAACGAGAGGGATGCAAGGCTTGACCTCTTTGCCATAAGGCATAGTCCCATTCCGTTCCCCTAAAACAGCGTGAATCGGGTAATAGTTAATTCTAAGTCATCGTTCTCGTTACTTGTTTCGGTGATGACGATCATCCTCTGTTCGTCGAAGACTTTGAGAAAAGTTTCCGGCTAACCGGGACCACCCATCCATAGGACGGACCCATGGTCCATCCTCCGCACTTTCCTCGGTTTGTTTTAGTTATGTAATTACCTACCACATTAGTTTGACATATACAACCAGCTTCTTTGATTAGCCCTGTTATGCACTGGTTCCTTCACGTAATCTTATCACAGGACATAAAGAAAACAATGCCAAACAACTTCTTTATTATCATTTTATCCTTTTATCTTTGAAATACAAGGAGTTCCCGCCCGTAGGCGTATTCATAATCCGCCCGAAGGCTATCCAGTAATCCACCAGGGATCACTAATCCAAGTTTCCGCCCGTAGACTAGTATGCGGGCCTCGAGATCCAATCCCGAGTCACGTTAGCCTCTTGTGTAGGACCCGGAAGGCGAGGGATTTACGGCCAGAGCCCCCTCTGGCACCCAAGCGTCCTCCTGCTCCAAGTAGAACTCAACGGAGAGACCTCTCGCGGCGGGTTCGGTCCACGTTCCCGGCGCGGCTAACAACCCCCTTGGTTAGGGTCAGGCAGGCAGTCGGGGGTAACTGAAGCTGCCTCTCCCTTCAGGCCTTCAACCTGAAGTATTTAGATATATTCTCATCCTTTAGTTCATTGAGCAAACAATGCAAACAATGCTTTCTAAACTGTTACAAGCACAATCAATTTCCAGTGATCGTTTAGCTGGCAAACTATTAAGGAGTGACTCCTTTTCTCCGAATGCAACCCGCATTCGATCCGGAATCAATAGCAACTTGGCAAGATTCCTATCATTCTTGGGTTAGGGTCATACCCTACCAATACTTTAGGTTTTGTTGTGGTAGGTTCCAGCGACCATGTCGCTTTAGTTTATTGTCTGGTCATTTGCTTCAAGGCAAATACCTAACTTTCCTTTTCCTTAGCAATTATCCCCCAAGAAAAGTGAGTAACAGGATGATTACTCATCCTCTTGTAAGTTAAATTCTTTCAATAACTTGCCAACCTCATTTCGAGAGATGACAAAACTCTCTTGTGGACAAATCTCAAGTCTATACGATGTTGCAACCTTTTTGCACATGTGTTGCATCATTCCACAGGATCATTCCACCCATTGAATGGCGTCCTCCGGCCACGGAATTACCTCTAGCCGAGTAGCAGGGTTTAGGGTATCCTCCAACCCATTCCTAATTATGTTTTCCCATGGTCCTAGAAATTTGCAACTCTGTCGGAGTTTCATCATTAGAACGAATGATCCTTAGGATAAAACCTTAGATCATTTTATGCATGAACATCCAATTGATTCGACATTTCGTAAACGTGTGTAGGATCTTTGGGTTTGCGGGTTTTGACTTGGCAACAAGTGTAAAACTAGGTCGAAGTCTTATTGCACTTGGCACTTGGGATACCTATCATATCGACTGAGCCATGCCCATATGAATCCCTTGTGTTTTAGGTTACTTAGACAACTCAATATACTTGTATTGCGACAAGAATGAACCTTCTAAAGGTAATAAACTAAATCTAATGGAGAACAATAGTTACCAATACGCGTAAACATGCGATTTACTGCTTCTACGCATCACATGGTTCACAATAACCCTATCTTTCCTTGGTAAGGTAAAAATGCCTGATAATCTGGACACTAACTTTCCTAGGTCCTACTAGGACTTACATCAAATAATCGTGCCACTTGCAAGTCCATAGATCATTTTCGTGCCCTTCTATTCCTTTTCGAATGACATCTTATGGGTGTTAACTTTTCCTCATGAATCATTACAAGGAAGATTTATCTAAAAATGGGACATGCCATTAATCTTTCCATGCCTAGTAAAAAGGTGTACCTCAATAATTTCCACCTTGTAATGAGGCAACAGTTGTCCTAGGCTCGTCACATTTGAATACACAAAAGGAAACTTACTAATAAGGTCCTGCAAATGCATAGACACCTTATGCTCTTTTCATTAACTCCATTGAACGTACCGACGATCAATTTTCATATCTTAAGCTATTTCTAATAAATGTTCAAATAGCCAATTCATTTTTCCAATTGCATTTAACTTGACTAGTTGCATTTGACATGCATGAGTGCTTCCTAATCCATGAAGTTATCGTGATTAATTCAATACTTCTGTGTGGAATCCAAATAGATCAAACCTGGACTTGTGGGCTCCGGGAAATATCCTCGTAAATACCAGGAGAAGATCCTTCCGCAGGCGCGTCTTGTGACTTTTTAGGGCCCATCATGACATAATTACGGACTTCCAGGTTGCCTTTTCCCTTACGCAATCGGTGAATTTGCTCGCCCTGGTACGCAGCCTCAAGATCTTGTTCTTTTCTCCCTGGTACGCAGGAGATCCCTTTCGAATTGTGGATCCTTGGGAATACCAGCTTGCGGAATTTGGCCTTATGGAAGGCCTTGTGGGGTTGGAGCTTGGTTTGTGGAAATGGACCTTGCAAGAATGGAGGCTTTAGGGTTCTTCTTCTCCTTCCCTAAAATCCTAGGACCGGCCTTGTGGGTGATTGGTGGGAAGGGCCTTTATAGGCTTCCTCTTTTACTCTTCAAAATCCCGAGGGTTAAAGATATTGTGGAAAGGTGTTTAAGGACCCCTCTTCTTCTCTACAAGACCTGGGGCCTAGAGGGCTTATGGAAAAAATTTGGTAGGGAGGCCTTATAGGCTTCCTCTTCGAAACCCGAGGGGGAAAAATTGGGTTTTTTTTGAAGATCTAGTGGGACGGGGCTTTAAATCCGAGCCTAGAAGGCTTATGGGTGATCGGTAGGAAGGGACTTGTGTTGGGAATCCACGAGAAGGGGGGACTTACACCGGGCTAATATGGGCTGTGTGGGAATGCATTGGGAAAGGGGGATTGAATCCCGGGGTAAAAATTGGGCTTATAAAGGGACTCCACAGGAAGGGGGCTTTGAGAAGCCCCCTTAGAAGCTTCCTAGAGAAGCTTCTAAGAGCTTCTGGCAGCACGTCCACGTCGGGAGAGGGGAGGGTTCGTGATCCAGCGGCGGACTGAAGTGGCCGGGCGGCTTCACGACGGCTATGGCAGACTGGGCGGATTGCACGGCGGCTTTCCTCTGCACGGCGACCCCTTCTCCACGGCTCCTTTCAACACGATAGCCTTCTGCCGCCTTCCCTTCCTTCACACGACCACCTCCCTCATACGACAGCCTGGCGACCTCCTCCAGCACGGCGACGGCGGCTTCTTCCAGCACCTCCAGCACGTCCGGCACCTCCCTCACACGACAGCCTTCTGCCGCCCTCCCTTCACGTCCGTCTTCTGCCGCCATCTCCTCCTTTTCACCCCCCCAAGAGGGGGTTCTTATAGTCCAAGGGGGGGGAGAGGGGACCTCCCCACGTGGCCCGTTGCATGGCTCTCTCCTCCCCACCTCCTCATGCTGCCCATACTAGCCCATCCCTTTCCCCCAGCCACACATCGGCTGGGGAAGATAATAAAAAAATTTGCAATTACCTTATCCTCTTGACCTCTTCCCAAGAGGCTGTTTTCCCGCGGCTATGCAGGTTTGAATCCCCGGCCTTATTTTCCCAAGGTGGAGTGTCTCCATTTCCCGCGTGTGGTTATAGATTAGCTGCTGGCACTAGTGATAATCTTTGCACGAGATTTACACGACGTGCGGGAAGTCAATATTTACGGTACGCAGTGTGCGGAAATATTACATATTCTGGACAACAAAGAGGTGTTGTAAGGCCGGGGCAGTTTGGGGCTAGTTATGGTGGTGGTAACATTCCATTTAGCACTCCAAAAATCCCCACATACCCCACTTTTGATGCCTCAAGACCACAAGGCAATTTAAGGACATCAAACAGCCTAAGAATAAATAACATGCAAGGGGACAATAGAAATAAAAATGCTTCAGCCTTTGGTAGTCCAAGGTCCTTTCCCATGGATTTGTATAAAGGTAGAAAGGAAAAAGGGCTTTGTTTCAAGTGTGGGGAGAAGTATACAGCTAATCATGCCTCAAAATGTGCTTTTAGAAATGCTAAGGCATGGGTTCACATCATGTTGGTATTTGAGGACTCAGAGGAGGACCCTAAGGGATACACATGCTTTTATGATGACTGCTAAAATAGATGATGCTGATGAAGAGTTTGGTCAAGAAGAGTTCTTTGACCCTACTGATTCTTTTTCTTTTGACCCCGGTGGCCATTTATCACGAGGTATGGGTAGAAAGATCGAACCACATGCTGGAATACATGCTACCACTACTTATACCATATTAATGGATACTTGGACAGGATTCAAAAGCCCTAATTCATTGTGTATTAAGGGACAAATTCATGGGAAGGATGTGTTTATACTCGTGGACAGTGGTAGCACTCATAGTTTCATTAACAGAGCAGTCATGGACAGGCTGAAGTGTTTTTCCACTGATTTACAACAGCCATTAAAGGTGCAAGTTGCCAATGGGGATGAAGAAATTAGCACACAAGTATGTCCTGCTGTTCATATTCATCTTGCTAAAAAATTTGGATAGCAATTGGATTTAATTGCATTGGAAATGGGGTCTATAGATGTTGTCTTGGGTTGTGATTGGTTGAAAATTTTGGGCACTATAACCATGGAATTTTCCTTGCTGTATATGGAGTTTGTCAGTGCAGGACAGCTTATTCACTTGCAGGGAATTCAAAATGATAGTGAATTTCAGCTCATTACCAGCAAACAACTCAAGAAAGAGTTCAAGAAACGGTCCCAAATCTTTGTATTGCAATTAAATAAAGAAAATTCAAATCAGTCCACTAAAACAGTAAAGAATTCAGCTTGAAAACTCTTTTAGAAGAGTACAAGGACCTCTTCCAAGTACCTATATCACTACCCCCTAATAGGGTGGTTGATCATCCCATAGATCCGGAGCCTCAGTCAAAGCCTGTGAACAAGCCACCTTATAGATTGTCTAGGTGCAAAAGAGAAGAAGTTGCCAAACAAGTGGACATGGGATTCATTGAGCCCAGTTCTTCACCGTATGCTTCCCCTGTGTTATTGGTCAAAAAGAAGGATGGATATTTTAGGATGTGCATAGACTACAGGGATCTTAATAAGATCACCGTGAAGAACGTGTACCCTATTCCATGCATAGATGACTTGCTGGATGAGCTCAAGGGAGCTAAGTACTTTACGAAGATAGATTTGAGGTCAAGCTATCACCAGATCTGCATGAGGGCAGGGGATGAGGTCAAAACAACATTTTAGACTGATCGGGGGCTTTATCATTTCTTGGTCATGCCTTTTGGGTTAACTAATGCACTAGCCACCTTTCATAGCTTAATGAACAAAATACTTCAGCCCTTTCTTTTCAGATTTATGTTGGTCTTCTTTGATGACATCCTCATCTATAGTAGATCGCTGAAGGATCACCTCTGGCACATGAGGCAGGTGTTTGATGTATTGAGGTAGCATAGGCTCTTTGCCAAGGAGATAAAATGTTCTTTCATGTAGACGGAGGAGGAATACTTGGGGCACATCATTAGTGAAGATGGAATTAGGGCTGATCCTAAGAAAGTGAAGTGTATAAAAGACTAGCCCACACCTGCAAATACCACTTCACTTAGAGGATTTCTTGGTCTCTCATCATTCTATCGCAGATTCATTAGGCATTATGCCACTATTGCAACTCCCTTGATGGATAGGCTTAAGAAAGAGGCATTTTTCTAGGATCCCATAGCTGATAAGAGCTTAAATAAGCTCAAAGAGTTGCTTACCTCGACGCCCATCTTGGTTTGCCCAAATTTTTCGAAATAATTCACCATTCAGTGTGATGCCAGTGGTAGAGGCATAGGGACTGTATTGTTACAAGAGCATGGGGTTATATCATTTGAGAGCCACAAACTTGTTGAAAATGAGATGACCATGAATGTATATGACCAAGAAATGCTAGCCATCCTTCATGCCATTAAGAAATGGCACCACTACTTGTATGGCAACAGATTTAGGGTCAAGAGTGACCATAGGCTCTTCAAATACTTCGTCTCTTAGTCTAATCTTACCCCCAAACAATGCAGATGGGTAGCTACATTGCAGAACTATGACTTTGACATTACACATACATGGGGAAAAGACAATGTAGTTGTTGATTCATTATCAAGAATGTGGGCTTGTAAAGTTTCAACCATTGTGGAAATTCATAGTGATTGGATAGAAGAGCTTCAAGAGGCCTATTTGTTAGATGCTGATTTTAGCCACATTTTCCAGAAATTATAGCAAGGGCATGTAGAAGAAAACTCTCCATATCAGCTTAAGAATGGTCTCTTATGGTTTCAGGGCAGGATTTCCATCCCATACACTTCCCCATTCAAGCAAAAGATCATGCAAGAGATGCATTCTTCACCTATAGCTAGTCACTTGGGCATATTTAAAACTTATGACAAAATTGCTAAAAGCTTTCATTGGAAGGGCCTATGGAAGGATGTAAAAGATTTTGTCTTGAGCTACATGCCATGTCAACAAAACAAGGACAGCACCTTAAAATTAGCTAGTTTACTAGAGCCATTGCCTATGCCTGAAGGCAAATGGACAACATCACTATGGACTTCATAACCCACCTACCGGTGACCAAGAAGGAGTGGAACAACATCTATGTAGTTGTGGACAGACTCGCCAAGGCAGCCCATTTCATTCCTACAAAGACTCAATATAATGCTTCTCAAGTAGCTAGCCAATTCATGGAACATGTTTTCAAATTACATGGCTTACCATAGGTCATTGTGCATGACTGGGATGCTAAATTCATGAGCAACTTTTGGCAGGCAGTCTTCAGCTCTATGGGCACTCAGTTAGCCCCTTCCATTGCTTACCATCCACAGACTGATGGGCAAATAGAGAGGGTTAACAAGTGGCTGGAAACTTACTTGAGGCATTTCTATTATGATGTTCAGAATACTTAGGACTCATGGTTGCATCTGGCTGAGTTTGCCTATAACAACTCTATACACTCTAGCATTGGAGTTTCACTATTTGAGGCATTGTACGGTTATAAGGTGCCCCTCCCTAGGGTTATCTTCAATGATAAAATAAACCCATAAAGCAATGATAAAATGCAGGCCTTACTTCAGCAGTGCAGTCGACTTGAAGAAAGCTCAGGATCAAATGAAGCTTTATGATGATGACAAAAGGAGGGGATTTGGTGCTTTTGAAGGTGCCCAAGTCCAGATATGCCACCCTTAAGGATGGGTCCAGTCATAAGTTGGCTCATAGGTTGTATGGGCCATACCGGATTGTCAAAAGAGTGAGAGACTTGGCATATCAGTTAGCACTACCCCCATCCATGAAAATTCATAATGACTTCCATGTGAGCCAATTGAAGCCCTTCATTGGATCATCAATGGATTATGTTGAGGAGTTACCACCAATAGATGAAGAAGGCATCATTCAATACATACCCAACCAAATCATAGGACAAAGGGAAAAGAAGCTTTGCTCTTGCTCCATCATGGAATACTTGATTAAGTGGCAAAGTTTACCACTTGAGGAGGCTTCTTGGAGGCCAATTTCAGTTTTGAAAGAGTTCCCATACTTATTAGAAGCAGATTTGACTGAAATCTAGCTAACTATGGCTCTATTTTCTCTCAGATTGACTGCAGACAACTCTCTGTTTCAAAGTAGATTTTAATCTACACTATGGATAGCAACGAACACCATGTATGAGCGGAAAGTACTCCTCGAGAGCTCCATTTTGATATATGGCCCACCTCGATTGGAGTCTCCTACAGAAAGTTATGACAGATTTGCTATAGCAGGGTCCTGTAGTAAACAGCTTGTTGTCCACTGTCTGCAACTCACATTTACTCAAGATACTTGGGTCAAATTTCATTTTTATAATTAACCCAATAAGACCCATGTAACGTACATACCCCAATGATCCAACATATGCAATAATACCTCTTCATTCATTTGTATACCCCTGTAATAATGCAACAGAGTAGTACTCTGATCTGCTCCTGCCCAATTATCATAAGTGCCCAAATTGTTTTTGACGGCAAAAACCTTCGGGTGGGGATGGAATGTAAGAGAGGGGGATTTAATAATGGGAAAATACTAGCTACATTGGCTAGTATATAAGGTGTTATGGACTTGATTTTTCACCATCAGATTATAATACAAGTCTCCTTTCATCTTCATCTCCTTCTCCAAGCTCTCATGGCTGCTTTATCTTTCTTTCTGTATTTCTCTCTCCTTTTCTAGTATTTCTCTCTCCTCGTCACTCTCTTTCTCTCTCTTCCTACAGTCTTTCTCTCTCTTCTGCACCCTCTCTCTCTCCTCTCTTTCTCTCTCTCCTACCTCCTTCATTATAAAGATCTTCTCATATAGGACAAAGTTTGCACTAGAAAGGCTCAAGGGAAAATTTATTTAATAGTACATATAAAATGGACACAAGTTTTTATAGCATGTGGCATTCTCTTCAATGTTATAAAAAATCGAATACTTCAAGATGCTCTAATATCCATGGCTAAAAATAGATTCATTTCAACAAAATGTGCATAGAATACTTGGATAAAATTAAAATAGAGTTAGACACATATCTAAAACACCAAGTATTTGATTTTTTCTCTTCATATGGATATATAATTGTACTAGAAAATTGGATAAATAATCAATGCAAGCCGTTGATGACTAATATACCCATTATATGTCCAAGTGGCACATTCTTTTGGAAGAAATGAATACATCACTTCAAGTACCACTTGGAAGAAATTGATACAGTACTTCATGAAAAGATAACTTGTTTAATAGAAAATAAATATATGTGAGAGGCCAATAGAAAAATTAGGAGATCCAAAAGAAGTCACCAATATTGTATCTCAAACAATGCTTCAAATTACAAGAGTGTAAGTGAGCACATACTGGTGACCAAATATTTAGAGATTACCTGGGTTCCTTTTGCAACTTACACTCTTCATTTATCATTGGAGGGTATGGAAAAGTTTTCATTTATTCAACCTATATTATGGGGTGCAATCAATTTTGAAGTTTACAAGAGAATATCAGTACACATATGTACTATCTTGATAACACTCTAATAAATGCTTAAGAAAATTTTATGCCACTTAGTTTACTACTACTTACCTAGTTAGTACTAGATTGAAGGAGGTAAAAGATACATTTGAAGATACTATTTTAAGTATATTTTAGAATCCTCGAATCGCAAAGAATCCTAAATATGCAAATGGCATGAGAAAGTATGTTAGAGGATTTCAAAGCAACACACTTTGGTAGTAAGTGAAAAGAGTCATTGACTTATTGATGCCATCTACACTCTTGTCACATAAGGGGTTGATGAAGAAAAAAATATAATGGGATAGTTCTACTAAGGCACTTCCATGAGATACTTAAAAAGGTAGATCTTGTGCCTTTCACATCACATGAGAAGGAAACCATCATAAGAGTTGCAAAATCATAGTGGAAAAGTATATGTACTCCATAGGATGGTGTAGTTTTTATCTTGGATCCAAAGCTTCAAGTCTTCCAATAGTAATAAAATAAAGAGGTTATGTTTGATTTTAGAAAGATATATGATCTCTTATTACCAAACGATCAAGGGAAGCAAGCTATGCAATGCCAAAAAAATCCATTTTCAATGACTATCAATGCAAGTAAGCTGAAACATTACGACCATTAAACAATTTCAATTCATTTTCCATAGCTTGCAAAACCTCAACCACTATGCAAATTCCAATTTTGCATAAGCCTACATTTGTTGTTGCTATTGCAACTATTGTTGTTGTGATTACAAATACATATTAAATGTTTGAATCAAGTGCTTCATCTCATCACCTACTCCTATAGAAGAACTTGAACTTGATGCATCACCCATCCTATGCCCTTCCCATGGCCTTTACGTCAAGTTCAAGGAATGTTGAGGGATATTAAGTCAAATAAGGCCTTAAACACAAGTATTTGAAGAGCTTCGAGACCTAAAAGTCCCATGGCTAGGAGTGTTCGAAGGGCACACACTAATCTAACTCATAAGTATTTGTATGGCTCATAGTCCAATGGATAACCCTTCCCAAACTCCTCACAAAGATCCCATACACATGCTGGTGTTATACACCTCATAAAACATACACATGGAGCACCCCTCATCTAATTTCCATGGCCCTACTATAGCTCTCCTACACCTCAAGGATTGAACCTGAGATGCACTGTGAACACATAAAGCACGTACGATACATAATCCGCTCTTTTAAACAATAGTTCTAGGAGATAAAATATAATCCTCACTGAACAGTCCCCAAAGGAAATGAATATCTAGCCCTACGACTTGGGATACCTCACCCTTAGCATGGGTCAATGTTTGTAAAGATAATTGCCATGCATCCAGGATGATACCATGTACTAAATGCAACGCAAGTGTGAATGATTCATAGTGCTCAACCATTTTTATTCATTTAAAATAGCATTGTGACCATGCAAGACTATTTCTTTTCATGCTATCATTCTAAATGTGCTTTGCATACGGTTAGTATCGAGCACGCTCGTGCTACTGAGCCCTTTAATTCTCAAAACACATGTATCCTATATACAAAGTGCATCAGAAAAAATTAGATTTAGCATGTAATGAGCACTTATTACCTCCATCTCCCCCTACCATTTAGGGTTGTGCATTCAGTGTGGTAGGTTTAGAGAGTGTTTTGATGTATTTTCTTCATAAAGAGTGATAGATACTCACTTTAACATAAAGATAGGGATAAATTAGGGCTAAACCTCATGCTTCAGCCATACCATACATCCATGGACACATGTTTTATTTTTTCATAGTTTTAAGCGTAATTTTTTTTCTATTTTTTCTTATTTTTATTTTTCAATAAATATTGATTTTCTAATGTAACTTGATTAGAATTACTAAAAATTATTTTTATCCCTCATTTCATTCCATGCAAACACCATTGACACATTAAAACCCTAAAATCCATGATTTGCCTTAAAATTGTAATTTTATGGATTTCATGTGTTAATAAAAAAATTAATAAATGACTAATTCTTGGTGAATTTTTGAATGATTCTCATAAAACAGACCAGTGTGATAATCAAGAACAACCATTTTCAACCATTTTCAAACAACAATTGAGATTTATCATAAAACGATGAAATTTATCACTTACTCATAAAATCACACTTTATCTCACATGTATCTCATATTTCAAAAATCCGCTAATGCTCCTCCAAACATTGATCTAGGCTCCATCATGTCTCAACATCATCTCCCAATCAAAATCTCTCAAATCAGCCCACCCACTTCTCTCATAGATTAAGACATAGAAACATACCTCAAGAGGAGAGGGAGGGAGGATAGAGAAATACAGAATTTGGAGCTCTCCATATGGGTAGCAATTTCACACGAGACAATAGGTCATGAAGAGTGACAAATGTGGAAGATCCATGGCAATTATCTATTTTGTGGCTTACTTTCAATCCCCAATCTCTCCCTCCGTCAAATAAACACCTGGGGGGGAGGGATATCTTTTTTTTTACCATTTTTGAAAACCTCCCCCCTCCCCCCCCAATTGAGAAAAAAACATTAAGGCCTCTTTTGCCCCCCCCCCCCCCCCCCCCCCTCGAAGCCAAAATGCTATACCTAGTTAATTTTGGTCAAATTTTGACCCTCTAAGTGCGTAGCTTCCCACTTCGTCCCCGTCTAGCAATCAATTTGGGTGTAAACAAGAAATCCCCAAAGTAGTCCTAAGCCGATATTAGAAGATAATGGTAAGAGTATCCCAGGATCACAATTGAAAAAGGTATCCTCAAAAAAAGCATAAGTGGCCACAGGGAATTTGCAAAGCAATTCCACTGTCGGGGAATGAGTTGGCAAGTCACTTTCTCAAAAATATGCATCATATCCAAGGTTGCATGTGTTGGGGGTAAAGGCACCATTGCCTAGCCACCCATGTATTACTACACTAATATTACCCGCCACTACACAGTGCAGGTGGAAAGCGCCTATCACTGTCACTTTATTCTTTATTCTTTTAGTGACAGTTTGAATAAAGGAAGGCCTAGTCACACATTGTGACTGTTGGAGTTCCTATTTGTGTCTCTCTCTCTTCTTGCTCTTGCTCTTCGCCATAGCTCACTTCCAAGCAAGCTTCGATCTTTCTCACCTTTCAACTAGTATCAGACCTTTGGATTAGAGCTTCATCATGGAGCTTGGCCCAGCATTACTTCAGCCTGGATTGAAGACCTAGAGCTTGGAGCTTCAATGCAAGCCCCGATTTACTACTGTATATTGAAGCTCCAAGCTCAATGCCCAGATATGCTATTTGAGAGCTATTGAGCCTTTATTTGGATGTGAACACGTCGTTGTTGGTTGGGATTTATGCTACCTTGGTTGACATGTTATTTTACTTCCAGTTTGGTTATGCCTATTGGTTTCAGGCTATGTCTTTGGGATATGCAATGAAGTATTGGCCTTTAGGGTACAGCATCGAGCTTGTCTTTGGTTCTGGATCTTCATTTGAGCTTGAGCTTGGCTTTGGAGTGCATTTGATGCTATGTCTTGGATGTACATATGGCATGTATGTTGCCTATGTTTGACAGGTCTTGACATGCTTGGCCTATGCCACTACTACATGCTACTTACATTGTTTGGAGCCAATTGCTACTAGTGCCTTGTCTTGGCTTGCATTTGGCTTCCAAGAACTTACTTGGGATACTTCTTGGCTTGCCAGAGTTGTATTTGGGATACAGTTGATGCCTATGGATGCTATGATTGGAGGCTACATAGCCTATATGCTCATGATGTCTTATTGATGTCTGGTCTTGGATCTTTTGTCACTGGTGCTCTCATATGTCCTTCTTGAGCTTCTTGGCATGATCCATATGGCTTTTGTGCTAGTGGGAGCATCATTGGTTGTTTGACAGACATTGAGTAGGTGGTTTATGCTATTGAGCTTTGAGTCTTTTGAGACTAGGATCTTCTTCACTTGGATGTTGCATGGTTGATATGCTATGGTCCACATACATGTACTTGGGCTGATTTGGGCTTCGCACTCCCTGAGCATACACCTCTTTGTGTCAAGACTTGCCAATGTTGTGTACACTTTGCCCTATTACATAGTAGGTGTGCCGGCTTACTAACAGATTCCTTTGACATGCTTGGGTGTTTGCTCGATGTCTTGCTCGATGTCCATATGACTGTTATATGCTAATTTATGCCCATTTGATGCTAGTTATGCTTTGATAGTCAGTGGTTGACTTGGTGCATTAATTTTGCCTACAGTTTGCTCTCATTGTACCTAGCAATAATTTATTACAGCAAGATGTTATGTATGGATTTATGTGGATTTTTCATGCTAAATCATCCTGATTTTATGTACTTTTGATGGTACTTGGTGGGCAACATCATTAGCTATCAGTTTGTGGTCATTTTGCCTTGGTTTTGGATGTTTACAGCAGAAAATAGCAAGCAATTTTGAGCTATCTGCACTGTTTTGGACTCCATTATGGGTTCTTCTTCCACTGACAGTGCTATCTTCAACATCACTAAGCTTGATGGTATGAATTATGCCTATTGGAAGAGCTAGGTTTGGTAGGTATTAATGCAAAAATCGCAGATAAAGCTAGTAAGGATGCATGGCGAGTAGCCTAAAACCATGACTGATGAAAAATTGATTGAGCTTGATGAGTTATGCAAGTCCATCCTCATCTTGTCTCTCACTGAATAGGTGCATTGCAATGTGGTTGAGGAAGCATAGAGTGCTTGGCAGCTTTGGGATGAAATTAAGAACCTCTATGACAAGAAAAGTCCAACAAGTCAGATGTATTGGTTGAAGCAACTTATGGACCTCTGCATGAAGGAGAATATGACAATGTCTGCTCATTTGCGCCAGTTCCATGCTTTTCTCAAGAACTTGACTTCGCAAGGTATTACCTTTAATGATGAGGTTACTCCATTGTTTTTGCTTGGGACTCTAAGTAAGTCATGGGATGTATTATATACTGCCTTATGTGCTTCTGCTACTATTTTGAACTTGCTTGATGTAGAGAGTGCTCTTCTGTAGGAAGAGATCAATCGTAAGAACTTGGATGCCTCTAGTGTGTTCCATGCTTTGACTATTAGAGGCAGAGATGGTAATGGCAAGAATGATCATGGGAATGGTTGTGGTGGCAGAGAATCACAATAAGTCTAGGTCTAAGTCACATGGTAAGTCGCACAACAAGTCTTGTGGGAGAAATGCTAATGTGACATGTCATCATTGCGACAAAAAGGGTCATATACGCCCACAGTGTCATGAGTTGTGCAATGAGAAGTGCAAAGAGAAGGGGAAAGACAAAGTACAGGAAAAGCCCTCTGATTGCAGCATTATGCCTACGAAATCTAGTGTGAAAATTGAGGAGATAAATGTTATGCAGATTGATGACTCTAATGAGGAGTACATACTTGCAGCTACTTCTTGTGATGCTACGTTGTTGGATTGATGTTCACTCTATGTATGCACAATGTTGGCTTTTGGATTATGGTACTTCATTTCATGTTACACCATGCCGTGAGTGGTTCCACTCCTACCGCACTATCTCTCGTTCAGTTCGCTTGGGTGATGACAGGTCACTTGCTATTGTTGGCATTGGGGATGTACGACTGCAGTTCTCTACTGGCAGTACTTTTCTGTCATAGGATGTGTGTCATGTACTTGTGCTTACATGCAGTATTATGTATGTAGGGCAGCTTGATGATGTTGAGTTTCATGTTTCATTTGGGGATTGTGCCTAAAAGATCACTCGTGGCAGACTTGTGCTTGCTAGAGGTGCCAAAGCTGGCAGCCTCTATCCTCTTGTAGTTGATGGGTCCTTTGTTGACCATGTTTTGTCATTGGGGTCCATCCCACTTGTATCTCTTTGGCATGCCCATTTGGGCCATATGTCCTTGAAGGGAATGAATTGTTTTTCTGGTTTGCAATACTTACCGCCCCTTGACTACACATGTTTTGATTCCTGTGAGCATTGTCTTTATGATGGCAGACAAACTAGGAATACGCATAAGAAGTCTGGTAGGACATGCATGAGTGAGCCCCTGGCATTGGTACATTCGGATGTCTATGGGTCCATGCCTTGTCAGTCTATGGGTGGTGCAAAGTATTTTGTGACGTTCATTGACGATTGTTTGCGTAAAGTCTGGGCTTACCCCATTAAGCTTAAGTCCGATGTCTTGGCTATATTTCATTGATGGCTTGCATTTGTTGAAAACCAGATTGAAATGCCTTACGATTGACAATGGGGAAGAATATGTGTCACATGATTTTGAGCACCTATGTGACAAGAGGGGTATTAAGCGTCAATTGACTGATCCCTATACCCCACCCCAAAACGGTTTGGCAGAGCAAATGAATAGAACCATCCAGGAGCGTGTATGTAGTATACTTAGCCATGTAGGCTTACCACAGAGCTTTTGGGCTGAGGCAGTCAGTACAGCTGTGCATGTCATAAATAGATCACCTTCTAGTGGTTTGGATTTCCAAGTTGTAGAGGAGGTATGGATTGGGAAATCTCCATCTTATGCACATCTACGTGTCTTTGGATGTGAGTCATTCTGCCATCTGCCCAAAGACAAGCATACTAAGTTGGATCCTAAGAGTGTCAAATGCATTTTCCTTGGCTATGCGGATGCAAACGAGATGGGTTACTGCTTCTGGGATCCGCAAGCACGGAAAGTCATCCACAACCATGATGTAGTCTTCCATGAAGACAAGAGGCATAGGTAGCCTGAGAAGGTGGTAGAGATACATAGGGTTATATTCCAGGAGAAGCCACATGCTCTTGCACAGCCAGTTGGATAGCATGCAACAACAGTTGGTACACATGGCCAGAGTGTTGGACCGGCCGCAGAGCTTGCCATGAGACGGGGTCTATTAGAGATAGATTTCCACCTAATAGATTTGAGCCCTCGATGCATAATGTTTTGGTTACAGATGCAAGAGAGCCTCTCACCTATGATGAGGCTATATGTAGGGGTGATAGTCACTCATGGGAGAGGGCTATGCAGTCTGAGGGAGATAGAATCCCTACACAAGAATATGACTTGGGATTTTGTTGCACTACCTCAGGGCAAGAAGGCTTTGCCATGCAAATGGGTGTACAAGCTAAAAAGTACCCATGGAAACCCTAAGCTGGCTTATAAGGCAAGACTTGTTGCTAAGGTTTTTAAACATGAGCATGGAGTTGACTTTGATGAAGTCTTTTCTTCTGTGGTCAAGATTACCACCCTACGCTTGGTTTTGGCCTTAGTCGTGCAGCTTGACTTGGACTTGTACCAGATGGATGTCAAGACTTCATTCTTGCATGGGGATTTTCCTAATGAGATATACATGGAGCAGCCTAAGGGCTTTGCAGAACCTGGCAAGGAGCACCTAGTGTGCAAGTTGAAGAAAAGTCTTTATGGCTTGAAGCAGGCACCTAGGGAGTGGTATCATAAGTTTGATGCCTTTATGCAGTCATAGAGCTACATCATAAGTGCTATGGATCCGTGCCTTTACATCAAGAAAGCCTGTGATGGCTCATTTCTTATTTTGGTACTTTGTGTGGATGATATCTTGAGCTAGATGCTCTTAAATCTCAGCTGAAGAAGAGCTTTGGGATAGGCCTCTCACATTCTTGGTATGCGTATTAAGCGTGATAGGCATCATGGACTACTCTACCTCTCACAAAAGGAGTACATTCATAAAGTCCTTGAGCGTTTTTGCATGCAAGACGTAAAGCCTATTGGATTTCCATTACCTTCTGAAAGGTGAGAAGGATCGAAGCTTGCTTGGAAGTGAGCTATGGCGGAGAGCAAGAGCAAGAAGAGAGAGAGACACAAATGGGAACTCCAACCATCACAATGTGTGATCGGGCCTTCCTTTATTCAAACAGTCACTAAAAGAATAAAGAATAAAGTGACGGTGACGGGCGCTCACCACCTTCACTGTGCAGGGGCGGGTACTGTCAATGTAGTAATATATAGGCGGCTACGCAGAGGCGCCTTTACCCCTAACAACTTCCCACTTAAAGGCGAATCTGCCCTAGTGAGGAGGGAAAAGAAAAAGAAAAGACAATACAATGTACACATGTACAAGAGGATGAGAAAAAACTTCATCTCATCCAACGCCCATCAATCTCTTGAGGAAGGCAAAGCGCTCAATAGTGATGCTTTTCATGAGCAAATTTGTAGAATTTTTGTCAGTGGAGATCTTGACAAGGTCAATAGACTTGTCCTCCATGACCCCACATATGAAGTGATACCTCACCTCAATGTGTTTCGTCTTGGCATGGAAGACCAAATTCTTGGCTAGCTGAATAGCACTCATAGAATCCGAATGCAGTGTAGGTATAGTATCAATCCCAAGGTCATGATCCAAATGGCCCAACTATATGGCCTCCTTGCAAGCGTGAGTGGTGGCTACAATATACTCAGCGTCAGTGATAGACAGAGCCATACACTTTTGAATCGTGGACATCCAAGAAACAACACCTCCAGCATAGGTGAATACATAGCCAGAAGTGGACTTCCTATTATCTGCATGTCCTGCATAATCGAAGTCTTTGTACCCCACAACTCTAGTATCCTAGCTACCATAGCAAATACACATATCTGCTGTGCCTTTCAGGTATCACATGATACCCTTCACAACATCCCAATGTTTATTTCTAGGTGTAGCCATATAGCGTGCCACAACACCAACTGCCAAGGCAATATCTGGATGAATGGCTATCATGGCATACATCAAACTGCCCACGACTGATGTGCATAAGGGATCTTGGCCATCTCGGCCCTTTGCTCATCTATCTGCGGACAATTGACCTGTGAAACCTTCACATAAGAAGGTAATGGACAACCAATAGGGTTTACGTCCTGCATGCAAAAACGCTCAAGGACTTTATGAATGTACTCCCTCTGTGAGAGGTAGAGTAGTCCCTGATTCCTATCACGCTTAATGTGCATACTAAGAATGGGAGAGGTGTGTTCCAAATCCTTAATCTCAAAGCTCTTCTTCAGCTGAGATTTAAGAGCATCCAGCTCATCATGAGCTTTTCCTGCTATCACCATATCATCCACATAAAGTACCAAAATAAGCAACAAGCCATCACGGGCTGTCTTTGTGTAAAGACACGAATCCATAATAGCACTCCTATTGCAGCCCTGTGACTGCATAAAGGCATCAAACTTATGATACCATTCCCTAGGTGCCTGCTTCAAGCCATAAAAACTTTTCTGCAACTTGCACACTAGGTGCTCCTTGCCAGGATCTGCAAAGCCCTTAGGCTACTCCATGTATATCTCATCATGCAAATCCCCATGCAAGTATGCAGTCTTGACATCCATCTGATACATGTCCAAGTCAATTTACGCAACTAAGGCCAAAACCAAGTGTAGGGTGGTCATTTTCACCATAGGAGAAAAGACTTCATGAAAGTGAACTCCATGCTTCTGTTTAAAACCCTTAGTGACAAGTCTTACCTTATAAGCTGGCTTGGGGTTTCCAGGGGTACTTTTCAGCTTGTACACCCATTTGCATGGCAAAACCTTCTTGCCTTGAGGCAATGCAACCAAATCCCAAGTCATATTCTTGTGCAACAAGTCTATCTCAGTCTACGTACCCCTCTCCTAGGAGTGACTGTCACCCCTATGCATAGCCTCATCATAGGTGAGAGGCTCTCCTGCATAGGTAACAAAGACATAATGCATCGAGGACTCAAATCTATCAGGTGGATGTCTATCTCTAGTAGACCATCTCACGGTAGGCTCTGTTGCCTATCTAGCACTCTGGCCGTATGTATCGATTGCTGCTGTAGGCTATCCAACTGGCTATGTAGGAGCTTGTGTCTCTTACTGGAATATAACCCTACGTATCTCTACCACCCTCTCAAGCTGCCTATGCATCTTGTCTTCATGGAAGACTACATCATGGCTACGGATGAATTTTCATGCCTACAGATCCCAAAGGTGATAACCCATCTCACTTGCAACTCCATTGCCAAGGAAAATGCATTTGATACTCTTAGGATCCAACTTAGTATGCTTGTACTTGGGCACATGGCAGAATGCCTCACATCCAAAGACAAGAAGATGCACATAAGACGGAGGTTTCCTAGTCCATACCTCCTCTGCAACTTGGAAATCCAAACCACTAGAAGGTGATCTATTTATGACATGCATAGCTGTACTGACTGCCTCAGCCCAAAAGCTCTATGGTAAGCCTACATCGCTAAGCATACTACTGTGTACACACTCCTGGATGGTTCTATTCATCTGCTCAGCCAAACCATTCAGGGGTGGGTTATAGGGGGCGGTCACTTGGGACGCTTAATACCCCTCTTGTCAAATAGTTGCTCATAAGCACGTGACACATATTCTCCCCCATTGTCAGTTCTAAGGCATTTCATCCTATGCCTAGTCTGGTTCTCAACCAATGCAAGCCATCTCTGAAACACAACTAACACTTCGGACTTAAGCCTAATGGGGTAAGCCCAGACTTTACATGAAAAATCGTCAATGAACGTCACAAAATACTTTGCACCACCCATAGACTGATAGGTCATGGGTCCACAAACATCCAAATGTACCAATGCCAGGGGCTCACTCATCCGTGTCCTACTAGACTTCTTATGCGTATTCCTAGTCTGTCTGCCACCATAAAGACAATGCTCAGAGGAATCAAAACATGCATAGTCAAGGGGCGATAAGTACTGCAAACCAGAAAGCATTTTCATTCTAGGACATATGGCCCAAATGGGCATGCGAAAGAGATACATGTGGGATGGGTTACTGACAAAACATGGTCAACAGAGGACCCATCAACTACAAGAGGATAGAGGCTGCCAGCTTTGGCACCTCTAGCAAGCATAAGTCTGCCATGGGTGATCTTCTAGGTAGAATCCCCAAATGAAACATGAAACCCAGCATCATCAAGCTGCACTGCAGACATAAGACTGCGTGTAAGCGCAAATATATGATGTACGTCCTATAACAGAAAAGTACTGCTAGTAGAGAATTGTAGTTGTACATCCCCAATTCCAACAATAGCAAGTGACCTGTCATCACCCAAGTGAACTGAACCAGAGACATTGCGGTAGGAGTGGAACCACTCACGGCATGGTGTAACATGAAATGAAGCACCACAATCCAAAAGCCAGCAGTGTGCATACATCGAGTGAATATTGGTCAACGATGTAGCATCACAAGAACTAGCTGCAAGTATGTACTCTCCATCGGATTCATAAGTCTGCATGACATTCATCTCTTCAATTTTCACACTAGATTTTGCAGGCATAATGCTGCGATTAGAGGACTTTTCTTGTACTTTGTCTTTCCCATTCTCTTTGCGCTTACTGTGCAACTCATGACACTGTGGGCGTATATGACCCTTTTTACCGCAATGATGACATGTCACATTAGCATTTCTCCCATAAGACTTGCTGCACGGCTTACCACCACACGACTTAGACCTAGAATTCTACGAGTCTCTACCACGGCCATTCCCATGGTCATTCTTGCCATTACCATCTCTATCTCTAACAGTCAAAGCATGCAACACATGAGAGGCATCCAAGTTCTTACGATTGATCTCTTCATGCAGAAGAGCACTCTCTATATCAAGCAAGTTCAAAATAGTAGTAGGAGCACATAAGGCAGTGCGAAATACATCCCATGACTCACTCAGAGTCCCACGAAAAAACAATGGAGTAACCTCATCATTAAAGATAATACCCTACGAATTCAAGTTCTTGAGAATAGCATGGAATTGGCTCAAGTGAGCAAACATTCTCATATTCTCCTTCATGCGCAGGTCCATAAGTTGCTTTAGCCAATACATCTGACTTGCTGGACTTTTCTTGTCATAGAGGTTTTTAATTTTATCCCAAATCTACCAAGCACTTTGTGCTTCCTCAACCACATTGTAATGCACTTGTTCAGTGAGAGATAAGATTAGGGTGGACTTGCATAACTCATCAATCTCGTCCCATTCGTCATCAGTCATAGGTTTAGGCTGCTCGCCATGCATCCTTAGTGGCTTTATCTGTTATTTTTGCACCAATAACCTGCCAAACTTGGCTCTTCCAATAGGCATAATTCGTACCATCAAGTATAGTGATGTTGAAGATAGCACTGTCAGTGGAAGAAGAACCCATAATGTAGTCCAAAATAGTGCAGACAGTCCAAAATTGCTTGCTGTTTTTTCCTGCAAATAGCCAAAATACCACCAAAACCAAGGCAAATTGACCATGAATTGATAGCTAATGATGCTGCCCCTACCAAGTACCATCAAAAGTACATAAAATCAAGATGATTCAGCATGAAAATTACACATCAGTCCATACATAACTGCTTTTTGTAATAAATTACAGTCTGGTACAATGAGAGTAAACTGTAGGCAAAATCAATGCACCAAGTCAAAAAGTGACTGTCAAAGCATAACCAGCATCAAGCGGGCATAAATCAACATATGATAGTCATACGGAAATTGAGCAAACACCTATGCATGTCAAACAAATCCGTCAGTAAGCCGGCACACCCCCTGTGTAATAGGGCAAAGTGTACACAACACTGGCAAGACTTGACACAAAGAGGTGTATGCTCAATAAGTGCAAAGCCCAAATCAGCCCAAATACATGTATGTGGACCACAGCATATCAACCATGCAACATCCAAGTGAAGAAGATCCTAGTCTTTCGAGACTCAAAGCACAATAGCATAAACCACTTGCTCAATGTCTGTCAAACATCCAACGATGCTCCCACTGGCACAAAAGCCATACGGATCAAGCCAAGAAGCTCAAGAAAGGCTTATGAGAGCACCACTAATGAAAGATCTAAGACCAGACATCAATAAGACATCATGAGCATATAGGCTCTGTAGCCTCCAAGTATAGTATCCATAAACATCAACTGTATCCCAAATAAAACTCTGGCAAGTCAAGAAATATCCCAAGTAAGCTCCAAGAAGCTAGATGCACACCAAGACAAGGCACTAGTAGCAGTTAGATCCAAACAATGTAACAAGCATGTAATAGTGGCATAGGCCAATCATGTCAAGACCAGTCAAACATAGGTAACATATGTGCCATATGCACATCCAAGGTGGAGCATAAAATTCATTCCAAAGCCAAGCTCGAGTGCAAATAAAGATCCAGAACCAAATATAAGCTCAATGTCATACCTCGAAGGTCAATACTTCAGTGCATATCCCAAAGACATAGCTCAAAACCAATAGGCATAACCAAACATGAGATAATAGGCTTCAGCCCACTATGGTACAATAGTGATTTACTATTCAAAACTGAGTATTTTCAGCAAGAAAATCAGTCCAAAATGATGGCATAACATGTGCCTTGCATCCCCCAAACAATCGGGCATCAATAGGTACCAAACCGATTAAGTAGAAGTGGCCAAACAAGCATAGCATTAGATGCCAATGTTACTTCTGCATAACATGACTGTGGGACTAATGTAAACAGTCCTGAGAATGTACAAATCAAACCCAAAATTAATGCCAATGATCAAGGAGGCTTCAACGAAAGTTAGAGACCATTGCCAAGTGCATTGCGAAGCCCGAAGAAGCATGACATAGCCATCAATGAGGAGTAGGTGAGCTACTATAGTGTGCTATCCAGAATAGCCAAATAAAATGGCACAAATTTTGTGAACCCTTCTTTTGATCATGTGCATCCACGTGGCCTCAATGGTAGTTGTTGGAGGCTGTGGGGGGTGCCCAGCGAGACCCACAACAAGCCTCAAGTGCCCAAATGCAAGAGAGAGCAAGATCCAAGCTCCAAGGGTTTGAGCTATGGCTGCCCTGTTTGACTACAACTTGAGAACTAAAGAAAAACACTAAACAAACACTTCAATACCTCTATAACAATGCCTTGAGGGTGCCTCAATAGGCCGGGAAGGTGTACGAGAAGTCAGGGAGTGGCAGGAGCTCGGGAAGGTCAGCTATGGCTGCCAGGAAGGAGAACCAATGCTGTAGGTATTTGATTGGAAGCTAAGAATGCCACGAACCAAGCTTGAGAAGTTGGGAAGCCTTGCTCTGATACGAGTTGAAAGGTGAGAAGGATCGAATCTTGCTTGGAAGTGAGCTATGGTGGAGAGTAAGAGCAAGAAGAGAGAGACACAAATGGAAACTCCAATAGTCACAATGTGTGACCGGGCCTTCCTTTATTCAAACTGTCACTAAAAGAATAAAGAATAAAGTGACAGTGACGGGCGCCTACCACCTATAGTGTGTAGTGGCAAGGTACTGTCAGTGTAGTAATACACGGGCAGCTAGGCAGAGGCACCTTTATCCCCAACACCTTCTTATGTGCATGTTTCACAGGCCAATTGTTTGTAGAACTGCACAGCATCAATGAGGAGTAGGTGAGATGTTGTAGTGTGCTGTCCAGAACAACCAAATAAAATGGCACAAATTTATTGATCCCTTCTTTTGCTCCTGTGCATCCATGTGGCCTCAATGGTAGTGGTTGGAGACTGTGGGGGGTGCCCAGAGAGGCCCACAACAAGCCTCAAGTGTCCAAATGCAAGAGGAAGCAAGATCCAAGCTCCAAGGGTTTGAGCTATAGCTGCCCTGTTTGACTACAACCTGAGAACTAAAGAAAAACACTAAACGAACACTTCAATACCTTTATAGCAATGCCTTGAGGGTGCCTCAATAGGCCGGGAAGGTGCTCGAGAAGTAAGGGAGTGACGGGAGCTCGAGAAGGTTGGCTATGGCTGCCACGAAGGAGACCCAATGCTGTAGGTATTTGAATGGAAGCTAAGAATGCCACGAACCAAGCTCGGGAAGTTGGGAAGCCTTGCTCTGATACCAGTTGAAAGGTGAGAAGGATCAAAGCTTGCATGGAAGTGAGATATGGTGGAGAGAAAGAGCAAGAAGAGAGAGAGACACAAATGGGATTTCCAATAGTCACAATGTGTGACCAGGCCTTCCTTTATTCAAACTGTTACTAAAAGAATAAAGAATAAAGTGGCAGTGACGGGCCCCCGCCACCTATAGTGTGCAGTGGTGGGTACTGTGAGTGTAGTAATACATGGGCGGCTAAGTAGAGGCGCCTTTATCCCCAACACCTTCTTATGTGAATGTTTCACAGGCCAATTGTCCGCAGAACTCAATAGAGGGCCGAGATGGTCAAGATCCCTTATGCATCAGTCGTGGGCAGTTTGATATATGCCATGATAGCCACTCATCTAGATATTGCCTTTGTAGTTGGTGTTGTGGCATGCTATATGGTTACACCTAGCAAAAAGCAGTGGGATGCAGTAAAGGGTATCATGAGATACATGATGGGCACAACAGGTATGTGTATTTGCTATGGCAGCTAGGATACAGGAGTTGTGGGCTACACAGACTCCGATTATGCAGGATATGTAAATAGTAGGAAGTTCACTTCCGGCTATGTCTTTACCTATGCTGGAGGTGCTATTTCTTGGATGTCTAGGGTTTAGAAGTGTACGGCTCTCTTTACAATTGAGACCGAGTATGTTGTAGCCACTGAGGCTTGCAAGGTGACCATATGGTTGGGCCATTTGGTTCATGACCTTTGGATTGATACTATACCTACGCTGCATTCAAATTCTATGAGTGCTATTTAGCTAGCCAAGAATCCGATCTTCCATGCAAAGACGAAACACATTGAGGTGAGATATCACTTCATACGTGGGGTCGTGGAGGACAAGTCTATTGACCTTGTCAAGATCTCCAGTGATGAAAATCCTGCAAATCTGCTCACAAAAAGCCTCACTACTAAGTGGTTTTTCTTTCTCAAGAGATTGATGGGCGTTGGATGAAATGTCATTTTTCCTCATCCTGTTGTACATGTGTACATTGTCCTGTCTTTTATTTTTCTTTTCACTCCTCACTAGGCACATTCACCTTTAAGTGGGAGGTTGTTGGGGGGTAAAGGCACCTCTGCCTAGCCGCCTGTGTATTACTACACTGGCAGTACCCACCACTGTACACTACAGGTGGCGGGTGCCCATCATAGTCACTTTATTCTTTTAGTGACAGTTTGAATAAAGGAAGGCCTAGTCACACATTGTGACTATTGGAGTTTCCATTTGTGTCTCTTTCTCTTGCTCTCGGCCATAGCTCACTTCCAAGCAAGCTTCGATCCTTCTCACCTTTCAGCATGGTGGTACATCTACAAAATAGGATCCCTCATACAATAGTTCTGATTCAATTGATTGATCACTAGCTATGAGTCACCTTTTACCAATAACCAATGGATACAACCATGTCGGGCTGCATTCAGTCCCATGATTAAGGCCTTGTATTCTACCATGTTATTCGTAAAAGCAATGCTAAGATATGCTCCCAGTTTTGTAACAACTCTATGCTGGGGATCTTTAATGACCACACCAACACTCGCATGCTTAACATGCCCTCTAGAAGCTCCATCAAAATACAAAGTATAGACCTAGTCTTCATTGATAGGCCACACCATATTGATCAGCTCACTCATACTTATGATAATCAAAGTCGAGCCAAGAGAGAGGATGTGTAACAAGTACAATCCCTCCTTCCTTGCTAAAATCAATAGGAACACTCCTAAGAATCCTTTGACAATGGTGGCAATAGACCTTAATATTCCAAGTGAAAGATTCGTCTTGTCACTCAATAATCTGATAACCTTTACTCCACCAAATCACTCAACCTTGGTGGTAATGCTACTCTAAATATGGATGGACAAGATAAGGAATGATTCTTACCATCTGATTATCTTGGTACCTACTGTAAGATAAAGGTGAATCTTGAAGGACCTGCACAAGCACCAAGCCACCCAATGTAATAGTAAGGCTTCAACATATTAAAGTTTACCTTTTTTTAAACTCTACCCCTTGCAACTGTGCTAAAAGGGCTATAGAGCCATTCTTTTCTATACTAACAATTTTATATAGGCCATCCCATTTGGGTTCTAGTTTACTAGGAAATAGCTCATGACGAGCATCATATTACATCACCAATTGACCCTTCACAAATTTATATTTCTTAGCCTGATGGTCATGAAGCTCTTTCATTCTCCCCTTTCCTACTTCTTGATGTAATAGAGTATGCAATCGAATTTCATTAAGATGCACAAGAGAAATAAATATTTCCTGTAATCCTTCTGCCTCACCCAACGAATGATTGAGAAAAAATCGTAGAGTGGACAACTCTATTTCCAATGGTAAGACACACTCTTCCCCATATACCATCTTGAATGGGCGCTGGCATGTAGCTCTCTTAAATGTTGTATTATCAGCCCAAGTCACCACATACAATTTCTTATCCCAATCTCACTTACTTTCAGATACACTATCTTGGATAAGATCCCTACGAGCAGCTTATTCGTACTCTCGAATTAACCATTCCCTTGTGGATTATGGGGTGGTTTTATTGTGTTTAATCTTCAAATATTTTGTTAAGGTCACTATAACCTTATTTAGAAAGTGTGTCCCTTAGTCAGACACTAACTCCTTAGGTGGACCAAAATGGCAAACAATTTGCTCCATAATAAAACTGGCCATCTCCTTAGCGTTATCCTTTATCATTGCTTGAGCTTCAGACTAATTTTAAAAGTAGTTTGTTGCTACAATGATATAACACTTTCGCATAGTTGATGAAGGGTGTATTGGTCCAACAAAATCGATATCCCATTTTTTGAAGGATAATGTAACTAAAATAGGATTCATTGGTGGCTTACAATTCTCCCTAGCATTGTATCTTTGACAGACATCACAACGCTTAATATAATTGAAAGCATCATGAAAAATCATTGCCCACCAATATCCAGCACGTAGAGATTTTTGGGTAGTAAGGCGTTCAACAAAATGTCCCCCACATGCCAAATCATGGCATTCCTCAAGAATAAATGTTACCTCATCAGGTATTGCACATCGACGATAAATATCATCCACACCTTTCCAATACAAGAAACCTACTATAATTGAAAAGGGTAGTGCTTGTTGCTACTTACTCTTCCTCTTCTCTGACTTTGATAGAGTAGCCCCAACCTTTATTGTAGATAGATAATGTGTTATAGCTTGTATACCACGAAGGGATGGAAGCTGTATCAATTTTGAATAAACCCTCAATGTCACTTCCTTTAGCCAGAATTTTCTTTGGCTCTCTAAAATCCACAAGACATTCCACAATGCCTTGCAACTTTGGTTTCTTACTCTTAATCTCATAGTCACAAACTGTAAAGTGATTAACCACTTTGCTAAACAATTAGGCGGCTACAACTTGTTCATCAACAGTCTAAGTCCTTTCATCTTCGTAAAAAATACCACCTTCTCATAAAGAATATAGTGCCTAAATTTCTTTGTTTTGAAAACCATTCCAAGGCACTATTTCTCTATATAAGTATAAATAATTTCAAATATTCCCAATTTAGGGCTAGAAAAGGCAATTGGATTATACCATTTCTCTTCCCAAATTTGGGTTAAACAGTAGCTAATACTATGCATTATTGTTGTAGAATATATATAAAAGACCTTACCTTTTTTAGGTGCTTTCAAGATTGGTGCTTTCACTACTTCCTACTTCACATCCTCAAAAGATACTTAACATGCTTCACTCCAATTATATAGATAGTTAAAAGATAACATGTTCATCAATGGCAATGTTCTTTTTGCCAATACATTGATAAATCTCTGATAATATCCCATTGATGATAGAAAGCAGTGTACCTCTTTTGGAGTGCATGGCGGGCTCATAGTGACAATAACCTTTATCTTTTCATGATTAGTCACTCGCAATCTCCACTGAGCTAAGTACATGGCCTAGTAACAATCCATAGGTCACCCCATAGATGCACTTTCATGGATTAAGAGCAATCTAGAATAGGGATATGTCACCAAAAGTCTTATCAATGGTGTTGCTAGGAACCAGGCTTATTGCATAACCCAAAGGCCATCACGTGATACACAAATGTTCTGAGAAGACAATGATAAATATCATTTTCAACTTATCTTCCTCTGCAATAGCCATTTGGTTGTATCTAGCAAAGTAGTACATAAATGAATAGATCTCCGTACCTACTACTTGATCTAAAATTTGATCTATGAATGGTAATAAATAGTAATCCTTAACTGTCTACATAGTAAGCTCTCTAAAATCTATGCAAAGCTAAATTTGATTCTTTTTCTTTTCCTTCATGATAACGCGACTGGTGAACACCACTCTATGTATTGTACCGGAAATATCATGCCAACCTTTTGTAATTTTGTCAATTCCTCAAATATCCCATCCTTTAGTTTGAAAGGCATACACCTTACTTTTTGTTGCATAGGGCAGCTACCTTCCTTTAGGGGAATGCTATGAATAGCTAGGCTAGGAGGAATATCTCTCAGCTAGTCATAACTCCAAGAAAAATTATCATGGAATTCCTAAATAAAGGACACATAGTCCTCCCTCTCTTCCAATTAGAGCATGGGCCCTAATTTAATTGGCCATGAATCATTCATCATGCCAAGGTCTCTAACTCAATTACGTCCACATCTCTTATCCTATCTTGAGCCTTGATCTGTTCATACAAAGTTACCTGATAGATATCGTATGTTGATGATGTCTCACTAGCAGATGGATCCTCTAATATATCTAATTTTGACGAGGATAAATGAACTCCCTCACTTTGAGGAGATTCTGAGTAGGCATCTACAACTACACTTATGGCATCTCTAGCAAAGATAAACCGACCAATGGGTATATCAACCTAATAGTCCACTTGTAAGATCCATGGCCTACAAGGCAATACTTTGATAGCTAGGCTGCCCTGGAAACCTAATAACCCTAATGTCCAGAATGCATTCCACATTAGAGAGAGTCACGTGGACTTTAGTGATGCAATCTTCAAGTTGTCTTAAATTTTCATCAACCATTCAGAGAATCGTGGAGGCATCTTTTTGGATTTCTAACCCTAGCCTCTTCATCAATTCTACACTCATAATTTTGACAAAGTATCCCGTATCTACAATAGCATGTTCCATTAATATACCCCACAATATGCCCATGATATACCTAGTGCAAAGAATCTTCTTAAACTCTTTACACACTCTTGGGGATAATTTGATCAACTACGAGAAATTTACATCAGGCTCAACCTCGTAAAGAGAACTTGCTAAATCAAATTCATGATAGTTAGTAATAGATCTCTTCTCTCTCACTAGACCATTCTCTCCTTTGGTCTTTGAACAGGCTTTGGTGCCTTTTTCTTGGCTTTTGCCTTCTTCTTTGGAAATTCCATATCCTTCTTGGGGTGAGCTATACTTTCAACAATGGCCTTTAGAGGTCTACCTTTCACATCAAGGTTAAGGACTTGTGTCCCCTTTTCATCTTGCTTAGGATTTTCTATATAAGTTTTACATTGTCTTTGTCACCATCTTTACCCTTTTGACCTCTTGTAATGATCTATAGAATAGAAGCTTAAGTGCCATTGACATGTATAGCTTCAATAAGGCTGACTCCACTCCCCCTAGGCAACTGCTCTACAATAGCCTTCCCTCTTTGTAGTATTTGTTTTGGTCTCTTGCTGGAGATTATTCCCTTATGCTTGATTGTTTACTAGACTTGGCTATTTACTTCCTTGCTGGAGATGGCTAATCTTGCTCCAATAGGTACTAGTTAAGTGGCCAGACTTGTCGCCATATGTCTAATATTTGGACAATTCCTAGGGAAATATTGGCCACCACACCACTTACAGCTGAGTCTTGAGGGGGCACCCTCTTCAGGGCATCCACTCCCTATCAAATTCTATTTCTTCTTAAGGAAATTGACATCAACAAGTATTTGCCTATATTGTTTGCTAATCATGTTTGTATAGTGCTTCATCATATCCTTAACCTTGCGAAGGATATTTGAGGCACTTGACTCATAGCCATGATCATCTACCTATCATTCCATTGGCCTAACCACTTGATTGGGAATTGGCTACTAATTCCTTGGAACAACATTAGAATTTGTCATTTGGCTTTCAACATTTGTTAGAGTCATCTGACTAACCATAGGCATGGTCACACTAGGAGGAGCTGGCAACATGGGCACATTCTGAAGCATGCTTCTTCTCTCATTGGCAGTACTCATGGGTATCCCTTGATCTCCATTTGTCAATGCCAAAGTATTTCCAGCACCTAGGCTTGAGTTTCAGTTTGCCCTAGAGATATAGGCTGCTTGTAATCATGTCTCTACCTCCTTTTCTCATGTAATAGTTGTATTAATGTCAACAAGAGCAACATCACTCAATTGGACATAGGTATTTAAGTCTATCCCATGTAAAAAATATTGTAATTGAGGAGTAGCTGGGAATATAAGTCTGCAACTTGCGAAATACTTCATTCAGTTTCTTGGCCTAGCCTCAAATATTCTCATGAGGTTCTTGATGTGCTACATTGACAACACATAGCCAATAATGACTCCTGTTTTAGGGGAAAACTCTCTTTAAAAGGCTACAAAAATTAGATCAATTGTAGTTATGGTTCCAGCCTCTAGGGTGTGATACCATATTGCAACTCATCCTTTTAGAGTCATATTAAAGAACATCATCAAGTGTCCTTCATCTTGAATTCAATAGTTAAACATCAACTTTTCAAACTCATTAATATAAAGTTCCACATCTTCCTCTACTAACAAAAGAGGAAATGCTAAGGCTAGCAAGTTTGGCATTCCTACTAGGATTGCAGTGGGTTGCACCATTACGACCAGATTCTCTAAGGGTCCCTAAACTATGGGAACTATAATCCCACTCCAAGTGGGCTCACCAATTGGGAGATGGAAAGTACTAGAACTTCCTCCTCCTCTTAACGGACTATTTGTGGGGCTAGGGTTACTAAGATCCCTCCCTTGTAGGGATATCGGACCACTCCGCTGAAGAGAATATCACCTAATGATCTCGGCCCATCGTCTAGCCCTTCAGCTCTTTCTTGCTTTTGTAGCTTGCTGTGATGGTCTTTTGGATTTATTTCACTGTCGTTTGGCATACACTAATAAACTAGTCCCTATCGACCACAATTCGAACACCGCCACTTATTAGTGGCTCTTGACACACGCACCACTTGTTGCGACCTAAAATGGGCCTAACACTAGCTGGACCTCTATGCTTAACCAAAACACCCCCAACCTCATGGCCCAGGAGCACTCGGAGACTCCACACTAACTCCTCACAAGGAGCCCCTACACATATTGGTATTGTACACCTCATAAAATAGACACATGGAGCACCCCTCGACTAATTGTTGCAGCCCCACTACGACTCTCCTATAGCTCATGGATTGGCCCCCAATGCATGGTGAACACATAAAGCACATATGATACATAATCCCGTCTTTTAAACAATTATTCTAGGAGATAAAATATAATCCTCACTAAACACTCCCCATAGGAAATGAACATCTAGTCCTATGGCTCGGGATACCTCACCCTCATCAGCGTGGGTCCATGTTTATGAAGACAATTGCCATGCATCCAGGATGATACCATGTGTTGAATGCAATACAAATGTGAATGATTCATATTTCTCAACCATTTTTGTTAATTTAAAACAATATTATGACCATGAAAAACCATTTATTTTCATGCTTTTATTCTAAATAACGTGATTGTTGCGTTGCATAGGGTCAACAGCACACCGGAGCATGCTCATGCTACTAAACCCTCTAATTCTCAAAACACACATTCCCTATGTACAAAGAGCATTAGAAAAAATCAAATTCGGTATGTAATGAGCACTTATTACCTACTCCTCTCTCTATCGTTTAGGATTGTGCATTCGGTGTGGTAGGTTTAGAGAGCGTTTTGATATATTTTTCTTCATAAAGAGTAATAAATGCTCAATAGGGCTTAATTGAGGCTAAACCTCATGTTTTAGTCATACCATACATCCACAGACTTATTTATTTATTTTTTCTATTTTTAAAGTGTAAAAATCCTATTTTTGCTCATTTTTCTATATTCCTTCTTATTTATTTATCAATAAATACCAATATTTCCCAAAATTTTTATGTGACTTAATTAGACTTGCTGAAAATTATTTGCATCCCTCATTTCATCCCATGCAAACACCATTAACATATCAAAACTCCCCAAATCCATGATTTGCCTTAAAACTGCAATTTTATGGGTTTCGTATGTTTATAGAAAAATTAATAAACGATTAGTTCTTGCACATTTTCCTAAATTTTCTCATAAAACAAACCATTGAAAATCAATAACAACCATTTGCAATTGATATTTATCATAGAACAATGAAATTTATCACTTATTCATAAAATCGTGCTTTATCTCACACGTATCTTCTATTTGGATAGCCATTAATGCTCCTCCAAACATTGATGTAGGCTCCACCATGTCTCACCATCATCTCCCAATCAAAATCTCTCAAATCAGTCCCACCTCTTCTTCCATAGATTAAGACATAGAAACATGTATTAAGAAGAGAGAGAGTGAGGAGAGAGAAATACTGAATTTGGAGATCTCCATCTAGACAACCATTTTACACAAGACAACAGGCAATGAAGAGTGAAAAATGGACGAGATCCATGGCAATGATCTGTTTTGTGGCTTACTCTCAACCCCCAATCTCTCCCTCCATCAAATCAACACTAGGGGGGGCATCGTTTTTTTTTCACCATTTTTGAAATGTCCCCCCTCCCCCCAAATTGATTTAAAAGGCCTCTTTTGGGGGGGGGCCCAAAGCCAAAAGGCCATGCCCACTTAATTTCGATCAAATTTTGGCCCTCTAGGTGCCTGGCTTCCCACTTTTTCCCCATCTAGCAATCAATTTGAGATCCCAAATTTCTTGCATGTCCAACTTGAGGTCCCAAATGGCCAAGAAGTCATTTTACTTCGATCCGAAAGTCAAAAAAATTATGAAAAATCTGCAACCACCGCAAAGGTCAAAATTTACATTCACGTCTTCCATTGTCACTTAAAATCGTCGAATCCACTTCTGCTTTCATCGTCCTCTAAATTCCATGTAAAATTTGCATCATTCCACTCCTTTCTTGCATGTCCTAGGCATTTAAATCCCACTCTCAAAGAGAATAGGTGTAGAGAATATGGATGGAAAAAATTAAGAAGAAAGAAAAGAGACTTCATTTAAGATCTAAGGATCTATAGAGGAGCCTTAGATTGAATCCTTAGTCAGCAAATAAGAAATACTACAATCACTTGAGACAATAGCTCAAACCCTATGTTTTAGGAAAATATCCCAATCAATTTGAGACAATGGCTTAGAAGAAACCTTGATGATGATGAAATATCTATTGTAAATAAGATTCAATCCAATGCATAAAATTCATGTGCCATTTAAAAAAAACATATACCAATGGTCAAATAATATCAATCGAGAAGGCTCCTCCACTAATAGTATGCATAGGAATTTTTAAAAACCCTATGCTATCTTCCCAAGATGCATCCAAAATGATCATGATTTATTTATTTTTAAAAGATATTTTCAAATATTATCAAAATTTAAAATATGATTAAAATGTATTTCTTAATTAGAATAATCAAAACCCTTTAAAATGTTCTTAATAAGGATTACAATTAGGAGAGAAATGAGGACCAGATTAGGATAGTGAGGCCAAGGTTAGGGAGGATAGATTTTTTGCATGTAAGACACATACATATACATATACACACAAACACAAACACATGCACACATACTAAGTGGTAGAAGAAGATTTCCACTCACATAACATGCTACCATCAAAGTCATGACACATGCCAATGGGCAATCATCCCCTATCATAGGACATCGGAGAGAGAGAGAGAGAGAGAGAGAGACAGAGAATACTTATTTTTCTTTATATTAAAATTTAAAATTGGTATTTTAATAATTTAAATAAATCTGTAAGTATAATTTGAATGATAATATATCTAAATTTTTTAAATATCTAAAAGATAAAGATTATTAGTATAAGGATTATAGTTGATTATCATTTATTTATTTTCAAAAGATATTTCTAAATATGATTAAGATTAAATATATGATTAAAATATTTTAAATTTTATTAATTAGAAGAAGAAAATTTCTTTAAAGTATTCTTAATTAGGATTATGATTAGGAGAGAAATAAGAACTAGGATTAGGATAATAAGGCCAAGATTAGGGATGATACACAGATTACATATAAAACACACACACACACTCTCTCTCTCTCTCACCCTCTCTCTCTCTCTCTCTCTCTCTCTCATGCACAATAAGTGGTAGAAAAATTTGCCACTCATGAGATGCTACCATCGAATTCATAACATATTCTAATTAGTAGTCCTACCATACCACACGCACCACATAATATGAGAGAGAGAGAGAGAGAGAGAGAGAGAGAGAGAGAGAGAGAGAGAGAGAGAGAGAGAGAGAGAGAGAGAGAGAGAGAGAGAGAGAGAGAGAGAGAGAGAGAGAGGTGGGGAAGGAGAGAGGAAACTTTATCCAAAAGAGAAACACTGACATTTACTCATCTCCACATGGCTTTTAGATATGCTTTTGGAAACCTCATCGTTGGGATTATGATTGGGCATAATGGGCCCACTAGAAATTTTAAAATGCCTAGCAAGCTTTTATCGATTATCAAGTTACCTTCAATATATTCAAGAGTGAATAGTAATCGATGTAAATATATTAATAGGGCAATAGCACACTCTTCTTAAATTAAATTTTTAGTAATTATATAAAAGTTCAATCCCTAATATCAAACAAAAACCTTTATAGCTCTCTTACATTTTCACTCCCTTGGCTATCAATCTTTCCTTTTCTACAACTTAATGGTGATATGAAAATGACTTATGATTAGACCAAGGCAACATATAATAGATATTTTCTAGAAGCCAAAGAAGAGTTTGAATGAGACATAGCAAATGATAAAGATTGGCAATTTTTGACTAATTATATGTTCTTCTTATGAGAAGCAAATTATCATATTACCTCTTTGATGTAAGTATTTGTGTATGCTACATAGGAGTGAAAGAAAAATATATTAGAGTGCATGCTTATTTTATCTCATTAACTAACAACAATGGCAAAGACTTGCACCTCTTCAAAGATTAAACTTTTAAGGCCACTCTCTTTAAAACGTGTGATACATCTTTGCTATACAACTTTCCTTAGCCTTAGTATTTTATTCTTTGTTTGGGATTATTCAAGGTTGAATGAGCATGCCATTAGTATCCTCTCATAGGAACAAGATTGTGAAAGCATACCTTATCTCTTTTTTATTCAAGATTGTTTTTGGATATGGATTTGAGAATGTGGATTATATAATCTATACATGGAATTTAATTAAATATTGTATTTGAAGAAAAGAACATGGAAAATTCCACAAGGACTTTGAAAAGAGATACATAAAATTAGAGTGACTTTTTGAAAACCTTGTTGTGGCCAACATCTTGTGCATTTTGATACATAAAGCATGGTAGTGATTAGATAAAAACTTTTATATAATAAATTAAATTAAATGTCCAAAAATATATTTTATTCTTTAAGTTTAAATATGTCCAATGGAGATGCATGACTTAAATTTTCTTTAGGCCTTCTATATGAGGGGAAGAGGCCAATTATCACATGGAAAAGTTATATTAAATATATATTTCTTGTTACAAAGTTGAGGAAAATATTTGGATGCTTGTAATCTTGAGTGCTAACATGAACTTACATGATTCATATGGTTTGCCACATGGTAGTCATGCATTCATCTATTAGGTTTCAAAAAGAGGATTACAGTTATTTAAAATAAGTGACTATCTTCTCTAATGCACCATCAAAGATAGCAACAAGAATGACAAAGTGATGACAAAATGGATTGGGAGATAGTTGTAGAGCGCTATGAAGAAAACTTTTGTAACATCAAATTTTTCAAGTTTTGGACTTGTATTGTATAATTCAGTAAAAAAAGTCTTAGAACAAATCACGATAATGTAATATGTTGTGGGGCTAAAAATATTTCCACGAAAGTTGTAAAATTCCACATGCCTTCTTGGTGATATGCAACATATCTCCTACGTATTAGAGTCCTCCCACTAGGGTCAGAGTCTAAGGGAACATTTTCATTAAAGTCAAGTATACATTCTCATTGGTGATAGAATATTGATTTTGACGAACTGAGCCCTCTTATTATAAAATTGTACTTTGGTTGAAGACCATACACATTCAATCCCATGTGCTTGAATTACATGATTGCCATGAATTTTCTATACCAGCAAAGGCTTGTGCACCCACCAAGGAAAATATCCAACAAAAGCATAACCAAAATAGAATTCCCACCAAGGAAAATATCCATCTACTCTAACCAACCAATTTCCCATAATGCTAGTTGTTTGGTTGAAGGGGTGAATATGGAACAAAAATAAACATGGAAGGACCTTGTAAGTTTCTCTAATTGAATACATACATGGTTCAATTGGGCGCATTTCTACAAAGTTGGAAGCCCACTTCACAACAAAAATGATTCTACCATTGTATACTTTACACTTAAATCAGGCTACAACACTATGTGACCTACAAATAAAAATAAATATAAGAAAAGAGAGAGAGAGGGAGGAAGGGAGTGAGGTATTGAGAGTCCCAACTCCACATGAGTTGGCATCCACTACACGCCTTGGTGATATGGCATGACTTTACTCATTCGCCAGTTAGGTGACCTACATGGAGGATATGCCAGTGATTCTACAACTCAACTACACCCATGTAGTTCACTCTCGATTATCCCACATTCATTGTGCTACCATAGTGATTTCATATACATATGTTCTAGTACTTTCATATTAGTCTTTTATGATATTGTAGACTAAGTTCTTTTCTTGTGTGGAAGAAGAAGAAAGAAGAAGAAGAAGAAGAAGATTGCAACCTACTTCTTCGTGCTCAAGTATCCATTGTGTGTGTGTGTGTGTGTGTGTGTGTGTGTGTGTGTGCATGCGCGCGCACGTGCGTGTGTGTGCATGCGTGCGTGTGTGCATGTGCATGTACATGTGTGTGTGTGTCTGCATGTGCTTGTGCGTATGCATGTGCATGTGCTTGTGCATGTGCGTGAAATAAAAGTTAAAATAGTCATTAACAACATGAAAGGCAAAGAGTTCTCTTGGAACTATTTGAGAGAGAGAGAAGAAAGAAAGGAAACAAGAAAGATATACTAACTTACACAAAAGCTAAATGTGGCCCATGATATAGAACCAAAGTATATATTTGTTCAATGGTATATCATCATAAAACTAAAAGAAAAATGAGTCCTATACATATAAGGCTAACATCTAAATATCCTATATATAGTATTAAAAGCTCCAAATCTTAAGGTAAGCACGCAGTCTAGTGTGGTCTTAGGCTACTCTACTAATGTAATGAGGGGTATCTCATATGTGTATAAGGCTAACATCTAAATATCTCTATGTCTAAAAAAGTATGTGGTACAAAATATCTAGATATAGTAGCTCCTCTCCAAATCTTAAGGTAAGCGCATGGTCTAGCATGGTCTTAAGCTACTCTACTAATGTATTGAGGGGTATCTCCTATGTCTTGAAATCCTATGTCTTGAAATGATATGGGGTATTTCCTATGTCTTGAAATGATATGGGAACCTCAATCATCAACCAAGTGGTCAAATGCACTATGCTTGATGAAATGCAATGGCCTTGTCTAGTGTGACTTTCCAACATGGGGTGAGTGCAATCTAGTAGGATAAATTTAGATATCTATGTGGTACAAAATATCTAGATATAGTAGCTCCTCTCCAAATCTTAAGGTAAGCACATGGTCTAGCATGGTCTTAAGCTACTCTACTAATGTATTGATGGGTATCTCCTATGTCTTGAATTTCCAACATGGGGTGAGTGCAATCTAGTAGGATAAATCTGTGTCTGTTAAACTAGTACTACTTGTGGGGTTTAATACATGGAAGAAATTTGTCACTACTCTCTTCCAGGGTTCCTTTGGGTGAGATGGTCTCCTATCACTCATATTAGTCCTATGCAAAATCTTTGGAACTCTAAGAAGAAAAGCCCTAGACATTTTGGACCTCATACTCCATGACATGATAGAGGGGTTCGAAGCCCTCACAAAAGGATAGTGATACCTTCCCATATGCCATATATTACATTGTACATATACATATGTAATGCTCCTCTATCTCAAGATTTTTGTCACACAAAGCTAACATATCCTCTCCTGTGCTAGAATATATGTGGATTTACCTTACTATGTCTTGATGGGAGGAGTTGTGCATCTATGGAATAGTAATTTTCATACCATTAGCAAGGTCTATCTCCATATATTATGGTTGGACAACATATCCGCCCTCAGACACAAGTGTAAAAAGAAGCTCCATTGGTCAAACTCCATATTTAGTCCTAGAGAGAGAGGTGACTAAGTCCAAGTCCTCTCTATCTCAACTCTCATGGCATTGGTGCTAATGATTGAATTCAACTCAAAGTGGATAAGGGGGAGTGTAGGGAAATCCAAGCTATACTCAAAGGGTGGGAGCTCACGTCATGTGGCTATATGTTCAATGAGAAAAAAGCAAGGGAAAGACATATGTACAAGCATTTTAGATATATGCTTATGGGAGATCTACAGAGCATAGGAGCATGTTTTTCATTATTTTAAGTCTAAGTCTTCATTATTAAGTTTTACAAAACTTAAAGATAGCTTTGGGTGGATTAAAATACATGCAAGGACTTATCTTGAGTGCTACAAGTCGTCCAAGCCCAAAAATATAAAAAAGCAATATGTTCTATGAAAAGCAACATTGTCTACTATTCTGAGAGGATTTTTGCAATTCTACCTATGTTAGTTGTAGATTACATTAATTTCAATCACTTTGAGTTCATGTGTGATCCTATTCAGAGTTCGTACATCAAAGTTATGGCGGAAATAAGTTGTACCCAAGGCCTAGGGCCTACACAAAAACAAAAATGAAAATAGGGCAATGCAAATGTCAAGGCATGGAAGTAAAAAGCTTATGTTTTTAGAATGGAAAGAAAAAAAATGAACTTCTATATAAGATGAAAAAATTGATGGATGCAAGTTTTGGAAACCAAGAGAGCTATCTTATGCAAAGATATCATGGATCGAACTAATTCTACCACTTGACAAATGCATTTTGCCAAGAAAAGGCTTACCTAGAAGTATGCAATTTGGAGTATATTTTCATGTGGAGTTATCTATGACTGTAGGTGAGATTTGTTACTATAAGCAAGAGTTTGTGAGAGGGTTTTGATAGAGAAAGTGAGCTAAAGTACATCTAGGATACTCATAGTGAATTCCAAGTTATTGTGGTCAATGTATGAAGCATAGTCTTTCATTATATTGATGTAGCAAGAGTTTTTGAATTGCATAGAGTCCTCAAGCACATTCATCTTAAGAGAGTTTCATCTAAGCCATCACCTTAGACATAGAGTTTGTAAGCCAAGAGATTGATTACAATGTACAGAATTCATCAAAGAGCAATACACAATGTGTTTTGGATTCTATTGATTCTTCCATCTACTTTTTCTATCTCTTGAACCCTAATGGTTTATGGTTTGACTTTTTCTTCCCTAACATTTGGTGAATCCGATGTGAAAAGTCATGTCCACAATTGTGAAGATGGGAGATGTTGCAAGATCTTTCAGGACATGCTTCTAGGTCATCTAATGAAGGCAACTACTTCGTCTTTTAATATGTATTTGTGACAACAACAACAACAACATCAGAGCTTACAAGTTTCCATAAAGCAAGAGTTTGCAAAAATTAAAGCATTGTAAATAGTATAGAACTAATTGCAATTATTTTATTGCCATAGAGGTTCTAAATACTTTAAGTTATATGATCCAAAGATGGAGTCCTTTGGAAGGTGATGAAAGAAAAAATTTTCCTTGAGGATTTAGGCTTGATTACTAAACCATCTTTTAGAGAGAAAACTACCAAGATTCAAGCTTAGTTTTGACTACTTGGATGCTATAGAATAGGCCACTTTTGAATCTGGGAAAGTGGAATTAATTATATTTGCACACTGCAGATCATGCCTTGAAATTGAGTTTGGAGCACCTCCTTAAGATGAGACTACTGATCAAGGTTTTAAAAAAATTTGGAAGGATGAAAAGGATGTTGTTTATATGCTGAAAAAGAGAGAAACATGAATGATAAGTTGGATCTCTTACTCCAATGACTACTCCAGTGCATTCAAGACTTCAGAATTTACTCAAGGGTTTATGAGAAATAGCTTATTTCTATAGCTCATTCTGTGGGATGATAGCATGGATGATGTGATCAAAATTATGTGTAGTCTACAAATAAAAATGACAAAAATGGAAGAATAGGGATGGCCTACATGACCTTCTATAATACCAAATAATCAAAATATGAAAAACTTTGTATGAAGGTATGTTTGGTGTGATGATGCCAACCATGAGTGTAGGGATTTAATACCTATAGAGATGCTATGAGGAATCATTTGATCTGTTGGAAGCACGAAAATATCCATGCAATTGAAATAGGGTTGCCAAGTCTAGCTATAAATTTTAGAAGAGTGGTATGTAAAAGAGTCCTAAGGATATATTTGTGTTGAATGCTACAACCTATGGGCTATAGATACAGAAAGTGTTAGACTTAAGAAACTAAAGATTTCATCTTCTACTCTACAATTTTAGGAAAATAAAAAAATTCTAAAATAGACTTGAGTCATGTTAGGAAATATATCAATGCAAAAACCAAGTGGGATTCACCTATAGATTCATGTACAATGTATGTACATTTGGCAAAGCTATAGAGTACAAAAGTTTTAATTGAGGACAAGAGAAAGAGAGATGGTAAGAATAGCTATACACAGACATTTAAGAGTGAAACTAGAGGGAATCAAAGGATTGATCTTGAGTAGTCGATGCCTCTTGTTAGGGCTAAACTTGAAAATGTCATGGCGGAAGAACAAAAAGAGCAAAAATAAGAGGAGAAAGAGCAAAGAGAAGTCTAAAAATAGTAAAAAGAAGAGAAAAAATAAGAGGAAAAAGGAAAAAAGTAAATTTCTTTGACAGAGGTTATTGTAGATACATTGGTAGAGTATGATGCAATGTCTAAGGAATTACATGATACACATGCTTTACTTGATGTGGATATGCTAGAGACAATGAAAGTATATACTAAAGATGTTGTGATTGTAAATGCAAATGCTAAAGAGCTTATGGATGAAGATGATATAGTGACACTGAATGTCAATAATGTATTCAATGGGGAAGAAAAATATTATGAAGTAGAAGCGATTGATGATGAAGAAGGCACAAGGTAGGATGACATTAAGGAAGATTGTGAGCATACAATAGACATAGTAGATGAAGAAGACTTTAAGATTATAGTTAAGCTTATAGATAATGAAGAGCAAAGGCGTCACATGCCAGAGAACACATAGGTTTAGGGGGGGGTGGATGTTGTGTGGCTACATGTTCTGAGTGGAGGAAATGCAAGGGAAATACATATATACAAGCATTTGAGATATAATGGTAATGGAAGATTTAATCAAGATTTTCACAATTCTACCCATGATAGCTTGTAGACTAGGTTCATTCCAATCGCTTGGAGTACTGGATGACCCTATTTAGAGTTTGTATGACAAAGTCATGGCCAAATCAAGTTGATGCCAATTCCACTATCTATATAGAAACAAAAAGGAAAATAGGAAAAACAAAATGAACTTCTATATAAGATACATAGATTGATGTATGATGGTTTGGGAAATCAAGAGAGCTATCTTATATGGAGATCATGTGGACTAAAGTGATTCTACCACTTGATGGGTATCTTTTGCCTAGAAAATCTTGCTTGAGAGTACCCAATTCATAGTAGATTTGCATGTGGAGTTACCTACTATTGTAGGTGAAATTCTAGAAGAGATTGTCTACTATAGATGAGAGTTTGTGATAATGTTTTGACAGAGTGAGTGGGTTGAAATATATTCAATCCACTACATTTTGGGTTATTTTGATTAATATATGGAGCATGTTTTTTCATTGTACTACTATATTAGCAAGAGTTTTTAGATTGCATATTGTGGTTAACCAATCATGTTTACAAAGTTTTGTCTAAGCCATTGTTAGGACTAAAAATGGGCTCGACATTGACTCTAGGGCTCTAGCCATCTCACCAAACTACCCTCACAGCCTCACGCTTTCAGGAGCATTTGAAGATTATATACTGCTCTCAATAAACTACACGTCTGTATCGATTTGTAGTCCAAATGTTTTTTCTCATCCCAACTCCAACATAGGGAGTATCCCACACATACAGGTGACTAACACCTCAATTTACATACACATATAGAGCACCCCCTAACCGATCACTATGGCTCGTATGACACTCCTACACCCCATCAATTAGTGCCAAGATGCATCTTCTAGATATAAAACACAATGATAACACTGTCCTCTCTTTTTTTAAGCTGCACATTCCCGAAGATATTTTTGTTTGCTCACTTAATCAGTCTCCAAAGAAAATTATACCATCCTACAACTTAGGGATCCTCACACTCTCATCATGGTCAATAGTTTTAATAACCAATTGCAATGCATCTAGGAGACTTCCTCTTTCTTGATACCATGTATAAGAATGCAAATGAAGGTGTAATGCCATATAGTGCTCAAACAAATTAACCACAAATCAGCCAACGTGTCATGTGAAAAATGTTCTTTCAATTTTGTTTCTAACAAAGAGCTGCATTGCTTAGAAACAACACCAGACTAACTCGTGCTAATGTTCCTTTAAAGGGAAGCCATGAAGGTAGAATGAAGGGTAAAAGAGACTTGATTATTGATAATACCTAATGCCCTAATTAGGCCTCTCAACACCTTAAATACCTCATCATTCTAACAGAGTATTCTCATGCTAACCCATGTCTTACGTGTCTATCCCCACTCTTTTACATTCTATCTTGATCCTGAAGGTTTTTGCCCTTTTAAAAAAAAGAGGACTTATTGGTGTGGCTCAGAGGGGAAGGGGGATTGTAGAGTACTAATCTGCTCAGCATTATAAAGGAGAATATGGGTATGGGGAAGTACAATCTCATGTGGAATTGTGGCATACAATTTTTTATATGATGCATACAACATGTTCAAGTTGACAGCATATGAGTTTGGCTACTAATCCTTGGCAATTAGGGTTCACAAAAACAGTGGACAACATGCTGTCTAGGACAAACTTGCTATAGAAAATTGGTCATCATAACTTCCTATGGGCAGCTCCAATCCCTATTGAGTTGACCACATGGCATAGTAACAACCCATAGGGCATCCCAAAGATGCGCTTTCATGGATTAAGAGAAATGTGGAAATGTCTACAATACTAAAAACATTTCCTATCAAGTGTCTATCCCTTATGGTGGCTACCCCTAGATCATTGATGAAAACTTTTAACTCCTCTGGCAAGATGTCACCAAAAGTCTTATCAATTGTTCATTGCCATAAATTAGGCGCATTACATAACCAAAAGGCCATCACATGATACGCAAAGGTACCGAAGACACTGATAAACGTAATTTTCAGCTGATTTTCCTCTACAATAGCCATTTGGTTGTATCCAACAAAGCAATCCATAAATGAATAAATTTTTCTATCACTAATTGATTTAAAATCTATTCCATGAATGGTAATGAACAGTAATCCTTAACTGTCATCTTATTAAGCTCTCTAAAATCTATGCAAAGCTAAATTTGATTATTATTATTATTATTATTCCTGATAACCACTAGTGAACACTACTCAATGTGTTGTACCAAAAATATCAAGCAAGCTTTCCGTAATTTTGCAATTCATCAAATAGCCCGTCCCTTAGTTCGAAAGGCATATGCCTTTCTTTTTGTCGCATAGGGTAGCTACCTTCATTTAGGGAAATGCTATGAATAGCTAGGATGTGGGGAATACCTCTCAACTCAACTCCAAGCAAAAATATCGTGGAATTCCTGAATCAAGGACACATAGTCCTCCCTCTCTTCCAATTTGAGCTTGGGCCCTAATTTAATTGGCCATGATTCATTCATCATGCTAAGGTCTAACTCAATTACGTATGTGTTTCTTATCCTATCCTGATTTGTTCATACAAAGTTACCTTATAAATATCCTCTGTAGAGTGAACCCTCTTTGGAATCATCACTTGATGATATCTCACTAGCAGATGGATCCTCTAATGTATCTAATTCTGATGAGGTTAATTCTAAGGAGGATAAATGAACTCCCTCACTTTGAGGAGATTTCGGGTAGGCATCTACTACTATGCGTCTGGCACCTCTAGCAAAGATCAACCGACCAGCGGGTATATTAACCTAATAGTCTGCACATTCACATGTGTAATGAAGGAGACCTAGGAGAGAGAAGGAGACAAGGAAGAGACTGTAGAGAGGGGAGAGAAAGGGGAAGAAGATGAGAGAAGAAGAGACAAGACGAGAGAGAAAGACTAGCAAAAGAGGGAGAAAGACAGAAAAAGAGAGAGAAAGAGAAGGGAAGCCATGAAAGCTAGAAGAAAGGGTAAAAGAGACTTGATTATTGATAACTGATGCCCTAATTAGATTTCCCAACACCTTAAATACCCTGTTAGTATAACTAGGTATTCCCATGCTAACCCATGTCCTTACCCATCTATCCCCAGTCTTTTACATTCCATCCCGACCCAGAAGGTTTTTGCCCTAAAAAACAAGAAGATGACTTATGGCTCACAACAGAAGGGGGGTTGCAGAGTACTACCTATTCAACATTAGAAAGGAAAATATAGGTATGGGAAAGTACAATCTCATGTGGATTTCGAGTGCACAAATGTGTATATGATGTATACAACATGTGCAAGTTGATAGCGTATGAGTTTAGCCACCAATTCTTGGCAATTAAGGGTTGACAAACAGTGGATAGCATGCTGTCCAAAACAGGCCTGCTAGAGAAAACTAGTCATAACTTCCTATGGGCAGCTCCGATTGAGGTGTGTGACATGTCAAAACGAAGCTCATGAAGCATACTTTCAGCCGATATAGGTGACACTTGACTTCATTAATGCATGGTAAAAACGGTTCTAAAATAGTGTGATGTCTGCAAGTTGTTTGCAGTGCAGACTAGGCCAAATTTCACTACTCTTCAGTCAAAATTGCACCCGTGAAGTAGGGGAAGAATTGCACTGCTAAAATGCTAATCGGGGCAAGGATTTTCCAAGACCATTTTGTTCCCCACGATCAAATGGATAACCTACATAATAAGCATCAAGAGCACAAGGGTCATCCATACAAGAATGTGTCACCATACTACCATTGGGGTTGAAATGATAATCATGATCCAATGCATCTGTTGTATCACAGAAGTAATTCATGGTGTCATCTTGTAACGAGCCCGCCCCTCGAATTGCGGGACACGTCTTAGCAGCCCACAATCTAGAAGACACCACTGGAACTCCCAAGAAATAACACGGGGTTTGCCAACTAGGGTCTCTCGAGTCTGCCTTGCAACAGAACTTATCCGGTCATTCCCACTAAGATCGACCTGAAGTCCGGGTTCTTAGTAGTCGAGTCTTCCTAACAGCCTTCTAGCATTGATCGACAGTCGCTCCACTTTGCGTAGATACAACTGGACCCAAGCAGACTCACACTGCACTTGGTTTAAAGAGAATGGGAAACTAGGGTTTGGCGGTTCGCAGGGGGTAGCTAGCGCCATCCTTCCTTAATTATCCCTTTAGGAAATCAACCACAACTGAAGCAACCAGCTTAATAACAATTACTAGGGAAAACATCCCTTTTGTTTCCATGGCAATCAGTCATCTCAGACCCGGTCATGAAATCATCAACCACACCCTACTTGGGTTAACATCCAAAACCACATTAACAAACAGTTGAATGCACAACTCTTGCTTCAAGGCATCCCAATCCCATTGTATGCACAACTTGAATTTAACTTGGATGTATCAAAACACTTTTACAACCTTTTCAAACAACCAAGCATAACTTGGGTCAACAATCCATCTTTAACAAGATCAACCTTTGTTAAAACCATTTCAACAGTTCCAAGCAACATGCTTAGCATGAATCAACTACCCTAAAGTTCGCTCTCCCCCTTGGGTTAGGGCTTTGCAAGGTCGATTTAACAAGTTCCTTCTAGATCCTTTAAATGAACTAAGTGATTTCATCTTAACACAATATTAGTGAGTTTGGGAATCTCCCAATTCCCATTTTTTGAATACTAAAAAGGTGGCACTCGGATAACATGTCCATAAGTTTCTCAAAACCATATGATGTGATCTATCATTGGAAAGCACTTGAAAAATGGAATCTATTGAGCTATAGAGCGCTCAATTTGGAGTTATAGTGTTCAAGTTATGACAAATCCAAAGATTTGACCACGTGTCCCAAAGTTATGGGAAATTCCCATATTCCCCAATATGGTGTTTCTTGACCTTTATTAATCCTGGCTACCTATTTAGGGTAGAAGAACAACCCAATTCCTAGAGTAGCTATCTAATATCACTTGTTACCAAGTGCTAACCCATATTGCTAGTACATCACCAAGAGTACATTAACAAGATTCCAACCTGATTAGCCATAGGTTATCCAATCTTCGGACAAGGATCTCTAAACGGAGTTTCTTTTAGAACTACTATTCTATCAATGTTTATCGTGCAATCCCATTGAGTGTGCAAGTTAACATATATCGACATGTGCATGATCTAATTGTTACTTTAATGTACTCTATCATCCTTGCGCATGAATAACTGGTTTGCAATCTTAGGATGCTATTGCATTTTTTTGATAAGGGAGTATTTTTATCTCTTTCAATGCGAGGCTTCAATCCTTTTCATGAAAATAATGCAAGGTTCTAGCTCTTTCTAAATGCAAACTAGGGTAATCCATTCAATGTATAATACAAAAATATCTTCTATTATTAACCACTAGAATATTCTTCATGCAAGTGTTTGTGTCAGGAATTTTGCATTATATCTTATAATGCATTTTCCTTAATCAATTTTACCTATCATTTCATTGACCATAAACATGAAATATCTTATGATTATTACAACTATCGTAACTAGATTCATGCCTAGGTTATTTACCTATGAAATGATGCAATATGAATTTTATTATGATCCCCTATCCTCATGAGATAAGCAAGACATCGAAGCAGTACCTGATTGTGGGGAGAAACTTTAGTGTTTACCCTTGGCAGTGTGTTTGCATGGGTAGTGGCATCCTGACCCCAATCTCCGTCCATGGTTGTGGGATTCCCATTCACTTGGGAAGATCTCTGCTTTGGGGCCATCCTCAATTATGAGACTCTCTGAGTCGTGGAAAGAAAGTCTGTAAGATCCTTGGCCAAGAGACAATGCACGAATAGGGAGCACCTATTGGGAGCCATGTATCTCATACACGAACTTCGGTAGAGAGCATTAATGGGATGCGTCTTCTTGTGCAGGGATTGTAGAACTCTAGCACTCGAATCCCACCTGAGCATATCCTGATGATGAAGATATACTCCCAAAGGCGCAAAAAGGGAGCCCATGCGTGAATTGGGCTTTGGGGGGGGGAAGGTTGGAAAATTTCTAGAACCTTCTCTCCCTCTCTCTCTCTCTCTTCTTCTCCTTCTTCTCCTCCTTCTCTCTCTCCCTTCCTCTTCTTCTTCTTCTTCTACCCTTCTTCTCCTTCTCTTTCTCTCCTCTTCCTCTTCTTCTTCTTCTTCTTCTTTTCTTCTCTCCTTCTCCTACTCTCTCTCTCCCTCTTCTTCTTCTTCTTGTCTTCTTCTTCTCCTTCTCTCTCTCTCCCTTCTCCTTCTCTTCTTCTCTCTCTCTCCTCTTCATCTCCTTCTTCACCTCCTTCTTCTCTTCTTCTCTCTCTCTCTTCTTCTCTTCTCTTTCTTCTTCTCCTCTCTTTCCCTCTTCTTCTCTTCTCTTTCTTCTTCTCCTCTCTTTCCCTCTTCTTCTCCTTCTTTTTCTTCTCCTTCTTCTTCTCCTCTCTCCCCCTCTTCTTCTCCTTCTTCTTCTTCTACTATCTCTCCCTCCCAATGATCACATTGGGGGGGCTCCTAATCAGACGCCAGGGGGGCCCACTGTACCCCAAACGGAGGGGGGGGCGGGAGCGTGCTGCAGAACCGAAGGGGGGTGCCTGTGTAGAATAACGAGGAGGGGAAGGACCTGAGTTTTCCCAGGGAGGAGGGGGGAGTCTTATATGGTGGAGGGGGAGGATGGCGCCTCCCGCCACCTGGGGGGCTGCATGCTCCCCCTTATCATTAACTTCACTCCCTCTCTCTCTCTCTCTCTCTCTCTCTCTCTCTCTCTCTCTCTCTCTCTCTCTCTCTCTCTCTCTCTCTCTCTCTCTCTCTCTCTCTCTCTCTCTCTCTCTCTCTCTCTCTCTCTCTCTCCCCACCATGCACATGGTAGGGGGAGAGAGAGGGAGAGATAAAAAAATTTTAAAAAATTAAAGGGGGGGGGAGTTCCTATGGAGGGGATGGTATGGGGTTAAGGGGGGGGGGGAGGAGACATTACACATCTTCAAGCATTGGTGGTGGCACAAGATCCTCATCGACCCATATGGTAGCATGCATTGACTTGTCCATAAACTCATTAGGAACCATTAGGCCAAGTCAAACTAGAGCAAATGAGACTGCAATCACTATAGCATTCACTGCATCAACCCCTAGGCATTTTATGTCCATGAGTCCCACATGCATGGCTACTATTGGGCATTCAAAGCTAAGGGCCTTGGAGTGATGGGGCACCTACTCATGAGCCTATAGCATTGAGATACTCTCATCATGTCATCATTCATGAGAAGTATCATGTGGCTCTCATAAGGATGCGTATGTTGATTATTATAGTAATGATCGAGTGGCTAATGATATCGAGCACTCCGTTGCTAATAATGGTGTTGCTCCCCATGTACATACTCATATAAATTTGCATGATGTTGTCCATGTACGTAGTGCTGTTTAGATGGTTGTCCATGTATGTGACCAGGATGTAGCTCATAAGAACTTACATATTTATCAGATGCATGTTGGTCAAAATATTCACAGTCATCATATGCTTGTTGACCATAAGTAGGCGCATGCAATTGCCTTTGCACATCGAACCCATACCAATGGTCATGGTACTCATAATGCCCATGAGAATGCCCATACTACTATTCATAATCATGTTGAGTCGCCCTTTTAATTGCAGCGATTTGAGCAACTTGAGTCGTAAAGGCTGCAAGTTTGTCATTGATTGCCTTAGTTTTCATGTTGGTGACTGAGATGGTTGAGATCGCTCGGTCCAACCTTGGAAAGAAAAGTGGATGGTCCCAAATCCTCCAATTCAAAATCTCCTTGCTAGTAGTACCATTGCAGGATTGCATTGAAACTCCAGAACCAGATGCTCCCTCATCATGCTCAAAAGAAGCAGTTCTAGGAAAAGAAGTAAAATGACCTGCTACAAATAGCATAGCTTGCACTAATCCTTACCCTCGTTTTTGTGGACCACACCACTGTGATTGGTGCTCCAGACATTTAGGATGAAGTGAGAAAAACCATGGCAACACCCATTTGCAAGGGAGGAGCAAGGTCTAAGAGATATGAAGAGATATTGACTTAGTACTCCATGGAAACTCCAAAAGGAAGCTTGCAGGGAAGAAAGAAAAGACCTCTTCCCAAAAGTAATCAAGACTAAAGCCATCAATAACTCCTGGATGTCCTTTCTTAACACGTTTACATCTTACTTTGGACTAGGGATTGAAAACGAATTGCCATTTTTATCGCCTTGCCTCCAATTTGTCCAAGCCTCCTGCCATAGCTTGTGTGGTCTTCAAGAAAGCTACCATCCCCCTATGGTACTCCATCACTACTCCTTACAACTCTTGTCCCTGCTATACCTATTTGAAGTAGGACTTTATTCGGTAAAATGTGACAAGATGTAAGGAAAGAGAAGGAAGAAAGGACCAAATACCTAAGCTCTGATACCAATTGTAATGGAGACCTGGGAGAGAGAAGGAGAGAAGGAAGAGACCATAGAGAGGAGAGAGAAAGGGGAAGAAGATGAGAGAAGAAGAGAGAGAAAGACTAGCAGAAAAGAGAGAAAGATAGGAAAAGAGAGAGAAAGAGAAGGGAAGACATGAAAGCTGGAAGGAAAGGTAAAAGAGCCTTGACTATTGATAATCGATGCCCTAATTGGATCTCTCGACACCTTAAATACCCTGTCAGTATAACTAGGTATTGTCATGCTAACCCATGTCCTACCCATCTATCCCCACTCTTTTACAACATGGACTTTAGTGATGCAATGTTCAAGCTATCTTAAACTGTCATTAGCCATTCAGAGAATCATGGATGCATCTTTTTAGATTTCTAACCCAAGCCTCTTCATCAATTCCAAACTCATAATTTTAACGGAGGATCCATGTAATGTGTCCACTTGTATCTTCAGGACACGTCTTAGTAGTCCATCGGAAAGGATATCTAGAATGATTCGCCCGGCACTCCCATGGAATGTTACGGGGTTTGTGATTTAGGACTTTCCACGTCTGCCACGTAGCAGAAGTATTCCGGCTGTTCCCACTGAATTAGGGTTTTTCCTATTGGTCATTTCCTAATGGCAATTAGCATCAAACCCAAGTGAACTACTTTACGCAGAAACGCCAGGTCCGAAGCGGATTCACGCTGCACTTGCTTCAAGGAGAATGGGAAACGAGAGGGATGCGAAACACAAACATTTCTATTGGTCGTTTATTGTTGGCCAACTGCTAAGGAGTGAATCCTTCTTTCTGAATGCATGCAGCACTTGATCCAGGAACTTCTGACTTGGAAAGATCCCCTATATCCTAGGATTAGGGCTATACCCTATTAACCCAACTTGATCAATACCTTCAGTTCATATGTTATTCCAATTTATTGGCTTGTCCTTTGCTTCCAAGCAATTATCTTTACCCTAGAAGGACACTATATTAGGATGATTATTCATCCTCTTGCAAGATAACTTGCGTAAGAATCTGCAAATCTCATTCCGATAAATTGGCCATTTCCTTGTGATCAAAACACAAGATCATGCGACTCTACCACTTGTTGCACAAGTGTCGCATCAACTATGGGACTATTTACCCATCGAATGGATTCACGAAATAGTCTGTTCCTGATGGCATTAGGCTGACTTGTCAGTCCTAGGGTTTCGAGTTTCATCATTTTAGCAAGAGATTCTTAGGAAATCCCTAGATCACTTCTCACAAGTAGGTCCTACTGTCCCTACATTCCGTGAATGTGGGCAAGTATTTAGGGTATAGGAGTTTTAGATTTTAGCAATACGTGCGACTAGGTAAATATCTTTACCGTTCTAACCCTAGTCAGTTCCATGGGATACTTTGCTTTGAATTAACCCTTTGTTTCCTAAACGAGTACTTCGCGGTTTTTGGTGTTTAGGTTTATGCCAATTTAACCTGTTTATTCTTTACGATAATTACGCTATCGCTTCCATAACCACATGACTCTGTCTACGCGTAAGTTGATTTTTTCAAACCCTAACTTTTCGATTTAAGGTCAAGCATATGTTAGGTTATAGCCTAATTCCGATTAATCATCCTATAACTTGCGAACAACGTTCATGCTAAAACATTCAGCCTTTTTCTAATAAATATACAGTTGAAAAACGATGTTTATACCAATTTACTAGAGTTATGCAACTTAAGAATCATTTCATGCCTTGCAATGCCCTATGGATTGTTAGCACTTTCCCTAATGATTCATTGTGAAGAAGATATGTCCTAATAATGCGACATGCAGTTTATACTCCCATGCCTAAATGAAGTACACTATCTTAACTCCATTTTGTAAAAATGGACATTAATCAAATTTCAATTTACTGCAATGCATAAAACTACTTGCTAGAAATGCATATCAATTTTCTACTCACTTTATTTTGTTCATTTTATTAAAAATGCTAATGACCAAACTTTCCTGTCTCGTGAGCTAATTCTTTCAGAATCAACCTAAGTATTGAAGACGAAAAATGCATCCTATCTCCAAAAATTATCCACGTACGATTGAATTATAATAACATAAAATAAAAATTAGGAAGGAAAACCTAGACTTGTGGTGAGATGTCCACGTGGATGCTAGGAGATGATCCCCCTCTGGTTGCACCTTGGGATTTCTTAAGAGCCATCACGAATGTAGCCTTTCCGTTGTGGATGTAGCTTTACGAACTCCCTTTTGAAATTCCACCGTCCTTTATGAGTTTTCTTTTCCTTCCTTTCGTAGAAGCTCCTTGAAGGGATAGTTCTGTGGAGGAGGGGAGAAACCATGGAAAGGTTTAAAACCCGGAAAGGGGGTATTTTAAAATCCTCCATGAGTAAGGCTCATTAAAGCCACGGGAAAGGGCTTAATGGCCTTTTAAAGACTCACAAGAAAGGGGAATAAAAGGTGTAGAAGACCCCTTTGGATATAGGGGATTGTGTATGGGGGAAAAAGGGCTTAAGGAGCCCTTAGGAGGGGATCTCACGTGTGGGGGGAAACAAAAGAGTTTAAAAGAGGCGCATGAAGACCCTTCAAGTCAAATATCGGGGGGGGAGGGGGGGGGGGGGGGGGAAGGGGGCTTGTGGAGCCCTTATGAGGGAATTTGTGGGGGGAAAAGGAAAGGGTATGAAAAGGCTAAAGAAGGAATTTTTTCATGGGGGAAGAGGGGTTTTAATAGTTCATATGAGGGGAATTTTTGAGCGGGTGGGAAGAAGGGCTTAAGGGTCACATGAAGGCCCTTTAAGGCAAAAATTTCTTTTGGGGGGGAACGGGCTTTAAGGAGTCCATATGAGGGCCCTTCAAGGAAAATGTTGGGGGAAAGAGGGGGCTTAAAGGGATTCTATTCTTTTTTTTGGGGGGGGGGGGGGGGAACAAAGGTATGAAAGGGCCTAAGTAAGGGATTTTTGCATGTGGGAAAAATGAGCTTTAATAGTCCATATGAGGGGGGGGGGGGGGGGGTAGTCTTAAAGGCCATAAGAGGGGGGAGGGCTTAGGAAGTCCACCCTTGGAAGCTTCCAAAACCTTCTGGGGGTTTCAGGCTCCCACGTGGAAGGAGCCGAATGCAGCTCAATTGGCGGTAGCGGGCCCACTCCTCCTCTCCCTCTCACGGCGGCATGTTCCACTCTTCCTCTCCACTGCAGCAGTCTGCGGCGACCTCCTCTGGCTACACGGCATCCAACGCCTTATCTCCTCCCTCTTGATGGCCAGTCGGACGGCTTCTCCCCTTGCTCCATGGCAGCACGGCAGTCTCCCTTGCCCTTATGGTAGCGAGGACCACCTCTCTCACTCTTGCCCAGAGTCAAGGTTCTTCACCCCCTTCAACCACCCAGTAGCATCACGCATGCCCCAATCCTCCCACCATCCTTAAATAGGTGAGGGGAGGGGATCCTCCCTCCCCTACGTGGCATCACGCATACTCCCACAGCCTTAGCAAGCTCCAGCAAGGAACTTGCTTATACATGCTATTCCCCTCCCCTCCAGCACGACTGTCGGTTGGGGGGTAAGGGGAATAAAAAAATTTGCCTTTATCCAAATCAAAATTTATCCTTACTACTTATAAAGGGTTTCATGCATGCTATTGGAAGTTTGGTATGTTACATTCTCTCCCCCTCGGAGGAATCGAGATGTCCTCATCTCAAGATAAATTGGGGATATTGATGGTTGAGAGAGCTTTCATTTATCCAAGTGGCATCCTCCTCGGGATAATCTTTCCACTGGATGAGGCATTCTCTCAAGATTCCGGATCTCAGTTGTCTCTCCCTAACATCTAAGATCCTGTCAAGCCTTAGTTCAAGGACTCCTTGACCAGGCATTACAACTTGTTGGTCATCAAGTATATGGTTAGGATTAGGTACATTTTTCTTCAATAGGTTGATATGGAATACATTATGAACCTTTAGGTTCTCAGGGAGTTGCAGTCTATAAGCATTAGGTCCTAGGCACTTGAGGATTTTGTACAGTCCACAATACCTTGGACTTAGCTTTTTGCAATCTCCTAAGGATAGGGAAATCTTCTTTGGGTGTACGCGAATGAAGACCATGTCTCCTTCTTCGAAGACTCTATCTTGACACTTCAAATCCGCGTATGCCTTTTGTCTATCCTTGGCGGCTTGGATGTCCTGTCTTATTGACTTTATTTGGTCATCCATCTCTTCCAACATCTGCCTTGAAGCTTCAACCCTCAAGGTTGGATCTGAGAAGTTTAGAGGGCTTCGACAGTCATGACCATACAATGCTTGGAAAGGGGTCATCTGAATGCTTTGTTGGTAAGAAGAATTGTAGGCAAATTCAAGCAAGGGTAGGTATTGAATCCACCTTTCTGGTTCACGATAACAGCATGACCTAAGCATATCCTCAATGACTTGATTGACTCATTCTGTTTAACCATCATTTTGGGGATGGTAAGCCATGCTAAAACAGAGTTGAGTCCCAATGGCTTCAAAAATAGCTTTCCAGAAGTGCGATGTGAAGAGAGAATCATGATCACTAATGATTCTTTTGGGTAGCCCATGCAGCTTGAATATCTCCTTGATAAACAATCTTGCAATGTTTGAGGCTTTATAGTTTGTCTTTATTGGAATAAGGTGTGCGACCTTAGTAAGCATGTCAACCACGACCATGATGGAGTTGTATCCTCCCTGAACTTGGGGTAGACCAACAACAAAGTCCATACCAATGAATTCCCATTTCATTTGGGGAATGTCAAGTGGTTGTAGCTTCCCTGGCATCTTGACATGTTCGGCTTTGATACGTTGACAAGACAAACACTCGGTGACATATTTGAGAACGTCGCCTTTAAGCCTCTCCCAATGGTAGCTCTTCCTAACTGCATTGAGAGTCTTGGCATAGCCAGGATGTCTTGAGAAAGGGGAATCATGAGCTTCCCACAATATCTTCTTCTTAAGTGACTGACTTGCCAGTATACACAGCCTCGTTCTATAGTAGACAAGTCCATTATTGGTAGAGAGTTCATGATACTTAGCCTGCAGCTTTTGGTTCTGATCCTTGATAGAGATTTCCCTTAGCATCTTTTGATAGGCTGGATCATGGCATGCTTCCTCTCTAGCTAACTCAAGTATTGGATTGTTTGGCATAGATACTTTTGTAGCTAGAGATCTAGTCGTTGATGGGTTTTGCAAGATTAGGGAATTAAGGAATGCCTTGCGACTGAGTGCATCGGCAACTACATTCTCTTTTCCAGGTCAGTACTTTTCAAAGTCATGCTCCTCCAGTACTTCAATCCATCGACGTTGCCTCATGTTGAGCTCGTTCTGGGTAAAGATCCATTTGAGACTGTTATGATTAGTCACTAGAGTAAACTTGTTACCCAATAGGTAGTGTCTCCAAAGTTTTAGAGCATGGATGGCATCTAACAATTCCAGGTCATGGATAGCATAATTCTTCTCATGACTCTTCAGTTTCCTTGAAGAGTAAGCTATCGGGTGACCTTCCTACATGAGCACACATCCCAAGGCAAGTGTGCTAGCATCAGTTACTACCTCAAACTCCTTACTGAGGTTTGGAAGCTTTAGGATAGGTGCTGATACTAAACTTTGCTTCAATCTATCAAAGCTAGTTTGTTCGGGAGTTGACCATGCAATGGATGTTTGCTTCTTCAGTAAGTCCGTCAGAGGTGCTACAATCAAAGAATAATTTTTTATGAAGACCCTATACCATCCTATCAATCCAAGAAAGCTATGTATTTCTTTGATAGATGTTGGTATTGGCCATTCTAGCACATCTCTGACCTTGGCTGGGTCCATTGAGATTCCTTCCGCTGATACTATGAATCCCAGATATTCAATCTGACGTTTGAAGAATGCACACTTCTTCATCTTAGCATACAACTTATGTGACCTCATCATCTCAAGGACAATTCGAAGTTGGGGTTCATGATCTTCTTCTTGTTTAGAATAAACTAAGGTGTTGTTGAAGAAGACGAGCACGAAGTCATCAAGACATGGCCTAAAAATATCCTGCATTAACCTGTTGAAGGTGGCAGGTGCATTCGTAAGCCCGAACGATATAACTAGGAACTCAAAGTGTCCATATCTTGTATTGAAGGCCGTCTTGGGGATATCTTCTTCCTTGATCCATATCTGATAGTAACCCGACCTGAGATCAATCTTGGAGAAGATCTTTGCACCCTGAAGACGATCAAGAAGCTCATCTATTCTAGAAATAGGGTACTTGTTTTTGACAGTCGATTGATTCAACCCTCTGTAATCAATACATAGTCGAAGTGTTCCATCTTTCTTTTTTTGGAATAGTACTGGAGCTCCCCATGGTGAACTGCTAGGATGGATATAGCCTTGATTTAGCAGTTGCTTGAGTTGATCCTTCAACTCAATTTCTTCCGGTATAGACATCCTATAAGGTCTCTTTGCAATTGGCACAGCTCCTGGTACTAGCTTAATCTCATGATCCACTTCTCTTTGAGGTGGGAGTTCTGTCAACTCTTCAGGAAATACGTCCGCGTATTCCTTTAGCCAAGAAGGTCCTTCACTAGATTCTTGATTTTGATCTAACTTATTGAGCTTAATCAAGTAGACAAGTAGTCCCTTTCTGACTCCCTTTATAATCTGAGATGCCTTGGCCAATTGAATTTTTGGCACTCCAGCCTCACCTTGAGTTGTGACCAATTCCCTTTCAGAGTTTCGAAAGGAAACTTGGCCCTTTCCACAATGAATGTGGGCGTCATTAGGTTTAAGCCAATCCATTCCAAGTAGACACTCATGGATACCTAAATTCATGACTTTGAATTTGATCGAAGTCTTCTTTCCTCCCAGAAAGAATTCCACCTTAGCAGTTTGCCTAGTACAAGTAACCTCACGACCATTTGCCAATTCCACAAGGAAGGTAGGTGTTTCTACTGTGGCTATTCCTAATCTTTTTGCACAAGCAGGTGAGATAAAGAAATGTGTACTGCCACAATCAATCAAGGTCTTGAAACTTTTACCTTGATAGTCCGACGGTGTTTGAATCAACGAGAACTGGCGATTTGGCCCTTTCTTGTGAAGAGTAGTATGGACTGTTGCCCTTTCAAACTCTGCTGCCATGCTTCGTAATTCTGCAAGACAGCATTGAAAGTAAGGAAATGTTTGGAATATCAACATTTGCTTTACTTCATCTTATTAAGATTTCATAAAAACAATTCCGTTGTGGGTTCGCTCTGATATCAACTATAACGTGTCCACTTGTATCTTCAAGACACGTCTTAATAGTCCATCGGAAAGGATGTCTAGAACGCTTCGCCCGGCACTCCCATGGAATGTTACGGGGTTTGCGATTTAGGACTTTCCGCGTCTGCCATGTAGCGGAAGTATTCCGGGCGTTTCCACTTAGGATCGGCATGAATTAGGGTTTTTTCTATTGGTCATTTCCTAATGGCAACTAGCATCAAACCCAAGCGAACTACTTTACGCAGAAACGCCAGGTCCGAAGCGGATTCACGTTGCACTTGGCTCAAGGAGAATGGGAAACGAGAGGGATGTGAAGCTCAACCTCTCTGCCATAAGGCATAGTCCCATTCTGTTCCGCTAAAACAATGTAAATCGGGATCAATTATAACTCTAGGTCAACGCTTTTGTTGTTCGTGTTCTTTGACAATCTTCTGGGTGTCCATCATGGTTTGAGAAAAGTTCCCAGCCAACCGAGACCACCCATCCGTAGGATGGACCTATGGCCACATCTACCGCACTTTCCTCAGGTTGTTTTAGTTATTTAATTACCTAACACATTTAGTTGAACATGTATCAATTAGCTTCCTTAATTATCCCGTTAGACACTGGTTCCTTCACGTAAATATAACACTTGACATAGAAAAGCAATGTCAAACAAGTTTCTTTTTAACAAGTTATCATATTTATCTTTGAAATACATAAAGTCCAGCCCATAGGCTTATCCACAATCTGCCCGAAGGCTATCCAGCAATCCACAGGGATCACTAATCCAAGATTCTGCCCGTAGACTAGTATGCGGGCCTCGAGATCCAATCCTGAGTCACGTTAGCCTCTTGTGTAGGGCCCGGAAGGCGAGGGATTTACGGCCAGAGCCCCCCTGGCACGCAAGCGTCCTCCTACTCCAAGTAGCGCTTAATGGAGAGACCTCTCGCGGCGGGTTCAGTCCACCTTCTTGGCGCGGTCAACAACCCCCTTGGTTAGGGTCAGGCAAGCAGTTGAGGGTAACTGAAGCTGCCTCTCCCTTCATGCCTTCAACCTAAAGCATTAGATATCCATTTGTCCTTTAATTCTTTGATCAAACAAAGCAAAACAGTGCTCTTAAATCTGTAACAAGCACAAACATTTCTATTGGTCATTTATTGTTGGCCAACTACTAAGGAGTGAATCTTTCTTTCCGAATGCATGCAGCACTCAATCCGGGAACTTCCACCTTGGTAAGATTCCCTATATCCTGGGATTAGGGCTGTACCCTATTAACCCAACTTGATCAATACCTTAAGTTCATATGTTATTCCAATTTAATGGCTTGTCCTTTGCTTCCAAGCAATTATCTTTACCCCAGAAGGATACTATGTTAGGACGATTATTCATCCTCTTGCAAGATAGCTTGCGTAAGAATCTGCAAATCTCATTCCAAGAAATTGGCCATTTCCTTGTGATCAAAACACAAGATCATGCGACTCTACCATTTGTTGCACAAGTGTCGCATCCACTATGGGACTATTTACCCATCGAATGGATTCACGAAATAGTCTATTCTTGATGGCATTAGACTGACTTGTCAGTCCTAGGGTTTCGAGTTTCATCATTTTAGCAAGAGATTCTTAGGAAATCCCTAGATCACTTCTCGCAAGTAGGTCCTACTGTCCCTACATTCCATGAATGTGGGCAAGTATTTAGAGTATAGGAGTTTCAGATTTTAGCAATACATGCGACTAGGTAAATATCTTTACCGTTCTAACCCTAGTCAATTCCATGGGATACTTTGCATTGAATTAACCCTTTTTTTCCTAAACGAGTACTTCGCGGTTTTTGGTGTTAAGGTTTATGCCAATTTAACCTGTTTATTCTTGACGATAATTACACTATCATTTCCATAACCACATGACTCATTGTCTATGCGTAAGTTGATTTTCAAACCCTAACTTTTCGATTTAAGGTCAAGCATAGGTTAGGTTATAGCCTAATTCCGATTAATCATCCTATAACTTGCGAACAAGGCTCATGCTAGAACATGCAGCCTTTTTCTAATAAATATGCAGTTGAAAAATGATGCTTATACCAATTTACTAGAGTTATGGAACTTAAGAATCAGTTCATGCCTTGCAATTTCCTATGGATTGTTAGCACTTTCTCTAATGACTCATTGCGAAGAAGATATGTCCTAATAATGCAACATGCAGTTTATACTCCCATGCCTAAACGAAGTACACTATCTTAGCTCCGTTTTGTAAAAATGGACATTAATCAAATTTCAATTTATTGAAATGCATAAAACTACTTGCTAGAAATGCATATCAATTTTCTACTCACTTTATTTTGTTCATTTTATTGAAAATGCTAATGACTGAACTTTCCTGTCTCGTGAGCTAATTCTTTTGGAATTAACCTAAGTATTGAAGACGAAAAATGCATCATATCTCCAAAAATTATCCACGCACGATTGAATTATAACAACATAAAATAAAAATTAGGAAGGAAAATCTGGACTTGTGGTGAGATGTCCACATGGATGCTAGGAGACGATCCTCCTGTGGTTGCGCCTTGGGCTTTCTTAGGAGCCATCGCGAATGCAGCCTTTCCATTGTGGATGCAGCTTTGTGAACTCCCTTTTGAAATTCCACCATCCTTTATGAGTTTTCTTTTCCTTCCTTTCATAGAAGCTCCTTGAAGGGATACTTCTGTGGAGGAGGGGAGAAACCACGCAAAGGTTTAAAACTTGGAAAGGGGGTATTTTAAAATCCTCTGCGAGTAAGGCTCATTAAAGCCATGGGAAAGGGATTAATGGCCTTTTAAAGACTCACAAGAAAGGGGAATAAAAGGTGTAGAAGAGCCCTTTGGATATAGGGGATTGTGTAGGGGGGAAAAAGGGCTTAAGGAGCCCTTAGGAGGGGATCTCGCGTGTGGGGGGAAAAAGTAGGGTTTAAAAGAGACACATGAAGACCCTTCAAGTCATATATCGGGGGGGAGGGGGCTTGTGGAGCCCTTATGAGGGAATTTGTGGGGGGAAAAGGAAAGGGTATGAAAGGGCTAAAGAAGGAATTTTTGCATGGGGGGAAGAGGGGCTTTAATAGTCCATATGAGGGGAATTTTCGAGAGGGTGGGAAGAAGGGCTTAAGGGTCACATGAAGGCCCTTTAAGGCAAAAAATTCTTTTGGGGGGGAAAGGGGCTTTAAGGAGTCCATATGAGGGCCCTTCAAGGCAAATGTTGGGGGAAAGAGGGGGCTTAAAGGGAGTCTATTCTTTTTTTTGGGGGGGAAACAAAGGTATGAAAGGGCCTAAGTAAGGGATTTTTGCATGTGGGGAAAAGGAGCTTTAATAGTCCATATGAGGGAGGGGGGGGGGGGGGTAAGTCTTAAAGGCCACAGGAGGGGGGGCTTAGGAAGCCCACCCTTGGAAGCTTCCAAAACCTTTTGGTGGTTTCAGACTCCCACGTGGAAGGAGTTGAATGCAGCTCAATTGGCGGTAGCGGGCCCACTCCTCCTCTCCCTCTCACGGCGGCACGTTCCACTCCTCTCCACTCCAGCAGTCTACGACGACCTCCTCTAGCTGCACGGTAGCCAGTGCCTTATCTCCTCCCTCTTGACGGCCAATCAAATGGCTTCTCCCCTTGCTTCATGGGAGCACGACAGTCTCCCTTGCCCTTATGGCAGAGACGACCACCTCTCTCACTCTTGCCCAGAGTCAGGGTTCTTCACCCCCTTCAACCACCCAGCAACATCAATCTACTCCTCCTCGAGCTTCTGGCAGTCGCCATGCCCCAATCCTCCCACCATCCTTAAATAGGTGAGGGGAGGGGATCCTCCCTCCCCTGCGTGGCATCACGCATCTCCCATAGCCTTAGCAAGCTCTAGCAAGGAGCTTGCTTATACATGCTATTCCCCTCCCCTCCAGCATGACTGTTGGGGCTGGGGGGTAAGGGGAATAAAAAAAATTTCCATTATCCAAATCAAAATTTATCCTTACTAAAGGGGGTTCACGCGTGCTATTGGAAGTTCGGTATGTTACAATCCCATATCTACAATAGCATGTTCCACTAATATGCCATCAATGTATGTTGCTACAACACGATATACCGAATGCGAAGGATCTTCTTTAACTCTTTACACACTCTTAGGGATAATTTGATCAAGTGCAAGAGATTCACATCGGGCTTAGCCTTGCAAAGGAAACTTGCAAAATCAAATTCATGATAGTTAGTAATAGCTCTCTTTTTCCGCCAGACCATTCTCTCCTTTATTCTTTGAACACGCTTTGGTGCCTCTTTCTCTTGGGGAAGTTACTATATGTACATCCTCTACATCACGTGCCTGCAATGCCTATTTATAAATATCCTTATCTGTGAATTTTTCCTAAATAAAATATAACCCTTTTCTATTCAATCTGTAAATAACCCCTTTACATTACACCCTTCTATATGTAAAAAAATATATAAAAATGGTATTTTAAAAATACCTTATTTTGAACCCACGTGATGCACACATATATTCATGAGTAACTTGCCTGAGCTCTTTCTTAGTTTTTTCCTTCTTCTTTGGCGTTTCCATATCCTTCTTCGGGTCAGCTTTACATTCAACAACAGCCTTTAGAGGTCTCCCTTCCACATCAGGGTTAAGGACTTGCATCCTCTTATCATCTTGCTTAGGATTTTTCTATATAGGTTTCACCTTGTCTTTGTCACCATATTTACCCTTTTGACCTCTTGTATAGATTAGAAGCTTAAGTGCCATTGGCATGTATAGCTTCAATAAGGCTAACTCCATTGCCACTAAGCAGCTCCTCTACAATAGCCTTCCCTCTTTGTAGTATTTGTTTCAATCCATCATCTTGTTGGAGATTTTTCCCTTATGCTTGATGGTTTACTAGACCTAGCTACTTATTTCCTTGTTGGAGAGAGCTAATCTTTCTCCAACAGGTATTAGCTAAGTGGCCAAACTTGTGGCATATGTTACATTTAACATTTTGACAATTCCTAAGGAATGTTGGCGGCCACAACACTTATAGTAGAGTCTTGAGGGGGCATCCTCTTCATTAGGGCATCAACTCCCTATCAAATTCTATTGCTTCTTAAGGAGATTAACATCAATAGCTATTTGTCTATATTGTTTAGTGATCGTGTCAGTATAGTGCTTCATCATATCGTGAACTTCTCTATAGATATTCGACATACCTGGCTCATAGTCATGATCGTCTACGTATCATTCCATTAGCCTAACCACTTGATTGGGAATTGGCTCTGATGATTCCCTAGAACAACATTATAATTTGTCGTTTGTCTTTCAACATTTGGTGGAGCCATCTAACTAGCCATAGGCATGGTCACACTAGAAGGAGCTTGCAATATGGGCACATTCTGAATCATGCTTCCTCTCCCATTGGCAATACTCATTGGTGTCCCTTTATCTCCATTTTTCAATGCCAAAGTATTTCCAGCACCTAGAATCGGGTTTCAGTTTGCCCTAGAGATATAGGCCGCTTGTAATTGTGACTCTACCTTGTTTTCTTGTGTAATAGCTATATTAATGTCAACAAGAGCAGCACTACTCAATTGCACCTAGATATTAAAGTTTAGCCCATGCAAAAAATATTGTAATTGAGGAGTAGTTGGAATGGGAATATAAGTCTGCAACTTGCGAAATACTTCATTCAGTTTCATGGCATAGTCTCAAATATTCTCGTGATGTTCTTGACATGTTACATTCAGAACATGTAGCCGATATACTAACCTCCCATTTTAGGGGCAACCTCTCTTTGAAAGGCCGCAAAAAATAGATCAATCATAGTTCTAGCCTTTAGGCTGTGATACCATACTGCAGCTTGTCCTTTTAGAGTCATATTAAAGAACATCATCAAGTGTCCTTCATCTTGAATTCAATAGTTAAACATTAACTTTTGGAACTCATTATTATAAAGTCTTGCATCTTCCTCTACTTACCCTCTAAAAATGGAAAGAGAAAGTCCTAAGGCTAGCAAGTTCCTGTTTTGGGATTGCAATGGATTGCACTATTAAAAATGGGAAGAGAAAATCCTAAGTCTAGCAAGTCTACCATTCTTGCTGGGATTGTAATGGGTTGAGCCATTATGACTGGATTCGTGAAGGATCCTTGAACTATGGGAACTATAATCCCACTCAAAGTGGGCTGACCAACTAGGAGAGGGAAAGTACTAGAACTTCCTCCTCCTCCTAATGGACTATTTGTGGGGCTAGGGTTACTAAGACCCCTCCATTGTAGGGATATCAGACCACTCCGACGAGAAGAATATATCCTAACAATCTCGGCCCATCATCTAGCCCTTCAGCTCTTTCTTGCTTCTGAAGCTTGGCTTGATGGTCTTTTGGATCTATTTCACTACCTTTTGGTATATCAACCAAGATTGATACACCACCACTTATTAGCGGCTCCCAACAAATGCACCACCTATTGGGACCTAAAATGGGCATGACATTGGCTCTAAGGCTCTAGCTAGGCCTCTATGCTCAACCAAAACACCCCAACCTCCCAGCCCACAGGAGCGTTCGGAGGTTGCACATTGACTCCTCATAGAGAGCCCCTACACATATTTGTGTTATAGACCTCGTAAAACAGACATATGGAGCACCCATCGACTAATTTCTGCGGCCCCACTATGGCTCTCCTACACCTTATGGATTGGCCATGCACACATAAAGCATGTACGATACACAATCTCTCTTTTAAACAATCGTTCTAGGATATAAAATATAATCCTCACTAAACACTCCCCAAAGGAAACAAATATCTAGTCCTATGGCTTGGGATACCTCACCTCAATGTGGGTCAACGTTTATAAAGACAATTACCATGAATCTAGGATGATATTATGTGTTGAATGTAATGCAAATGTGAATTATTCATATTTCTCTACCAATTTTCTTCATTTAAAATAGCATTATGACAGTGCAAATGTTGAAAGATAAGCATATGAACTCTCCTTACACTAGAGAGGATAAGGGTAGCTAGGTGTAAATGGAATGGACGACACGGGAAACCCTAACCCTCCAATGGCTATATAAACAGCCTAAAGTACACACTCAATGAAGAGGAAAGTGTACTAGTTGTACCTTGAACAACTGACTAAACAAGATCTTGTTCTTGTACTTGAGCTCTCTCTCCCTCTTGTGCACTCTCTCCCTCTTGTGCACACTCTCTCATGCTTCCAACTCTGATTTGCATCCCCTTGATGTAGAAGATGATGAATGGGCTTAGGCCATCATCATGCTTCATTTAGATGAATCTTTAATTCATCACATTGATCAATTCTCAACTGCAAAAGAAAAGTGGGATGAGCTTGAAAGGCTCTACGGTGCTATAGGGAAGAACTCCAATATATTTCTCAAGATTGAGTTTTTTAGCTTGAAAGACAAACATGGAGAAGATCCAAGCAAGTTTATTTCACATATGAAGGGGCTTATGGCATAGCTTGCCTCCGTTAAAGCACCCATCCATGATGAAGATGCCATTGCCATCCTGCTAAAGTCTGTGAAGAAGACTTTTCCAACCCTTGTGACTACCCTAACTAATAGCCTAAACTCAACTTTAGCAAGTACCATCCAGTCATGCCTGGATGAAGAGAAGAGAAACAATACTGAAGAGTCTTCAGCATTTACTTCTTTCCGTGAGCAAGTGTTAGTCCATACAACTTCTACTAAGTGCTCCTTCTGTCTCACAAAAGGGGCATATTATGAGCAACTACTGAAGAAAATCCTGACAAAATGAAGTGCAATGAATGTAAAAAGACTGGGCATATCACCAATAAGTGTCCTAGTGTTCCAGAAGTACCTAAGGAATTGGAGGTAAGCTTTGTCTCCCAATCCATAGGTGACCGAATCTTTTGAGTCTTGTAACACTCTCTACCAATAACCTTTTATTGTAGCCTGATTTATAAAGGCATCTCATCGAGAATTAAGGGGAGGCATCCTATTATGTTTTATCCAATGCCACCTGGCATTGAGGGGGGGTGTTGAAAGATAAGCATAGGAACTTTCCTTACACTAGAGAGGATAAGGGTAGCTAGGAGTAAATGGACTGGAGGACAGGGGAAACCCTAACCCTAACTCCTCTAGTGGCTATATAAACAGCCTAAAGTACACACTTAATGAAAAGGAGAGTGTACTAGTTGTACCTTCAACAACTAACTAAATAAGATCTTGTTCTTGTACTTGAGCTCTCTCTCTCCCTCTTGTGCACTCTCTCTCATGCTTCCAACTTTGATTTGCAACAACAAAACCATTTCTTTTCATGCTTTCATTCTAAACATGATTAATGCGTTGCATAGGGTCAACAGCCCGAGAGCATGCTCATGCTACGAAACTTTTTAATTCTCAAAACACACATATCATATATACAAAGTGCATTAGAAAAAATTAGATTCGAGCACTTATTACTTGCTCCTCTCCCTATCATTTAGGGTTGTGCATTTGATGATAGGTTTAGAGAGTTTTTCAATGTATTTTTCTTCATAAAGAGTAATAAATACTCACTTTAATATCAAGATAGGGATAAAATGAAGCTAAACTGCATGATTCAGCCATACCATACATCCACGAATATACATATTTCTTTTTCCTATTTTTAAAGCATAAAATTTCTATTTTTGCTCAATTTTCTCTATTTCTTCTTATTTATAAATACCGATATTTACTTATTTCTTAATGTGACTTGATTAGACTTGCTGAAAATTTTTCCATCCCTCATTTCATCCCATGCGAACACAATTAGCATATCAAAACTTCCAAAATCCGTGAGTTGTCTTAAAAATACATTTTTACGGCTTTCACATATTTATAGAAAAATTAATAAACTATTAGTTCTTGCTCATTTTCTTAATGTTTCTCTGCAATCAAGATTTATCATAGAACAATGAAATTTATCACTTATAAAATCGTGCTTTATCTCACACGTATCTCCTATTCGGAATGCCGCTAACACTCATTAATAGCTACTAATGCTCCTCCAAACATTGATCTAGGCTTCATCATGTCTCACCATCATCTCCCAATCAAAATCTCTCACATCAACCCATCCCGTTCTCTCATAGATTAAGACATAGAAACATGTATTAAAAGGAGAGAATGTGAGGAGAGAGAAAGACAAAATTTGAAGATCTCCATCCGGACAGCCATTTCACATGAGAGAACAAGCGATGAAGAGTGAAAAATGGAGGAGATCCATGTCAATGATCTATTTTGTGGCTTACTCTCAACCCCCAATCTCTCCCTCCATCAAATCAATGCCAGGGGGTATCGTTTTTTTTCACTGTTTTTGAAATTCTCCCCCCCCCCAATTGATTTTAAAAAAAATTAAGGCCTCTTTTGGGTCCCCCCCCAAAGACAAAAGGCCATGCCCACTTAATTTTGGTCAAATTTTAACCCTCTAGGTGGGTGGCTTCCCACTTCATCCGCATCTGGCAGTCAATTTGCGATCCCAAATATCTTGCACGTCTAGCTTGAGGTCCCAAATGGTTGAGAAGTCATTTTAGTTTGATCCCGAAGTCAAAAAATTTATGAAAAATCTACAACCACTGCAAAGGTCAAAATTTTCATTCCTATCTTTCACTGTCACTTAAAATTCTCAAATCCACAACTTCTGCTTCCGTCATCCTTTGAATTTTGTGTAAATTTTGCATCATTTTGCTCCTTTCTGGCATGTCATGGGCATTTAGATCCTGCCCTCAAAGAGAACAGGCGTAGAGAATATGGATGGAAAAAAATTAAGAAGAAAGAAAAGAGACTTCATTTAAGATCTAAGAATCTATAGAGGAGCCTTAGATTGAATCCTTAGTCAGCAAATAAGAAATACTACAATCACTTGAGATAATAATTCAAAACCTATGTTTTAGGAAAATTATTCCAAATCAATTTGAGATAATGGCTTAGAAGAAACATTGATAATGACCAAATATCTATTGTAAATAAGCTTCAATACAATGCCGCATAAAATTCATGTGCCATTTTAAAAAAACCATATAGCAATGGTCAAATAATATCAATCAAGAAGGCTCCTCCACTTATAGTATGCATAGGAATTTGAAAAAACTAACAATATGATTACGAGAGAAATAAAAAATAGGATTAGGATAATAAGACCAATATTAGGGATCTCACATGCACGCACACACACACACACACACACACACACACACACACACACACACACACACACACACACACACACACACACACACACACACACACACACACACACACACACACACACACACACACACACACACACACACACACACACACACACACACACACACACACACACACACACACACACACACACACACACACACACACACACACACACACACACACACGCACACACACACACAGAGTGGTAGAAAAGTTTTCCACTCATGAGATGCTACCACTGAATTCATAACATATTCCAATTAGTAGTCCTGCCCTACCACACACACCACATAATGAGAGAGAAAGAGAGAGAGACAGAGGTGGGGAAGGAGGGAGGAAATTTATCCAAAAGAGAAACACTGACATTTACTCATTTCACATGGCTTTTAGATAAGCTTTTGGAAAGCTCATCGTTGGGATTATGATTGGGCACAATGGGCCCACTAGAAAATTTAAAATGCCTAGCTGGCTTTTATCAATTATAAAGTCACCTTCAATCTACTCAAGAGTGAATAGTAATCGATGTAAATATATTAATAGGGTAATAGCACACTCTTCTTAAATTAAAATTTTAGTAATTATATAAAAGTTCAATCCCTAATATCAAACAAAAACCTTCATACCTCTCTTACGTTTTCACTCCCTTGGCTATCAATCTTTCCTTTTCTTCAATTAAATGGTGATATGAAATTGACTTATGATGAGACTAAGGCAACTTATAATAGATATTTTCTAGAGATCAAAGAAGAGTTTGAATGAGAGATAGCAAATGATAAAGATTGACAATTATTGACTAATCATATGTTCTTCTTATGAGAAGTAAATTATCACATTACCTCTTGGATGTAAGTATTTGTGTATGCTACATAGGAGTGAAAGCAAAATATATTAGAGTGCATGCTTATTTTATCTCATTTAAAACTAACAACAACGACAAAGACTTGCACCTCTTCAAAGAATAAACTTTTAAGACCACTCTCTTTAAAAACATGTGATACATCTTTGCTATAAACTTTCCTTAGCCTTAGTATATAATTCTTTGTTTGCAATTATTCAAGGTTGAATGAGCATGTCATTAGTGTCCTCTCATAGAAAAAAGATTGTGAAAGCATACCTTATTCAAGATTTTTTTTGGATATGCATTTGAAAATGTGGATTATATAATCTATACATTGAATTTAATTAAAGATTGTATTTGAAGAAAAGCACAAGGAAATTCCACAAGGACTTTGAAAAGAGATACATAAAAGTAGAGTGACTATTTGAAAACCTAGTTGGCCAACATCTTGTGCGTTTTGATACATGAAGCATGGTAGTGATTAGACAAAAAATTTTAAATAATAAATTAAATTAATTGATTAAAAATATTGTTTATTATTTAATTTTAAATATTTCCAATGGAGATGCATGGCTTAAATTTTATTTGTGCCTTCTATATGAGGGGAGGAGGCTAATTATCACATGGAAAAGTTATATTAAATATCTATTTCTTGTTACAAAGTTGAGGAAAATAATTGGATGCTTGTAATCTTTGGTGCTAACATGAACTTACATGATTCATATGATTTGCCACATGGTGGCCATGCATTCATCTATAAGGTTGCAAGGGAGGATTGCAATTGTTTAAAATAAGCGACTATCTTCTTTGATGCACCATCAAAGATAGCACCAAGAGCTATCGAGATAACTTTTGGTACACTTCAGACTACTAAGGTTCATACTAAACACTGACAAAGTGATGAAAAAATGAATTGGGAGATAGCTATAGAGCACTATGAAGCAAACACTTGTAATATCAAAATCTTCAAGTTTTGGACTTGTATTGTATAATTAAGTAAACAAAGTATTAGAACAAATCATGATAATGTAATATGTTGTGGGGCTAAAAATATTTCCATGAAAGCTATAAAATTTCACGTGCCCTCTTCGTGATATGCAACATATCTCCTATGTATTAGAGTCTTCCCACCAAGATCATAGTCTAAGGAAAACATTTTCATTAAAGTCAAGTATACAATCTCATTGCTAATAGAATATTGATTTTGACAATTTAAGCCCTCTTGTTATAAATTTGTACTATGTTTGAAGACCATACACATTCAATCCCATGTGTTTGAATTACATGATTGCCATGAATTTTCTATACCAACAAAGGTTTGTGCACTTTGGAGTGTTTTACCGGCAAGAAGATATCTCTAGAGAGGAGCTCTTAGCTCTCCCCATTCGCCAACTTGAGTGAAGGCTAGAATATGTAAAATGTGTAGCGCAAAAACTCAAAGAAGGTAGGATGTGGAATAAGTACAAGTTTGCTAGCAAGCATAGACTATGGCCTAGAGTAGTGAAAGAGGGAGATTGGGTATTGACGTATGATAGTAGGCTAGATAATTTGAATAACTCTATTTAGAAGATGGTGAGAAAGTGGTTTGGTCCTTGTATGATGAAGCACACATATGACAATACTACTTATAAGTTGATTCAGCTTAATGGGATAGCCTTGAGGGTACCTATTGCAAGCAAAAGGATCAAAATATTCAAGAGGAGAGATGAACATACATATGTAGTGGGAAGTTTCAAAGAGGATAATCATATAGCTCAAGGGCTTGAAGGGGAGGCAGTGGATGATGTAGTGGAGGATGATGATGCTTTGGATACTCAAGAAGAGGAGCTCAAGTTGTTGTAGAGTTCAAAGGAGAAGAGGATGAGTAGATGTGGCTCATCTAGGGATGAGCATGTCTAGAGGGGGTGGAAGGTGTGACATTTTCAAATAGGTACCATCACTTTGAATGTGGTTACAAATTACTTGCATGTCAAAAGCCACATGCATAAGACATCTGGATGCATACCTAAAGCAATTGTGATGCATATAAAAACCAAGTTAGACATATGCATTAATTTTCATTTATTACTCTACATATGATTACTAAGAATTGCTAAGATAAAGGTCCATCGAAACACCAATGCTTTCCTTTGAATGGATCTCTTTGTTACTTCTTTGTTTCTAACATGTGGATGTGAGCATATTAGAATTAATATAATAGATATTGTTAATACATTATCTCCAATATATGAACTATAAATAGGTTATCTATTAGTCACATAATCACTCTCTTTGATGTTTTGGATTTATCTAGAACAATGTGGTAATACACATATACAGATTGTAAAATGTAGCATCATTGTCCAAATACCATTAACTCCCTATATAGAAAAGTGATATCACCAAGAAAAAAAAGTCATAAACCATATAGAAGATCATACAAAATATGTACACATTGGGCTTAAGAGAAATTGAACCTGAAGCATAACCAAAATAGAATTCCCACCAAGGAAAATATCCACCCACTCCAACCAACCAAATTCCCATAATGCTAGTTGTTTGGCTGAAGGGGTGAATACGGAACAAAAATAAACATGGAAGGATCTTGTAAGTTGTTATTATTGAATACATCCATGGTTCAATTAGGCACATTTCTACATAGTTGCATCAACAATGCCAACAAAGTTGGAAGCCAAAAAGCCACTCCACACAAAAACAATTCTACCATTGTATACTTTACACCTAAATCAAGCTATAACACTATGTGACCTACAAATAAAAATAAATATAAGAAAAGAGAGAGAGAGGGAGGAAGGGAGTGAGGTATTGAGATGCCCAACTCCACATGAGTTGACATCCACTACACGCCTTGGTGATATGGCATGACTTTACTCACTGGCTGGTTAGGTAACCTACATGGAGGATATGCCAGTGATTCTACAGCTCAACTACACCCATGTAGTCCACTCTTGGTTATCCCAAATTCATTGTGCTACCTCATCTATCCTTAAGTGAATTCACACCTAGTGATTGCATATACATATGTTCTAGTACTTTCATATTAGTCTTTTATGATATTGTAGACTAAGTTCTTTTCTTGTATGGAAGAAGAAGAAAGAAGAAGAAGAAGATTGCAACCTAATTCTTCATGTGCTCAAGTATCCATTGTGTGTGTGCTCTTGGTTGCTTCAAATCTCTCTCTCCTCTTTTCTATTTACTAGAGGGATTGTGTGTATGTGTATGTGTGTGTGTGTGTGTATGAAATCAAAGTTAAAATAGCGATTGACAACAACATGAAAGGCAGAGAGGTCTCTTTGGAACTATCTGAGAGAGATAGAGAGAGAGAGAGAGAGAAGAAATAAAGAAAGGAAACAAGAAAGATATACTAGCTTACGCAAAAGGTAAATGTGTCCCATGATACATAACCAAAGTATATATTTGTTCAATGGTATATCATCATGAAACTAAAAGAAAAAGGTGGACTAGTATAAGGCTAACATCTAAATATCTCTACGTCTAAAAAACTATGTGTACAAAATATCTAGATATAGTAAGTCCTCTCCAAATCTTAAGGTAAGCACATGGTCTAGTGTGGTTCTAGGCTACTCTACTAATGTATTGAGGGGTATCTCATATGTGTATAAGGCTAACATCTAAATATCTCTATCTAAAAAACTATGTGTAAAAAATAACTAGATATAGTAGCTCCTCTCCAAATCTTAAGGTAAGCACACGATCTAGCATGGTCTTAGGCTACTCTACTAATGTATTGACAGGTATCCCCTATGTCTTGAAATGATGGCTTGACTCTAACAGTGGTATGGGAACCTCAATCATCAATCAAGTGGTCAAAGTTGTTGTGCTTGATGAAGTTCAATGGCCTTGTCTAGTGTGACTTTGCAACATGGGGTGAGTGCAATCTAGTAGGATGTGTCTAATTAAACTAGTAGTGCTTGTGGGGTTTAATCTATGGGAGAAATTTGTCACTACTCTCTTCCTGGGTTCCTCTGGGTGAGATGGTCTCCTATCATTCATATTAGTCCTATGCAAAATCTTTGGAACTTTAAGAAGAAAATCCCTAGACATTTTGGATCTCATACTCCACGACATGATGGAGGAGTTTGAAGCCCTCACAAAAAGGACAATGATACCTTCCCGTATGACATATAATACATTGTACATATACATATGTAATGCTCCTCTATCTCATGATCTTTGTCAGACAAAGATCCTGAGATACACATATGTAATGCTCCTCTATCTCAGGATCTTTGTCAGACAAAGCTAGCATATCCTCTCCTCTACTAGAATATATTTGGATTGTCTTTACTATATCCTAATGGGAGGAGTTGTGCATCTATGCAATAGTAGTTTACATACCATTAGAAAGGTCTATATCCATATATTATGGTTGGACAACATATCCATCCTCAAACACGTGTAGAAAGTAGCTCCATTGGTAAAACTCCATATTTAGTCCTAGAGAGAGAGGTGACTAAGTCCAAGTCCTCTCACTATCTCAACTCTCATGACATTGGTGCTAATGATTGAATTCAGCTCAAAGTGGATAAGGGGGAGTGTAGGAAAATCCAAGCTATAGTCAAAGGGTGGGAGCCGATGTCATGTGGCTATATGTTCAATGAGAAAAAAGAAAGGGAAAGACATCTATACAAGAATTTTAGATATATGCTTATGGGAGATCTACAGAGTGTATGAGAATGTTTATCATGGTTTTAAACTAGTCCACACAAAAAGTCTAAGTTTTCATTATTAAGTTATACAAACTTAATGACGACTTTGGGTGGATTAAAATACTTGCAAGGACTTATCTTGAGTGCTACAAGTCGTCCAAGCCCAAAAAATATAAAAAAACAAATGTTCTATGAAAAGCAACATTGTTTACTATTCTAACAGAATTTTAGCAATTCTACCTATGTTGATTGTACATTACATTAATTTCAATCATTTTGAGTACCTGTGTGATCCTATTCAAAGTTTGTATGTCAAAGTTATGGCAAAAACAAGTTGTAGCCAAGGCCTAGGGCCTACACAAAAACAAAAATGAAAATAGGGAAATGCAAATGTCAAGGCATGGAAGTCAAAAGCTTATGTTTTTAGCATGGAAAGCAAAACAATGAACTTCTATATAAGATGCAAAGATTTATGGATGCAAGTTTTGGAAACCAAGAGAGCTATCTTATGCAAATATATCATGGATTGAATTGACTCTACCACTTGATGAATGCATTTTCCCAAGAAAGGCTTACCTAGAAGTACCGAATTTGGAGTAGATTTGCATGTGGAGTTACCTATTGTTGTAGGTGAGATTCTAGAAGAGATTTGCTACTTTGAGTAAGAGTTTGTGAGAGGTTTTTGATAGAGAAAGTGGGCTAAAGTACATGTAGGATAGTCATAGTGAATTCCAAGTTATTTTGGTCAATGTATGAAGCATATCTTTCATTATATTGCTGTAGCAAGAGTTTTTGAACTGCATAGATTCCTCAAGAGCATTCATCTTAAGAGAGTTTCATCTAATCCATCACCTTAGACCTAGAGTTTGTAAGCCAAGAGAGTGATTATAGGTTATGGAATTTATCAAAGAGCAATACATAGTGTGTTTTGGATTCTATTGATTCCTCCATCTACTTTTTCTATCTCTTAAACCCCAATGGTTTATGGTTTGACACTTTTCCTTCCCAAACATTTGATGAATCCGATATGAAAAGTCATGTCCAGAATTGTGAAGATGAGAGATGTTGCAGGATCTTCAGGACATGGTTCTAGGTCATCTAATGAATTAAGGCAACTACTTCAATCCTTTAATACATATTTGTGACAATAGCAACAACATAAGAGCTTACAAGTTTCCATAAAGCAAGAGTTTGCAAACAATTAAAGAAGTGTAAGTAGTGGAGAACTATGCAAAGATGGAGTTCTTTGGAAGATGATGAAATAAAAAAATTTCCTTGAGGATTTAGGCTTCATTACTACACCATATTTTAGAGAGAAGACTACAAAGCTTAGAGCTTAGTTTTGACTAGTTGGATGCTATAGAATAGGCCATTCTTGAATCTGGGAACGTGGAATTCTTTTTGCACACTTCAGATCATGCTTTGAAGTTGAGTTTGGAGGAACTGCTTGAAGATAAGACCAATGAGATCAAGGTTTAAAAAATAATTGGAAGGATGAAAAAGATGTTGTTTCTATGCTTATAAAGAGAGAAACATGAATAATAAGTTGGATCTCTTACTCCAATGACTTATACTCCAATGCATGGCAATACTTCAGAGTTTACTCAAGAGTTTATGAGAAATAGATTATTTCTATAGCTCATTCTATATAGGATGATAGCATGATGATATGATCAAAATTTTGTGTAGTCCACAAATAGAAATGACAAAAATGGAAGAATATGGATGGCCTACATGAACTTCTATAATACCAAATAAACCAAATAGGAAAAATTTTGTATGAAGGTATGTTTGGTGTGATGGTGTTAACCATGATTGTAGGGATTGTGATACCTACAGAGATGCTATGAGGAATCATTTGATATGTTGGAAGCATGGAAAGATCCATGCAATTGAAATAGGGTTGCCAAGTCTAGCTATAAATTTTAGAAGAGGTGGTATGTAAAAGAGTCCTAAGGATATATCCATGTGGAATGTTGCAACTTATGGGCTATAGATAGAGAAAGTGCTATACTTAAGAAACCAAATATTTCATCTTCTAGTCTACAAATTGTAGGAAAATGAAAACTTTATAAAATAGACTGGAGTCATGGATGGAAATATATTAGGGAAAAAACCAAGTGGGGTTCACCTATAGATTCATGTACAATGTGTGTACATTTGGCAAAGCTATAGAATACAAAAGTTTTGGTTGAAGACAAGAGAAAGAGAGATTATAAGAATAGCTATCCACGGCCATTTAAGAGTGAAACTAGAAGGGATTGAAAGATTGATCTTGAGTAGTTTGTGCCTTTTGCTAGGGCTAAACTTGAACATGTCATGGCAGAAGTACAAAAAGAGAAAAAAGAAGAGCCAAAAGAGCAAAGAGAAGTCTAAAACTAGTAAGCAAAAGAGAAAAAAGAAGAGGGAAAAGGAAAATAGTAACATGCTTTGACAGAGGATATTGTAGATACATTGGTAGAGTATGATGTAGTATCTAAATGAATACATGATACGCATGCTTTACTTGATGTGGATATGCTAGAGACAATGAAAGTACATACTAAATATGTTGTTATTGTAAATGGAGATGCTAAAGATATTGTGGATGCAGATGATATAGTGACATTGAATGTCAATAATGTATTAAGTGAGGTTGAATATATGAAGTCAATACAGAGGATACAAAGAATATAGTCACGCATGTTATAGTGAATACAAAGAATACAAAGGACATAAATGATACAATGAATATACATGATAGAGAGGATATAATAAATATTGTGAATATAGAGGATAAAATGATTGATGATGTAAAATAAATGATTTGATTGATTATGATGATGATATTTTGGTTGTTGATGGTAAGATGTTTAAAATTTTATAAGAGATTCTAATGGATGATGAAAATTATGCAAGATATATCTAGGTTTATGATCTGGGTGACTAGTTTCAAGAGGGTGACTTATGCAACAAGATGAAGTCAATTTTTGATCCTACCAATCTTCTTGTGTCACTATCCATGATAAGAAGGCCATATGGACTCGAAAAAACCATAAGGTTTGTATGTATGACTTATTGGGTGATTGCAATATGGCTATTTGACCTAGGAGGTGATTATAAGAGTATGTTTCTACAGTTAGCTATTTAGTGTCTTCAAAGTATAGTGTAATCAAGAGTTTTTTATGATGATCAAGACATCCAGGTGTGTACTTTCATACCTAGGGAAGAGTCCCACCAATTTTGATAGCCATCAAAGTTAGTATGTGGAAGATATAGGCTTTGAAAGGTTGATGTCTACAATGGATTGCATGTAGGAAAAGTGAATAGCAAGATGCACAAAATTTTTTTTGGGACTAAAGATTTTAGAATTTGATCATATTGTCTCAAAAAATTTGTAGATTTGAACTAGGGCTACAATTTTTCTTCATAAAGCTCAAAGATTAGAGTTATGGATTAAAAGCTATGAGCAATTTTCTAGAGGGTGGTGTTGATTGATAGTTTTAAAAGCAAGGAATGATTAATCATGAAGGATGCAAGGTACTAACACTAACATTTGGATGATAATGCCACATATGAATTGGATGGAATAGGGCTTAGGATATTGATTGTAGGTAAAAGAATCAAGTTATTCAAGAGGAGAGAATCAAAGGAGTATGAAGAGCGAGAGCTTGAAGATAAAGAGATAGAGCAGGATATTGAAGAAGAGGAAGATACAAAGCTTATGAAAGATTATGAGGATCAAGATGTTTAAGAAAAGGGAAGAAAAATATTATGAAGTATAAGAGCTTGATAAATAAGAAGACACAAGGTAGGATGACATTAAGGAAGCTAATGAGCATATAATAGACATAGTAGATGAAGAAGACTTTAAGAGAAAATGCGACACATGCCAGAGAACACACAGGTTTAGAGGGGGTGGATTTCATGTGGCTACATGTTCATTGAAGGAAATGCAAGGTTAAGACATCTATACAAGAATTTGAGATATAATGCTTATAGAATATTTAATCAAGATTTTCACAATTCTACCCATGATAGCTTGTAGACTAGGTTGATTCCAATCATTTGGAGTATTGGATGACCCTAGTTAGAGTTTGTATAATAAAGGCATGGCCAAATCAAGTTGATGCCAAGCCCACTATCTACATAAAAACAAAAAGGAAAATAGAAAAATGAAAATGAACTTCTATATAGGATACATAGATTGATGTATGATGGTTTGGGAAATCAAGAGAGCTATCTTATATGGAGATCATGTGGACTAAAGTGATTCTACCACTTGATGGGTATCTTTTGCCTAGAAAAGCTTGCTTGAGAGTACCCAATTCAAAGTATATTTTCATGTGGAGTTACCTACTATTATAGGTGAAATTCTAGAAGAGATTGTCTATTATAGATGAGAGTTTTTTACAGTGTTTTGACAAAGTGAGTGGGTTGAAATATATTCAAGCTATCTCTAGTACATTTTGGGTTATTTTTATTAGTATATGAAGCATAATGTTTCATTGTACTACTATAGCAAGAGTTTTCAGATTTCATATTGTGGTTAACGAGTCATTTTTAGGGAGTTTTGTCTAAGCCACTGTCGGGACTAAAAATGGCCCCAACACTAACTCTAGGGCTCTAGCCTGAGCTCCTATGCTCACCAAACTACCCTCACGGCCTTGTGCAGAGCGGTGTGAATCACGAACATGAGGCGGTGTGATTGTGACGAATGACGGCGACGCATAAAAGAAGTTAAAAGCCTTAAAGGCTATAAAGCTTTCTAAGCTTTTTGATCTCCCGAACATTTTGAGAAAGCTAAAGGCCTAAAAAGCCTTAGGTTTTATGAAAAGCATGAAAATCCAAAAGCATAAGAGAACGTATGCGCATTGAAAAACTATATAAGGAGATGAGAATGGAGAGTTAAGGGCCTTCCCTCTTGCTTACAATTGTATTTTGTGAGAGAGGAGAGTGGAGGGTCGCATGTTAGAGTGAGCTCTTGTCATGCCAATTTGAAAGTTGGAGCTTTTGGGTGTCAAAGAACCGAGTGACGGCTCAAGTTTGTTAAGATATGAAAATATATTTCACTTGGTTTGTTTTCGAATTCTTGGTATTTTCGTTGTGTTGTGGTTGTGTGATGCTCTACCCACATTCGAGTTTTTAGTCATTTTGAGCTACAAGAGGCATTGTGTGTTGTCTTGTTTTCATGTGTGGTTATTTGAAAATTTTCAAGTTGTGTTGTGCATCTGACAAAGTCAATTACTCCAACCCGCACTCCTTAACGTCTTGTTATCGAGTTGTGAGTGAGGCTTGCTCTCTATCACCGCTCGTGTAACACCGTGAGCTTAATGTCTCTGGCATTGGAAGATCCTATTCTAGATAATGGATGGAAATTTGTGGTGCCATGTGATTTGAATCAGGTACTTTTGCAAGCCCAAAGGGATACATAATTTCTCATGTATGGGCAGGAGACAAAGATTAACGTGAAGATAAGTTAGGGAATTTGTTTGAATTTTTTTATCAAGGATTGCTTACTCTCTATATTTGTGTCTATGCTCTATAAATTACATGAAAGAACTCCGTTCTCTAAAATGCTTAATTAAGGAAGCTGATTTTAAATGTCACATATAAATGTGATAGGACCTAATTAGATAACTAAAGAATGCCTATTGAGGGAAGCGGGTGGACGGAACCCCCAATGGTTCTGTCCTACGGTAGGGTGGTCCCAGAGAACTGGAGGCTTCTCACAAGCTTTTACCATCATTCAACCATTAGGGGGTTGAGCAACACATCCCTCTAGTTTCCCATTCTCTTTGAACCAAGTGCGGCATGGGTCTGCTTCAGCTTGGGCATCTCTGCATAAAGTAGGATGTCCAGGACCCGCTAATGCTAGAATGATGTTAGGAAACCTTGGCCACTAGGCACCTAAATTTCAAGTCGATCCTAGTGGGTTTGGACTGCAAACATTCCATTGCGAGAGGCGGACTCAAAAAACCCTAGGCAATAAACCCCGTAACATTCCATGGGAGTGCCATGCGATGTCACTTAGATTCATCTCTTGATGGACCACTAAAAACATGTATATATCGGGCACAATAAACCCCGTAACATTCCATGGGAGTGCCATGCGATGTTTCTTAGATTCATCTCTCAATGGACCACTAAAAACATGTATAGATCGGGTATGTTACGCTTAGTGTATTAGAGCAAAACTTTATAACAACACGTGATTGTTTAATTTATGGTTTGTGGATATATTCTAAACAGAATAACCTACGTGGTATGGCTTGACTGTTAGGAACAGAAGAAATTCCTTCTCAAGCAGATTAAGGCACTCGAGTTTGGTGGAAAAGGAATAGACGTCGCAACAAAGGCAGAGATATGGATTGAGTTGATGAATGATTATTTCTCTGCCGCGCCGTGAACTACCTCTGCCAATCAAGCAATGTTAGACAAACTTAAGTTAGTTGGTCAAACTCGGATATATCTAATACAATAAGTTGTTTTAAAAAACCATAAGTTTATGAGTGAGCAACAAATGTGTGATGGGTCTTATCCCACTGCTTTCAAAACAAAATTCCTAGTTCTTTGACATGAGGACATCTCAAGCTCTCTAAGGGGGAGAGGACGTAATATCCCTCCCCGCTCGTGGGCCATAGGAACCCCCCTTATATTAAAATTAATTGAAAATATTTTACACTCCCTATCAACGGCAACATCTAATAAAGGGAGGGGGAGATGAAGTATGAGATGACGGCATCAAGGAGGTAGAGATGACACTGATGTGGAGTAGGCGTGGAAGATGCTGACGAATAGGAGGAACACTACAATGATGATGCCGATCCCCCCCCCTCTGACCACTCCGCCATGCCAAAACGGATAGCTAGTGGGTGGGGTGAAGACCACCGCTCCACCTCCTCCCCACATCCCCTCCCCCAATAATAACCCCCTTCCCTATTATACAAACCCCCCCCCCCCCCCTATCTTAAGAAAAGGGAGGGGAATGAAAGGCCTCGACACTAAACAGTTTTGCACAGAGAGAGAGAGAGAGAGAGAGAGAGAGAGAGAGAGGGTGAAAGAGGGAGAAAGAGAGAGAGGAAGAAAGAGAGAGAGAGGGTGACAAAGAGAGGGAAAGAATATTCCAAGGTTCCTCCTCCCTTTCCCCTCCTTAGAGGGTGGCCACATGCATTTTTCTTTTCCTTCTTTCCTCCCGAGTTATTTCCTTCCCCACAAGATTAATCTCCACCTTGCAAGCTTGATTTCCTCCCCAATTGGCCCCGTTATTTAAGTAAACGGCCACTGAAGTCTTGCACAAATCACATTTAAAGTGAAGAAGACTGGGAAATGGTCCCCCAAGCAAAGAATGTCAAATGCAGGTGTGGGAATCCTATAATCCGCAATGAAGCCTCAAGCGAGGGTGTCACTACCAATCCAACTACAGTACCAATCATAAGTAATGTATTTCCATATTAATAGATGTTTGCTTTGAGTCCCGCATGAGATGCATTAGACCTGTACTATGCCGCATGAGAATAGGTCATCAAAAGGGATAAGTTTCATCTCAGATATCCAAAAGATGGAGTTTGCAAAGCACAGGTATCAAGAGAAGAAAATTGCATTTAGTTGCTATACGACAAACTTGTACATAGCACAAATAGCATATATGATTCCAAGATATTGTTGACTCTCCTTTTCTTGAAAATAATATATATGTTTTTCACCACACTGAAAGTATCTAGTAGCTTGCATGCTTGGCAGATTGTATGGTAGGCAATCTAGCCTAAAGAAAATTCGTTCTTGAAACACCAAGTTCTTTGCCCAAGCTCTTGGCACCATCACAAAATGTTAGTTCACTAGGATCTTGATGTTATGAGTAGCTAGTACAAACAACGATCATAAGTCTTAAAACTAAGATGCCTTGAGAACTATTCGATAGCTACTATGTTTATCAATCCTATTCAGGATTGGGATAGTTGCAAACAACAACTCCAAGGAGACTGAAGAGCTCAAGGATTAGGAAACCCTGGGACCAAGTAAAGACCAATGCTTTTAAACTTATTGGGGAAAAGATCAGGTTGTCAATCAATGTAAGCGTTCATTAGAATTTACATTCTTTCATAGTTGTATGAGACCTTGGCATGTGTCTTAGCTGAAGTGTTAAGTAAATTTTGCATAGAATCGCTTAGATCCCAAGGGGGCGAGAAAATATGCAGATGAAAATGTTATTGCGACTATTCTTGTATTTCTTGGAAATACAATTGGTTTTTTTTGTTGATCGAACAACATCCTAAATGCTTTTACATTCAATTGGTTGTTGGTTTGTTGTTTGGATGATTATTCCAAGTGCTTGTGATTGATGGTAAATGCATGGCAGGGGTCTGTTATGAAAAAATTCCATGGGAATAAGGAATGATTTCTTGAAAGATGATATTAGGATGTTTGCCTTGATTGTGCTTGATTCTTAACTGGATTAACTAAGGAAATGATATTTTTCACGGGTGGATCATCTCCAAGGTCACACCACGCTTCAACCGGAGAGGGCACTGCTCGATTCACGAGCTGAAGGTTGAGTGGTGAAAAGGCCAACCATGAAAATTGTGTCTCACTCCTAGGCCGCTTGTGGGTCAGGTGGAGCTCTGGACACCCTTGCTTAGTCCATAACAAAGTTGAAGAGTTCCATGAGCCCAATGTATGTGTGGCGTTGAAGATCCTATTCTACATAATGGATGGAAATTTGTGGTGCCATGTGATTTGGACTAGGTAATTTTGCAAGGTAGAAGGGGTACATAATTTCTCCTGCATGGGTAGGAGACAAAGATTAACGTGAAGATAAGTTAAGGAATTTGTTTATCAAGGATTGATTGCTCTCTATATTTGTGTCTATGCTCTGTAAATTACACGAAAGAACTCTGTTCTTTAAAAGGCTTAATTAAGGAAGCTAATTTTAAATATCACACGTAAATGTGATAGGACCTTATTAGATAACTAAAGAATGCCTATTGAGGGAAGTGGGTGGACAGAACCCTCGATGGGTCTGTCCTATGGTAGGGTGGTACCAGAGAATTGGGAGGCTTCTCACAAGGTTTTACTATCATTCAACCCTTAGGTATTGTTAAGTTAGAACCCCGATTCATACTGTTTTAGGGAATCAGAATGGGATTATACCCTATTGGTATAAAATACAAATCTCAAATAACATAAAATGAAACCTACATATCCACTAATGCATTGCAATTTCTTTACTTATGAGAATATCCTCCTTTTTTTCTTTTGAACATGGATTCAATAAAAGGCTTAGTTTGTTTAACAAAATGGAGATAAATTGACAAGTGTGCACCAACAAAATGGCATTTTTAATTGTATTTTGAAAAAAATCTATATATCTCTTTAGAAAAATGGATCATTTTATTGCCATATGACATGCAAGTAAATGGTATTTTTCAATACCCTTTGAATGCATGTGATATAAATGGCCTCAAATACGTGCACATCACCTTATCTAAAGACCTTCACATTCATGGCCACCATATAATGAAAAGTCAAGATGTAATGCATTTGGACAAGTCTCCAAGGAAGTGATCAATAATTTGATTCTATATGGCATGACAAATCATAGATAAGGTCTACTCATAAAGCAAGAAAATCCTATATCTTTTGTTCCCCTCTAGCATGTTTTGTGTGTAAAGCATGCTATAGCCTATCATGTCACACATTTCAATATACTTCTTTTTTTGAGTTGATTCTCTTTCTTCCTTTGATGTTTTTCTTTCTTTGTATTCTTTCATGTCTTTGTCTTGCACATGCACGTAGATTATTTTCAACCTACCCCACAAGTCCTTTCTTTTCCCTCAAAAGAGTTTGCATTAGTTACAATTTGAATTGTAACAATTGGTAATGGGATCATTTTTCTCTCTATTCTTCTAATGTGGGACCATCTTTACTTCTTTCATCAAAGAAACACTAGTGTAGCATAAGTACACATAAGATGAGCTTTTTCATTTCAAGGGATCTTGTTTTTCGATTGAATGATTCATATATGGCTATTTGGTCACTCAATTTATCTTATATACAACTTATTGTTAGACTACGAGGATGAAGGCTATTGTTAGGATAAATCTCTTGAATTTGAAATGCCATTTTGAATGGATAATAATAACAATGTAGTGTAGTGTAGCTCATTATAAATTTTTTTCTAGGTGCAAATATCATGTGATACAATGTTTATACATACATGCAATGCCTATTAAAAGTGGGGCTTCTAAGGTTTGAATTGTCTTTGGGATTTGACACTATGATCTTTTATAAGTAAGAGGTAGTTGTGGAATCTAGCTCCAAAATTAAAAAATTGGAACTGTATTATGATCTCGATAACTAGGATAAAAGTATGCAATCTAACCTCAATCTAGCACCAAGTTTCACAATTCAAATGTGCTTCACAATTTGAGAGAGATTGGTAAAAAAGGACTCTCTTTCAAGGATGTGAGCATGCAAAGTTTTAGCCATTTGACTGAGCTACATAGTGACTGGGTTGAAGAGGTACAGAAAGCCTATCTTTTGAATGATGAGCTCAACCATAAATTTCAAAAATTATAGCAAGGATTAATGGAAGACAACTCATATTTTTAGCTCAAGAATGGCCTCATTTGGCTTAATGGTAGGATTGTTCTTCCTTCTAATTCTTTCTTCAGGCTAAAAATTATAGAGGAATTGCATTCTTTGCCTACAATGGGATATTTTGGAGTGTTTAAGACCTATGATAAAATTAGCAAAAAATTTCATTGGAAGGGATCATGAAAACATGTGAATGATTATGCCATGAAGTACATTCCATGCTAAAACAAAATAAGGATAACACCCATAAGGTAGGTGGTTTATTGCAGCCCATTGCCTATCCCTAAAGGAAAATGAATACATATAACCATGGATTTACTAACTTGCCTAGAACTAAAAAGAGATGGAACACCATATATGTGGTGATGGATAGACTTACCAATGCATCCCATTTTATTCACACAAAAACGCATTCACTCACAGGTGGCTAGTCACTACATAGAGCATGTCTTTAAATTACATCGTGAGAGTGGATTTTTGGAGCCGATTTGGAGCATACAAGTAGCATGGGAGGTGTAAAAGATCAATTTTTCATGGAAAATGAATTGGATTCAGGAGTCAAAAAGTGCATGATGGAGGCTAGATTGACAAATTTTGATGCCATGAAGCCAACCATCTAGTCGAATCGGAATTCAGAGACCATTTGTCTCTCCAATGAGGCCGAAACCACTTGTTGGGAAGTGTGAATGCACAAAACTCGAACCAATTGATTTAATGTTTAATATTTAATCCTTAGAGGCTTAATTAAAACTTGAAATCAGCGTGAAGAGGGAGGGGATGTAGTTTTTTGGGCACCCCCTAATTTGCATCAAGATGCTTTTCTGTGCGCTGGGGAAATTCGTCCATGATGAAAGGCAAGGCTTTGATCTACACGCACGGCTCTCCGTTTTGGTTGTATGCATGCAAGAAATTATGTAAGAATTGAATTCTTAGTTTTTAGTCCTTCTCTCTCCTCTTTCTCTCTCCTTTGTACACCTTGTTTCCATGGCTATTCTATGTGAGAGAGAGGGGGTGGGATGAGATGAGAGATTTTGAATGTGTGATGATTCTGAAGTGTTATGGATTATAGATCGAAGGTTGAGGATGCATCAATAGCCATAGAAGAGCATGAATAGCTTCTCGACTTTGAAATGTGTGTAGATTCGTATAAAATTAATCGTATAAATGCTTGATTTTGTCATTTCATGATGATTCTTTTGTGCATATTATAAAAAATGGTTTAAAATAATTAAATATGATTTCCATTTCTTGAAAAATCCAAATTCTAAGTTGGTTCTTGTTGTTCATATAATTAAAATAAAAATTGAGGAAATCCACAATGCGAGATTTGCACGATTTTGAAAAAATTGAGAGTTTTATGAGTTTTCATGGTTTTTATGATATTCATATGGAGTGATATGGAGTAAAATATTGGTTCTTGATTTTTACAAGCTCTGGATGCTTGAAAATTGAAAAGAACAATAATATATAATAAAATAAATCAAGATTTTTTTTAAAAAGGAAAAAAAATAGATTTTATGTATGGAATTTTTTTAAAAAAATTATGAATATGTCCATGAATGTATAGGACATGAGGTTTAGCCTAAGCTTATCCTCATTCTTTATGTTATAGTACGTATTTATCACTATTCATGTAAGAAAAACACATTAAAAATACTTTTATGACTACTAATGAACTGCAAAATCATAAATGGTAGGGGAAGGGGTGTGGAAAGCTGAGTATCATGTGGAATATTGATTTTATGTGTATTTGAGAATATAGAATTTGTTGGATTCTAAGTCCCAACAGGTGGTGTGTTTGCTAGGAGTCACTAATAAATGGTGATTTTTGATTCTTGGTTGAATAAGGACTAGCTAGTAGGTTTATGCCAAAAGAGCACTAAGATAGACCCATCATTTTTTGAGAAATATTGCCAAGCTGAGATTGAGAAACAAGAAAGAGTTGAAAGGGCTAGATGGTGGGCTGAAATCATTAGGAGGTATTCCCCTCACAATATATCAGCCTAATACCCCTACCACGAGGGAGCATTCTTAGTGATCCTAGTGCCACGAATAATTTATTAGGGGGAGGAGGAAGCTCAAGGTCTCCCCTTCTCCCAATAAGTTTACCAACTTCAAGTGGAGTCATAGTCACATCATTACAAACTCCTACAACAAATCTGATTGTCGTTATGGCACAACCTATTGCAATTCCTACTAGAACACCGAATTTGCAAGCTTTAGGATATCCTCTACCCATCTTTAATGGGTTAGCAAAGGAGGATGCAAAGCTTCACATTAATGAGTTCCAAAAGCTCATGTTTAGCTATCAAATTTAGGATGAGTGACATCTAATGATGTTCTTTAACATGACCCTAAAAAGGAGAGTTGCGATGTGATATCACACCTTAGAAGTGGATTCCATAACCACAATCAATTTATTCTTTGTAGCCTTTTGAAGGAAATTTGCCCTTGAAAGAGGTGGAAAATATTGGCTGCGTGTTCTAAATGCGACAAGTTAAGAACCCCATGAAAATGCCAAGCATATGCCAAGAAGATGAAATAAGCCTTTGGCAAATTGCAAGCATCTATTCCTATTCCACCTACTACACAACTGCAATATTTCTTACACAGATTGAACTTTGATATCCAAGTATAGTTGACTAGTGTCCCTCTAGAGGATGTAGATATTGCTATAACCTGAGTAGAGGAAGTAGAGTCCTGCTTACAAATGGCCTATGCATCGATGGAAAAACTTAATTCAAGTCTTATTCTTGGAAATAATTTGGGATTGGTTATGGAGATCAAGGTGCGATTAGTACCGTGCCCGAGGAGTCCACCTATAAGAAAGCATCTATATAACGTGTGTTCAAAGGATATTAAGAAATACCCTTTCTTTACATGCTATAAAGCCTTAAAATGACCCCTTTTACTTTATTAAACTTACAGTTTTTTTTCAAATTGTAATTAAAAAATACCTTTTGTAAATATAATCTAGTAAATTTTACTAGATATAATACCCTTTCTTTTGAACTCACGTGTTATCTTACATGTTCTATAAGACGGACTCCCCGGGGTACCTGTGTGACCAACCCAAATGATAGAGGAAGCATGATGAAAAATGTGCCTTTGTTGTCAGCTTCTCTAAATGTTTTAAGTCAACATTGATCCAAAGAGCTTCTTTGGTAAACCAAGGGTCAATACCTCGGGGAAGTTACTACATGTATATCCTCTACATCACATGTATTCAATGCCTATTTATAAATACCCTTATCTGTGAAGTTTTTCTAAATAAAACATAACCCTTTTCTATTCAATCTGTAAGTAACCCCTTTATATTACATCATTCTATATGTAAAGAATGTATTATAAAAATGGTATTTTAAAAATGACTTATTTTGAACCCACGTCATGCACATGTGATGCACACATATATTCATGAGTAACTTACCGGAGGTCAATACACATGTAGCAGCCCCTTTACAAGTTGTGCAACCTAGTGAGAAGTAGTTCTTGAAGCCACTAGTTATGAGTCCTCTACGCCAAACATGGTCGAGAGTTATAATTAGTTTGGAGTGCTACTTTTATGGAAATATTATTATAGGTAGTTTGAAGTACCTTAAGCTTAATAAGGCTTGAAGAGCTTGTTGTCACATGTAGGTAGTTTCAAACTAGAACTTGGCTTGCAATCAAGGCAAGTTTATTACTTCATTAATGCTAGTATAATTTACAACATTCAAGTAATAGGTTCTGAAGATAAAAAAAGTGTATGACTTACAAGATGTTTTGTATCAAAACCAATTACAAGTGAGTCTGACTCTATTTATCCCAAAAACTCTATTTAAGGAATTTACACAACAACAACAACAACTAATGAAAAATAATACGGCATGAACCCATCCTTGTTTTTTATGTAAATGGTTAAGTACTTTTTTCCCCTCATTTCTAACCTTGTCCCTAAGAGCCTTAAGTGGGTTGACCAACAATTAAAGTATTTTTCCAACTCTTTATCTTCTATGAAAATTTGGTCAACTTTGAAAATGAAAAAGATGTAAGTTTTTCTAGAAAGGACACCATCCTTGCAAAGTATATTAAACACTTTAGACATCTAGAGGTAGTTATTCTTAATGTGAAGTTTTGAGAAGGGCATGCTACATTTCATTTGTTTCCATTGCAAGTTTGGCACACTGTTTTCGTAAGCATCTAGTTTGATGGAATTACACCAAGCTAATACAATTGAAGAAACATGCAACATTTTAAAATTTTGGCCAAGGACCATCGACCCACACTCTTTTGAGTTTTAACCATGTCTCCTTTGCTACATAGTCTCTATGAAAGTGTGAGAGATCACAAAGTGCTAGATACCTTGGAAAGAAAAAAGTCATCAAAATCCAAAAACTAAGTTGCTTTGATGGATCAAATACTTTGAGGATGAGTCCTAGTAAACTTAAGGAGGGAGTGAAAGCTAATGTTGATAATATGCCTTTTACAATATCTTAGTTCACACAAAAAATATATATATATAATGTAATTTGTAAGCCTATGGTATTCATGTTTATGTGACTAGATGTTATTAATATAATGTACATTCTCTAAGTCTACTATATAATGGAATTTTGTAATACTTCCACGCAATAAAAGTTAGTTGGTTAGTTTGAAAGTTAGTCAATTTATAAGTTAGTAAGGTTAGCTAACTAGTTAGTCATCTTATACATCAGTAAGGTTAAGAGTTGTAAGTAAGTAGGTTAGTTAGATAATAAGTTAGTTAAGTAGGTAAGGTTACTAACTAAAAACTAACCAACTAACTAAAGTAAAAAACTAAACTAACGTTAACAAATGACTAACTAACGTAAAGAAAACTAACAAAAAGAAAAAAAACTAACATTTTAAATAAAAAGGGGGGGCTGCCATCGAACTGACGATCGCTGAAAAGAAGGCCGCCTCCCCCTCCTAATCATCATTGTCATCATCCTAATCATCATCATCGTCATAATTATTATCATCATCCGCATCAACATCGTCATCATCCCCATCATTATCATCACCATAATCATCATAATCATAAAAATCCCCTTTATCATGAAAATCTCCTTCACCATAAAAAAGGGAAATCTTCTTTTCCATTTACAAGCGTGGACAGCCTCACAACACCTTCCCCCCTTTTCAAATTCAAAAAATTAAATTAAAAATATTAAAAAAGGAGAGAAAGAAGCTCCCCGCTCTAAGTGGAGGAGCTATCTTTGGTCAAAGAAGGGCAAAAACATAGGGAAAGGGAGAGGCAGCCTGCACTCCCTTCAGCCTATAAAAAGGCATGCCCTCTACTCCATCCAAAGAGGCACAAGAGACCTCGAAAGCCTATGGAAGGAGGCCAGAGAGAGAGAGAGAGAGAGAGAGAGAGAGAGAGAGAGAGAGAGAGAGAGAGAGAGAGAGAGAGAGAGAGAGAGAGAGAGAAAGAGAGGGAATGAGTTACCTCAAGAGGGAGCTAGAGAGAGAGAGAGAGAGAGAGAGGGAATGAGTTACCTCGAGAGGGAGCTAGAGAGAGAGAAAGAGAGAGAGAGAGAGAGAGAGAGAGAGAGAGAGAGAGAGAGAGAGAGAGAGAGAGAGGAGTTACCCCAAGAGGCTGCAAGGAATAGAGTGAGCTCAACCCCCATGTCTCCGTCTTTGACTAAGCCATCTTCTCTCACACTCTCCCATCTCGAATTTATTCCACCTTCTATATCTCTTGAACCAGCTCTCGCAAATGATGGCTCCAAAGCAACGAGTTGAAAAGACCATGAGAACCACCGCAATTGGTCAAAGAATGGGCATTGCCAAAGATATGGGAGTGCCTGAGGTTGCCAAAGTTTCCACTACCAATGGAACATCAGATGTGGCAAACGCAAGTGTAAGCAAAGACATGATTCCTAATGATATTGTGCCAAACCAGATTATTCACTACTAGGCTATTATTTCGCCACAAAAAATAATAAGGTTTATGCCAATTTTTTCCAAAAAGTGTTAGTATTTGCATCAAATAGTACAAGAGGCGCAACTTGTTAGATTGCACGCACAACATCCATATAAGAATTAATTACATAAAATATTAGCTTCCATATTTTACACTTACACGGATTGACAGTTTCATCTAGAAGGTGTACTAATAAACACATAAACAATTAATAGCTATGATTTGTAGTTAGATTAATCGAGATTATAAATCATAGAATAGTGATGGAAATAGTTGCAGGAGGTTATTGTACATAAGACTTTATGCGCACTCGAGATTAGTAAAATAACTCGATATAATTATTGTCAAACATGACAAGGTTAAGTGTTGATTAACGCGTAAAAAGTGAAACTCTATTTAAAGGTCTTGTAAGTCATCTCATTAAGTTATTGTTGCAATATATTTCTTTAAGGAATTTCGTTTATGTTGGGTAAGATAGCCCTAAGCGGGAAATTCATGCCTTGCTTAATAAGTTGAAATAAATGTAATTAACACTTCTAATTGGGGAGGAGAAACCTCATTAGATTGTAAGATTACCTTAGGCTAAGATCTACCTTGGCTATGTGACATTGTGAGCTGCACGATGGTATGCAGATTGTCATTGCATCATTTGTTATATGTTTGAAAGGATTGTTTGTGTTTACCAGAGTCTAGAGCTCTAATTAAATACATTGAAAAATAGGATAAAAGAAAAGATCATGCTAGACTACCCCCAAGATAGCTACGAGATCCTACTCCAAGGGGGTCATGGTTATCACTTTGAGAGGCTTAGAACGGCTCTGTATAGGTAAAAGGCCTATCTGTAGGGATAGTATTGGGTAGTAAGAAATGTGGGTGCCTGGGGGGGGGGGGGGGGGGCTCTGGCCATAAATTCCACATTTCACCTAGAATCTGAAGAGGCCCTTTGCAACCCAAGATGGGATCCTAGAACCCTAAATACTAGTTACAAGGGTGGAATCTTGGTGGCAAAATACCCTCGTGGAATTCGGTATATCTTCTGGAGAGATGGATTTTGTAATAAACTTCCAATATAATAATGGAATCTACTTTTTATTCAAGGGTTGTTTGAATTGTATGCGTTTCCGTGAAATAAATTACGTGAAGGAACTTGTGATTTAACGGACTAATTAAGGAAGCTGGTTGTACATGTTTCAATAAATGTGTTGTAGGTAATTAAAAAACTAAATATGATACTGCCATCGAAGGAAAGCGGATGGGTGTGACCCCTTATGGGTTCGTCCAATGGTAGGGTGGTCTCGATTAGCTGGGAGCTTTTCTAAATCAACGATAGAAATATGAAGACGATAAATTGACCAACTAGTCGTTAGGTAGTAGAATTGACTTGCATTGTTTTAGGGGGCCGGAATGGGATTTCGCCATATGGGCAAGAGGGTTGACATACTACACTTCCCTTCATCTCCCATTCTCTTTGAACCAAGTGCAATGGCAAGTCTAAGTAATCCTGTAGGAAACGAGAACATGAAATTACTGATGCTAGTTGGTTGTTAGGAGACCCGTCTAACTTTAGGAACCCATAAATTCAGGTCAATCCTAGTGAGTTTGGCCAGAATTCTTCCATTGCGATGCAGACTCAGTAGGGCCTAAGTGACAAACTGCGTGATACTCCAAGGGAGCACCGGGCAGCATCATTTTTGGAAAACCTACTGATGGACTACTAAAAGGTGCGCCTTGGATTGAGGCTGGCAAACACTTCACACATGTGGAGATTTGTATAGCATGTTCAAATAGAAGATTATTAGTAAGTAATTTTGGATTCAATAATATTGTTCCATAATCTAAAGTTAGAGTGAAAATTACAGGCGAGGTTTAACCTAAAAACTTTTTTTCAAAGGTTTTTGCTACATTTTTGGGCTTGAAAATTCAAAAAACAACCCATACATGTAAAACTTTAAACATTTTGGCCCAAAATTCACCCAAATACAACTCAAAAACAGAGTTTTCTCATTCCATTCACGAAGTTTCTAAACTCTTCATCTTTGATCAATCAAACATCCACCCATCTACTTATAAACTAAAAAACATGTGGGTCCCTTTTTTTTCCCTTTCTAAAGTGCGTACGACTCTTTACAATGGACACATGTCTTATAACTTTGGTCCGTATTTCTAAGTTTCCTAAAATCTACCTTAAAGTAGAAGTATTTAGGTAGATCACCACATATCATTCTAGTCTCTTGTCTAATAAAACTTTTTGGTAAGTCAGTCATTATTGATAGTGGTTGGATCATGAATCTACCACTGAAAAACTATGTCAATGATGGTCAACTCCTATACAATCACATATCTTGATCTATGATATTCCACTCATCCTCAAGAAGTTACCAACATCCATATGTGTAGCATATGCACAAGCTCTATCCTAGAATGAAATATTTGAGAGTTACATTTCTTATTTTTTTGCATTGCATAAGTTCAAGGCCTATGTTTTTTTAAATATCCCAACCATCCCCAAATGTGCAATCCATCTAGTCTTCACCAAGGGATCTAATCAAATAATTTGTCATCATCTTCATCGCAATTTCACATGGAAAAAAAATTTTACACATGCTTAAAAGAGACTTAGACAGGTTGAATGCATGTTTAAACTAGTTGAGGCCATAGTTATCCACATGCCTATTTTTATTTTATGATTATATCCTTGAATTGTATCCTCAAGAAGCATTTAATATTGACAACCAAATAGGGGCAACAATGGAATATATTCCATTTGCATTTGGCTTTGTAAAAAGTTAACAAAACAATACAAAAAGCAATACTAGGTGCTTTGAGATATTATAACAAGTCTATTTAACAAATCCCTAATGTCATAATTTTGGTACTCCATCAAGAGGTATGCTTATGTGACTTCATCCAAAAATCCCATGGAATATCTAAACTTTATGGCCTAGGGTTACTTGAGTCTACTCTTGTAAAGGAAGCTTCACTCCATTTCCACAAGGTGTGACATATGACAAGGTTTGTAAATGACTTCGAAGGTCACTTGACAAGTTTCTAGCATCAATCATGAGCAACTTATGCAATAAAACCTAAGCTAAAGTAGACCCATATCACATTTTTCTCAAAGAGAATAAAAAATGAGGGGGAGTAAGCATGTTGACCCTTATATCTATAGGGTATGTTCTCATTCCAATCCCCTAAAATGACAGAAGGGTCGAGATCTAGGACGAGACTAAGATAGTTAGCATAAAGCTTTTCCTAAAATTGTCCTAATCTAGCATGTTCTTATGGGAAAACTTTGAGATAACCAGAACCACTCAACCATCAAATGAATCCTTTGAGGATTAACCTTCCCACTTTCCATTTGTGATGGGATTTTCTTGGTCATCTAATTACCTAACATATTTAGTTTAACACATAAAAACTACTTCCTTGATTAGTTCGTTAAAAATAAGGTTCGATTGTAATTTAATAAAAAATATGAAAACCATAGAAAAAAATCATTTTGAAAAGCATAATATTTATTCTAATAAGCTAGATAATTATTTTTTTGTTACATTGATTAATAGTTCGTACATAAGACTTGACTTGTAGGAAAGAACCACCAATTTGCCCTTAGCTAGCATCATGGCCTTTTGAGAAACCTATGTCGTGCTTGTAGGTGGTTAGAATAATCCTAGAGTAACCAAGGAATTACAACCAAAGGCCGCCTAGCTCCTTGGCACCTCCTAGCTAACACTAGGGCTCTATGGAGAGACATTGCATTTAGAGTTGGTCCTAGTATCCAAAGTAGAAAAGTATCTCTTGATTAAGAGCTTCGCAATTAACCTCGGGGAAGGTCTAATGTGCATCTCTAAAAGTTTAACGTTTGTTGGTGTAACCTTAAATTAGAATATATAATCATCCAAGAAATACTTCTGATGCACCAAATAATCTTTGAAATCCAATTTATATATTAGAATTTGCTCCCAAGGGAGTTCACTCTTTGTAAAGGAGACATGTCACATATCAACAAAGAAACATAGAAAACCCCCTATCAATGGCTCATACAAGATTCATATGACCCACCTTTTGACCCTTATATGTTGTATCAAAAAAATCCATTGTGTACCCCCTTTTCTAGATATAAGATTTTGTATTATAGTAAATCTCCCATTTTCACTAAGCTTAAAAGACTAGTACATTTTTAACACAAGAATAATAAATCACAATGTTAATGAGATATGATATTGTGCCTTCTTTGAAATGAATCATTAACATCAAGGGTAGGTTGATAGTGATACAATGTATAACAAATGGTAATCCTTGTGAATTTGTCAATATATAAGATCCTACACATTGAATGAAAGGGCTATATTAAGTATGATAATCTTTATGCAATTGCCCAATCCACCTCCCCTCACTTTGAAGGTTGGAGGGGGGGAATTAATGGCAAACCTTCCCCTAATGTACCCACTTATGCATTAATGTTTTTCATAAAACCTCCCTCCCCTACACTTACATGATTCCATAAGTTACCCATGGCAAACTCCTTAGGATGCACGCTAGGTGTCGTTTCCTCTAGTATGAGGTTCCATTGAAATTGAAAGAAAGGGCTATATCTATGGTAATATATATGCAATTGTCCCATCCTAACCCCCCTTAATTTTAGGGTTGGAGGGGAAAATTAGTGGGATCCTACCCCTAATGTATACACTAATGAAAATAATAAAAAAAACCCCTCCCTAAACTTATGTGATTCCATAAGTTACCTACGTGCTCAAGATTATGGATATAGACCTTCTTAATTTCTTTTTAAGTCATGAGATTTGGAATACTCCGAGGGGGACTTTCATCTCCCAACAATACTATCTGAAGGATCTTTTGACTATGTTTGAGATGGAGGGATGCAAGGCCATTTCTACTCCTATGGATCCAAATTGGAAGGCTATGACCCATGTAGATTCGGCTCAAATTCTTATAGGCTAGATGGTTTTAGATTGGGTTAGAGATGTTAACCAACAAATGTTAAACTTCCTAGGATCCACTCTAGGTGTCATTCCCTCTAGCATGAGGTTTCACTTGACTTGATTAGGTTCATCCCAATGAGAAACCCTTTGAGTTTATTGAAGCTTCTAGCTATTGCATCCCAAAAGGATGCTTCTTTCTTTAACCTATTTGTAAGAGGTAGTTTAATTGTTGCATAATGCCAGACAAACCTTCCATAGAATGCTGAGAGCCCAAGGAAACCATGATGACAATTTGTATTTGGCAAGGTAGGACACCATTTAATAAATTGAATCTTCTTTAGATTAAATTTAATGCTCTATTCAATTACAATGTTTCCCTCCTTCAGTTACATAGATTTGTATAAATGAACATTTTCTCTCCTTAACAACAAATAATTAATGCTCTATATCTAAATAAAAAAGCATTCTTATGTGTATGAGATATTTTTTCAACATCTCACTATAAATGAGTATACCATCAAAGAAAAATAGCACAAATTTGAAAAGGAAGGGGTGTAGGATCTTGTTGATCAAACTTTGGAATGCAGTCACGAGCATTGGTTAACCCAAATAGCATGGCAAAGAAGTGAAGGTCATGATTAGTTCTAAAAGCTAACTTGGTTTCATCACCCTCGCTCATTCTTGTGTGATGATAACAAGACTTCAAATTAGTCTTTATAAAGTACTTATCTCCCTTCAACTTGTTAAGAAAATCATCCTCTCCATATGGGGTGCCTATTCTTGATAGTGAGATTGTTAAGACCCCAATAGTCAATACACATCTAAAAAGTGCCATCCTTCTTCACTAGCAATATTGATAATCTCAATAAATACCATATCCAACAATTATATGATTTGCTTTGCCACATCTCAAGAGTGGATAGATATGTTTGATATTGGCTTGGTTAGAGTTAGGATCTAACTTTATGGGATGATCAATTGCTCTCTTTAGAGGTAGGCTTGTTGGCATTTGAAAAAGATCTTTGTACTCCTCTAATAAGGCTTTAAGGTTTGAATCCTTAACTCAGTTCTTGGATTGATTTGAACTATCTTTCTTGAGATGCAACTCCAATATTTGGAGCCACTTTCTAAACTCCTTCTTTAGTTTCTTATCTATAATGAGCTGAAAATGTATCCTCTTTTTTATATACTCAATCTATATGAGCTTTCCATTCCATGTAAACTCTATTTAGGGATGAGAGAAAACCGTAGTAATCTTTCTCAAATGTCCAAGCCAATTGCAACCCAATAAAATTTCAATAATACGGCCCATTTCCAAAACTATAAGATCCACAAATGTGACATAACCTTCATTAAATTATAGAAGCATATGAAAACTATTGAGAATATATAGCAAATGATGCTTAACATGAATGCATGTAGAGGCTAGATGTGTACTCAAAAGAGGCTTGCCCGTAAGAGGCTTTGTATGGAAAATAGAGAAAACATGTATGCTCTAGAAGCTCTATGAGAGATGCCCAGAATCCCATAAGCACAGTGAGGAAGAGTGGTACTATCCAAAAGCTATAAATGCATGTACTTGTTGACACTCATTTCAATGCAATAGTACAATGATTTTCTGTCACTCAAGATTGTGTTTATGAGTCCAAGTTAATCTATCTTGGAACCTAATTCACTTGAGTTATAATTCTTTATCTCAATCATGTTTTATGTTTATAACCTCCATCTGCCATAGCTAGCATAGCTCTAGATCCGTGTTTCTTAACATGGTATCAGAGCCATGGCTGAGCTAAGCTAGTAGTGTGATTTTTTCTTCTTTGCAAGCTCTACAATTTGTCACTCTTTCACTCTTCTCCTTGTATAAGTCCACATCCTATTTCCATCTTAGTTTCTTCAAGCCATCCACACATCCTTTGTCTTGTATGAGGTAAAGGAGCTCAAGGAAGGAAGTGTTGTTGAAGAAACTTGGGTTTGAGGTTCGCATTGGAGGAGCTAATAAAGGGGCATAGCTTGGTCCAGGGGCCTACTTTTGTCTCTGATAGAGACTAAAAAGAGAGAAGGAAGAGATGATGCTCTTCTTCTTCCTCCCCACCATAATTGTACTACCATATCTGGCACTATGATTCGTAGAGTCTCTCAAAACCATTGGCCTCCTTTTGTGCATCCGCCAGGAGATGAATTTGATGATGAAGAATTTGGGGATGCTGATTCTTCCCTTAGAGCAGCCACAACTTTGCAGGAGCAGAGATGATTGCAGGCCCCTTGCGCATGGCAAAGCACGAGATTCTACCACAATGACCCTATCTTGCAGGCTCAAATCATGGTGGAGATGGAGGAAGAGGCCAAGAACATCGACATGGCACCTCACAAGCTTCTCTAGAAGGGCGAGGAAGGCACGATGCAAGTTGTCATCAAGGATGTTATCCCTGTAGGGTACTTTGTGACGTTGCCTAATGGTAGAGAAGGATACCTCCTTGCGTAGGATTTATACATGGCTTGGCCATTTTGGAGCGCATCTTCAAGGGTGGATAGGAGATTACTGTGCGGTGGTGATTTCATGTTCTAGGAGCACAAAACACCTATTTCTGTGTTCTAGGAGCACAGACTCATGTTTTATGTTTATAACCTCCGTCCACTATAGCTAGCATAGCTCTAGATCTATGTTTCTTAACAAAAACGTAGTTGGTTACTAATTTTTTCATCACCATTTTCTACTTGGACCCTAACAGGCTACTCTAAATTAATGGAAAAATAGTTAAAAAGATTCATGGCTTGCTTATTTATGAAGCTATGGGTGCTCCTATTAGCCAAGATGTAGATTAATTTCCTATGAATGTTGCCTTGAATTCTCAGTGTATTTGGGCTTCTTGAACATGTCCATGCATCCATGAAAATGGAGTGGGTGCTGACCTACGATATGCACAAAACACCTATTTTGCCAAGATTTTTCTTATTGTAGCAAGACTAATACCAAAGAAGGAAGCAAAAGATAATTCTGGAATGCAGGGCAAAGTAGAAAAAGTGAAAGGGAAGTGGAACCCACGAGGAAGAAGCTTGGCGGTGAGAGCTCTGGCGGATGGAGAGCAAGAGCCAAGAGAGAGAGAGAGTCAAAAATGGGAACTCCAACAACCACAATCTATGGCCGGGCCTTCATTTATTCAAACTCTCACTAAAAGAATAAATAATAAGTGATTGTGACGGGCACCTGCCACCTACAGTATGCAGTGGCGGGTACTGTTAGTGTAGTAATACATGGGTGGCTAGGTGGAGGCGCCTTTACCCCCAACAACTTCCCACTTAAAGGCGAATCTACCCCAGAGAGAGAGAAATTAGAAAAGATAGTACAACATGTATACATGTACAACAGGATGAGGAAAAACACATCATCTCATCCAATGCCCATAAATCTCTTGAGAAGGTAAAGCACTCGATAGTGAGGCTTTTTGTGAGCAAGTCTGCAAGATTCTGCTCAGTTGGAATTTGACAAGGTCAACAAACCTGTCCTCAATGATCTCGCAAATGAAGTGATACCTCACCTCAATATGTTTCATATTCGCATGGAAGATTTTGGCCAATTGAATGCCACTCATAGAATCCAAATGCAGTGTAGGCATAGCATCTATCATATCAAGGTCTGTAGTCAAACGGCCTAACCAAATAGCCTCCTTGCAAGCCTTTGTGGCTGCAATATACTCGAACTTTTTAGTAGAAAGAGCCATACACTTCTACGCCTTGGGTATCCAAGAGATAGCCCCTCCAGCATAAGTGAACACATAGCCAGAAGTGGACTTTCTACTATCTACATGTCCTGCATAATCAGAGTCAAGTACCCCATGACTCTTGTATCCTAGCTGCCATAGCAAAGGCACATATCTGCTATGCCCTTCAGGTACCTCACGATACCCTTCACAGCATCCCAATGTTTCTTGCCAAGTGTATCCATATAAGGTGCCACAATCCCAACTCCAAAAGCTATATCTGGACGGGTGGCTATCATGGCATACATAAGACTACCCACAACTGATGCATAGGGAATCTTGGCCATCTCAGGCCTCTACTCATCTATCTGTGGACAATTTTTGCGGAAAATTGGCCTGTGAAACCTTCACATGAGAAGGTAATGGACAACCAATAGGCTTAATATCCTGCATGCGGAAGCGCTCAAGGACTTTATGAATGTACTTTCCCTATGATACATAGAGTAGTCTCTGAGATCTATCGCGCGTAATGCGCATATCAAGTATATGAGAGGCCCCTCCTAGATCTTTCATCTCAGAGCTCTTCTTGAGCTAAACTTTAAGAGCATCTAGCTCCTCATGAGCTATCCCCGCTAGAAGCATGTCAACCACATGGAGTATCAAAATTAGTAAAGAACCGTCACGGGCTTTCTTCGTGTACAAGCACAGATCCATAGTACTGCGGCTGTAGCCTTGTGACTACATGAATGTATCAAACTTATGGTACCATTCACTAGGTTCCTGCTTCAAGCCATATAGACTCTTCTTTAGATTGCACACTAGGTGTTCCTTTGCCAAGGTCTACAAAGCCCTTAGGTTGCTCCATGTAAATCTCATCATGCAAGTCCCCATGTAGAAAAGTCGTCTTGACATTCATCTGGTACAAGTCCAGGTCAAGCTGTGCAACAAAGGCCAACACTAAGCGTAGGGTGGTCATCTTGACCACAGGAGAAAAGACTTCATCAAAGTCAACACAATGCTCCTGCTTAAAACCCTTAACAACCAATCGAGCCTTGTATGTTGGCTTGGGGTGTCCAGGGGTACTTTTCAGCTCGTACACCCACTTGCATGGCAAAGCCTCCCTACCCTGAGGCAAGGAAACTAGATCCCAAGTCTAATTCTTATGCAATGAGTCAAGCTCAGACTACATAGCCCTCTCCCAAGAGTGACAATCACCCGTGTGCATAACCTCATCATAAGTGAGAGAGTCTCCTACATCTGTAACCAATATATAATCCATAGAGGGTGAAAAATGGTCAGGAGGTCATCTATCTCTAGTAGAATGCCTCAAGCTAGGCTTTGCTGCCTAACCGACATCCTGTCTAACATCAGATATCTAATATCTGGGCCATGAGCATTAGGTGATGTTGCACACTGTCTAGCTAGCCATGGAGCGGGTTGAATGGAAGCAGGTGGCTCCTCCTGAAAGATAACTTTGCGTACCTCAACCACTTTCTTAGGCTCCAAATGCATTTTTTCCTCATGAAAGATGACATCATGACTGCGGATCACTTTCCATACTTGCGGATTCCATAGATGATAACCCATCTCTCCTGCATCTCCATAGCCAATGAAAATGTATTTGACACTTTTAGGATCCAGCTTATTGTGTTTGTCCTTGGGCACATGGCAGAATGCCTCACATCCAAAGACACGCAAATGATCATAAGAGGGGGGCGTGCCTGCCCATACCTTCTTTGTAACCTAAAAGTCAATGCCACTGCTAGCCAACTTGTTAATGAGATGCGCTGCAGTAGTAACTGCCTTAGCCCAAAAGTGCAATGGTAAGCCAGCCTCACTAAGCATGCTACGGACACTTTCCTGAATGGTCATACTCATGCGTTTAGCCATACCATTCTCGGGTGGGGTGTAAGGGGCGGTCAACCGACGCTTAATACCCCACTCATCACAAAACTGCTCAAAAGCACGTGATATATACTCAACCCCATTATCTGACCTTAGGCATTTGAGCCTTTTCCTAGACTGGTTTTCTGCCAATGCAAGCCAACATTGAAATGTGTCTAAGACATTGGATTTTCTCTTTATGGGATAAGCCCAAACCTTACATGAGTAATCATCTATGAAAGTAACAAAGTACTTTGCCCTACCAAGTGACTAATAGGGCATGGGCCCACATAAATCTGAGTGCACAAGAGCCAGGGCTCACCCATGCGTTTCTTACCAGACTTTTTATGCGTATTTCTAGTCCACCTGCCATACAAACAATGATCACAAGAATCATAATGCAAAGAGTCAAAAGGTGAAAGATACTGCAAAGCACAGAGCATTTTGATTCCTTTAAGAGACATATGCCCCAAACGAGCATGCCAAAGGGATACATGGGGAATAAAACCCACAGACAAAACATGATCCAATGTAGCTCTAGATACAAGTAAGGGATAGAGGCTGCCAGACTTGGCACCTCTTGCAAGTACAAGCTTGCCGCGAGTAATCTTCCATGTGGAGTCTCCAAAAGACACAAAATACCATGCATCATCAAGCTGTCTAGCTGACATAAGGCTGCGAGTCAACATAGGTACATGGGGTACATCATGCAAAACAAAAGAGCTGTTAGAAGGAAACTGTAGCCTAATATCTCCAATGTCCACAATGTCAAGAGACATGTCATCACCAAGACGCACAGAACCAAACATGGTACGATAGGTATGAAAGCAATCTCTACAAGGTGTCACATGAAAGGACGCACCCGAATCCAAGAGCCAACACTATGCATATATAGAATGTATCTCAAAAGTCTATAAGGTATCGCATGAAGAAGTTGCAAGTATATAATCATCATCAGAATTAGTGGCCTACATGACATTAACCTCTTCTATCTTCACACTAGACTTTGCAGGTACAATACTACGCTCAGAAGACTTTTCTTGCACTTTTTCTTTTCCCTTTTCCTTGCACTTATCATCATGCATTTTATGGCACTACGGCCTAATATGTCCTACTTTCCCATAATAATGACAGGTAAGATCAGACTTCCGTCCACAGGACTTACTGCGACCATGTGACTTGGACCTAGACTTCTAAGAGTCCCCGCCCTTATGATTATTATTATGCATGCCATGTCTGCAACCTCTAAAGGTCAATGCATGTGAAGAGCGAGAAGCATCATTGTTTCTCCTGTTGATTTCCTTAATCAATAAAGCACTCTCAACATCTTTGATTTTCAGCTTTTCAAGTTTGTTCGTGCATATGGCAGTATGGAAGATATCCCATGATTCAGGCAAGGTGCCAAGCACAAACAACGAGTGTAAGTTTTCTTTGAACTCAATACCCTGTGACAACAGACTCTTCATAATAGCATGAAATTGACTGAAATGAGATGAAATACTCTGTGATACTTCAGCCAATACATCTGTGATGCAAGACTCTATTGCACATAAAGCTCCTCAATCTTCTCCCATAAATCCCATGCACTCTGATTTTCATCTTCAACAATATTATGATGGACTTGTTCTAAGAGTGACAAAATAATGGTAGACTTGCATAGCTCATCAACTTCCATCCAAACATCATCATCCATATCCTCAGGTTTAACAACCTTGAAATGCAAGGGTTTAATCTGCAACTTCTACACCAAAACCTGCCATATTTGGGACTTCCAATACCCATAGTTGGTACCATCCAACTTGGCAATGTTAAAGAGAGTTGTATCTTTCAGATGACCAGCCATACTATCCCAAATCAAAGCAAAAAGAAAAAATTGCAGGTTGCTATAATTCGCAGAAAATGCACTAAAACCACTGCTAAAACTGGCTGAAAGGGTGAACCAAAATATGCAGATTTCAGCTTGCTGTAATAAATAACAGCAGTATGTAAAAATGTCCCAAAATGAAGCAATCACTAATACATGTCACTGTAACTACTAGGTAACAAGATACATCCAACATGAGTTTCCAGGGGCAAGAAGGTACCAAGAACTGTCAAACCAATTATTTGTAGGCAAGAGACATTTCATAGGTCCAGAAGTCATGCATGTAATGTGTCTAGGGGTAAGAGAAGAGACCAAGCACAAGCATAACTGATAGAGCAAGAAGCTCAATACATAACCATCCAAGATGCATACAAAACTAATAAACCTATGATAGAGATAGGTGCATGCCCCAATAGGCGTATCAAATCAGCCCACTACAGACAAACTGCTCAGACATAAAGCTCTCAAGAGAGAAAATGCATGTAACAGTCCCACAAGCTCAAGCTCATCTGTAAATAGACTCTGTGTACATCCAAATATACCAAGAGGCTCCTACTAGAAGTGAAGTAAAATACAAATAGAGAAAACAACACTCTAATATATCAAATACATAGCATCAGACATGCCAAATCCCAATAGGGTACATCCGGAGCATAAATCCCAAGCTATCTCAGAGCCGTAAAGCATAAGCCTGAAAGCATTCAAAGAGCATGTAACTGACAACCAAGTGTAATGCCCAGTAAATCCTAAATGCTCAAATACATCTGAAGATGAAGCTCCAAGTAACTGTCAAGCATGGGCAAACCAAGTGGCATCCATATTTGACCAACGCGTAAATGCAAGAAGCCTAAATGTCAAGCAGTGACAATAGGCATAGACCAGTCCAAAGCATGAGAACTGAAGCCAAATTCTAGTGAAAAACAACCAAGTATGAGCTTAATACAAGCTCAAAAGCATTCTGGAACCAAGAAGAAGCATTTGACAACCTTCGGATACATCGGTATGATCATTCAAACCTCTAGAAAGCACCTCGTATCCATGAACCAATGCATACACCAAGTAAATGAGCTTCAGTCCACTGCATTACAGTAAGCAATTTACTATTATATGAAGCTAAAATGGTGCTCAAATATTCTCCAAATCAATCCCAAAGCATAGACATAGCATTCCATAACATCTGGCCATCACCGGGCATCAATACGCATCAAAACGGGAAATGCCAAGTAGCATCAAACAATAAATGTCAAGTGTTGCCCTATTTTGATAGTCTTGGGACTGTGTATATAGCAAAGGGCTGAAGGGAGAAGCACTTGAATCGGGCATCAGGAGCCAAGATCCAATGTCAGGGAGTCAAAAGATGATCGAGAAGGTTGCAAACAATGCTAGGAAGCCGGGGAAGGAGCTGGAAATGCCAAGAGGGGATCATCCCAACCCCCTTAAAATACGCTGCATTTTGTGCTAGCTGCTCCTGGGGGCTGGGGAATCTTCTACAGCCCTCGGGGGCACTTGGCAATGTTGAGGGGGCTCCGATGCAGCCCAGGAAGAAGCCTTTGAAGGTCCAAAAGCTTGGGGAGGAGGTGGGAGATCAAAACATACCTGCAAATGAAGGTGCCTTGGCTGCCATTGAAGCTTGGGTTGAAGATCTTCAAATCCAAGCTGAAGACAATGCTGGGCAAGCTCCAATGCCTTTGCTCTAATACCAGTTGAAAGGGAAGTGGAACCCTAGAGGAAAAATCTTGGCAATGAGAGCTATGGCGGATGGAGAGCAAGAGCCAAGACACAGAGAGAGAGAGAGAGTTAAAAGTGGGAACTCCAACAACCACAATGTGTGGCTGGGCCTTCCTTTATTCAAACTGTCACTAAAAGAATAAAGAATAAGTGATTGTGATGAGCGCCCGCCACCTACAGTGTGCAGTGGTGGGTACTATCAGTGTAGTAATACAGGGGCAGCTAGGCGGAGGCGCCTTTACCCCCAACAAAAAGGTGGCTCGACAAAAGAAATAAGAGACTAGAAAAAATAGATGGGAAGATAGAATGCAAGATGTATGTACGAATGTATCAGAGGTGAGTAGATTGTTGGGAGCATGTGTGTTCGATTTTATATGGATTCCTCACTTTGCACATGTATCCAATGCTCTATATCAACTTTTGAGGAAAGGTTAGAAATTTCATTGGGAAAAGAAGGATCAGAAAGCAATGAAGAAATTGAAGCATCTCTTAAAATTTTCTCCTACATTGAGAAAGATTGACTATTCACATGGAAAACCTATCATTATTACTGTTGATACAAGCCCAATCAGGATTGGATGGGCAATTGGGCAAGATGATGTGGAAGGAAAAAGATATGCTCTTCGCTTTGGTGCTAAATTATTGACTGAATGACAGAGAAGATATCCACATGTAAAAAGTGAATTATGGGGAATTGTGACAGCCCTTAAATGTGATAAGGAGTATTTTATGGGTGCTCACGTAGTCATTGAGATTGATTGTTTGCCGGTATTGGGTATGATTACTAGTTGTGCTACCTCGAACATTCCTATGCTCTAGTGGATTGCATACATCAAATCTTTGAACCCTGAATTTCAGCATATTGTAGGAAGAGATAACCTAGTGGCAGACATGTTATCTCGAGCACACTATGAGAATGAAGATGGGATGATGGATGAGGAGAAAGAAGATGACTTTCTTATGGCTGAAAATGATATTGCAAGAGTGAATTTAGCAATGCAAGGTGTTGCTACAGCATTAATAGAAGCTTGGACAACAAAGAGAAGACACTTTAGATGTTTTGCATCTTGTGTAGAAGTGTTTCTAGAAGACAAATATGCAGGAGAGTGGCTAAGAATTGGTCAGTACATTAACAAAGAGAGATGAATGGTTAGATGGAAGTTTAAGAAAATCAAGAGGAAAGCATATGGGTTTTTCTTAAAAGATGGATATTTATGGAAACTTGCTAAAAAGAAACAGGATATGCCATTGCGAGATTTGGTTCTGAGCAGCAGAGAAGGAGTTGTAATTTTGATGCATGTTTTGTTCTATGAGGAAGCTCCATGAGATCTAATGTCTGGAGATTGCTTCTGAGTAGTGCAAGGATTCCAAGTTCTTTCAATACATATTGATTCAATTCATTGTGCTTTGTCTTTGTCGTGTTTATCACTTGTGTATTCTCTTTCTTCTCTTCCATCTCCTATCTCTACTTCCTTCTACCTCTGATCCCCGATGGATTTGACCTTTTGACAAAAACCCCTCCGACAGCGCGGTAATGGAGCATGGAGCTTGGATCTTGAGGATCAAGCTTGCTTGAGCTTGCAACTTGAATCATGGAGCTACCGTAGTGCTTGAGGGAGGAGGCAACTTGATCAAGCATGGAGGTAAGCTTACTATACTCGTAGGTGTGAGAGCGCATACAACTATGTGAGAGGTAGCCATTGCACTTGGCTTGAAACACTTGAAACAATAAGTGGTCTGTGGATCATGGCAGTTGAGCATGAGCTCCCACATTTTGGTTCTATTGTTGAGACCAATGGATTCAAGATTTGAGTGCTTGTGTACTCCGAATCTAGCATTGAAGTAGGGATTTCCTTGAATTGGTGCCTGAGCTAGATAGGTAGGAAGTGAGGGAGTTTGAAGAGATATTCCATCTCCTTAGTAGGTAATTTTTCTCATTTTTTGGATCTAGATGAGTAGCTTGGATTAGTGTAGGCATTTGGTTGTGATTCGAATGCATTAGGATCAAGAAAAACAAGAAAAAGTAGGTTATGCATAGTGGGATTTCTATTGTTGTGAATAGGCCAAAAACGGAAAAAGGGAGAGAAAAAGAGCTCTAATGCATAATGCATTAGGAGGAAGAAAGGGGGAATACTAGAACTGAGTAGGGAAGGGCTTTAATAGGCCAGGAACAAGTGGGAGACCTCATTTTCTCATCTAAGAGTGAGGGAGAGAGCTTGAGAGAGAGAGAGAGAGAGAGAGAGAGAGAGAGAGAGAGAGAGAGAGAGCTATAGGAAAGTGGAGAGATTGTACATCATGATCTTTGTCACAATAAACTTTGACCCTCTAGGTATGTTCGGGATGTCGCATGGTGTTTATTGATCAGTGTTGACTCCCTAGATGCAATCATTAGCAAGGCCCGAGTAGGGTTTTAAAATATTTTTTCATTGTTTGGTAATTTGCCGCCGCACTCAAACGCTCACTGTGGGGTCCGATTGCCCTAATCGAACCATTCAAGTTTTGTCCCAGTTTGACACATCTTTCCTCATTTGAGTCACTAGACTCAGACACTCAAACTCGAACCACTCCGACCACTTGTCCGCTCGGACACACTCATCCATCTAACTCGAACCACAAGGAATGAAGGAATCTAGTATATTTTATTATTTTTAAAAATGAAAAGCATCAATTACAAGATGAAACTATGAGGCATCTTATAAGCCTTGCCCATCATCAAGTAAGTGGCACTATTGCAAAGGTCATCACTTAAGCCATGAACCAGGTTAATGCTTGTAGCAATGACCTTTTCATGTTTTATGTTACAAAATTGGCATCACTAATGCCCACCTTTTCTTGTAGTGGGACTTAATTGCATTTCATTGTAGCTATGGCAGGAGAGAGCAAGAGGCAAGAGAAAGATTGAAATCAAAAGTCACAATCATAAATAAAAACGATGGTCACTTCTCATGAAGATGCTAGCACAATGAAGCAAGAATAGAGAAACATCTATGTGTGTGTGTGTGTGTGTGTGTGTGTGTGTGTGTGTGTGTGTGTGTGTGTCAATTGAAAACTTAGTCCATATGCGGCCTCCTCAAATCAAGCCCCTTGCCCAAAGAAAACAAGAAGACATGATAAGTTTTTAAAGAACTAAGAGTAGGGTCATGTGTAGACATCCAAGACCTTTTAGATGTCCAATGAGTTGATTTGGTATAGTGAGACATGTGTACTTTCCTCCTTATCTACTAAAATTATAGTCACCTCTACTTTGAAAGTAAAGTACAAACTCTAAGTATGACACAAATGTACATCATTTACAATAAGGCTTTCAAATGTTACTGTCATTCTCTATAAAGCTTTAAATCCTTAGGATTAGAATCTAGATTATATATTGTTTTTATTTTACTCTTAGATCAGTTTATGGATAGATTTCTAACTACCTGGAAGATTGCACATCATAATTGGCACAATTGGCAAGATATGTGGGAGCACTCTATAGAGCTTGGGAACAATCAATGAGCAACAATATTGCAGCATCATAGAAACATTGATACAATATAAGGTATTTATAGTTTGTTGTGTAATTTGTTATATCAATAATTTTTTTCTTTTTCTTCATGATGATATGTAAACATTTCATTTTAGTAAGTACAATCGGTTATGTTAGGCATTGTAATCATTGTCATATTGCTATTTTGTTCTCATATGTACTAGCGAAAGGTAATTGCAAGAGGAAGAGAAGGAAGTAGATCAAGAAAGTCTAATAGTTCTTAGGACGATAATGGAACCAATGAGAATGGATCTAAGGAGGGTTGTGTCAATGTGTGAGACACGGTATCTTAGATTGTAGTTCTTTTGTTTTCTCATGCAAGCCAAAATTTGGCTTTCAAAGTTTTAGGTATGCTTATTGTTATTTGTAATCTCGGGGAATTCACTATATATATATCCTCTATATCATGTGCGTTCAAGGCCTATTTGTAAATACTTTTATCTATGAGATTTTCCTTAATGAAACATAACCCTTTTATATTCAATCTGTAAGTAACCCCTTTATATGGGACCCTTTTGTATGTAAAAATTGTATTTTAAAAATCCCTTATGTTGAATCCACATGATACGTACATATATTTATGACTAAACTCATGTTAATGCAACAAATAATATTATTTGGTAGCTTTGAATTCCCATGTCCTATAACACACTAAATTTTAGCTTCCAAAACTTCAAGTACATCCATGGATATTTTATATTGCAATGAATACCACTACTTTAGTCATTGTTAGTCTTGTTTCATATTTGCACTGTACATTTTGGTATGCCAAAATATAGTAGTACTTGTAAGTCTTTATATGTGGTTTTAATTCATATGAAAAATTCTTGATATGCGTGCAAGAAGGGACAAAAGAAATTAGTCAAGTAGTTGTGCTAGTTGCATTATTATGACTTCAGGCATAATTTGGCAAGCACCAAAGCTAATCCCTATTTTTTTACCTCTAATAAGTGCTACATCTATTATAGCATTTATGGACATGTTTCAAATCACACTACAAGATATAGGCCTTATACCGACGTTAAAAGCGACGAAAATATAAATAACAAAATTTGCCCCAGTCGTCGCAAAAAGCTTCGTTATTGGCGACGCCATAGAACAGTCGGTATCAGCATCGTTATTGGTGTCAAAGTGACGCCAATAACGACACTGATACCGACGCTCTGCGATGCTAATAACGATGCCAATAACGACGCGAGCAGTAAATTTACGACGCTAATAGTGACGGTAACAGGGAAAAAAAAATTTGTGGCAGGGTAGCAAGCTGCCTTGCCACATATAGCACTGTGTATTTTATTTGGGCCATACAAAATAGTTTCTGTACTGTGTACAATGCTTGTGTAAACAAAAACAAAGTATACTGAAATCTTAACACTGATACATGAAATAAATACATGATCGCATAATGAAAGCGACTGGTACAATCATGACAAGATATCACTACTACATAGAAAATGTCTATACAAATCAGGCGACCAAAAAAGAAAGGTGTGTAAGCTCCAGGTATCCAAGGGCGAGTTACATATCCTCGCCATCTGAAAGCTTGTCCCATCGCAAAGGAGCATCGAATGGACTCTGCAAAAAAAGAAACAACAACATATCAAGTCTCAACGCCGATCGGATTGCGATTTGTAATGGAGTACTGCAAAGAAAACAAAATACTAACTGTTAGAAACATGATTGTCAGTACAAAGGATATTGCAAAAAAATAAATAATCAAAAAAAAAAAGAAAAACTTACAAAGTCCTCTAAATATGTCCTGCAGCCACCACTCCCAAGATGATGGACCACTTCGGCCTCTAGTCGTGCCCTTGTCGCCTCACGCTACTGACTCCAACATCCTGGAGAATCTGTAGCCTCCTCCCTTAGTCGGTGCCAGTCATCCACGTCTAGCCACTCAAGCTTTACAGTCCCACTCTTGAGTGCCTTGCATGCGTCCGATCGTCTGTGTGACATATATGCATGCATGCAGTCCATCATCCAGCCCGTAGAAAATCTATCTACTGAGGCTCAAACCAAAAACGCCTCATGCAAGGATGCTACTATGTAGTCCTTGCTCCCCTCCAGTATGTTCTTTCAATGATCTAAGATGTTGTGCCAAAAAACTTGTTGGCACAACTCTCTCATGCAAGCCATCACCCTCCTCCCCTCATCATTCATGATGATGGCTCCTGACCTATCATCGACTAGATAGGCATATCCCCCTAGTGTATGCCTAAGATGGGTCCTCTTCCACATGCGTCCATGCTCCTGGGCATATCCAGGAGACCCCTGTACATTCGGTGTACTGACCGGGGTAATATCTGTCAGAGTGGCACCCATAGGGGTGCCACCTACAGACGGCTGAGTAAAAGTCGAAGTGATTGGAGTAGACATTCCCACAAGTGTGACAAATACTAGAGGTGACGCAACTCTAGCAGAACGACGAGACGGAGACATTGCGTCCGTGCCTCCACAACATCCACCTGAGCCTGAACCACGCTCCCTAGAACCGCCACGAGAGCGAGGAGTCACACCTGTATCCTATGCCGACCGTAGGCTCACTGCCTCCGTATCTCTACATCATCCCCCTGACCTTGAAGCACTCCCTCCCTCTGGCCCAAGTCTGGAGCGTCGACCTCGTCTGCTCAAAGCTGAAGCATCCGATCGCACCAAAGTAGATCTACCAGAGCTGTCTGACGATGTCCAAGACAGCTCCTGATCTCGCGATCTGGTTTGGAGACATGCGCATGAAGATATCTTACAACTCCTCATCGCTCATCCCTCGATTCAACCTAAAAAATGTCACCTGTACAAACAAAAAAGGATGTTATCATAATCAATTTAAATCATACAAAGCACGGTAATATAAATCCTAAAAAAATGATCTCACTTAAAATGCATATCTTATGTACCCTTATAAGCGATTAGTCAACGAATTGAGTAAGTGGATGCTCCAAGTATGAAGTATCCTATGGTCCCATGTCAATCTCTTGACACAACTCCGAATACACTGGAAGGTCGATAGACATGTCACCACAAAAGGATGAGTCCACCTCGTTCTCAAAGAATTCTTGGACTCTTGTATTTCCATAATTGTTAGCCGATGCTGGCTCCAAGCTTTCGGTGGCCTCCACCCCTTGCAATATCGACCCCTCTATATGCAATTGTCTTCATCTATGCTCGGAACATTGCTTTGATCATATAGTCTCGCACTTCGGGGAGCTGAAGGTATAACATACCACCATCGAGGTTGTCGGGGGTTTGGATAGAAGATTACCTATTCACAAACATATACAAGAGAGTTTAAACTATTGTGACATGTACCATGTCGTAATACAATTAACAAACAAATAAGTTCATGCACCTGTTCACAATGGGTGGGCAATACAAAGGTGTTGCGCAAATCCGTCCATTTTTTTTTTAAATCTATTTTGAGAAATCCAGATGGACCTCGTCGTGAACCACTGCACATCGAATAGTATTATGGAGAAACTACAGTAATCTACCGTAACAATACTTTGCAAGTTCCCAAAATACTCCATCTCATCTATAATTGTTTTTGGATCCGTTGCTCGTCGCCGGCTCTCCTGCTCGAACCTTGCCATGATACCACAATCTATTGTGGAGCACATTTTGTCAATACGCTCCACGCGAAAATGCCATCCGTGCGACCACACTGCACTATATATTTTGTACTGTACATTGAAACACTTAAATTAGATGTCACATATAAAATATAGATACGCCAAATCCTTAATACCTTATCACCTTTGTACTACATCCCCTCGAGAATTCCCACTCCTCCATTGAGACCTCTGCCCCTTCGCGAGACGCTGCGGTCAAAGCTCCATGCAACCATCGTGTTGACATGAACCGCGGCATCTCCTCCATGCCCTCGGGATATCGAATCGGTCCGATGACACGTACTACGTCGAAATTCAAATCGCGCTTCCTCTCGATCTTGCCTAGCGATCTGGTACTTGGCGAGCCATGTCTCCATAGAGGCATGGTGCAACATACAAAAGCGATTCACCTTCTCCTCCATTGTAGAATCCATTCTTTTTTCTACTCCGTTTCCAACCACCACATCTCTAGTCAGTCTATCATCGACCTTCAGCGACGACCATAGCATTTTGTTGTCTGGATTCACCATTGATAGCCATTGTGAAATATGCACTAGCGCCTCAGACACCAACCAACCTTCAGTCATGCTACCTTCTGGCCGAGCTCGTTGTCGCACAAAGCCTTTTAGGGTTTTCATGAAGTGCCCCGAGAAGAACATCCATCGCATATGGACAGGTCCAGCAATCTCCACTTCATCTACAAGATGCACAAGAAGGTGGATTTGTATCGTAAGCTGATAGGCAGGTATTTCTCAAAGAGACAGACCGTCTCCACTGCTCCCCGCCTCATGGATTCAATAGAGGACGTCTTAATCTCCTTCTGTGAGATTCATTGCACCAAAGTCTATAACTTGTAAATGGCCCCGCATATTTCTGGAGTAAGGCATCTTGCGATCGCGATCGATAGTACAAACTATCATAAATGAGAAAGCATTATGAACAATGGCTACACTCCAAATAGCAAAATGCACACGCCAATTACAATCCATTCGTAGTATAAACTTGACATATCTTATGCCAGTCATGGGATTTTAGCCCTGATAATTGGTCGTCTTTAGAAAATGCAAACCTGAGAGAATGCATCATACCCGTCGAAGTGCAGATAGACTTGACTACTTCCTTCACAATGCGCTATTCTTTAGTGGACAAAACCCAAGGAGTGCGAGGTAGCTGCACGCGACCATTAGCACTTGACTGCGGCCAAAGCGCCTCCATCTTGCCTACCTCCTTCAAATCCATTCGTGCCTCTATAGTGTCTCTCTTTCCTGTGATGTGGTCCCATAGCAAGCTACCCACATTCTTGAAAATATGCATGGGATCCAACAAGTGAGTCCAATATCACTTGTAAGTGGGTCCAATATGGCAACTCGTAGAAAACTGAGAACTGCCGCATTCCGTTTGGATGTGACTCCGCGTGGACCATTTTCAGCTCGTACCAGCTTGCGGCATTCATACATGTTAGAGGTCATCTAAGAAAACCTTCCCTAAGTTCATGACCCTCTGGCAAGAAAGCGGCGTGTCCTTGATATACCATCTTCTTCATGGTTCGTGACCTTCAGGAGTCTAACTGTGACCTGCATAATGGATGTGCATGATAACCTAAGGTAACCAGACATGTTCCAACACCATGACCCAGTGAATACAAGCTTGAACGAGATAAAATATAGATATTGCCAATGAGAATGGAATCCTATTTATTTGAGCACTCTCTGAATCCTGAAAAGTCATGCATCGTCCACATGAGAATGGCTCAAATATTGGCAGACCGTCGACCATCGTGCTTGCTCATATCTTGCATGGTGACCCCCTTCTCCCACAAAATTTTAAGCTCATCAACTAATGGATAAAGATATACGTCCATATTTTTGACTTTGTAGCGCTCGGGGATGAGTAAGCTAAGGATGAGATGTCCTTTCTTCGTAGAAATCCATGAAGGGATATTGTAGTTGACAAGGACTATAGGCCACACACTGTAAGAAGTTGAGCGCAGACCGAATGGGTTCACGCTATCCATTGCAAGACCGAGCCGAAGATTCCTTGGCTCTCGGACAAAGCCTCGGAAGGTAAAGTCAATGTGGCTCCATGCACGTGAATCCGCTGATATTCATTGAACTCCATTCATGGACCTATTCTGCACATGCCACGTTGTCAAGCTCGCCATGCCGGACGTACGAAACATGTGGTTTATGCAGGGGATAAGCGAAAAGTGTTTGAGAACTTTTTGAGGGATGGTTTGCCCTTGCAAGTCCTGTCGATACCTGTGAGCACCACACTTTGGACATGTCTCCATAGTCTTGTATTCTCCTCAAAACAGTATGCAATCGTTGATACATGTATGGATGTTGTTGTAGTCTATGCCAAGCTTTCATAAAACATGTCGTGCATCATTACGACACTCAGGCATGGTATTTGCAAGTGGTAATATATGATATTTCAATCACTTGAAAAAAAATCATTAAAAACCTTGAAAAAGTACAAATATTTTTAATAATAGTGTCGAAAAGAAATCAACAAAGAGTATGTATAAGGTACTTGAACAACGCGGTCACACTTGCATCGCTCCACCCATATTTTGCTTGTACACTTAAGAGTGCAAGCAGTGTCTTCAGGCAAGATAATCGACACCCATCATATGATGGTATGGATGCTTCCTCTCTAAGCGGATCAGAAGTTTCGACATCCATGGGAATCAACGCATTGATCATTGCCTCTATCTCAGGCTCCAAGATTGTAGGTAGGTCTAGAAGGCTACCTGTCTCCTCTGGCATTGACGGTATAGATTGGCCTTGCAAGTGGTGGATTGGCTCATGCACTCCATCCATCGCACGCCCACGAACTCTTCTAGTTGGCCGCAAAGGGTGCACTCCTCCTCGGGATGAGACGTCACCTCCCTAGATAGAAAATTTTCCAACCAAACCCAATCTTACTATATATGATATTCAATTAGCTTGCGAGTACAATGCACGATTAATATTAACTTTTCTTACCATTTGCTGAAAATCCGCAATCACCTAATCAATGATCTCAAATTGAAACTCACCAAATTGTCGTACGTGTTCTATAGACAATCGACGTTTTTGTCTAATTGCTAGCTTGCATTGAGTTCAAGGACATGGGACACGCTGATTAAGATACACCTTGCAATCTTGAACAACAGGACCTTCATCGTTTTTCATTTTGTCTACGTTACAACAAACTTTTTTTTTTTGTTATCATTCTTTTTTTCTTTCTTAAATTGTTCTCCTCTCCTTCCATCTCTCTCTCTTTTTCTACGTTACAACTACGACTACGACCACGACTATGACTACGACCACGACCACGACCACGACCACCAGGATTACGACTATGACCAGACCACGACCATGACCATGACCACGACCACGACCACGACCACAACCATGACGAAGACCACAACCACCACAACCACGACTACGACTACGACCATGACTACGACTATGACTATGACCATGACCACGACCATGACTACAACTACGACTATGATGACCACGACTATGATGACCATGACCACAACCACGACCACGACCCACGACCACGACCCACGACCACGACCACGACTACGACTACGACAACCATGACCATGACTATGACTAAGACCATGACCACGACCACGACCACGACCACGACCACCATGACCACCATGACCGCGACTATGACTACGACTATGACTATGACTACGACCACGACTACGACTACGACTATGACTACGATGACCACCACGACCACAACCACAACTACAACTATAACTGTGACGACCATGACCACAACCACGACCACGACCACGAATACGACCACGACCACGACCATGACTACGACCATGACCACGACCACGACCACGACTACGACTACAACCACGACCACGACCACGACCACGACTACTTATATAGAGATTAAGAGAGAGACAAGAGTTAGGGAGAGAGTAAAGTTAGAGAAGAAGAGGAGAGAAGTGAGAGAGGTAGAAATAGAAAGAGAGATAGAGAGAGAAAAGAGATAGGGGGAGATAGAAGGATTTAGAGAGAGTATAGGAAGAGAGAAAGAGGGAAGATTAAGGGAGAGAGAAGGGTTCAGAGAAGAGAGAGGAGAAAGAGAGAGAGATCTGACTAGAGCATTTGACACCCATAGTCAACACACCGTGGAAAACACAAGCACAAATTGACATTGAATTATGGCAAGAAAATCCACCACAAAACAATAGTTATAATACTTGAGGTAGGATTTCAAAGTCTTACTGATTTCAATCGGTCATGGATGCTATACTATGGGTATGTTGCACTCACTAAGAATAGAATTGGCAATTCACCTCATCTTCTCTCCATCATCAATAGAATTCTCCTTTACCATTTACAACTCACCCACCTTCTCTCCACACTATTGCATACTACAATCTCTATGAGGGCATGAGATTGGGATCTCCACAGATACCAAAGCATGATCTCTAGCTTGATGGTTGCATATATACTACTACTACTCATGGAATAAACCTTAAAATAGTTATTATGCTCAAATATATGCTTGTTAGAGCAAAAAATTATTCTTAAGACTATTCTAAGGAAGAAAGAGGATTAATGATAAAAGAGTGTCCTTCCTTGCAAGTGATTTTATATTATAATTTTTAATTAAAATTGATAGTTGAAGATGAGTTTCCTAAGAGATCTTGTGGTAATGCTGTTTTAGTTTTGCGAAGCATATGAATGATGCTGTTTTAGTTTTTTGTATTTGTCTTTTTAAGAAGAGATTGATTTTTATGGAATATCCAAAGTTATTTTTGGATTTACGTTATGAAAAATGAATGTTTTTCTAACTGATAGGATGATTGCCTTCGTTGTATACTTGCATGGTGGAGGTTTGGACAAGCCCCATGTATGAGAGGTCTCTTTGCAAGAAGAACATTATGTTAAGAGGCACAAGTGTGCTAGGGTTCTCTAGCCATATATCCCTTAGGTTTGTTGAGGATCGGCCTAACCCCTATGAGCCTAGGATGAGCTTATTGTAAGGTCTTATTTCCTTTTCTCTCTTTCTCTCCCTCTCTCATTTCCTCTTCTTCCCTCACCCTCACCCTTTCTTTCTCTCTTTCCCTATTAGGTTTAATGATTTTTCTCTCTTTTTCTCTCTCCTCTCCCTCTTTCATTTCCTTTTTTCTCTTTCTCTCTCATTTCCTTTTCTCTCTTTCTCTCTCTCTCATTTCCTCTCCCTCCCTCACCCTCACCCTCTCTTTCTCTCTTTCTCTATTAGGTTTAATTATTTTTCTCTTTCTCTCTCCTCTCCCTCTCTCATTTTTTCTCTCTCCTCTCCCTCTCCCTCTCTCATTTTTCTCTCTCCTCTCCCTCTCTCATTTCCTCTCCCTCCCTCACCCTCACCCTCTCTTTCTCTCTTTCCCTATTAGGTTTAATGATTTTTCTCTCTCCTCTCTCTCTCATTTCCTTTTCTCTCTTCCTCTCCCTCTCTCATTTCCTCTCTCTCCCTCACCCTCACCTCTCTTTCTCTCTTTTCCTATTATGTTTAACATCTTTTCTCTCTCTTCTCCCTCTCTCATTTCCCTATTATGTTTAATGTCCCTCTCCCTCTCCCTCTCCCTCTCCATCTCTCATTTCCTCTCCCTCTCTCATTTCCCTATTATGCTTAATGTCTCCCTCTCCCTCTCTCATCTCCTCTCCCTCCCCCTCTCTTTCTCTCTCCCTCCCTCTCCCTCTCCCTCTCCCTCCCTCTTCCTTTCCCATTTCCTCCCCCTCCCCCTCCCCCTCCCCCTCCCCCTCTCCCTCTCTCATTTCCTCCCCCTCCCCCTCTCCCTCTCTCTCATTTTCCTATTATGTTTAATGTCTCCCTCCCTCTTCTTTTCCCATTTCCTCTCCCTCTCCCTCTCTCTCTCTCATTTCCTCTCCCTCTCTCAATATACACAAATTGTACAAAAAATAAGTAAAAGAGAGAGAGAATGCACTCTCCCTCCCTCTCCCTCTCTCATTTCCTCCCCCTCCCCCTCCCCCTCCCTCTCCCTCTCCCTCTCCCTCTCCCTCTCTCATTTCCTCTCCCTCTCTCAATATACACAAATTATACAAAAAACAAGTAAAAGAGAGAGAGAATGCACTCATCGTAAAGACTCGAAGAAGGGTTTGGCGGTTCCTCTTCGCAACGGCAGCTCCCCTTCGCCCTCCGTACACCTCCTCCTCTTCTTCATGAATGACAGTGGCGGCAACGGTGGTGACGGTGGCGGTGAGAAGCCTTCTTTCTCGCTTTCTCTCCCTCTCAGCAAAACAGCCGCTCTCTCTCTTGCTCTCCCTCTCGAAATCTTTCGTAAATGTGCGAAATGAAATGCACTCGGGTTTCGCCCCGCATCTTTTTTTCTCTGGGTACCGTCGCTATTTGCGTTCCCTCGTCGCTATTTACATTCCCTCGTCGCTATGGCCTGATATCCTTGTAGTGTCACATGAAAATTGCAAATGATATTGCATCTAAAAAAGGATTTAAATGTGTGTTCAAAATCACATGAAACTTGGAATCGGACATGCCTATAGATGCAGATATTCTAACGTAGTCCTATATTAAACATGATTATATAAATCTCATAGCTTTTGCCAGTTCATAGATACAGATATTCTAACGTAGCCCTATATTAAACATGATTATATAAATCTCATAGCTTTTGCTAGTTCATAGAAATGGTCTATTTGCTAGCCTCTAGATTTCTTTCCTTGTAGAGAATTGAGAATACTCCCTCTCATCTATTTTGGAAGTAAGTAATTGTCAAGGCCATTGGAAATAAATGGATCTCCTTGTTTAAGAGGTGTTGGCTCACAACAAAACAACACTTGGTAGGCTCTCCTAGGGGAATATAGAGGAGCATTTAAAGAGGTATATTTAAAGAGTTAACAATTGGTACAAGCAGTTGTACTCTAAATTATTTGGTATGTTAGCATTTCGGTCTTGTTTGGGGGGAGGAATCAATTTTAAGCCTATTCTAGAGTGTTCAAGAATACAATTAATGAGTTATTTATTTGAAAATGTTGTGTGAGAAGGACCATGCCTATAAAATAGCATTAAGACTTTTCTATAGGTGCTCTTATCAAATTTAGGGCCTAAATCTTCACAAAACACTTTTCTCTCATCCAATGGATAAAAAGCGATGGCATGATTGGTGTTTCAAGGTAAAAATATGGATTAGCAAATTTTATAACTAAAATGTCTAAAAAATAATGGGTCTTCCTCACAATAGAGCTCAATTTTCAACCATTTAAAAAAAAAACTAGCAATGAAAATACACTAAAGGATGATTTTTTGCGAACTATAGAGGCTATTTCTGCTCAATGTTAATGTATATTTACTAGGATTTGTAAATATTTCACTTATTTTTGTTGGGGTCAATAATCTATCTATTCATATATTGCATTAGAAGAAGAAATGTGCGATGTAGCAAGGGGCCCCACATCATGTGACATTTCTAGGTCAAATAACCATTTTTAGATTTTATATAATATGAAAATTTACCAAATGCCCATATAATGTGTGGAAATTCTCAAAATACTCTTTAAATTTTGAAGTTACCAATACATCTTTAACTTTTGAAACTGCTATGTTATTTTTCTAGTCCCTTAATTTCTATATCCAAGATTTATATTTGAGTCCCTTGAACAAAGTCACTTGTGAATGACTCAAGAGAATAGATATTTATCTTCATAACTCATAAAGCTTTTATGTGTAACATAAACTCTATAGAAATCACAAATTAACAAAAGGTAATGTTTTAAAATAGTTTTGTTGAACCACGAGGGGGAAATTTTTGAGGGGTATATAGTGGGTAAAATATAGATTTTTGACCAAATTAAAGGATTATATTGGGTACTTTCTAAGGGTATTTTTGTCATTCTTCACATTTGAGGAATATTTTTGGAATTTATCAAAAAGTAAGGTATACCTCGCACTATTTGAAAAAGATAAGAGGCATTTTGATAATGTGTCTATATGATATCCACGAATGTGCATATAAAGGACCCTGGGTCGTCCAAGGTCCTTGCGTCTCATCCTCGCATCCGATCTTTATAAGGGACCTTGGGTTGTCCAAAGCCCTTTCATCTGATCTTTATGTGCTGTAGCCAGCTGCTAATTATTGGACAGACTGCTAGTTAGAGAGTCCGTTTCTGGTGTAGTTGGATAGAGCCATCATGGCTGACATTGCCCCCTTGCCAGTGCCCCCCACCAGCCCTATTGCCATTGCAGCTCCAAGCAGACCCTGGGGTGTGGAGCCTGTGGAGCTGCTAGTGCAGAAAGGAGTCCAAGTAGTGCCGGAGAAGTACAAGAGGGAGTTCTCTGTCTCAGACCTCGTTACACCTGATATCAGTAGTCCTGATCATGATATTATTGATCAAGAGGAGCTGACCATCCCCGTGATAGACCTGAGAGGGTGGGATGAGTCCTACATGGAGGAGGTAGTTGCAGAGATCAAGAGAGCTTGTGAGACCTGGGGGTTCTTCCGGATTGTGAACCATGGAGTGCCTCCTTCGCTCATGGACAGGATGATGGAGGCGGCCAGGGGGTTTATGGCCTTGCCTGTGGAGGAGAAGGCTGGCTATGCTGCTGAGCCGGGGACCATAACTCAAGGTTATGGGAGTAAATACATACTGGAAGAAGATAAGGTGCGGGACTGGCGAGATTACTTGTACCTTTTCCTGCAGCCGCCTTCTATGAGAGACTACAGTCACTGGCCGGGCAACCCTCCATCCTTCAGGTACTGGGCTTAATAATACCTAGCTGATGCCATGCCATGGCATCAGCCATGGAATTATTAATGATAAGTTTATAATTTACATGCATTAGTCGAATATCTATCGATCTGTGCCTGCCTGCACCATGCAGGGAGACGATGGAGGAATACAGCGCGGAGGTGAGGCAGCTGGCGGGGAGGCTACTGCGGGTGATGTCGAGGAGCCTGGGGATGGACGAGGGGTTCATCGAGAGGGTACTGCGGGGGCCGGAGCCTGATTACGTTCAGAAGATGCTCATCAATTACTACCCGGCGTGCCCTCAGCCGGAGCTCACGGCGGGCTTCCACAAGCACTCGGACATCGGCGCCCTGACGGTGCTTCTGCAGGAGGAGGGGGTGGTGGGACTGCACGTGAGGCACTATCAATCCGGCTGCTGGATCCCCGTCGAGGCTCTCAAGCACTCCTTCGTCTGCAACGTCGCTGACCAGATCGAGGTCTCTCTCTCTCTCTCTCTCTCTCTCTCGCCCGCGTCCCCCCGGTCCACCTGCCGCGACTTCCGTGATCTCTCCTCTTTTCTTCAGAGTCCAGACCTACATACATACCATACAGTAGCATTAATTTTTGATAAAATTTTATTGAACGCTATTCAAAGAGAAGGTAAAAACCCCCCATTTGAAGACAGAAATTCTGAGGCTGGTTACACACCAAGTAATGGACGACCAACCCCCAGTTCCCCCCCCCCCCCCCTCCCCGAGTGTGGGCACACACATTTTGAAACTGGCCACAGACATGGGCGTCATATCTTTACACACCAAATGGATACAGTTTGTAAAAAAATAAAAAAAATAAACTTATAAATCTTTTGATTGGTTGCAAATGCAAAAAGTGCACCCTTGTCCGCCACTTTACCAAGTGGCCAGGGGAGACTCCCCGTCCAAAAGTAGGCGGGGAGTTCACCTGTTTAGCAGGTAAACAACAGGTCATGTCCTCTCCAGTGTGTAAAGGACTGCGGACGCCAACCCTTAAATAAGTGTTTTGATTGGTTAAAGCTAACAAAATGGGCGTCCCTTTTTTGGTGTATAATCGGCCTGAATACAAACACACCAGTTCGCCAATGGGCTCGAAGCCTAGTGGTTTGAGCGTGGGTCGAATATTGTGGATGTGTGAATTCAAACCCTAGGTTCCACTTCTCAATAACCTGAATCATTCAAACATGCATTCAAATCCCCTTACTTGCCAAAAACATATGAGGTCAAATATCATTCTCTTGCCCTTTTTAGTTATAAGGCACACACGCATGCTTGGAAACATCCACACACATATGAATGCATATGTACAAAGACACTGACAACAATGAAATGTCAAAACAAACCCTATCACATATGCATGCATATGTACAAAGACACTCACAACAATGAACTGTTAAAACAAACCCTATAAAATGAGGGCTCTAAGATGTGGAAGCTCTTATACACAAATAATGAAGACACAAAAGAGTATTACGATGTGAACAATATGCTTATAGGTCCATCTGAACACCAATAAAATGAGGAGCATTTTGGTGGTATCAATAGGAATTCTTTATGTTTTAATGTCATTTTATGAAATATAGACACTACAACAAGTAGTGATGTAAATTTTAAACTTTAGCATTAGATCCTTTTCGTTTCAATTGCCCAAGATGGTTTCTATCAACGTTAGTACAATGACTTCATGAGGATGCTTTCTGAAATCACTTGACAAGTCATTTGTCTCTTGCAGATCTTGACTAATGGAATGTACAAAAGTGTAGAACATCGTGCTGTTGTCAATAAAGATATGTCACGAATCTCCATTCCACTCTTTCATGATGGAGCTCCTAGTGCAATAATTGGCCCAGCACAAGAGCTCAAGCAAGGGCCAATATATAAGGAGGTTATGTTTAGTGACCACGAATACGCCTTCTATGCACATGGAGCAAGAAGCAAGAGCATTGTTCAGTCATATATAATAGGGAAGTAGTCACTCAAGATGAATGTGTTTCCCATTTCTTATATAGCTCAAATGTTTCATCCTATGCAATATCTGCACACTAAATATTCCTTACTATAGAATACAAAAGCACTTAAGCATCCTCCACTTTGCAACTTTGGAAATGTCCATCTATATATTTTTCTCCTAGAAATTTCTTAGTGGAGGCTAGTATGCACCAAAATTCAATATGATCCCTCTATGCTCATTGAAAAGAAAAACATGTATGCTTCCAATCATATTAATATATCATTATGTACATCTATGTTCTTATAAAGTAACTTGAAGCTATCTAGTAGTCATACTTGAAGCTTAGCACTTGTAGTACACATCTTTCATTTTGTAATCTTTCATATATCTTTTTATCCTATTTTAATTTCAATTCTTCCAATTTAGCATTGTCTAGTCTATAGATGGTCCTTTGCAATATGAAGATCACTATGTTCTATTTTCACATATATGTTCACAGAAGCATAAAGTAAAAAAGAATCCATGTTAAACATTTGATAGCAACAATCATGGTAGACGAAGAAAAAAGACAAGGAGGAGAAGCATGTTATCTCAACATAAAGGGGGGAGGATGATTTTATAGTGGGAAGGGAGGCAACAACCCTAGCTTTTCCCCTTCTTTCCTCATTCTTTCCTCATCTTGCTCCCCTTTTTGTGACGATTGCTAAAAGAATGGGGGAGATACAAAATTTTAAATAAAGTCAGCTAAAATTCTAAACCTCTTACTATTTTAGTTCTTGTACACACATAGTGCTCATTGATGCAAGGGACCATTCGTTATTATAGAGTTGATATACAAAGAAAGTTAAATACAAGATGCAAGTTAAATTTGATACATACACCCTTTTGATCTTAGAGAAATCAAGATGTCCTCATACCAACAATAAATTATTTAGCGTATTTATGAGCCCATTTGAAAGGGTGTTTAAAATCAAGTTAAAGAGGACATTGCCTAAAAGCAAGATTATAACTACATTTATGAGATGTCATAAACATATTTATACATATCTTTAAATTAAAAGTGATTTTATAGGTGCATTTATGTTCACATTTAACGATCATTGTGAACATCGACTTAAACATTCACTTGATGGTAAGATATTAAATGACACAAACTAGTCATTTTGAATCCTTTTTAGTTATGTTAAAAGAGAAAAGAGAGGGGAAAGGACCTAGTGGAAAAAAAATGTGAAGACACAAAAGAGGAGCCATTTTGTTCCATCTCCAAGTAAAGAAGGGTTGTGTGTATCAATAAGGAAGAGGAAGAGATTTTTCTTTATATCCAAAACTGTATATGAGTTTCACCCTTATCTTCTTCTTCTTCTTTTTCTTCTTATTTCTTCTTTATATCTTATCTCAAAACTTCCTTGAACAATGTGGATGTTTGCTCTCCTTTCTCCCCTTTCTTTTGTTTAGGTAAAGGCCAATGTGATTGTTCACTGATCTTCGGTAACCCTAACTATATATGTATACACTCATTCTTTATTCTTTGAGTAATAAGGCAATAATGTGCTAATCACAAGTGCTATTGGAGGGACCACAAATAGAGCATTGTTTGTGTGTGTGTATGTGTGTGTGTGTGTGTGTGTGTGTGTGTGTGTGTGTGTGTGTGTGTGTGTGTGTGTGTGTGTGTGTGTGTGATCTCCATTCTCTTTGCAACTCTAACAATTGGTGTTAAAGTAGGAGGGAGCCTCCAATCAACTTGCCAATAGAAATCTTCACAATCTTTGATTTGGAAGAGATTTGACATGTGTGAAAAGATTGACAAAATCTCAAAGACAGCCAGTAGGATTAGTCTTCTTCCTTTTTTAGCCAAGGTCATTTCGAGCTTTGTTTTTTACCTAAGTACCTAAGTACTACATAAGTTGGTTCATGTGTTTTTACAATTCTACACTGATTATTTAGAAATTGCAAGATGCGTCAAAGTTTACATTGTCCACCATAGAGATGTTGTATATAGGTGCAATAAATTGGGAAGAAATATTATTGTAGTAAATGCTTAATCTAGATATGTCTTTACTATCTAGAACAAGGCACTATAGCATTAAATAACTTTGTCCATCTATTTTATTAGGCTAAAGGCACTCTCATACACACCCCTAATCATAGCCTAACACTTGAAGCATCAAGGCTAGTGGATATTTTTGGGCTAAAATAGACACTCAAAGTATAACATATGATACTATATATAGTGATGTAATAAAAATTCACCTTATTATTTGCATGTGGATACTACAGGTGAATACTTATGCTTGTCTATAGGTGAGAGAGGCATTATGTACATGAGGAGTTGCTTCTAGATGAAAGGTGAGAAGGATCGAAGCTTGCACGGGAGAGCTATGGCAGGATAGCAAGAGCAAGAGAGAGAGAGAGAGAGAGAGAGAGAGAGAGAGAGAGAGAGAGTCACAATGTGGGAACTCCAACAATCACAATGTGTGACTGGCCTTTCCTTTATTCATCTATCACTAAAAGAATAAAGAATAAAGTGACGGTAATGGGCACCCGTCACCTGCAATGTGCTGGTGCGGGTACTGTCAGTGTAGTAATACATGGGCGGCTAGGCAGAGGCGCCTTTACCCCCAACAACCTCCCACTTAAAGGCGAATTTTCCCCAATGAGGAGTGAAAAAGAAAAAGAAAATACAGTACAACATGTACACATGTACAACAGGATGAGGAAAGACATCACCTCATCCCACACCCATCAATCTCCTGAGGAAGGCAAAGTGCTCTGTAGAGAGGCTTTTGGTGAGCAGATCTGTAGGATTCTAGTTTGAGAAGGTCAATAGACTTGTCCTCAATGACCCCACGTATTAAGTGATACCTCACCTCAATGTGTTTCATCTTCGCATGGAAGATCGGATTCTTGGCTAGTTAAATAACACTCATAGAATCTGATTGCAATGTAGGGATAGCATCAATACCAAGGTCATGAACCAAATGGCCTAACCATATGGTCTCCTTGCAAGCCTTAGTGGTTGCAACATACTCAATCTCAATGGTGAAAAGAGTCGTACACTTTTGCACCCTAGACATCCAAGAGGCAACACCTCCAGCATAGGTGAACACATAGCCAAAAGTGGACTTCCTACTATTTGCATGTCCTGCATAATCAGAGTCCAGCATAGCTAACTAGTTCTAGATACGTGTTTCTTAACATGGTATCAGAGCCATGGCCAAGCTAGTTGGCTAGTGTGTGTGCACTTTCCCAATCTTCCTCTCTCCCATTCTCCCATTCTCTCCATCTCTCAAAGTCATCCAATGTTTTCTCTTCATTTCAAGATTAGGAGGTTCAAGTATTGAGGTTTTGCCAAGTTTTTTGAAAGTGTTACAGTCTTAAAAATCGTGGAGAAGAGATAAAAGCTTATTACAAAGGGTCATCATCCTTGAAGCATAGCTCTTCAATCTAATTAGAAGTGCATACAAGGCAAAAGAAAGCCATAAAGAGCTTCAACGACCTGGCAACTTAATCTGACCAAGCGTGACTTTAAGCTGATGCACATAAGATATTGAAGTCTACTGGATCTTGACTCCTGTGCCAAAAAGTACAGATGGTTTTTCATCCACACAAGAGATTAGAAATACGTTCAGAATTTCAAACTTGTATTCGAACAAGAGGAGTCAAGTAGGAAACAAAATTTGAGAGAATGAGCTTACCGTACACATACAATGCCCTTGCGAGCTCCTCAAGTAGCCTTTTAGAATCATCAAAGTACAATCAACACACTCTCATTTATAGGCTTTGCGAAAACTTCATAAATGCATCTCTGTGAGGCGAAGTCTGTGAGGACCTCTTCAAACGGTGCTATGTCATCATCTTACTACTATTGGTGACAAGGATGCAAACCTGGGGTGCCCTCTGCCTAAAGGAGCTAGTGGGGATGGCAAGGAGGAATTGATTGTAAAGCTCACTGATAGCGGTCTCTCCAGCCACAATATTGTACTAAACAACAAGCTGGAGCCATTTTTGTAACCTGTGAAAGCCATTGTTAAGGCACGATCATTGGTGTGAATTGACGCTGACCCATCGAATGCAAAAGATGATGCCATTTTAATATATTAAACCTTATCATTAAAGGTTTTGAAGTCTCCCTATTAAATCCCTATTCACACATTTTTTTATCCATTTTTAAATTCATACTAGCCCTTTCTTGAGAACCTCATTCACGCACACCTCTAGTTGCATTCAAACCTTCACTTAAATTCAAGATCAATTCTTGAAATTGTAATTGGGATTAGACACTACCATTGAGCAAGATTGCCAATCGGTAAGAACTTTTCGGATTTGAAGTGATGTGGTTACACCATCATAAAATGTCCAATGTCAATAAAATGTCAAAGCCATTGCACTATTCATAAAATCCCAAAATGCATGTATCCCAAGACCAATGTAATGAATCAATGCTATGTATGTCAAAGAAAGCTTGACAAGACAAGGACATCCATTTGTAAAAGCATGAAGCAGAAAGAATGTGTCAAGAATACTAAAGTAAAAAGCACGTACCACACATCAACAAAAGGGATAAGGAGCACAACAAAAGCCAAGGAGCATGAAGATAAAGAAGATCAAAGATTGGAGCTAAAGACCAAGAAGAATATCAAAGGTAGCCAAAGAAGTAATTGTTTTCCCATAGTGGTTTGTGTTTCCCATAGTGGATATAAAAACCCTACCAAGAATGTAAAGTTTCAAGCCTTAAGTTGACTAGGCTGCCAAAGAGCTAGTCTCCTAGTCCATGTTTACGTGCAGGGGGGGCAAAAGCCAGCAAGGGTAGGAATTCATCATTTGAGGGGAGATGTTGAGAAATCAAAAGATGTATGCCCATAGAGGCTGAATGTGTGCCCAAAAGAGGCTTGTCCATAAGTGGCTTTGTATGGAAAATATGAGAAAAGATGTATGCTCTAATATCTCTAGGAAGAGATATCCAAAGTCCCATAAGCACAGAGAAGAAAAGTAGTACTATCCATAAAGCTATAAAGGCATGTACTTGTTGACACTCATAACTAGGTAATGAACTATCAATTTGAGTTACTCAAGACTGTCTTTATGAGTCCAAGCTAATCTATCTTGGCACCTAATTCACTTGAGTTACAATCTCTCATTCTGATAATGTATCGTGTATTTGATTTGCGTCCACCATAGCTAACTAGCTCTAGATCTGTGTTTCTTAATAGAATCTTGGCCATCTTGGCCCTCTACTCATCTGTCTGCAGACAATCGGCTTGTGATGCCTTCACATAAGAAGGCTATGGATAGCCAATAGGCTTCATGTCCTGCATGCGGAAGCGCTCAAGGACTTTATGAATGTACTCCCTCTGTGAGACAAGTAGAGGAGTCCCTGGTGCTTGTCATGTCTAATGTACATACGAAGTATGTGAGAGGCATGTCCCAGATCCTTTATCTCTAAGCTCTTCTTGAGCTTTCCTTAATAATAGCATTTCATCCACATAGAGCACTAAAATAAGCAAAGATCCATCACAAATTTTCTTCCTGTACAAGTACACATCCATAGCACTATGGCTATAGCCCTTTGACTACATAAAAGCATCAAACTTATGGTACCATTCCCTAAGTGTCTACTTCAAGCCATAAAGACTTTTCTTCAACCTGCACACTAGGTGGTCCCTGGTGCCAGGCTCTACAAAGCCCTTAGGCTGCTCCATGTAAATCTCATCATGCGAATCTCCATGTGAAAATGTCATCTTGACATCCATTTGATACAAGTCCAAGTCAAGTTGTGAAACTAAGGCCAAAACCAAGCAGTTATCTTAATCATAGGAGAAAAAACTTCATCAAAGTCAACTCCATCTTCACGTTTAAAACCCTTAGCAACAAGTCTTGCCTTATAAGTTGGCTTGGGGTGTCCAGGGTTACTCTTCAACTTATACACCCATTTGCATGGTAGAGCCTTCTTGCTACTGGGCAAGGACACCAAATCCCAAGTCTTATTCTTATGTAAGGAGTCTATCATCTCACACTGCATAGTCCTCTCCTAGGAGTGACTATCATCCCTGCGCATAGCCTCATCATAAGTGAAAGGCTCTCCTACATCTGTAACCAAGACATAATGCATCGAGGGCTGAAATTTGTTAGGGGGCATCTATAGAAGGTTGCATTGCAGGCTCTACTATTTGCTCAACATTTTGTCCAACACCCTGGCCATGAGTACCTACTACTGCTGTTGCAGGCTATCCAATGGGCTGTATGAGAGCTCATGGCTCCTCCTAAAATATAACCATGCATATCTCTAATATCTTCTTAGGTTTCCCATGCGTATTTTCTACATGGAAGACTACATCATGGCTGCGGATGACTTTTCATGCCTATGGATCCCATAGATGGTAGCCCATCTCTCTTGCATCTCCATAGCCAAGGAATATGCATTTAACACTCTTAGGATCCAACTTGTTTTGTTCTTGGGCACATGGAAAAATGCCTCACATCCAAAGACACATAAATGCGCATAAGAGGGAGGCTTTTGTGTCTATACCTCCTCTATGACTTGGAAATAAATGGCGGGCAGGGTGATCTATTAATGATATGCACGGCTGTCATAACTGCCTCAACCCAAAAGTGCTAGGGTAGGCCTACATGGCTAAGCATACTATGAACCCTCTCTTGGATGGTCCTATTCATCCGTGTAGGGGTGGTCAAGTGATGCTTAGTACCCCTCTCATCACCCATTTTTTGTCCTTAGGCATTTCAACCTATGTCCAAAGTGGTTTTTGGCCAAAGCAAGCCATCTTTGAAAAACTGCCAATACATCGAACTTTTGCTTTATGGGATAAGCCCATACTTTATGTGAAAAATTATCTATGAAAGTAACAAAGTACTACACACCACCCATAGACTCATAGGGCATGGGCCCATAGACATAATAATGAACCAAAGCCAAGGGCTCACTCATGCATGACATACCAGACTTCTTATGCATAGACCTAGTCTGCCTGCCATAAAGACAATGATCACAAGAATCAAAATGAGAATAGTCAAGGGGCGGTAAGTATTGCAAACCAAAAAGAATTTTCATTCCCTTAATGGACATGTGCCCCAAATGGGTATGCCAAAGAGATACATGAGGTAAAGACCCCACAAACAAAGCATGATCAACTATAGATAAAAAAACAAATAAGGGGTAGAGACTGCTAGCCTTGGCACCTCTCGCAAGCACAAGCCTACCACGAGTAATCTTCCATGTAGAGTCTCTAAAAGATATATGATATTCTGCATCATCAAGCTATCCAATATACATGAGACTGTGTATCAATGCAAGTACATGACGTACATCGTGCATAACAAAACTCCTGTCAGAGAATAAAACTGTAGCCTAACATCACCAATGGAGACAATCTCAAGAGATTCTCATCACCTAAGAGCACAAAACCCGAAATAGAACTGTATGAATGGAATCGCTCTCAGCAAGGTGTCACATGAAAGGACGCACCTGAGTCCAAGAGCCAACATTGTGCATACATAGAATGTATCTCTATCATTTGTGAAGCACTACATGAAGCTACTACAAGGATATAATCCCCATCACTATCAAGCATATCAAAGGCAATCAAATACATACCAAAGTACATGTAAACGGAGATCCAAAATGCTAAGCAAGACAGAGCTCAAGCTCAACAATACATATGGGAGCAATGTCAAGCTCCAAAGCATCAATACATCATGTAAAGCTTCCAAGACATAACATGATTGATTGCACTAGGTATAAGAAACCTCTAACAAAACCACTTCAGTCTTGAAGTTTCCAGCATACATTCATTGCATAAAATTGAGTATTTTTCAACTCAAGATCAGCCCAAAATGAGGGCAAATTTAGTAGGTATACATTCCCCAAACATCCGACATCAACCATAGGCATTCGGGCATCATCAAATAGCCAATGCTATCCAAGCATAAACATAAAGTGCTGATGTAACACTATTTTTGGCTGCATGTGGACTATGAAAAACAGTCGTGGACTGAGGTCAATTAGTCCATAAATCAATACCAATGATAAACCACCAATGCCGAGAATCAAGGGGGGGCTCCCAAGTGCCAAATGAAGTGTTTTCAAATTGCCAATGAGGTAGGGCTGAAGTGAAAAACAAATTTTTTTGTAGGTCTTCAAGCTGGTGCAAATAGGGCTGATGTTGCTGGGTATGCTGCTAGTCCACGTGGAATTAATGGGGTGAAAGGAGGGCTCAATTAGGGCTTAAAGAAGGCCTATACAAAACCTTGTCAAGCCTAATCAAAGCAATAGCCAAGATATGAAATGGGGGAGCTCCAATGGTTGGCAGAGCTATGGCTACCTCTTCCTATTGTACACTCCAAACTAAAATAAACGCTCAAAAGAATGCTTCAATACCTCTGAAGGAATGCCCTAAGGGTGCTCAGATGGGCCAGGTAGGGGCTGGGGAAGCCGCAAAGCTGGAAGGAGTCGAATATGGTTGCCGAGAGAATACACCAATGGTGTAGGGATTCCATGGGATACTCATGGAGTCACGAACCACGCTTGAGTCTTAAACAACCATGCTCTGATAGCAGTTGAAAGGTGAGAAGAATTGAAGCTTGCATGGGAGAGTTATGGTGGGAGAGAAAGAGTAAGAGAGAGAGAGACTCACAATGTGGGAACTCCAATAGTCACAATGTGTGACTAGCCTTCCCTTTATTCATCTGTCACTAAAAGAATAAAGAATAAAGTGATGGTGATGGGTGCCCACCACCTGCAGTGTGCAGGCATGGGTACTGTCAGTGTAGTAAAACACGAGCGGCTAGGTGGAGGCGCCTTTACCCCCAACACTAGATGCATTGGATAACAAGATATGAGTTTTTAAAACTACAATGACCTCTTCATCTATGTAATATGATATCAGGAGGTGGAAATTGAAGATGAAAGTGAACTCAAGGAAGATGAACCTATTTGATTAAATAATATCATGTCACACCAGCATATGTATAAAAGATGTTGAAACTTGTATTTTGTTAATCATTCATTAATACAAGATTACAATCTCTATGTCTCACCTTCTCTCAACTTTCGTGGCTTCTCTCACCACTCTTCTATCTTTCTAGTCTTTCTCTCTCCTCATTAGTATTTATTTCTCCTCTTTTCTCTCTTTTGCACTCTTCTCTCTCCTCCCTAGTCCTCTACTTGGCAAGTGGTATCATAGTATTTGTCTTTAATTCCATCTAGTCACATTCTAACCAAGATTTTCCCATTTAGATAGTCAATCCAAGTTACTGAGGTTTAGGTTATACAACTCTTCAAGGAAATGGTGTAGAGACCAAGGGACCTTCAAGTGTAGAACAGTCTAGTCAAAGCTATTTCTAGGATACAGAGGCAAAATTAGAGGTAAGATAGACAAGTCTTGGGGGGGTCAGTCATGAATATATGCATGTATGATATGAGTTCAAAATAAGGGATTTTAAAAATATCATTTTAATACATTTTTTACATATAGAAGGGTATCATATAAAGGCGTTACTTACAAATTGAATAAAAAAAGGGTTGTGTTTTATTCAAGAAAAATTCATGGATAAGGATATTTATAAATAGGCCTTGAATGTATGTGACATAGAGGATATATATATAGTGAATCCCCGAGAGACAAGTTAGTAAGTTATCACCAAGATACATGCTATTTTTAAAGGTACTTTGGTTAAAGAAGAGGGTGCAAGAGACGCTCAAGGTTTAGACTCCATTTACTTTTGCAAAAGTCTTTCTCTTTCTTCTTCCTACAAGCTTTCGTTTCAAGCTTTTATAGTGGACAACCATTGATCTCTTCTCCTACTCAAATAAAGCATGATCTCTCTCTCTAACCTTGGGGAAAACATTCTTCACTACTTGCCAATCATGCCTAATAGCCCTGGATTTTGTGCCGCATTTTGCATCAATTCTCTACTCTCTCTATAGACATTGGTAGCCATTCATCTCACTATTATGCTTCAAATGCTTCATCAACCACAAGTTACCTTCATCTTCTAAGTGATTTGGCTCCCTCTCTCCTCTTCTCTTCAAAAAACCCTACATCATAGTAGGGTAGCCATAGCCTCAAGCTTGGAGCTTTCATTTTCTTCAACATTTGTCATTCCTCGAGCTCTTCTTCATGAAGCTTTGTGACATCTAATGGAATCAAAGAGGAGTACAAACAATGAAGTAAGCTTCATCTTCATCATTGATTAAGCTAAATATTCAAGTTGAATATGTTGGGACAACAAGTCATTTAACCATAAAATCTTATATCATGCTTGAACAAGCTTCTACTTCAATTATTTACTCTCTTCCTTGAAGCATTAGCCACTATTTCACTCTTGTTGAATCTTCTTGGAGCTTCCAAAATCCTAGCTATGGGAAATTCAAGACAACATGCATATTTTGATCAATTCTTGAAGATTTGAGAGGGAATTTGTTCTCATTGGGCCTTAGGAAGTTGAAAACAAGCATCTACATTCATCATTGAGTTGACATCGGAGCTTCTTGGCAAGATAAGCAAGCAATTTTTTCATTCCAATTTGGAGAAAAATAGGGCAATCAAAAATTTAAATTTAAGCTTCAATGAGGCTCAATCCATGGGGGTTATGATGTATAATTCAATTCAAGAAAGGTGAGAGCAAATCTATAGCATCAAGATTTGACCAACATTTAAGCATATTATCAAGATTGGTAGCATTCTTACTCTCTTGGATACTTGAATGTATGGTATCTTCATCAATTCTTAATCTACATCAAGAATTAGCACTTCTTTATTACTCAAAGGCTCTTCTCCACAATGATTGAAGTCTTTTACTTAAGCATGGAATTCTTATAATCCATTGGAGAATTCTTCATTACTAGAAGCTGAAGACACAACTGACCAAGCATTATATGGGACCAAATTTTGATTGAAGCTAAATCTATTGCACTCAATCTTGATCAATTTGGGGATGGATTATGTGGAAGATTGATCAATTGAAACTGATTCATTACTCTTCATCAGTAAAATAAGAGGTATTACTATCATTTAATACTTTTAATCTCTCTTATTATCCTATTATTGAAAAATGGATATTAAGAGTAATTAATCATCAAGCTTGATATTGAAGAGCATATAGACCCTAACATAGGGCTGATTGTGATTGTTTCATATTTGCTTATTCTATCCACTCAAGATTAGTGTCAAAATGGATTGCAAGTATTGATTCGTTGGTTATATTTTGTACCTAATATGGGATTTGATTTGTTGTCTAATCATTGATGTTACATGACTGAAAATATTAATGAAAATGGTAATTGGAATACATGTAATGCAGTAAGTCACTACAAAAGATAATATCCTATCCTTAGCTCATTTCAATTCAATCAATTTCTATTTTTCTATCTCATAAGCTTCCTATTGAGCTATAAAACACTTGGATTGGAGCTATACTTGGGAAGAAACAAAGGATTTAGTGATAGCCAATCCAATATTACAGCATTCTTCTTTCAATGGCCATGAATAAGAAGAAGGATCTTATTTTGGAAGTAATAAATGATGATGTCAGAGAGTTTTATGAGGGTAAAAATTACACTAATGAGGCTCAAAATCATGAGCAAGGAGATGAAGATATTAGTGTAGGAGTTTCCTACAACATGCATAGAAGGATTAAAGCTACTCATCATGAGCCACATGCAGTCAATGCCTACTTGTTATTATCCAAAGAGATGGGTCACATGAATGAAGGGATTTCTAACGACTTGAAGAAATAGAATGAAGGTTTGATACAAATGAATGATGGGTTGACTCAACGAGTAGCACAAATGAATAAGGGGATTATTGAACTACAAGAAAGCAACAAATCTCTTTTTAAAGAGCTTATTTCAGCCATTAAAAACATGGATAGCAAATCACAAAGAGAATCCCAACCTATTGGTGACCTTCATAGAGTCTCTCATGATGAGGTGAACTATCGAAATAAGAAAAGTACTTAGCCTATTATGCCTACTTTTGAATGAGGTTAACTATCAAAAGTGAGGGGTATCTTCTTTTCATCACAAGCTCATGGCAATCATACTTCAAGACTTCAGTTCAACAGCCTTAAAGATGATAATAAGCATGCAGATGAACAAGATGATATTAGGGTGGATGAGGGTTATCATGCATGTGACCCCTTTTAAAAATTAATTTACCATCAACCCACTAATGTGCCCAAAGGGAATGCAATCAATAACCAAGCTCATGTCGATGGGTAAAATGATGGAAGAATATTAGCCCAATGTCATTTGAATAAAGAGTACATCTCACATGGATAGCCTCCATCACTTGGTTTTGGACAGCTCTACCTTAGGCAATATTCTTGGAATAAGGATTCATGGAGACAACACTACTATAGACAACCAAATAACAATTTGCAACCATCTTACATGAGAAGGAATAAAAAGAAAGGATCAATATCACCAACTTCAAAGGAAAACATTCTTCACCTTCGGAGTGAGAGAAGTGGATAAACAAACTTGAGATGTATTTCACTTTCTATCCTCGAAGTGATGAAGTAAAAAATTATTTTGTGAGTTTTCACCTTGATGGCTACACTCATACTTAGTGGTGATAAATGTGCAAGATTGGCCAACACTTTTCTACATGGAAAGAGTTCAAACAAGCCATGCTTAATGTTTTTGTTTCCCCTTTTAAAAAGGAAAGACTTCAAAGAAGATGGTATACATGGGCCCAAAGAGGAATGTCTATTAGAGATTATTCAAATACTTATTTGAATCTCTCTATGTATGTTGAGGGCATTTTAGAGGCAGCATTTGATATATTGACCCCTATTTGAGTCTGTGCAATTTGTAATGTGTAGATAAGCATAAGTGAATGGACAATATAAATATAAGGGAATATGAAAAGAGGACCTAGGCAAGATAGCCGATCATGTAAAAAAGGGGATGGGTGTCCCAAAGGGATTAGGGCATGTATAAAAGCCAAAAAGTGAATAGAAAAGCTCATTCTTAGTGTGTGGAAAAAAGTAGCTCTCCTCTTCTTCTTATCTTCTTATCTTCTTCTTGTTCTTACTTGTGAGAGAGTGAGGGAGTGAGGGTGAGAGACTATGGTGGAGAAGCTCTCCATCTTCTCCTCTCTTCTTCTTCTTCTTCTTCCCTTCTTATTCTCATCTCTTATCTCGCGTCACTATGGAGCATGGAACTTGAAGGTGGAGGATTGAGATTGCTTGAGCTCACATCTTGAATCATGGAGCTATCGAAAGGTTTAAGAGAGAAGGGTACTTGATTAACCATGGAGGTAAGCTCACTATAATCATAGGGTAGAGGGTGTGCATAGCTATGTGAGAGGTAGCCATTAACATTCGACTTGAAATGCTTGAGCAATAAGCAGTCTGTGGGTCTTGGTGGTCGAGCGAAATCTCCCACATTTTGGTTCCATTATGCCGAGGCTAATTGATTCGAGCCTTGAGTGCTTACATGCCCAAATCAAGCATTGGAGTAGGGTTTTCCCTAAAGCGGTTCTTGAAGTAGATAGGTAGGAAGAAAGGGTATTTGATCTTCATTGCAAGTAGTATTTTGGATTCTTGAAGTTTAGATAGGTTGATTTGATTAGCATCGGTATTTTCTTGTGATTTGTAAGCATCTGTAGGCATTTAGGTAGGAAAAATAAGGGAAGAAAAAAGAAAAACACAATAGGATTTTGCTGTAATAGCAGGCCTAAATCAAGGTTCAAAAGAGAAAAACGGGGTTGGAATCCGGGAAGAAAGAGAAAGGGGCATCAAAGGAGTGTTGGAAAGGGGGTTTAAGACTATGAGGAAAGGAGAGAGAGCTCATTTTCGCTTGCAGGGTTTGAGAAAAGGGAGTGGAAATTACATTGATTTTGCACGATTCAAGTGCATGCAACGCCTACAGGTGAGCTACCTCAATTGTTTATATGTCACGAATTGTGTTTGGAGTTTGCAAGACCCTAAGGTTGAGGATTGAACCCAAATGCATCAATTTAGTGCCATGTTGTGTGTTTGTGCAGAGATGGGATCGGATCGTTCGATTCCCAAAATTGGACGATCTGATCAAATCAGGAACATTAGATTTTCAAAATCAGAATCAGACTAGGCTAGTTGTCTCCGATTGAACATCCACACCAAAATCGGATCAGAGGCTCCAAAATTGAAAATTATAATCAAAGTCAAAAAAAAAATCGGAAATCAGACACCCAATTCTGTGAATCAAACAAAAAATGTCAAAATTGGATGGATGAACAAAACACAAATTTAGACCCGCTCTGACTTGACCAAGCCCCGATAAGGGCCACCTAGCTGTAGGACATCCTAGTGCGCTTCCACACAAGTAAATAGGACAAAGAGTGGATTCCTCCAAGTACTTGGCACCCAACTATCCAAGAGTGACTGCAATTGCTAATTGTGCCCAATAGAGACTCGGAGCAGACCAAGAGGGTAGTCGCAATTCATGCCTTAGAGCCACATTGGGCAAAAAAAAAATGAAGGGGGGTGGGGGGGGACTTGCATTGAATTCGTTGCACTTACACATCACAATACTCAATCACTTGAAATGCACATAAAAAGTTGAACCCCTTATTTGGCACAGTGCACAATTAAGAGTACTATTCACAAGAAGGCAATTCCTTTAATAAGAGGAATTTTTGGAATAATAAGAAACTCATACAAGATAATGTAAATTGAAGGAACCCACCATTAGGAGAAGACCCATACTTTCATGTAGGAGACTCAAGGACCCAAACTACTTGGGAAAAAAGAGGAACAACACCATTAGGCACTCGATGTTGCCTGACCAGATTAACCTGATCGACATTAATAGATGATTTTTATGCCGAGAAGTGCTTAAAAATAGCCAAAAATTACGAATATTAGGGGAAAAATAGACTTCATCAAATGCGATCGTAATCAGTACGATTTTAAGCGGCAAGTCTCTAAAGCGCCAGTACTTATTTTCATGGAAAATCAAATGATGGCGGATGGCCAAGTTGGAATTTTCCTAGCTGCAAAACGACGTCAGGAATCCAATGCAAGTCTCGGATCTCCATTTTGAGGTCATTTGATCCCCCATTTAATCCCCGCAAGGTTCGGGATTGTGAAGCAACTACTAGATTTGGAAGTTAAAAAGAGTGTGACGGGGCCCACCTTTGTAGATTTTGATGCCACGGAACCACCTGTCCAGACGGATCTTGAATCCGATGTTGTTTGCCCCTCCAAAAGCGAAAAAACCACTTGCCAGAGGGTGAAAGCAAAAGGCATGAACTAGATAATTTAATTAAGAGCTTAAAAGCTCTTAACAAAGAGCCTAACAACCAAGAAAGCCACAAAATGAAACATTGGGGGGGGGAAGGGGTGTCATTTTTTTGCGCCCCATTTTTTCCCATTTTTTATGGATTTTCTGATAATGTAGAACGAAGCATTTGTCTGTATATGAGTTACTTTAACGCTTACTTTAAAGTATTGAAATAAAGAAACTAAGGTAAGAGTTTTAATTTGAAACTTTAGGGTTAAAAAAGAACATTCATTTAAAACCCTAGATACATAAAAGCTATAACCCCAAACTCATTTTCACTTTTATCCTCTACTTCCCTAAACTTGTCCTTTTCTTCATTCTCTCTTTGTGTGCCATGGCTACCACTCCCGCCTTCACCGCATGGATTAGCTCCACATATGCTACGCACACATAGGAGACCAGATATACCCTAGGTTTTGTGTGACCTTGAGTCTAGAGAGCTTGTTTTTTGCCGTACACCCTAGCTCTAATATACTGGCATCGTTTTGTGATGTGGCAGACCCTCTCACCTACTCTATTCCAGGCTCTGCTCTCAGATGGGTCCCCATAGATTTCTTATATAGTTTACATGCTAGATCAAGCCATGCAAAGGTAATAAATCGAGCCCTCGTGCATGTGGGGCAGCATCTCCATGCCAGAGCAGTGCCCACCTCATCCCAGGACCATGCCATGATGGATCTCATTGAATGCGATGTAGCATTTGCCATATATGTTTTGTGTAGTGAGGTGTAAGAGGACACTGAGGAAGATATCGACACACCCTCTCGACCACAACTAGAGTATTTCGAGAGGGAGCCTGAGGAGATCACACTCAATCCAAGAGTAGAGGCAGCACAAAGCTTAGCCATTGTGTACCCACCTCCTTGCCCTATTGAGATGCCGACAAGTGATGAGCCACCCCTCGCTTCTCTCCATGTTATCATCATCAAGGGTGTGGAATATTTACTTATGCAAGATGTACTAGAAATTTTGGAGCTAAGGGAAGAAGAGCTATATTGTATCATGGTGCGTGATGCACCTGATGATTTTATAGATTTTGATATGCAAGATGCACCAGCACATGTTGATGAGGTGGCTAGATATAATGGCATGAGTGTTGATGACATCTCTACCATTGTGAGCATCCAAGAGCAAATTGAGAATGTGGCACCACAGTATGAGATCTCAAATGAGGAGTTCGAGCGATTGCAAGAAAGCATTTTTGGACCTTGACCCGACTACGTAGTACCTCCCTAGAGAGAGATGAGGGTGGCCTAGTTGTAGGATCAGACCGGGATACTGCCCCAAGATGCGAGCCTCCGGCTAGGGTAGCTCTAGGGGCCCGATCTCGACAAAATCTTATGTGCACACTCCCGGTGCCCTAGAGACCCTACTGGTAAATTTTTATGCGAATCCAATGTATATAACTTCAGCACACTCCATGCATAGTGAGTCTGACACTGAACTTGTGTGATGTAGAACATGGTCTATATAGATGAATTTTCATCTAGACAAGGTGGATGATCTGGTAGCCAAGGAAGGGTGTAGGACTCAGCATTGAAGGAGTATATCGACTAGCTTGTGAGTGATATTATTGTATTCCATAAGACATGCTCTCCAGCTTTTACTCAGAACTTCTCAAAGTTGAGGGCACTAACGAAGGCTAGGCTCTTCAAGACCATCCCAATGAACTCTAGCTTGGATAAAGTAGTGTTGCTTCGACGTTCGAAGCTCCTCTACTTATTCTCTAGTACTAGGTTTGGGCCACTTTTTTCCATGGTGGCCCATTGCATGGTTACTGTGTTGAAGACCCCAATGTCATTAGGCAGGAACTACTAGGGTAAAATGTGTTGCTGCCTATGATCAAGAATAGCTCTGACCATGGGAAGTCTAGCTCAAAGAAGCCGAGGAGAGAGTAGGTATACTTAGTGCTAAATGATATCTCATCACCAATGTAATGTAATTTGTAATCTTCTCTTGAAGTAATGAAAACCAATATTTGTTGGATTTGCATACAATGTAGTTTGTCATACGTGTCATTTATTATTGTTTTTTACTTGAATATTATGTTTATTTATCAGATTTATATGCAACATGATTTGTACCCTAAATTTAATATGTAGTGCTTTATCGAGTTCGTGCGCAACATGTATTCATTCGAACGCATGTAACAATAACCCAAAGGCATAAATAAAATAAATAACAAGAAAATTTAAAAAAAATATGCGCCAAAAAATTTGTATTCATATTCATAACATTTTACATGGGATCCATTACAACCAAGGTTTTACAAAATCTCTTTGGAAGCTACATTCCGTATATGTTTTGGTAGTACACCCCTATCATTGTTGATCTCCGCGAGGACTATCCTTCCGTTTTTGGAAGAACCTCACTATCCGCAAATCCCTATCAGTGATGGTGACTCTCCTTGCATGTACTACTGCATAGATCGAGTCTCCGAACAAGATGATGATGTAAGCTTCGGCAGCTTCCTGTAGTGCAAGGAGGGCTTGGGCAGTCTAGCAATCAGGTTGTTGCAATCGTGTTCCATCTGAGAAGTGCCTCTTGCTGTTATTATTGAGTATACTATCCATAATCTCAGGCAATAGCTTCTGGAATGGAGCCTTTGGTATCAGGAAGTGCGTAGTCTTTTGGTAATGGCAGATCTCACGAAGAGCCATTATGCCTTGCTTCCATCAATGCTTGCAATGGTGGCGTGGTGATGGTGGAGCTAGAGAGGTGGCCTCTATAGAGGATTTATAGGGGGTGTCTCCGGGCCGCTTGCCTGGTGCATGCCATGTCTTCTAGGAGAGAAAACTCAAAACTCAAAAGTTAAATGTGTAAAATGAGGTGAAACTTTAAAATTATAGCAAAACTTTCACCAAAACTTTCAAAAAACCCTTAAACCTGAATTAATGTATCCAGGCTTTGGAAAAATTATGGCCAATGATCCAATTGACGTGAAATTTTACATGTGGACTCCACTAGGTATATCAACTATCCAAAAAAAAAAAGGCCTCATCAGAAGTCTCAGGACACCTGTTCGGAGGCTGGCGTCTGGAGCCCTGAATCCCCAGATTTAGGGCCCTGGAAATGAGCCTCTAGACAAGTGTCTTAGAGACTTTTAATGGGGTCAATTTTTTAATATCCATGAGTTTTTATGATGCATGGCATGTGGAAAAAGTTTCACAAGATTTTGATTTATAAAATTGATGACTCAATCATTTTTTGAAAATGCATTAATTGGATTATACTTCACTGATAACAGAAAAACTCACCACCACACCGAGTGTACGCAATTGCATTTGAAATGTGATGTTAATCAAACTACTTGAAATATTGGAAACTTAAAAATTCACAAAAAATAAGTTATGGGTCAAATGGAATATCACATATCGGATATAGTGTTACCAAACCGCTAAATACAACAAAGATATAGTGCATCGGCCCATGTAGTACAACTCATCATTGATGTGTGCGTGATTGCGTATTGAATTTATGCTCAACAAAACTACTTTCAAAATTAGAAACTTGAAAATACCCACAATGCAAATCATGGCAAAATAGAATATCAAATATTAGATTTGGCATTACAAAACCATGAAATACACGATAGATAGTGCATTGCACCAAGTAGAACTAGAGCTAGGAAAAATTTAGCTCCATTTTGTAGACCACTGCTATCAAATACTTGAAGATCTACTAGAAAGATAGACCAAAACTAAGCTCCTTACAATCTACAACCGAATCTGAGCTAAAAACATAGATTCAATTACAAGGTAGCTTCTCAAAGCATATTGTTGACATTAAGATTAAATGCATCCTTGTTGTTGTTGATCCTACAAACAAGAACCATATCTATGGGCTTAATAGTGATACGTTGGGCATGAATGGCTAAAAGTTGAAAATCAACCATTAGATCAATCAAATAACTTCCAGCTACTTCTTGGAGAGCAAGCAAGGCTTGGCTTGACCATTGCCCCACATTCCTTGTCTGGTTCCTTGAAAGGAACTTGTGAGGATGCCCTAATTCCAGATCTTGCAGTATTTCTCACACCAACCTAGAGAATGGTACCTTAGGAATAATCAAGTTGGCACTCTTTTGGAATTTCCTTATCTCACATAGTGTAGATGTGCCTGGTCTCCATCTTCGCTTCTTATGTGTTGGAGGACGTGAATTACCAATTGGAACAATAGTGGGAGGTGGAGCAACTGGAGCATGTGGACCACCATTTTTGGACAGTGGCAAACCATCATTATTGACCACACTAGGGCCACCATTGCTGGACACAATAGCACCACCTTATTAGCTACAGTAGGGCCACCATTGTCATCCCACCAAGGGACCTTTGTCACTCACACTACGCTCACTAGATTTGAAAGAGTGTTGAGCTCTTGCTCTTGCAGATGCCTTCTTGATAGGAAGCTTGGAATGTGCCATGGTTGTGATGATGAAGGATAGAAAGGTGGAGGGTAGAGTGAAGAGTAATGGAAAAAAATGAAAGGAGAGACTTGACTTAAGTACGAAAATTTAAACTTACTATGGTATAAATGAACTTTAAAATCAAAAAACACAGTTCTACATTTTTTCCCCTACATTTCTTTATTTTTGCATCCTGTATCTTATTGCATCATCCCTTTCTACAGTTCTTTTGAACATTGGTGCATATTCATCCTCCAATTGAAAGTGAATATCTCTCTTTCTCTTGGTACGTCATGCACCTCTATCTTGTAAAGAAAAATATATGCCAATTTTAACAGTACACAATTACACCCCTTTGATTAATAGTAAGCTAAGGAGTGTATGCCAAGTTTTCGATCAATAGCAAAAACATCTAAATATCTAGGAGCTGCAGGTCAATCCAGTAGCATGCAGCTAATTCTGGACTGGCTCAAATCACACAATTACACCCCTTTGATTCACTATATCTATGTTCTTTTTTACCCAGTTGGATCTTGTCTCTTTCTCTTGATTTCAGTCTCATGATAGACCCTAATCAACCACTAATCTGCCTGTAATCTTAGCTTTTAATCTACCTCTAATCAGCATCCAATCTTATCTTCTGTTCTATCCAAAATATTCTCTCTCTCTCTCTCTCTCTCTCTCTCTCTCTCTCTCTCTCTCTCTCTCTCTCTCTCTCTCTCTCTCTCTCTCTCTCTCTCTCTCTCTCTCTCTCTCTCAATTGATCAAAGATATTTAAACACAAATCTTGGCTAGTGGAGAACAATAACATCATCTTATCTTCTACCCTAATTTACTCTCTGTCACTCTATCACTTATTTTCTTAGTTCATCTCACAAAGTCCTCTCTCTTTCCCCCTGCCCTTCCTCCCTCTTTCCCTCTCTCTCTCTCCCCCTCTCTCTCTATATGAATTGACACTTAAGGATTAAACAACAAATATGAAGAATAATAACATCACAGAGATGAAAAAAATAAAGATACCTCCATTATCACTTGATTGCTTGTAGTATAGAGTGCTGAAGAGGAAGATATCTTATAGAACATTATTGAAGAGGGAGATTGCTTGTAGCAGGGTAGAGAGTATTGTAGATAGAGATTATTTGATTTCAGCAAATGCTATCAAAACCACTCCTGAGATTGCTTGTAGCAGGGTAGAGAGTGTTGTAGATAGTACTGAGTGTTGCTTCAAAAGAATACGTATGCAAGAAACCATATTCTGAAGGGAAGGAGAAGAGTACACAAAATTTTGGACAAAACTAGAGATTTGAGAGGAAATGAAGAAATGCACAAAAATAGGTGTATACTTGTCAAAAAATGATAAAAATTTACAAGGAAACTCTGATTCAAAAAGGTGTCTCTACGTAAAAAATAATCTTAAAATATGATGTATACGTCAATTTATATCGTTTTTTAACTTCTGCCATTTTAAGAAGTAAGAATGAGAATGATTCTAATATATTGTCATATTGAAAAGTCATGAGGGTATTAAAGAGTTGTATATTAATGATTGACTCTATTTTTAGAGAAAATATAATTGTTTTTTTTAGTTATGAGGATTTTGAGAAAAAGCGACCTTATCGTATAGTTTGAGAATAAAATAATAGGTGAAATCTATTGAAAATACACATACAAGATTCGCTTTGTAGAAGATCTATTATTATAATATTATTTTGGAATCTCTTTGTAGAGAGAGAGAGGTGAGAGAAACCCCTTAAGGGGAGAAAAAAAGAGTCCATATTTCTCCTAATGAATCTCCAACAAGATGAAGGACTAAAACAAATACTACAAAGAGGAAAAGCTATGGTAGAGGAGCTACCTAGTGGTAGTGGAGCTAGCCTTATAGAAGCCATTTGTGTCAATAGCACTGAAGCTTTTAACCTACGGGTTGCTACGACAGGGAAAAACTTGGGTAAATAAGCTGATAAAGATGAGGTAATGCCTGTCAAGGAAAACCCTAAGCAAGATTATAAGGGGACAAAAGTCCTTAATCCCGATATGGAAGGTGGACCTCTCAAGGCCGTAGATTGTAAAGCTGACCCCAAGAAGGATAAGGAGTAGTCAAGAAGAAGGAAAAATCCAAGAAAGAAGCACCAAAGCCAATTCAAAGACCAAATGAGAGAATGGTCTAGCAAGAAAAGTGAGCTCTTGCTAGTTATCATGAATTTGATTTAGCAAGTTCTCTTTGTAAAGTTAATCGAGATGTAAACCTTTTGCACTTGATTAAGTTGTCTCCAGGAGTGCATAAATAATTTAAGAAGATTTTTTGCATGGGGTATATTGTTGAATCCTTAAGCATAGTGTGAGTCAGTGATGATTGGTTTGAACATGCTAAAAAGCATTGCCTAAGGGTAGCAGCATATGTTGATGGAATATTAGTGGACCATGCTATTGTGGACACAAGATCCTCCGTCAATATTATGAGTTCAAAATTGATGGAGAGGTTGGTATTAGAAATAAAAAAGGATGCCTCTGCGACTCTCTGAATGGCTCATGATAGTTTAAGACAACCTGAAGGTTGCATTACTAAAGTCCATGTGACCGTTGCCAATGTGAAATGCATTCTAGACTTTAGAGTCATTAGGTTTGCATGGCAACCTAGCTATCAAGTATTCCTAGGTAGGCCGTGGATTTTACAAGCAGACTCTCATGTTGATATACATGCTGGTTGATTGATCTTTGGTCGAGGTGCTAGACTAGTAGTAGTAGATACCTATCCTAAATCTCCTCAAAGTGATAGAGTTCCTTTATCTTTGTCCAAGTTTGATATATTAGATGCTCCATGAGTTGTCATCAAGTGACAAATCCAATGAGGGGTACACTATAGAGGATATCTACCAAGTAACCTTGAATGAGCCAATAGAGACTCAGGAGAGGATAAGAGATGTGAATGTAATTGAGATTGACCTTGGTATATTGAATGATTCATGGCCAATCAAATTAGGATCCATGCTAAATTCGGACAAAAGAAATGACTATGTGTCCTTGATTTAGGAATTTTGTGACATCTTTTCTTGGAGTTATGATGAGCTGAAAGGCATTCCTCCCAGCCTAGTTGTTCATACTATCCCCTCCTTAAAGGAAGGTAGCCACCTTATGCGACAAAAAGTAAAGCGTATGCCTTTCGAATTAAGGAATGGGCTATTCGAAGAATTGACAAAGCCACGAAAAGTTGGTTTGATATTTTCGGTTCAACACACAGAATGGTGTTCACTATATAAATAATTAGATTTGGCTTTGCATAGATTTCAGAGAGCTTAATAAGTAGACTGTTAAGGATTACTATCTGGTGCCATTAATTGATCAAATTTTGGATCAATTAGTAGATAGGGAAATCTATTCATTCATGGTTTGCTTTGTTGGATATACAATAAAATGGCTATTGTAGAGGAAGATAAATTGAAAATGATTTTTATCACTATCTTCAGTACCTTCGTGTATCATGTGATGGCCTTTAGTCTTTGCAATGCACCTGGTTCTTGGCAACAAATAGCTGATAAGACCTTTGGTGATATCTCCCTACAAGAGTTAAAAGTTTTTATTGACGATCTGGGGGCAGCCACCACAAGGGAAAGACAATTGATCATTCTAAGAAAATATTTTGAGTGTTTTGGACAATTTTGCATTGCTCTCAACCCTAGAAAGTGCATCTTTGGAGGAGTGCCCTATGGGTTGTTACTAAGTCATGTGGTTAGTTCAGTTGGTATTGTCACTAATCCTGAAAAGATAAAGGTTATAGTTGTTATGAGCCTACCTCGCACTCCAAAAGAGGTGTACAGCTTTCTATCATCGATGGGATATTATCGAAGATTTATCAATGCATTGGCAGAAAGAGCGTTGCCGTTGACAAACCTCCTATCTTTCAATCATCGGTGGGATATTACCTCGTACTCCAAAAGAGGTGTACAGCTTTCTATCATCGGTGGGATATTACCAAAGATTTATCAATGCATTGGCAGAAAGAGCGTTGCCGTTGACAAACCTCCTATCTTTCAAGTGTCTGTTTGAGTGGAATGAAGCCTGGATGTGAATCATGAATTAGCAAAATCGCTAATCCTAAAAGCACACAGTAGAGGAGAAGTTTTTTATATATTTTTGGCAGCCACAATATATAGTATCAACTTGTGTTTAGCCCAAATTTGGGAAGAGAAATGGTATTATCCAATTGACTTTGCTAATAGGAAGTTGGGGATATCTAAAGTCAATTATATGTACATGGAGAAATTGTGCCTTGGAATGGTCTTTGCAACGAAGAAATTTAGGCATTATATCCTCTATGAGAAGGTAGTATTCTTTACAAAGGTGAAAGGACTTAGACTATTTTTGTGAACAAGTTGCAACTGCCTTACCATTTAGCAAAGTGGTTAATCACTTTGCAAGAGTTTGATTATGAGATTAGGAGTAAGCCACCAAAGGTGCAGGGTATTGTGGAATGTCTTGTGGATTTTGGGGAGCCAAAAGAAGTTTTGGCTGAAGGAAGTGATATTGAAAGTCTATTTAAGATTGATACTGCTTTCATTCCCTCTTCGTATGCAGCTATAATGCAATTGTCTATCTACAAGAGGATTTGGGGCTATCTTATCAAAGTCTGAGAAGAGAAAGATCAAGCAACAAGCATTATGATTTTTTATGATAGTGGGTGTTTTATATCGAAAAGGAGTAGATGATATCTATTGCCAATGTGTAGTACCTGATAAGGTACCATTCATTCTTGAGGAGTGCCATGCTTCATCATATGGGGGACATTTTGTTAGACGGCTTACCACCCAAAAAGATCTTCATGCTGGCTATTGGTGGCCATTGATTTTCCAAGATGCTTTCAGTTATGTTAAGCATTGTCATGTCTTCTAAAACACAATACCAGGAAGAATCACAAGTAGCCTCTAAATCCTATTTTGGTTAGGTTACCTTTTGAGAAATGGGGTATTGATTTTGGGGGACCAATATACCCTTCATCAACTATGCTTAAGTGGTATATTATTGTAGGGACAAACTACTTTACAAAGTGGTCTGAAGCTCGAGCCATGGTGAAGGACAATGCTAAAGGAGATGGCCAATTTTATTATGGAGAAAATTGTTTACTGTTGTGGTCCACTGAAGGAGATTTTGTTTGATCAAGGGACACACTTCTTGAAAAAAATTATAGTAGCTTTGACTAAAGCTTTGAAGATTAAGCACAATAAGACTACCCCGTATAATCCTCAAGCGAACGGTTAAGTTGAGAGTACGAATAAACAGTTGCAAGATCATATCGGAAAGTAAGCGTGATTGGGATAAGAAATTATATGTGGTAGTGTGGGATCACAACAGGACATTTAAGAGATCTACAATCACACCCCATTCAAGCTAGTGTATGGGGAAGGGTGTGTTTTGCCATTGGAAATAGAGCTGCCCACTGTGTGTTTTGCCCTCAATATTTATTGGGAGAGGCAGAAGCATTATGGGAAAGGTATACTTCTCTAGTACATCTTGATGAAATTTGGTTGCAAGCTTTACTACATTAAGAAGTATAGAAGAGGAGAATGAAAGCCCAAATACAAATTTGTAAAATGTCAGTTGGTGTTGTATTATGATACTCCTTGTGAGCTCTTACCAGGTAACTTGGAACCTAAATGGGATGGAATATACAAGATTGTACATTTAGGAAAGAATGGCTCTATAACCCTTCTAGCAATTTTGCAGGGGATAGTGTTTGAGACTACTATTAACTTTAATAAGATGAAGCCTTACTATGTGTAAGGGCTGACGTTGGGCTTGGTGCCTGTGTAGGTCCTTCTTGATTCAGCTTTAACGTGTAGTAGGTACCAAGATGAACCGATGGGACGAATCATTCCATATTTTGAGTATTCGTATCTTGAGCAATGTTACCACCAAGGTCGAGTAATCTAGTGGAGTAAAGGGTATCAGGTTATTGAGTGGCAAGATGGATCTTTTACGTGGGAGATTAAGGTCTGCTACCACCATTGCCAACAAATTCTAACTAGTGTTCCTATTGAGTTCAGCGAGGAGGGGGGAATTGTGCTTGTTATACATCCTCTCTCTCGGCTTGATTTTAATTATCATAAGTATGAGTGAGCTAATTATTATGGTGTGGCCTATCAATCAAGGTTAGGTTTATACTCTGTATTTTGACGGAGCTTCTAAAGGGCTAGCTAAACATGCAAGCATTGGAGTGGTCACTAAAGATCCCTGATGTCACGTTATTATGAAGATGGGAGTCTATTTAGGACCTTCTTTTACTAATAATATGGCAAAATATAAGGCCTTGATCATGGGGTTGAATGTAGCCCGATGTGGTGGTATTGGCCGATTATTGGTTAAATGTAGCCCGATGTGGTGGTATTGGCCGATTATTGGTTAAATGTAGCCCGATGTGGTGGTATTGGCCGATTATTGGTTAAATGCAGCCCGATGTGGTGGTATTGGCCGATTATTGGTTAAATGTAGCCCGATGTGGTGGTATTGGCCGATTATTGGTTAAATGTGATTCGTAGTTAATAATTAGTCAGCTAAATGGGACTTACAGTATGCAGGATCCCATCTTACGGATGTAGTATCATGTATCCTTGGATATGTTGCATATCTTTGAGATGGTGACTTGTTAGTTAGTTCCTCGAAGTGGAATCGCTTTGCAGATTCTCTGGCCAATTATGTTTTTGTTGAAGATGTCTTTTTCAATTGTGGTCCAACGAAGCCTTTACAATTGCCTCATAATATTAGCCCTAGACTACTTTGGGGTCTTCTTCCTGACACATCATATTTCGGCCATCAATGGTTAGTGTGGGTTATGATTCAGGGAGCAAGTGAGTACCTTTCTACTTTGTGATGGACGCATAGGATTGTGTATCATCATATTCATCAAACACCCCTTGCTATTTATGTAGGGGGTTAGCTAATAAGCTGATGCACTTGGTATAGGGCATGAGGAGCCCTTATCCTTGGTCGGTTTTGTGCTTTAGTAGAGTTATGATTAGGACTAGGTTTTGTTTCAGTACTATATTGCTGAATAGTAGTAAAGTGCTTTATTTTGTAAGGCCAAGAGGGTTGTCTCTGCTAGGTTCTAATTTTTTATTTCATATGGCCAAGAGGGCCATGTGTCTATTTGGTGTGGGTATGTTTAATGGTTTTCCATTTTAGTGATTGCAAAAGAGAGGTTTGACGAAGTGCCCAAAGGGAGCCTTTGCTGTACGGGAGCTTCTTGTGGCCATTCTAGGTGGTGTCGTCACCTTTCTAAGTTTTTTCCTTAAGTTGATAATGATATATATATGTGGGGATTATTTTCTTTTCATTTGTTGGGGTCGAAAATCAAGGCATGAAGTCCTAGGGTTAGGTTAGTTATATCTAGGGGAGATTCGAGCAGTTGTCTACCTCCTACTAAGACATTGTCCCTAGCATTAAAGCCCTATTTTAGAAGGCTGTCCTAGTGACTCTGTCCTTCCTAGCTTGTTAGGCAGTTTTTCTAGGAGTCCCTATTTGTGCAAGGTAGTTAGAGAAGCTTGCTAAATAATAAAGAAGAGGAAAAGTTGAATATGCTTGAAAAATAAAGTAATACATAGGTGTGTAAAAAGGGGTTCTAACCCCTTAACCTAGCAAAGAAATAAAAATAAATGACAAATCTTTTGAGCAATTGATTATCACCTTGTGGAGACCTAGTAAGTTCATGGACCTAAGGCCAATGCCTTGTCATTCTTGGGGAGCAACTAGCCAAAATAAAGAAATAAGGAAGGTTGGAGAAAAAATAAAAGTGAGTGAAAGATAGGAATTTTATGTAGTCTATTGCTATTGATATAGATCTCTTACTAATCTATGTCTCAAGATTGCTCTTGGATGTCCCAAAAGCAAGGGTTTTGTGGACTAATCTAGTGTATGCTGCTCTACTCCTATTATGGAAGGCAATATTGATGTTGTTTGAAGCTAAAAGAAGCATAATTTTGTGATATAGAATAGGGTTGTTCTTGTCTATAAGGACTATATAGTGTTTGAGCCACAGACATATGTTTTGTTTGTCAAACTCATGTATGGTGATTCTAATGCATACATGCTAAATATATTCAGGTTCATACAAGGCCATAGCCTTAGTTCATTGGCCGCATACTTATGTATGGATATGGATTAAGAATAAGCTTTTATGCCACACTCATAATCTACAGTTGCAATGGATTTTTGCTATTTCATACTATCTCTTTCTACAAAAGTTCTTCTCTTTGTGCTAGAACTCTTCTTACTTGAGTCCCAATGAGTTTTGGTCTTACATGCTAAATACCTCAACATCTTTGTGAGCCTGATGTGAAAGGCCAAAGGAAGAATTTTGTGGTATGGGGGATAATATAGGTCGATTAGATTATGTGAAGTAATTGGTTCAGACTTTTATAATATATCTATAGTAGCAATAGCATAACTGTTGAGAATCAGCAATCACACTAAACAGCCTCTTTGTATGGAGCTTTAGGGCCAAGGACATGTAGGCTAACCTATCCCATATGCACAGTGGTGCCTACTGCAGTTTCCTACTTTCCTATAAAGCATTGTACTTGCTTCCTTTTCTTAAGCAATGATAGTACTCTTTTCTTTTCAGTGAAGTGTCAATGTCATTGTCCACATACACAAGATTGTGTTTATGAGTCCAAGTCTCAATCTTGGAACCTAATTCACTTGTGTAACAAACAGTGTCTTTGTCTTCTCCATCATGAGTCCACACTTCTCCTTCCATCCACCATAACTCACTGCCATGCTCTAGATCCCGCATGTTTCTCAACAATAACAACAACAACAATAGTCTTTTGCTAAGCACGAATTAGTTGTGACTAAAGCATTACAAGCCATTGAAAACTAGATAAAGTTGTTTGATGGATGGAATCACTTGAAGGCTTATGCAAAGAAATTGAATTTCCTTCAGATACTTGCAAAGAAGATGAGTCAATATTTTGTTTGGCTTGCATTTCATAAATTGAGCTCACACATAAATAGAAACCATACAAAAGGGCCCCCATGGAACGTTTTCAAGAAAGTACTTAAAGAAGAATACTTTATTGAAGATGCACCTTTGGTCACTAAAAGAAATTTCATGGAGTGGGTTGCAAAGCTAACAAAGGGATGGTTGAAAGGTGAGAAGGATCGAAGCTTGCACGCGAGCTATGGCGGGAGAGCAAGAGCAAGAAAGAGAGAGACAAGAAATGGGAACTCCAACAGTCACAATGTGTGACCGGGCCTTCCTTTATTCAAACTGTCACTAAAAGAATAAAGAATAAAGTGACGTGACGGGCGCCCGCCACCTGCAGTGTGCAGTGGCGGGTACTGTCAGTGTAGTAATACACGGGGCGGCACGGCGGAGGCGCCTTTACCCCCAACAACCTCCCACTTAAAGGCGAATCTGCCCTAGTGAGAGAGAAAAGAAAAAGAAAAGACAGTACAAATGTACATAGGTGAGGAAAGGTGACATCTCATCCAACGCCCATCAACCTCCTGAGGAAGGCAAAGCGCTCAGTAGTGAGGCTCTTCGTGAGCAAATCTACAGGATTCTCGTCAGTGGAGATCTTGACAAGGTCAACAGACCTGTCCTCCATGACACCACGTATGAAGTGATACCTCACCTCAATGTGTTTCGTCTTCGCATGGAAGACCGGATTGTTAGCCAACTGAATGGCACTCATAGAATCCGAATGCAGTGTAGGTGTAGCATCAATCCCAAGGTCAGCAACTAGACGGCCTAACCATATGGCCTCCTTGCAAGCCTCAGTGGCTGCAACATACTCGGCCTCAGTGGTAGACAAAGCCGTACACTTCTGAACCCTGGACATCCAAGAGATAGCCCCTCCAGCATAGGTGAATACATAGCCAGAAGTGGACTTCCTACTATCTGCATGTCCTGCATAATCGGAGTTAGTGTACCCCACGACCCCTGTATCCTGGCTGCCATAGCAAATACACATATCTGCTGTGCCCTTCAGGTACCTCATGGTACCCTTCACGGCATCCCAATGTCTGCTGCCAGGTGTAGCCATATAGCGTGCCACAACACCAACTGCATGTGCAATATCTGGACGAGTGGCTATCATGGCATACATCAAACTGCCCACGGCTGATGCATAAGGGATCTTGGCCATCTCGGCCCTCTGCTCATCTGTCTGCGGACAATCGGCCTGTGATACCTTCACATAAGAAGGTAATGGACAGCCAATAGGCTTTACGTCCTGCATGCGGAAGCGCTCAAGGACTTTATGAATGTACTCCCGCTGTGAGAGATACAAAAGTCCCTGATGCCTATCGCGCTTAATGCGCATCCCAAGTATATGTGAGGCCTGTCCCAAATCCTTCATCTCAAAGCTCTTCTTCAGCTGAGATTTAAGAGCATCTAGCTCATCATGAGCTTTCCCTACTATCAGCATATCATCAACATAGAGTACCAAGATAAGCAAACTGCCATCACGGGCTTTCTTCGTGTAAAGACACGGATCCATAGCACTCCTGCTGTAGCCCTGTGACTGCATAAAGGCATCAAACTTATGATACCATTCCCTAGGTGCCTGCTTCAAGCCATACAAGCTCTTCTTCAACTTGCACACTAGGTGCTCCCTGCCAGGTTCTGCAAAGCCCTTAGACTGATCCATATAGATCTCATCATGCAAGTCCCCATGTAGAAAAGCCGTCTTGACATCCATCTGATATAGATCTAAGTCAAGCTGTGCAACCAAAGCCAAGACTAAGCGCAGGGTGGTCATCTTAACCACAGGAGAGAAGACCTCATCAAAGTCCACACCATGTTCCTGCTTAAAACCCTTTGCTACCAATCTAGCCTTGTATGCCGGCTTGGGGTGTCCAGGGGTACTTTTCAGCTTGTACACCCACTTGCATGGCAAAGCCTTCTTGCCCTTAGGCAAGGCAACCAAATCCCAAGTCTCATTCTTATGCAGGGAGTCTATCTCAGACTGCATAGCCCTCTCCCAGGAGTGACTGTCACCCCTGCGCATAGCCTCATCATAAGTGAAAGGCTCTCCTGCATCTGTAACCAAAACATAATGCATAGAGGGCTTAAATCTGTCAGGTGGACGTCTATCTCTAGCAGACCGTCTCATCGCAGGCTCTGCTGCCTGTCTAACTACCTGTCCAACATCCTGGCCCTGTGGAGGAACTGCTGCAGGCTGTACTACTGGCTGTGCTGGAGCTTTAGGCTCCTCCTGAAAGATCACTCTGCGGATCTCAACCACCTTCTCAGGCTGCCTGTGCATCTTGTCTTCATGGAAGACGACATCATGGCTGCGTACTATTTTCCGCGCCTGCGGATCCCATAGGCGATAGCCCATCTCTCCTGACTCACCATAGCCAAGGAATATGCATTTAATGCTCTTTGGATCCAATTTACTCCTCTTGTCCTTGGGCACATGGCAGAATGCCTCACATCCAAAGACACGGAGATGCGCATAAGAGGGTGGCTTACCAACCCAAACTTCCTCTGCAACCTGGAAATCCAATCCACTGGAAGGCGATCGGTTTATGACATGCACTGACGTACTAACTGCCTCAGCCCAAAAACTCGGGGGTAGGCCTGCATGGCTAAGCATAGAGTGCACACACTCCTGAATAGTCCTGTTCATGCGCTCAGCCAAACCATTCTAGGGTGGGGTGTAAGGGGCGGTCAACTGACGCTTAATACCCCTGTCATCACAAAACTGCTCAAAAGCATGCGAGACATATTCTCCCCCATTATCTGTCCTAAGGCATTTCAGCCTATACCCAATCTGGTTCTCAACAAGAGCAAGCCATCTCTGAAAAACTGCCAAGACATCGGACTTCTGCTTTATGGGATAAGCCCACACTTTCCTAGAAAAATCATCAATGAAGGTAACGAAGTACTTCGCGCCACCCATAGACATGCAAGGCATAGGCCCACAAACATCGGAATGCACCAATGCCAAGGGCTCACTCATGCGTGGCCTACCCAATTTCTTATGCGTAGACCTATTCTGCTTACCATAAAGACAATGATCACACGAGTCAAAACATGCATAATCCAAAGGCGGAAGATACTGCAAACCAGATAACATTTTCATTCCTTTCAAAGACATATGCCCCAAACGGGCATGCCAAAGTGATACATGTGGGATAGAGCCCACTGCCAAAACATGGTCTACAGAAGACCCAGATACAACAAGAGGATAGAGGCTGCCAGCCTTGGCGCCTCTAGCAAGCACAAGTCTGCCTTTGGTAATCTTCCAGGCAGAATCCCCAAAACAGACATGAAATCCTGCATCATCCAACTGTCCTACAGACATAAGACTACGCGTAAGCGCAGGTACATGACATACATCCCTGAGCAAAAAGAAACTGCCAGTGGAAAACTGCAACTGAATATCTCCACAGCCCACAATATCAAGAGACCTGTCATCTCCAAGTTTGACTGATCCAGATACAGGACGGTAAGAGTGAAACCACTCACGGTAAGGCGTCACATGGAAGGACGCACCTGAATCCAATAACCAGCACTGTGCATACATACTAGGTGTCTCAGTCAAGTGTGAAGCATCAGAAGAACTAGCTGCAAGTATAAACTCATCACCACCATCGGACTCTTCAGTCTGCGTGACATTAATTTCCTCAATCTTGACGTTGGACTTCGCAGGTACTATGCTGCGATCAGAGGACTTCTCCTGCACTTTATCTTTCCCCTTATCCTTGCGCTTCTCATTGCGCAACTCATGACACTGTGGTCTAATATGGCCCTTTTTCCCACAATGATGACAAGTGACATTTGCATTGCGTCCACGCGACTTACTACGCAACTTGCCACCACGAGATTTAGACCGACCCTTCTGCGAGTCACGGCCTCGGCCATTACCACGGTCATACCTGTCATTCCTGCCTCTAACTGTCAAAGCATGACTACCACGAGAGGCATCCAAGTTTTTGCGATTCACCTCTTCCTGAAGAAGAGCACTCTCAACATCTGCCAATTTTAGAGTAGCACTAGAGGCACAAAGAGCAGTGCGGAATACATCCCATGACTCATTCAGAGTTCCAAGCAAGAAAAGAGGAGTTACTTCCTCTCCAAAGGTGATATCCTGCGAAGTCAGGTTCTTCAGTATAGCATGGAACTGGCTCAAGTGAGCAGACATAGTCGCATTATCCTTCATGCGCAGATCCATAAGCTACTTCAACCAGTACATCTGACTCGCCGGGCTTTTCTTATCATAAAGATTCTTGATCTTATTCCATAGATCCCATGCACTCTGTGCTTCCTCAAATACATTATAATGTACCTGTTCAGTGAGAGACAATACAATCGTGGACTTGCATAGCTCATCAAGTTCAAGCCAGTCGTCAATGTCCATAGTTTCAGGCTGCTCCCCACTCAACCGAAGTGGCTTAATCTGAGATTTCTGCACCAAAACCTGCCATATTTGACTCTTCCAGTAAGAGTAGTTGGTACCATCCAACTTTGTAATGTTAAAGATGGCACTATCATGCGAAGATGACGCCATTATGCAGGCTGGAAATGCCCAAACAGTCCAAAACTGCTTGCTGTTTTACTGCAGAAACTGCCCAAAAATGACCAAAACGGGGTCCAAAGGGTGAGCAAAGTGTACCAAAAGTTGCTGCCCACTTAGTACTAGGTGCGGTACACCAAATCAGGATATTTCAGCATGAAAAGTACACCTCAGTCCACCAATAACTGCTTGCTGTAATAAATTGCAGGTATGCAGTCTAGAGAGCAAACTGTCCCAAAATAGGATCCAATGTCAAGCAAACAATGCTAGGTCCAAAGCCGGCATGAAACGGACATAAGCAAGGCCAATGACAGTGAAAAGAACATGAGCTCAACACCAAGCATGTCAAAATAACATCTGCCAGTGAAAGGCACACCCCCAGACACTCTAGGCAAAGTGTTCCTGTAACTGCCAAAACCTGACACAAATAGGTATCTGCTCAAAGAGAAAGATCCAAATATGAGACTCAGCTCATAAGCATCCTGTGAACCAAGAGTACATCAATGCATATCCATAAAGATCGGAGTATGATCCCAAAGTCTCAATGTGTATGTAGCTGCTCAAGACATAAACTGCTTCAAATACATGTAAGTACTCCAATAGCATGCAACTGTCAAAGGTCAAGAAAGCATGTAAAATGCTCCCACTGGCACAAAAGGCGTACAAAGCGAGCTCAGAAGCTCAAACAACCCAAGAGAAAGCACCAGTGATAAGTGACCATGTCAATGCATCAAGCGCATCCGAGAGAGCATGACATACATGAAGCACCGGTCGTATTAACCATGAAGCAATACATAAGCCCAAATAAGCTCTCGGTCAACTCAATGACATCCAAATAGCAACCAAGATCAGTGATCAAGTAAGCCGGGAATGCTCAAATACATCCAAATCCAAGCTCCAAATGTCGGTATCGCATACACGAACCAAATAGCATATGTCACGAACCAAAGCATGTAATGCAAAAGCCTAACTGTCAAGCAGAGACATGAGGCATAGGCGGTCCACGAGCATGCCGAGTCGGTCCAAATGCCAGTGAAGACGGAGCTAATGCGAAGCTCAAAAGCATCCCATAATCTCATACATATGCTCCAAGTCGTCCCCAAATGTCAGAGATATCATGCCAAAGCTCAAAGCATACATCCGGTATCGGTAGGTAAGTGCCAAAGCATGTAAAGTACCTTCAGCCCACTGTTATTCCAGCATGTATTTACTGTTCTAAACAGTAGATTTCAGCCCCAAATTCAAGCCAAAATCATGGTCAAACCAAATGCATACATCCCCAATACATCCGGGTAGGAAGTAGACCGCATACGGGCATCAAACAAGGTAACCGGAGTAGAGTATAAGCATTAAATGCCAATGCCAAGTGTGGCTGCCCTGTTTCCAGCACTGTATAACAGTAAATAACAGTCCCAAATCAGCCAATATTTCAAGCCAAAATCATGGCATAATCATGTGCATACATTCCCAAGGCACTAGGCATCATGTAGACCGCATACGGGCATCAAATAGCACAACCGGAATGGAGTATAAGCAACAAATGCTAATGCCAATGGTGCTGCCCTGTTTTCAGCCTGTTATGACAGTTTATGACAGTCCCAAATCTGAAGAAATCAGCCCCGAAAGATCAAGACCAATGCCCAAAGCTTTAATGACATCAAACATGAAGTCTATAGCCCTCTTGATCAAGGTAGAGAGCAAGAAGCAATGGCCAAGTGTGGAGCTGAAGTAGATGAGTGCTCACAGCCTGGAAAAAATGATGCAATCTGCCCTGTTGGTGCTGAACTTGCTGCTCCTCCACATGGGCTGAAAAGGGGGTAATGGGGGGCTCAATGATGGCCCAAGGTAGGCACATACCAAGCCATGAAGGCCCAATGCAAAGGGGAGGGAAGATATGAGCTATGGAGCTCAAGAAGAGTGGCTGCCCTTTGTTCCTGCCCTGTTTCAATCTGAGAATACACTCAAATGCCTGCAAATGCTGAAGCAATACCTCAAGGGCAAGGCCCTGATGAAGCTTAAGAAGGCCGGGATGGAGCTCGGGAAGCCGGGGAGAGTCGGGAGCTCAAGAGGTCGGCTATGGCTGCCGGGATGGAGACCCAATGCGTGAAGCGAGTCGATGCGAAGGTCGGGAAGCACCGAGTCGAGCTCGAGCAAGAGAATGCCAAGCTCTGATACCAGTTGAAAGGTGAGAAGGATCGAAGCTTGCACGCGAGCTATGGCGGGAGAGCAAGAGCAAGAAAGAGAGAGACAAGAAATGGGAACTCCAACAGTCACAATGTGTGACGGGGCCTTCCTTTATTCAAACTGTCACTAAAAGAATAAAGAATAAAGTGACGTGACGGGCGCCCGCCACCTGCAGTGTGCAGTGGCGGGTACTGTCAGTGTAGTAATACACGGGGCGGCACGGCGGAGGCGCCTTTACCCCCAACAATGGTTGCCTACAAATTAATTACGTGAGTTTAAATGAAAATATGATTAATTGGATGATCGAGAGCATAAATCTCTAGATTTGAAAAAAGTTGAGCTATTTCTTGAGTTGATAGATCCTACACAATAGGCTCCGTCACAATTGAATACTAGAGTTGAGCCTTGAAGAGCTCTTGGAGGATGAATGCACGAAGCAAGGAATGAAGCAAATGCATGTTGGGTTATGCCTTCATTTTCAAACAAGGCAATTGAGTAAGTAAGCAACTAGTTTCTATAGGAACTCCAGTGAAAGATGATGTGATGGTGACTTGGTACAAGGTGTGTAACTTACAAGTACAACTTGCAAAACTAGAAGAAAAAGGGTGGTTTACAAGACCAAGGACTCAAACTCATTAAGGCTTTGTGCGTATGTGTATTGTGTGATAGCACAAAGCATGAACACATAGATAGCAAGATATATAAGGATGGTTTGGAAAAAAAGTTGGTTTTCTTGAAAGATGGAAATTTTCAAGTATGTGAGATAGGATTACTAAATCCAAACTTTGTGAAGGGTGGTATGCAAAAATTGGTAGATGACATGGCTATGAAAAATAAATATGGTGTAGTTGAAGCTAGAACCTTTGGTTTACAGATTGGAAAGAACCTTCATTGTGTGACTAGGCTTGGCAAGAAAACAAAACTCTAGACCCATGTGATGCATGTTGTAGAGAAAGGAAAGATCCCTGGAGATGGATTGAATAAGGTGGTAATCTTATTTGGGCAAAAACTAGATGGGATACTCCACTAGATTGTTTCTTTGTCTATGCATATCTTACCAAATCCTAGAATATTAAGGCTATTATAGAGGAAAAGAGAAAGAGAGATGATGGTAATACATGTATATCAAACTTGGGTGTGAAGGGGGGGTGGAAGGTGAAGTCTAATCATCCTTCACATCCTATCAAACCTACACCTAAGTTTTCTGAGGATAACTATCTTGCATGAACTACAATACAACATTACACTTCATATGACCCCATATGAATACCAAAAGAACCATGAAAACACATAAAATCCTAAATTTTCCTAAAATCTCACAATTCTTACATTGCGGATTTTCTCAATTTTCATTTTAATTATACAAGTAACAAGAACCAAATGAGAATTTAAATTTTTCAAGCATTAGAAATCATATTCAAATATTCTAGACCATTTTCCATAATATGCACAAAAAAATCATCATAAAATGACAAAATCGAGCACTTATATGTTTAATTTAATAGAAATCTGCATGTATTTCAAAGTCAGGAAACCATTGATACTCTTCCATGGATGCTAATGCATCCCAAACCTTGAATTTATTCTCCATAATACTCCAACATCATCACATGTCCAAAATCTATTGCTTCAACCCATCCCCCTCTCACATAGATTAAGCCGGATGTGAACTTGCTACAATTAATATGATTGTTACTTAACATTCACAAGGAGTTCAAGAAAATCCAACAAATGGATTATGTTGTAGAACTTGTTGATGTCAATTGAGTGGGCAATGAATGGTGGGAACATGTGGAGAAACACTACTCTAGGGTTCAAGCATATGTTGACGGCACCTTGATAGAAAGTGTTGTAGTAGACCCATGCTCGTCCGTAAACATCACAAGTATGGATTTATTAGAGAGGCTTGATTTACCCATTTGACAAGATATTACAATTATTTTAAAAATGGTTAATGACTATTTAAGATAGCTAAAAGAAATAGTCTCTCAAGTATATGTGACAATAATGCATATTGAGTGTGTTCTTGATTTTCATGTTATCTAATTTGCTAGGTGACCAAGCTATCACAGTTGCTACCAGGACGGCAATGGATATTAAACTCTAATTATTTGGTAGACATTCCAATTGGTTAGTTGATCTTTGGGCATGGGTCAATGTAACGTGCCCTCCTATCAGTTGGCCAAGCACGTTTTAGCAGTCCATCGCAAAATGAATCTAAGTGTCACTGCCGAGCACTCCCATGGAATGTTTTGAGAGACCTCGATCCTAGTGGGTTCGGTCGCGAATGTTCGAGGTCTCTTGAGAGCATTTAGCATCAAAGTAATTTTAAAATTTTCATTTTTTATTACAAAGGAGGGGGGTTCTATGCAGCAAGGTAGGGATATTACATCCTCTCCTCCTTAGAGAACTCAAGATGTCCTCATCTCGGAAGAACTGGGGAAGACAAGCATTAATGGGGCTTAAGGCTTGTGGGTTAGGTCCCACCATGCATCTACTACTGGGCTACTCTTAATGACTCAAGTAGCGTAACTCATATTATTGAAATTAACCATAGGTACAAGAGTAGGATTTATTCCAATACGAGTTGTATTACATGTCGATAGAATTTCTAATCATTCTGGAAAGGTGTAGTGGGTTCTAAGCTTTTGTCTTTATCTGATTCCTCTATGTATCCATAGATTGCACTTGCGTAGCCTCGTTTCCTTGGTGGCTCAATGTCTTCTGGACTTAGGTCAGGGCAGTCTACTTGGACATGTCCTAGCTCATTGCAATGGAAGCATTGATGGTAGGGACATCTCCTACGGATGTGGCCCTATCTCTCCATGCGTGTGGCATCTCTTGCCCTGATCTTGAGAATCATCTTTGTCACAATTTCCTAGTTTAAGTTATTGGACGATTGGTTTTTCTCAAAGTAATGCATCTTGCAAGTCCATTGGACACATTGCCTGGTTTAGAGGAGTGTTCAAACCATGGAAAAACTTGGATACTTGTTATGCGATATCCATAGGTGGTGTGTATTTTAGTAGAGTTACAAACTTTGAGTAATAAGCTTCTGTAAGAAGCTTAGAATAAGGAATTAGTGTAAAAAATATTGATAATATGCCATGTCACACTGACATTGGTATATAAGGAGATAAGTTGTAATTTTTCATATCTTTTTGACATATCAATACAATTACAATCTTTCTCTCCCTTCTTTTTCACAGTTTCTATGGCTTCCTCATCTTTCCTGTCTTTCTCTCTCCAAATCTAGTCTTTCTCTCTCCTCGTCACTCTTATTCTTTCTCTCCCTGCAGTCTTTCTCTCTCCTCTGCATTCTTTCTCTCTCCTCTTTCTCTCCCCCTTGGTTTCCTCTCTGACAAGCGGAAAAAACAGTAAGACCTTAATCAAATGCTTATGCTTATGGCCAGCATCTATATGATGATGGTACACTTGGATCAAATGCTTATGCCTATGGACAACATGTATATGCTGATGGTACACACTATGATCTACATGCATCTTATGAATATGAACAACAACAACATGCAAATGAATATGAGCAGTATGCAAGTACATCTGGACAGCATGTTAATGCTTATAAATATGATGTACCATATCATAATGCAGAGTATCATTCCATTGAACCTTGGCAGCAGAATGGTTACTATGGTCAACATGCTTATGCTTATGAGCATCCATCTCTTCAACAACAAGATTTGGATAATGAACAACGTGATCAACAAGAGGATGAGCAAGAAGAAGACCAAGAAGATGTACGAGTCCAAGAAGATGTACAAGAAGTGAACAATGAAGAGCAAGATGTACAAGCTGATGGTATCTTCGTTGATGAATTACATGAGGCACTTGCAGATGAGCAAGATGTACAAGTTGATGGCATCTTCGTTGATAAATCACATGAAACACTTGCAGATGTAGATGGTCATGTTGAAGGTTTTAGACTCTTAGAGAAATCTCATGATGATATTTTTGGGCATTAGTTTACATCAAGGTCTACAACAGCCATTGAACGCATTTGATAATGAGTACCTTGATCATGGTTATGATGACCGGCACATGTCTGATGATGATATAATACATGATTTGGGCATACATGAATATGAAGATGGCATTGTGCTTCCCTATGATCCAGGGGATTATGGATGTGATCACGGATTTGATTATGGGGATACTTCATTGTATCCATTTGATCCGGGTGGATTGGAGTATGTGGTTGAGAGGCATTCTATTCTCTTGGACAATCATTATGATGGAATACCTTTTGATCCAGGAGATTTTGAGCAGGATTTTGCACCTTCATTTCCCACTAACGATCCTCTCCATTACTTAGTATAAACTAGTGCTTTTCCTATTTTTGTAGCCCTTGTATCAGAGTAGTACTCTGTTTCATCTATCCTTTTCTAGTCTTTCAGGTTTGTTTTTTAGGACAAAAACTTTTGGGAAGGGATGGATTGTAAGAAGCTGAGAATAAGGAATTAGTGTAAAAAATGTTGATAATATGCCATGTCACACTCACATTGGTATATAAGGAGATAAGTTGTAATTTTTCATATCTTTTTGACATATCAATACAATTACAATCTTTCTCTCCCTTCTTGTTCACAGCTTCTATGGCTTCCTCATCTTTCCTGTCTTTCTCTCTCCAAATCTAGTCTTTCTCTCTCCTCGTCACTCTTATTCTCTCTCACCCTGCAGTCTTTTTCTCTCCTCTGCAATCTTTCTCTCTCCTCTTTCTCTCTCCCTTGGTTCTCTCTCTGACAGCTTCCAAGGTTAATTCCAGCTACTTGATCTTGAAGAATTCATTCATCTTCAAGGTCTGGTAAGTTGGCAGAAGGTATCGTCTGCGTAAACCATCTTTCAGCTAAGCCCAAGTGACAGCCACTTCCAAAATACCTTGATCTTTGCACCATTGCTCCCACATATCCGAGTTTGGCAAACTAACTTTAGTTTGCCTATCATTGCTTGATTGGAAAAAGTGGTTCCTAAAGCAGAGAAATAATTATCCATCAACTCAATCCATATCTCTGCCTCTCATGCAATGTGTTATCCTTTTCCATCAAAATCGGTTGCCTTAATTTGCTTGAGAAGGAATTTCTTCTCTTGCATGTCAGCATTCGTGGATGCATAAGGTGCCTGACAATCAAGACATACCACTTAGGCTACTCTGTTAAGGATATGTCTATGAACCAAGTGCAGTATGGATCAACTTTGGCTTGGGTAAGTAGGATGTCCAGGACCCGACACTAGAATGCTGTCAGGAGACCTTGACCACCATGAACCCACATTTCAGGTCGATCCTAGTGGGTTCGACCGCGCGAATGTTCCATTGCAAGGCAGAATCAGAAAACCCTAGGTGACAAACCCTGAAACATTCCATGGGAGTGCCGGGCAACGACGGTTATATTCATTTCTCGATGGACCACTAAAACATGCTTGGATAGTCAATAGGCGGGCACGTTATAGTTGGTATCGGAGCAAAACTTTGTAATGATACATGATTGATTTATGTATGGTTCAAAGAGAATGTGAAACAAGAGAGATGTGCCACTCAACATCTCTGCCCACAGGGCATAGTCCCATTCTGGTCCCCTAAAACAACATGAATCAAGTTCTAACTTGATAATACCTAATAATCGTGATCATTGGTAAAACCTTGTGAGAAGCCTTCTAGTTCTCTAGGACCACCCTGCCATAGGATGACCCATTGCGGTTCCACCCACCCACTTCCCTTGATAGCTTTAGTTTTCTAATTAGATCCTATCACATTTATCCCTTCTATCCACCAATAGAAGTCCCCAGTCCAAATCACATGGCACCATAATTTCCATCCATTATCTAGAATAGGATCTTCCAATGCCTCCAAACCTTGGGCTCACGGCAGTCTTTGACTCTGTTCCAAACTAAGCAAGGGATGTCCAGAGCTCCACCTAACCCCCAAGCGACCTAGGAGTGAGACACAACTTCCGTGGTTGGCCTTTTCACCACTCGACCTTCGGCTCGTGAATCGAGAAATGCCCTCTCAAGTTGAAATGCAATGTGACCTTGGAGATGATCCACCCGTGCAAAATATCCTTGCTTAATTAATCCAATTAAGAATCGAGCATAAACAAGGCAATCAGCCTAATATCATCTTCCAAGAAAACATTCCTTTATTCCCATGGCACCTAGTCATCACAAACCCCTGCCATGAATTTACCATCAATCACAAGCACTTGGAATAATCATCCAAATCACATCCCAACAATCAGTTCAATGCAAAAGAATTTAGGACATTGTTTGATGAATCAACAGAAACAATGGTATCCTTTTCCAAACATTGCAAGAATAGTCGTGATAACCTTTCCATCACGTATTTGCTCTCCCCCTTGGGATCAGGAGCGGTTCTATGTAAAATTTACTTAACGTACCCTTATTTTGGCTAAGGCATATGTTAAGGTCTCAAACATTGTACAAGACATAAGTTCTAGTAATCATTTGCAATGTTTGATAGCCCAGCCTTCTTTCCAACAAGTACAAAAGCATCAGTCTTTCCTTCAACTTAGGGTTTCCTAATCCTTGAGCTCCTCGCTTGCCCTAGAGTTGTTGTTGCATCTAGCCAAACCCCGAATAGGATTGATAAAAATAGTCATTGTCAAACGGATCTCAAGGCATCTTATTTTTAATCCTTATGATTGTTGTTTGTGTTAACGCACATAATCAAGATCCCAATGAACTAACAGTTTCGTGATATTAGTGAGAGCTTGGGCAAAGATCTTAGAGTTTTGAGATTGAATTTCCCCTAGGCTAGATTACTTACCATGCAATTTGTCAAGCATGCAATATACTTTCAATGTGGTGAAATACCTATCTATTACTTTCACAAAAAAGGAGAGTCAACAATACCTTGAAATGCTATTATGCTATGTGCAAGCTTGTCACATAGCATCTAAATACAATTAACTTCTCTTGATATCCATGCTTTGCAACTCCATCTTTCAAATGTATGAGATGAAACCCATCCCTTTCCATGACCAATTCTCATGCGGCATCTAATGTACTTCATGTGAGAATCGAAACAAGCATCCATTAATTTGAAAATATATTACTTACGGCCGGTATCACAGTTGGATTAGCAGTGATGCCCTTGCCTGAGGCTTTGTTGCTCTTTGAGGGTTTTCCATCTATGTGTGAAAATTTTTGCTTGGGTGCCATCCCCAATCTTCTTCTCTTTTAGATGCACTTCACACAAGACTTCCGCGCCTTGTACTCGATTAGTGAGGGCCGATTGGGGAGCGAAATGAGCTTGCAATTGAAAGGTAATCTCGGGAAAATGGGGTGTGGTTTCATGGGCAATGGGAGAAGAAAGGACATGTGTGGACACCCTCTAAGGAGGAGAAGAGAAGGAGATCCTTCACAAGGTTTCTCTCTCTCTCTCTCTCTCTCTCTCTCTCTCTCTCTCTCTCTCTCTCTCTCTCTCTCTCTCTCTCTCTCTCTCTCTCTCTCTCTCTCTTCTTCTTCTTCTTATTCTTCTTCTCTCCCTTCTCACCTCTCTTCTTTCTCTCCCTCTTTCTCTCTCTCACCCTCTCTCTCTCTTTTTGGCAGCAAGGGGGCTCCCTCTTTCTCTCATGGTAGCAAAAGGGGGGGCAAAGAAGTAGTGTCACCTGTCCTTCTTTACGATGGGGGGGGAAGATTTTATAGGTGGTAAGGGGGGTATTATTGGGGGGGCATATGGAAGAGGTGTGGTGGTGGTCTTTCCCCACCCACCACCTGTCATAAGCATGGCAACTCGAGAGGAGGGGAGAAGGTAATAGGCCCATAGCCTCTCTCCATCATCGTCATCATCGCCTTCTTCCCCTTTACGTCAACATGTTCTTCGTCTCATTGTCATCACTCACGTCAACTTCCTTGTTTGGCGTCGTTTTCCTTCTTTCCATTGACATCATTCTCTCTCCTTGCCACCTCAACTTCTTCTTTCTCCCCTCGCCACTTGTTGTCGATGGTGGGGGGGAAATGAATTAAAAAATTTTCCTTTTTAATTACAAAGGGGGGGGGTTCTATCCAGTGAGGTGGGGATATTACAGTAAAGGAGAGCGCTTTTAAATTTTTACCCTAAATGCCAACTGAATGAAAGGGCACCACCTCCCACTACATAATAGGAGGTACTTAAGGGCACCTCTACCATGGGAGCTTTAAGCTCCAATGAGTTTGATGAGGATTCCACAATAGAGAAGGTCTATAAAGTGTGTTTGAATGAGCCAATAGGGGCAAAATATTGAATATGTGATGCCAATGTAATAGAGTGGGATCTTGGGACTCCTAATGATCCCCGTCCAATATATTATCTAATTAGGAGCATGTAAACTATGTATTACTTCTATAGGAGTTTAGGAATATATTCACGTGGAGCTATGATGAATTGAAAGGAATTCCCCCCTCTATTGCCATGCATACAATCCCATTGAAAGAAGGTAGTAATCCAATAAGGAAAAAGGTTAGACAAATGCATTTTGAGCTAAGAGAGTTTCTTTTTAAGGAATTGATGCAGCTAAGGAAGGTAAGTGTGATCTTTCCTATTGAACAAATATTATGTACTGGTTGTGATAAGAAAGAAGAAGAACAATCAAATTTTCATGTGTAGATGTTAAGGAGTTAAAAAAGCAGATAGGAAAGGACTATTACCCTTTGCTCTTTATTGACTAGACTTTAGATCAGTTGGTAGGGCGAGAAATGTACTCCTTCACGGATTTCTTTATGTGCTATAATCAGATGGCCATAGCTGATGAGGATAACTTGAAAACAACATTCATTACAATCTTTAGTGTCTTTGCATACCATGTCATGGCTTCTGGTTTATGCAATGCTTCTAGGTCTTGGAAAAGGATAGCTCACAAGGTGTTTGCCGATATCTCCCTTGAAGAACTTAAGGTTTTTATAGATGATTTGGGAGCGGCTATCACAACCCGTGATAGACAACTCATTGTTCTACATAAGTTCTTTGAGCGTTGTTGAAAGTATTGCATAGTATTAAATCCTCAAAAGTGTATATTGGGGGTTCCTTACAGCTTATTATTGGGCCATGTTATGAGTGTGGCTGGCATTGCCACTGATCTTGAGAAAGTAACTATTATTATGGCCATGAGCTAACCCACCAACCTTAGAGAGATTCACAGCTTTATTTCATCTATGGACTTTATCATCAATTTATTAATGCATTGGCCAAGTTCTCATCACCTTTGATGAATCTACTAGCGCACGACCATATTTTTGAATCGGGATGTTAAGATGGAATCATCCAAAATTCCAGTCTTAAAAGCTCCAAAAAGAGGTGAGGTTTTCTATATTTTTATAGCTACAAGGCATAGTATCAGTTGTTTCCTATCACCAATTTGGGATGCGCAACGTTACCATCCGATCACTTATGCAAACCAAAAATTAGGCTTTTTGAAGCGTCACTTTTGTTATTTAGGAAAAGGATGTTTAGCTATGGTGTTCACCATCAAGAAGTTTAGGCCTTACATTATCTATGAGAAGGTGGGGTTTTTCACCAAGGTTGAGGGTCTACAATTATTGTTACAAACTTTAACCCCATGATCACATAGCCAAGTGGTTAATCTCTTTTCAAGAGTTTTACTATGAGATTCAAGGTAAGCCACTAAAATTATAGGGAATTATTGAATGTTTAGTAGATTTTGGTGAGCCTAAGGAAGAGTGGGCTGATATTAGTGACTATGAGAAGCTATGCAAGATTAATGCAGCGTCAATCCCGTCATGGTATGCATCTATTTCTATCTTTAGTGGTGCCTAACCGTATTATATATGTATCAAAGTATTTTTCATGCTCTCTTTTGCCCTCTAGCCCTTTCAAATCACTACTATCCCATGAAAACTTAATCTACTCCATTTCCTCTAATGCTTTATTGGAACCACTTAGGGACATAAGCAATTGTAAGAGAAAGTTGGGTTTGCATGTGTGTGTAGATGAAGAGTATGCTATTACAAAGTCCCCAAATAGTAAGCATGGGCAAGAAGCAACAACTGCTTCCCAATATTGTTTAGAGGGAAAGAAAAATATTGATCTTTGGATGGATGGTTTCTTATATCCGAATGATTCTAGCACTAAGCTAAATCCACCTTTCAATTCCACTTTTTCATTGCTTACATTTGTTGGGGATGGTAAAAATGGTCTACTAGGTTATTGCAAACACTTAGATGGAAATATTCATATGCATCAATATTATCAACCAATGTTATATAACACTCATCAATATTTATTACAATCCCACTATTCTTTAAATGTGTTGCAAAAGTTCTACAAGTTCAACAAATCAAAGTGTAGAAGCTTGAAGAAGATTTGAAGCAATATAAAGATAAGGAACAAGACATGACAATGGGCCCACAAAGAAATTCAACCTTGGAGGAGGAAAATGCTTCATTAAAATTGCTTTTGGAGAAATGGATAAGAATAAGAACATTGTAGAAGCAAATGTGCAAGCAAACTCCCATGGACTGTAAGGAAAAAAAACACTGATTACTTCTAGTGCTATCACTATCCTTGAATGGTGGAGCACCGAAAAGACATGTACAAGTATTAAGGTTTGTTATTTTCTATTCAAGGAAAATATAAATCTACCTTATTTCCTATATATATATATATATATATATATATATATATATATATATATATATATATATATATATATATATATATATATATAAGGACTTTTCTCAATGATGCTAGAGGCCAAGGTAAGGGTCAGCAAAAATAAAGCATCTAAAGACATTCTTAAAATGCATGCATTTGATTGGATTTTTGAGAGACCCTTGACATTAATCCCTCTAGCTTCCTACTTTGAATGAGGTTCTTATATATATTTGTAATATTTTTTTTGTAGAAGCAGTTCAAATAGCATGTGGTATAGTCAAGGTTAGTCAACAAGGCTATGAGACCATATACAATATTGTAGCAACTCTAGTGGCTCATAGCAAAGTAAAGCACATGATTTTGTCTCGTTGATTTTGGCGCAGAGCTATAAGTCAGAGCATGAAATATATCCATTGCTGATACTGTTAATTACGCAGATCTAGAGCATGGCAGGAGCTATGGAGGATGGAAGATGAAGACAAGAATCATGTTGACATAGACAAGGAGAGACCAACTATTACATAAGTGAATTAGGTTCCAAGATGGAAGCTTGGACTCATAAAGACAATCTTGTGTAATGGACTGGCAAGGACAGGACACTTAACTGAAAGCACAAAGCATCATGAAATTGTATTCATTCTATATGAAAGTGATAGTCAAGTACAATGTTATATAGAAGTTGGATGGTTCTACTCAGCACCACTGTGCTTATGGGATTCAGGATGCTTGCGTGTCCTTAGCCCGGAAATGCCTCATACAAAGAGGCCATAGTAGGTGTAATTGCAAATATCTCAAGACCCCTCCTCAATCACAACTAGAAGTACAAAGTGTGTAGAGGCTTTAGTGAGAGAAACACCTGCAAAGTGTAGGCACACCATAAACATGGCAAAGCACCAGAGGCTGTCGCAGAAAAGGCTAAGTGTGGGCACCACAAACATGGTGGACATCTAGAGGCTATAACAGGGGCCTCACAAAGTGTACAAAGGCTGTGATACAAGGCTACATGAGGAGTTTACAGGCTTATGACAAAAACATTTTGGGCTAGGCACTACAAGGCTAAAAAAATCAGTAAAAATTTGGGTCAAGGATCGTGAGGCCCTTACAGTTTTCAGCATTTCTTTTGACATAGATCTTTTGTTCATTGTAGGTCTTCTTGTTGATGTCGATGTAGTCCAATTTACTCTTTTTAATCCGGTACTTGTTCTTCACTTTAATCGTTTGGTCCTCTTCTTCTAGGTCCTCCTGGTCTGCTTCTTCATTGACTTTGCTTGCAACATCTTTGAGTTTGCTCTTCTAGTTGTCCCCCTCAAGCAAAAATATCATCTTTGTTAGCCTTTGCATGATGTCCAAGGTGGTAGAAATGTCTTCAAAATCTTCAAATGGATTCATTGATTGCTCTTTGGTGTAGGCAGCTCCATTTCCTCTTGCAGGTAGAGTAAGAACATCTTCTATGTCGTGTAGATAAGCAACACAAGTCATGTTACTCTTCATGAAGTGTATCCACATAGAAATCTTCTTGATTTTCATTGATATGACTAAGAATGAGCTTCAAATCCAAGATAAATCAGTAAGAGTGGTGTACTTAAGTGTATAAGAAGATTAGTGTCAAATAACACGTGATAAGTATCAATAGATACTTTCTTGAAGAGCCTGATGTTGATGCTTGGCCAAAAAAAAAACTTCAACAATATTCTCCTCCTTGGTTTGATGTTGGAACCTTCAAATCTGAGTGATACTAGCCTTATCTGAGTGAAAGGAGACAGAAAATGAAGTAGAAGAGATGCTTGAAGTTGAAATGGCTATGGAGTCACAGTTAGGGTTTTTGACCCAGGCCTGGTTTTTTTCAGATTTCAGAAGCTATACTTGATCATTTTTGAAATTTTTTTAATAAAAATGAAGCTCTCTTCATGCTCTATAAAATCCCTATGATAATCATCTAGATCAATGCAGACTCATCATACACAGAGCAAACGAATGTAGGCAAGCACAATCTTGGACAGTAATGACGAAATTTCATAATGTCGGAGCAAAGAGTGACCAATGTCGTTGTTGTTGGTGCTGGGATGAAGCACCTTGACCAAAGGAATGATCCTCTAGAAGAGAGCATGAGGAGATATGCTTAGTATTGGGAGATCCAGGGACTCCAATCAGGGTATGTCCTGCAGGTCACAGATTTAGGCTATGGCAGTGACTAAGAGTTTGAGCAATGATGAAGCTATTGGCTACCAATGTTAGGCACTGAGGTGCCACAGAGAAGCTTTATGAGTAGGAGAAGAAGTTCATAGAAGGAATCGTAGTGAGATATGACCTATGGAGAGAGATCCAAGAGTTCAAAGTAGAGAGGGTGCAGTCTAGCTATGGCTACCAAGGAAGGTCAAGTAGAGATGGAGGTGAGAAATGGAACCATGAGCTAGACTTGAGCTGACCTGAGGTTAAGAGGGACTAAGAGAGTAGAGAAGGGAGTTATGCCTTGCCCGACTGGGCTCTGATACCATGTTGAGAAACACGTAGATCTAGAGCATGGCAGGAGCTATGGAGGATGGAAGATGAAGACAAGAATCATGTTGACATAGACAAGGAGAGACCAACTGTTACACAAGTGAATTAGGTTCCAATATGGAAGCTTGGACTCATAAAGACAATCTTGTGTAATGGATTGACAAAGACAAGACACTTAACTAAAAATACAAAGCATCATGACATTGTATTCATTCTATATGAAAGTGATAGTCAAGTACAATGTTATATAGAAGCTCGATGGGTCTACTCAACACCATTGTGCTTATGAGATTCAGGATGCTTGCATGTCATAAGCCCAGAACTACCTCATACAAAGAGGCCATAGTGGGTGTGATTGCAAATATCTCAACAGATACAATAAGGAAATATTTTTTAATCACCGACAAAATGAAAGTGGAGGGAACTAAAGTTGGAAAGATTTTTTATGACTATGATGACTTCACTAATATTTTTGTTGACCTGGTTAAGTTACAATGTGCCATGGCTCATTTCTACAATGTGAAATGCTTGGAAAGCATTGACTTGTCCTAATCTAACATTATGGACTCAATAGAATACACTTGTTTCTCTTAAGTTTGTACCAACTATGATTGCCAAGTTTTTTTCAACCATGGAGTTTATTATCAAGCTTAATGAAAGCTAAGTCATAAAGGGATGCAAGTAAGGTTTGGTGGCTAGTAGTAGCCGAAGTGCCCAAGAGACCCATAATGTTCTCTCTTGGATCTTTCAACGTACTCCATATTCAGATATAATTTCCAAGCAAACAAGTGGGGAGAAGCTCTATGTGGAAGGAGTCAGAGAATTCAATGTTAATTAGCACTTGCGTGGCAATCTCAAGACTCCAAGGTGTATGTTTAGTTGTGACACTAAGGCACTAGCATCATTGCCTTGTCCATTTTTCAAGGAAACAAACAATTCTTTTGAGGCTGTAGATAATGTTGCATGAAAGGGAGGAGCATTGTCCTACAATAGAAAGGTGCTACCAAATAGGTCACATCTTGACAAGAATTAAAAAGCTATATTTTTAATTAACATTGAGAATGTCCATTTCTGCACTTTGCCTTGCCTCATGCATATATTTGACAAGTTATTGAAGTTGCATATCAATTATGTATACACAATGAAGCCTCTCTCCAGACATGAATCAGCTTATTGAAAAAGTCGAGGAGCTTTTAAATTCATTAGGTGTTCATGGAAGCAAGGTGAAGATTAAAAAGGACCAGGTCTAACTTATAACATAGCATTAAAAATATCAATGAATGGAATGAAGGAAGATAAATTCCTAAGCAATATAACTGGCAAGCTATCAAAGCTAAAGTGGAAGCTATGGAAAGATTTATGCGAATACAATACAAACTTGGAAATAGACCCTAGTCTTAAGAATGTCTCTGGCTAGAATTAGTTTGATAAGCTAGTGTGTATATTTCTAAAATCATTAACAAATTGTTCCATTCAAGTTAAATTTCATACAGTAGTCAATGATTTTACAAAGATAGTTGTCAATGCATTGGAAGAAACCAACATCACCCACTATATGATACACCTTTAACTCTACTACTTGTATGTTCTTTAGTATTTAGATGATATGTTGATGCTTAAAATCTAATGCCAATGCTCCATACCTTTGCAACACATATTATATACTTATGGATCATATTTTTTGGAGAAACATGGGTCTTTGAAAATATGGAGCATCCAAGGTATGAAAAAGTTTTATTACCATGCTCTAGTGCATATGTCAAGAACACTTGTTATAAAGGTGGTCGTGTCAAGAAAAGATACCTTGTAGAAATATTTGATTAGTTTTATAGATGCACCTTCTCTCACTCCATCACATTGGGGAATGGTAAGGCTACTACATGGGATAAAACTCTCAAGCAAAAAATGCACACACGTAATAAGAAAAAGTGGTGAAACACATATGTAGTGAATACAAATGCAGCATGTTGTGTGTGTGTGTGTGTGTGTGTGTGTGTGTAAAACCATGTGTAAATCCCCTATTACTAAATTGATTGCTTATTACCCATTCTCTAATTAGTAAATTTATGTCAATAAATTAATTACTCACTTTTCTTTAAGTGTTGATGATGATCTAGCATGGCCATGAGACCATTTAGAGACCAATATTCTTAGTGCATCACTTAATGGGGTGATCAAAGCACTATGACGAGGATATCTAGTACATGTAGTACAAGTTATGAAGGGGGAAGGAAGTGTCTGCCAAGTGTAAGAGTGTACATAAGAACCAAGGAGTTACACATAAATGAATATGGATTGAGTTCTAAGAAGAGAAACTACATTAGCATTGTGTATATGTATTTATGTGTGCATCCGGGACGCTTGGGAATGTTTACTTTTGTGTAATGAGCATTGCATTCATTTGGGGTCATCCTCTCCCTTATAAGTCAAGGTTTAAAGTCTTTTCTCTCTTAATGAATTAAGGAGAGGTAATTCTTTCACTAGGAAAAATGAGAGAGGTAATTCTCTCACTAAGAAAGACGAGAGACGTGAAACTATGAGAAGAGAAGTGATTTTCTCTTTCTAAGGTCTAAGATGACATAAGCTTTTTTGTGGAAGCCAATCTTAAGGTTGAGGCCCAAGGCAATCTAATGAACTCTCCTTATCTATGGCTCAAGGTGATTGCACGGACCATAAGTTAAAATAGAGTTTAAAAAGCTACTTTTCTTAAAATAGACATGGTGAATCCATGTTTAAAATATCTCGCAATAGAAATCCAATCTCTAAAAATGGCCTATGTAGGTTATCAAAAATAGCAAGATCTACAACTTTTGTGATGGAAGTTTTCCATTCGAGCAACGCACAAAGAGATATTCCAAAATTGGTGCTATAGAGTAGGTCCTAGAACAACCACATCTTGCATGAAGATCAACCTTTCCAATCTTGGCACTCAAGTCTCTCTCCAAGAAGAGAAGCTCTTGGATCCTATAAAAGGGAGACTCTCCTTGGGTGTGGAGAAGGTAAAGGATGCATCACTTTGCATGCATGAAAGAGGAGGAAAGAAGGTGGTTCGAGTCTTACAAAGTCTAGCGAAAGCTCTGCTGAAATCAAGCACCAAGAAGAGATCCCTACACATATTGTGTACAAGAGAATAAGAGAAATCAAGAAGATCAAAGGAGCCAACTTTTGAGTTGTGCAAGTGCTCATATTGTGTAGGAGAGAATGTGTAGGAGACAAGGAGAGACTCAAGAAGGATCAAAAGGTGACAACTTCCAAGTTATGCAAGTGTTAGCCGGTTGTATACCATGCAAGGAACTGTGATCTTGTTCCCAAGATCTACAAGCTAAGAAATGGTTTATGTGTAATAGAGGAGCTTTCTCCTTGTCAATAATATAACTCCACAAGGGGGGGATTGGCCCATCTTCCGGTCCCTAGTGTGTTTTCAATCTCTCTCTCTCTCTCTCTCTCTCTCTCTCTCTCATTTGTTCTCTCCTTGCACCAGCATAATATTCACCATATATCTTTTAAGTATATAAGAAGGCCGAGCGTGTACCTTGGATCTTATAACAATGGTATCAGAGCAAGTCTCTTTGCTTTTCTCAAAGTGAAGGCGATCCTGGCAAGAAGAAGGTAAAGATGGAAATTGATGAAGTGCCTACAAGTGAGAAATTACAGGCTCAATTGACAAAGTATCATAGCTTGTTTGAGATTTTCAAAGTACATCAATTGATTGACATCTTAAGGGTAAGTGAAGAACCGACTTATAAAGGACCAAATCCTCCAAAAGATGGTGATACTAGAGGAAACACCATTGCACCAATTGATGGTGAAGGTGCAAAGCATCCAATTGCTGAGAAGCTTCCTAGAAGGAAGTAGAACTCTCAGGTCAAGAAGAGTAAAAAGACCTCACCTCAAGTGAGGCAGATAAGGAGGAAGTCATCTCCCTCAACAACTAGCTACTCCCCTAATTACTCAAGTTCCTCCTCCTCCTTGTCATCTTCTAGTTCCTACTCTCTTGGTTCTAAGTCTCGTGCAATCCACAAATGGACAAAGAGGGACCACAAGAGGAGCAAGCTTAAGAAGACTAAGACTTTCAATTCTGGGGATAAGGACATAAAGTTTGACTCTTTCTCCGATAAGAGAGATCCTTCTAAGGCGTTAGCCTTTGTCATGCAATTTGAAGTTTCTTTTTCTTATGGTAATTTCTCAAAAAATTCCAAGCTCAGGCATGTAGGTATGCATTTGAAAGATACTGCTAGCAATTGGTGGTTGACTCTCATTTTGGAGGGAAGGAAACCTATAACTTGGAAAAAGTTCAAGAAGAATTTTTATGCTCAGTTCTTGTCTCCTGATTTTGAGAATTATGTCAAGAAGGAGTGGGATTGGCTAGGCCAGAAAGAGCATGAGAAGGTCACTAGTTATGTGGACAAGTTTTGGTCTACTCTTCTCAAGGTTACTCCTTTCATGGAGATTAGCAATGAAGAGAAGAAAAGAAAGTTTGAAGTTGTCCTACTCCCTCATTTACACAGAACCATGAAGGTGTATCCACATGAAACCTTATCTCGCATGATGAAGTCTGCCATCATAGTTGAAATTTTGCATACACCTCGTACATCTCAAAAGTTGGAAATGAGTTCTTATAGAGCTAGACATGACCAGCTCTATGATCAATCAAGAGAAGGACTAATCGAAGAAGAACTACCTCTACCCATGACCAATATTCAAAGTCAAAGGGTAATAAGAAGAAGCGCAAGTATCTCTCACACTCTAAGATATAAAAGTACAAAGAGGAAGGAAGGTGCTTTCTTTGTGGTGGGTTAGGGCATATGAAGCTGATTGTCCTCACAAAAGGAAGGAAGCAAATGTGATTAAAGATCCTCCTCCGCCATCCTCAAATTCTATTTCAGATGTGCAAGCTAACACTCATTCAAATGAGAAGAAGAGACAACTCTTAAAGAGTTGGGGGACACTCAATAATCAACTAATCCAAGGTCCACATATAATTTTTTGTCAGCAAATACTGTTGAAAGGCTACAAATTTCACCGGATCAATTGGAAACACCAATTGGATCAAGTTGGGCATTTGAATGACTTACAACCAATTCTACTCCTGTCCAGGGGAAGTTGAATCTTAGAATTGGGGATTACCGCGACCAAGAATCTTTTCTACTTGCACCCATTGGTAACTGTGATGTTATCTTAGGTATTCCTTGGCATTACAAGATTAGACCTCCTCCCAATTTTGTTAAGAAGACCCTTGCATTTCAATTCAAGGGTCAAAACATAGTATGCATTACTGATGCTGCAGTTTGGCCTGTGCCAATGGTTAGTCATGTTAGCATTCCTTAAAAAATGAAGAAAGTTATTTCTGCATACATAATTTTTGTGAGAGAGTCAAAAGAAGCTAATGATTCAAGGGCACTTGATGCCTCTAATGAACACACAATACCAATTAATGCTTCTTTGTCTCACACTTTAAAAGAACCCCTCTCTTTAATTGATCAAACCAGATATGATTTTGTTAAACAATATGAAGATTGTTTTGGTGATTCACTCCCACGAGAGTTACCTCTCCTAAGCACCCAGAAGATCACACAATTGATCTTATCCTAGGCAGTTCACCACCTAACCAACCGCCTTACCGAGAAAGTGCAAGTTAGCAAGAGGAGATCCTAAAACAAGTAAACAAACTATTAGAAAAAGGGTTAGTTCATCAACCTAGATCTTCTCCATACTGCTCTCCAGTCTTGCTTGTTTAAAAGAAAGACAGGTCTTTCCGTATGTGCATAGACTACAGATCTTTGAACAAGATCACAATCAAGAATCGTTTTCCTATCCCAAGGATAGATGATATCTTGGATAAGTTGCAAGGGGCTAGTATCTTTAGTCACATTGATCTCAAGAGTAGCTATCACCAGATATGGACACCACCTGAAGATGTTCATAAGACAGCTTTTCGTACAACGTTTGGACTATACAAGTTCTGAGTCATGCCATTTGGTTTGACTATTGAACTCGCCACATTCAATCGAATGATGGAGAGAGTTTTCAAACCTCACTTAAAGTTCACAGGTGTCTTCTTTGATGATATTCTAATATTTTCATGGTCTGAAGAAGAGCATAGAAAACATCTATCTATTGTTTTCAAGAGCTTCGCAAGCATAGACTATAGGTCAATGCTAAGAAGAGTGAATTTTCCCTTTCAGAAATCCATTACTTGGGCCATATTGTTTCTCAAAATTTGGTGAGAATGGATCTTGAGAATATTGGAGCCATTGTTGAATGGCCTACGTCTACTTTTGTACATGAAGTTAGAAGTTTCTTGGGCCTATGTTCATACTACAAGAGGTTCATACGAGGTTTTACATATGTTGCATCTCCTCTACATGATCTTACTAAAAAGCGAATGCCTTTTCATTGGGGATCAAGGCAACTACAAGCCTTTGAAAGAATTAAGTTTCTTGTGACTCAAGAACCAGTTCTCATAGTTCCAAATCTTTAAAAACCTTTTGAAGTTCACTGCAATGCTTCTAGGGTTTGCATTGGAGTTGTGCTTAACCAAGAGCATCATGCAGTAGCATTTGAGAGTTGATGCCTCAAGGATCAAGAGCTACATGCTCTAGGATATAAGAAAGAGCTTATGGCGGTGGTACATGCTCTTCAAGTATGGAAACACTATTTACTTGGTGTAGATTTTGTTATTAAAACAAATCACCAAAGTCTAAGATACTTCCTCACTCAGAAGAAGCTCTTAGAGAAACAGATGCATTGGGAAAATATCTTATCTATGTTTCACTTTCAATTCCTTCACACATCTGGAACTAAGAATGTGGTAGCAGATGCTCTATCACAGTGACCTCGAGTGAATGCAGTCACAACTATTTACCATAGCAAGTTCATGGATTTATCCAAAATGTATGAAACTGATTCCAACTTCTCAACCATATGGGATCACCAGGTCAATTGATTACACCTTACTCAATTTGAGATGGTTATTTGTATCATCATCAAGCAATTTGTATAGCATTACCATTGCAACACAAGGTAGTGGATGAAGCACATGCATCTCCATATGCTAGCCATAGGGATATTCTACCCACTACTCAAGCATTGGAAAGATATTTCTTTTGGCCCACTCTTAGAGCTGACATTGAAAGATATGTCTGTGAGTGAAAGATATGCCAAAAATTAAAGTATGACATGCATAAACTACTTGGTCTACTAAAGCCATTACCTATTCCCAATGAGCCTTGGGAAAGTATAACCATGGACTTTATCATGGAGCTTCCTCGTACACAAGCAAGCAACGATGCAATCTGGACTATCATTGATAGATTCAATAAGCAAGCACACTTTATACATGTGCAAAAGACAATCAAAGCCAATCATATGGCTAAGCTATTCATTGCTTATATTTTCAAGCATCATGGCATGCCTAAGTCCATTATAAGTAATCGAGATCCCTGCATGACTAGCCTCTTTTGGTAAGCTCTCTTCGAAAACCTTGGGACTCAGTTAAAGTTTTCATCCTCTTATTTTCCTCAAACGGATGGGCAGAGTGAAATTGCTAATTCTATTGTTCTGGACCTTTTGAGATCCTATGTCTTTGATAATCAAAGAGAATGGGAAAATTATTTTCCTTTAGCAGAGTTTGCATACAATAACACGGTGCACTCTAGTACTGGTAAGGCACCCTTTGAGATTTGAGATCATCTATGGTAAGCCTCATTTACCACCCATTCTTCTTACAAGGGATAAGATATTTGAAGGAGATGAGTTTGTTAGAGACGTTGATACAGCTTTCACTCAAGTAAAAGCTATTATCTAAAGGACACAAGAGAAGCATAAACGTGAAGCTAATAAGCATTGTCATAAGTTAGATCTCAAGTTGGGACAGTATGTTCTTCTTAAGTTTGAGAAGGCTCGCTTTGAAGAAGCAGAAAGGTCAAAAGGGTAAAGTAGTGAAGCTTTCTAATCGCTATTACGGTCATTTTAAGATCACAGATAAGATAAACTATGTGACTTTTTGTTTAGATCTACCAAGTCATTGGAACATTCATAATGCTTTCCATATAAGTCTACTACGTCCCTATATTGGAGAACCACCAATGGAACCAATCAGGGAAGATGTACCAGGCATAGAAGAAACAAAAGAATTCCATGTGCCTGAAAGAATTTTACACCATCAAGACAATACTCTAAGGTCATGTAAGATATTATGAAAGTATTTGGTTAAGTTTAAGAATTATCCCCCATTGGACGCTCACTTTATGACTGAGAGAGAACTACAAGACTTTCCGAATCTTCTCAAGGAGTATGTATCCCCTCTACAGTTGAGATCAACTCTTTAGAAGCCAGAGGGATGTTACTAAATTGATTACTTATTACACATTCTCTAATTAGTAAATTTATATCAATAACTTAATAGCTCGCTTTTCTTTAAGTGTTGATGATGATCTAGCATGGCCATGAGATCATTTATAGACCAGTATTCATAGTGCATCACTTAATGGGGTGATCAGAGCACATGATGGGGATATCTGGTACATGCAGTACAAGTTATAAAGGGGAAAGGAAGTGTCTACCAAGTGTAAGAGTGTACACATAAATCAAGGAGTTACACATAAATGAAGATGGATTGAGTTCTAAGAAGAGGAATTGCATTAGCATTGTGTATATATATTTATGTGTGCATCCAGGGATGCCTGGGAACATTTACTTGTGTGTAATGAGCATTGCATTCATTGGGGGTCATCCTCTCCCTTACAAGTCAAGGTTGGTCTTTTCTCTCTTAATAAATGTAATGAAAGAGACCTAACTAGCCTAACTAAGGGAGAGAAGAGAGATAAGGACTGCAGAAGAAGAAGAAGAAGAGGAGAGAGAAAGACAGGGAAAAGAGAGAGAAAGAGAGGAAAGGGAGGAAGAAGAAGAAGAAGAAGAAGAAGAAGCCATGAAAGCTTGTGAAGGTGAAAAGAGAGATTCTTGATAATTATGTGGTACCTCAAAATACCCTCTTACACCTTATATGCCGTCAGTGTGACTGGTATGTTCCCATGCCATGTGCCCGTGATCCCCACTCATTACAAACCATCCCATCTCATAAAGTTTTTGTCCTCACAAACAAGGGATGTTATCCCTTAGGGGTCTGCTATAGGAAATCAACCATAACTTTGTGTAAGAAACTCCGAACGAAACAAGTGAGGTTTCGTTACAGAGCCCACAGGGTGTAATTTCAGCTCATGTGGGTGAGGGGGGGCTGCAAATAGGCCAGAACCAAAACTGTTGCAAAATAGATGGCTGTCCAGAAGTAACTAGTTGGCTGTCCAAGATAGTATGGCTGGAGAAAAACAGCCATAACTTCCTCTAGGAAACCCCGATCGAGGCAAATAAGGTGTCGGCGCGGAGCCCTTGAGGTGTACTTTCAGCCCATGTATGGGAAATGGGGCTGAGAATGGGTCAGGACCAAAATTGGTGCAAAACAATTGGTTGTCCAGACGCAGACTGCAGCCCCCCAAAACAGGTGTCATGGTTAAGTTCTAGCCAATACGGCCTCCTTGAGGTGTGGAAACTCATCCAAGATAGATGCTGGGTGCCAAGAAGCTTCCTTTGTTGGTAGGCCTTGCCATTTGATCAGGTATTCATGGATAGAATGGGTGCATAGTTGCTTTTCACGTCCCAATGACTACTTCAGGAATATACTGAATAAGGCCCTCCTCATCTATGGGGGGAAGCTCCTCTACATGATCTTTGGGAGTGCCATTAAAAGGTTTCAATTGGTTCACATGGAAGACATTATGGATTTTAGTAGTGGGAGGGAGTTGGAGATGGTAGGCCAATTCCTCGACCTTCTTAATGATTGCGTAGGGCCCATAGTAATGGTATGCCAACTTATTGCAAGAACCGTCCTTTTAGTGTAGCATAACGGGACTTGGGGACCTTGAGGAGTACCAATTCACCCTCTTAAAATTCAAGGGGTCTTCTTTTTGCATCAGCATGGAGCTTCATGTGCTCTTGAGCCCTTTTGAGATTTGCCTTGCATTGTTGAAGTAAAGCTTGCATGCGGTCCAACTCTTCTTTTCCAAGGGGGTTGAGCTTTTCATTGAAGATCACGGTGGGGAGGGGCACCCGATAACCATACAATGCTTCAAAGGAGGAGACCAATGCTCAAATGAGTGGAGTTGTTGTAAGAAAATTCAGCCAAATGCAGCCATACGTCCCACAAATTCTGCACATCATGACAAAAATATCGCAAATAAGTCTCAAGCCACTTGTTGACTCGCTCAGTCTACTCATCCATTTGGGGATGATAGGCTGTAGATGGAGTCAATTTGGTCCCCATGGAGCTGAAAATTGTCTACCAAAACTAACTCATAAATTTGGTGTCCCGATCATGTACTATGATATGGGGTAAGCCATGCAACTTAAATACATGCTCCGCAAACTGAGTGGCAACTTGAGATGCTGTAAACTGAGATTTTGTAGGGATAAAATGGGCTACTTTAGTGAGCCGATTAACTACCACATAGATGTTATCCCAACCCTTCTTGGTTGTAGGTAAACCAGTAATGAAATCCATGGTAATGTGGGTCCATTTTCCTTCGGGGATAGGCAAGGGCTGCAACAATCCACCCGGTTTAAGAGTGCTATCTTTATTTTATTGACAAGGCACACATCTAGACACGAATTCTTTAACATATCGCCATAGGCCTTTCCAATGGAATCTTTTTGAAATGCAGTCATATGTTTTGAAGACCCCTAAGTGGCTAGCAATCGGTGAAGAATGCGTCTTTGGAAGGATCCTTTGGGTAAAAGGAGAGGCATGGGGAATTACAATATGCCATGAATCCAAATGAGGCCATTGTGGAGTTGATATTGAGAGTTGTCACCCATAACACCTTACTGTCATTTCTGAAAAAGAGGGCCGAATTTAGCATCAAGCAAGTAGGCCTCTTGGAGTTCTTCAATCCAATCATGGTGGAGTTCAGTGATAGATGAAACCTTGCATGCCCACATTGACGAGAGTGCATCAGCCACTACATTGTCCTTGCCACGGGTGTGGGTAATCTCAAAGTCATATTTTTGTAGGGTAGCTACCCATCTACGTTGTTTGGAAGTGAGGTTGGACTGAGTTAAGAAGTATTTGAGCACACGGTGGTCACTTTTCACTTTGAATTTATTGCCATACAAGTCGTGGTGCCACTTTTTAATAGCATGAATGACTACCAACATCTCTTGATCATAGACATGCAACCCTCTCTCTTTATCATCCAATTTTCGGCTCTCAAATGCTATTACACTGTGTTCTTGCAACAAGACTGTACTAATACCTTATCCACTAGCATCACACTGGATGGTAAAATCCTTTGAAAAGTCGAGGCATACGAGGATGGGGGCTGAAGTGAGCAAGTCTTTCAGCTGCTGAAAACTACGATCAGTCAAATCATCCCATAAGAAAGCCTCTTTTTTCAGCTTGTCAGTTAATGGTGCTGCAATTGTGACATAATGGCGAATAAATCTCCGATAAAAAGAGGAGAGGCCAAGAAAACCACGCAAGGAGGTAGTGGTAGTGGGTGTGGACACACTACACTTTCTTAACGTCAGCTTGGATGCCTTTTTCACTAACAAGGTGTCCCAAGTACTCAACCTCTATTTGCATGAAGACACACTTGCTTTCCTTGGAAAATAACCGGTGCTCTCTTAGTATATCAAAAATTTGTCTGACATGCTTCAAATGCTCATGCAGTGACTTGCTGTAAATGAGTATATCATCAAAGAATCCCAACACAAACTGGAAAAGCCATGGCTACAATATTTTGTTCATTAGGCTCTGAAATGTGGCAAGGGCATTGGTGAGCCCAAATGGCATGACAAGGAAATGGTACAAGTCACAGTCAGTCCAGAAGGCTGTTTTAACTTCATCACCCACTCTCATTCTGATTTGGTGGTAGCCGGATCGCAAATCAATCTTGGTGAAGTAGCATGCTCCCTTGAGCTCATCAAGCAAGTCATCGATTCGAGGGATGGGGTATCTATTTTTTACGGTGATCTTATTGAGATCACGGTAGTCAATGCACAACCCGAAGGATTCATCCTTTTTCTTAACCAATAGAACCCGGGAGGCATAAGGGAAGAGCTAGGCTCTATGAATCCCATTTCAGTGAGCTCCTTGACTTGCTTAGCTACTTCCTCTCTCTCACATTTAGAGAGCCAATATGGGGGTTTATTGACATGCTTGGTATGGGGCTCCAAGTCAATCGAGTGATCCACCAATCTCTGAGGTGGGAGAGTGGTGGGGGGCTGAAATAGGTCCTCATTTTCAGCCAAAAGTGCTTTTAGTACTACATTTTGCTTCCCCAAGGTGTGCTAGTCATCATTATCCTTATGTAAATGCAAGACAAAGATATGTGAGCATTTCTTGAATTCCTTTTTGAGTTGTCTTGTTGTTATAAGCTGAAAATCTACAATGTCTTTGATGCCCTCCAAATGTACAAGCTGCCCATGTATTACAAACTCCATATACAATTGAGAGAAGTCCATAGAGATTTTTCCCAAGTGTTGTAGCCAATCACAGCCTAAAAAAACATCCACAAGGCCCATATCAAGGGTAATTAAGTCCACCTTTACTGTATAATTTTCGGCCATCATAAGAGACACTTGTGTGCATACATGGAAGCTTATTTCCTCACTTCCATTGGCCACTTGAACCCTAAGAGGTTGATGTAATTCAGTAGGAACACATGTCAAACGGCCAAGAGTCAATTTATTCACAAAACTATGTGTGATGCCACTATCTAAAAGAATGTATACATTCTTGCCATCAATGTTACCATGTACCCGTAGGATGTTCGGGCTCCTAGAGCTAGTCCATGCATCCATGGAGATTGAGCAAGCTGTTATAGTGGTAAATGTGGGGTGCAAAGGGTCATTCCCAAGCATGCCATCCATGGGACAGCCACCGGGGTCAAAAGGGAAGCGTCTAGTGAGTCATAAAACTGATCGGTGTCGAGATCCTCTTCGTATTAAGCATTTTCAGCAAGTGTCATCATGGGAGAGTTGTCATGTAGTACTCTGCCAACTTGTCACTATCTAATTCTAGCACATACAGGCTATTAAACTTGACAATGGCGTTCTTAAAGGGGAATTCGGATGCATGATCAATTGTATACTTATCCCCACATTTAAAGCACAAGCCTTTAGCCTTGCAATCCTTGATGACCTTGGGAGGAATGAATTTTTGACCGTTAGGACTGAAGCCATTCCGTGTCTTATTTTCAGCATACTTTGGGTCACTTTTGGAGGGGGGGCCATATTTCCTTTCAGCATTAAAAGTGGGGTAAGTGGGGATTTTGGGACTGCCATTCCCTGCATTGTTGCTGCGATAATTACCGCATATGGGGGTTTCCTAATAAAATATCTTTAATGTCTTGCAGTGGGCTGCATGCCCTCATTGTGACGGTATTTCTGACCATATCGTTCAGCCAATTCTATGGCTGCAAACAAGGTGGCTGGCTTTTGAGCCATTACATCAGCTAAAAGATGTGCATCTATCCCATAAATGTATTTATGCAATTTGGCCTCATCAACTGACGGCCTCAACATACATGGATAGGTTCATAAACTAGTTGGTATACTCCCCTCATGGTGAGATTTCACTGATCAAACTGATACCATTGCATAGCCAAATGTTCTTTCTCTACCGGGGAGACAAAAACTTGGATCATATGCATCTTGAAATCTTCACAATCATGAAACTACTGATTTTTTCTTTGAATAAAACTCCACCATGTGTGGGCAAAACCTTCCAGATGAAGGGAGGCAAAAATAATCTTTGCCTCATCGGTACGGGGGTAGATGAGAAAATAGGCTTCCAGTTTAGAGGCCCATTCCTCTAATTCTACTACCGGGGATGAGGAGTGCCCATTAAACTTAGTAACCACAATCTTGTCACGTAGCTCATTTGGGCCTTACTATCCATGTATGCCATGTGCTACATGCTGCCCATGTATGTTGTGCTACCCATACATGCCTTGCTATCCAAACCCTGGCTGTCCAAAATTTCCATGGAGGCCATGTTGCCCATACATTACATGAGGACCAAACTGCACATTAGGACCTTGCTGTCCAAAATGACCATACTGCCCAAAACTACCATGTGCATGCTACCCATTGCCATGTGCGTGCTACCCATGTACCCCTTGCATTCCATGCTACCCAAAATTTGCATTAGGCCCTTGCTGGCCATTCCCATGAGTGTGCATATAGCTTCCATTACGTGGGAGTTGTGGTCCCAAGGCTGGGCTTGAAGGGTTTGTAATAGGGGAGGGAAGGATGGGTTCATCAAGTACAGTGGAGGGCTTGCCCATCTCATAAGTGCTATGGGGAATGCCATGGGTGACACCAAAACCTTGTGGGCTACACCCGGTCTCCAAGGGGGGAGGGCGGTTGGCCTCACAAGGAGGGACATGCTCCTTGGGTTGATCCGAGGGGGGTGCAATGGCGGGGATGAGGGCACCCATGCGCTCGATGAGTAAGTCCATCTTGGCCATCATCTCCGAATGACGATGATCTTTGCAAGTTTCCATCTCCCTATGGCATTGTTCCAACTCTCGATGTCGTTTGGCATGACGGGTCTCATGTTGGCATAGAGTATGGTTGAGCATAAAGAAGAGGTCCATCTCGGGGGCACCCTCTTCAAACATGTCTTCACGATCCTCTTGGGATGATCTAGGATCATTCATTGAGGCATGGGAGTCCCTTATTTCACATTGGAAGTCCTCTTGGGCCTTTGCTTTACCCTTGTGGCCTGCCATCCCAAGTGCAATCCACTAGACTCCTTGTTATAGAAATGGCAATATCTTGAGCTAAGAAGCTTCGATTGCCAAAATTTTTGATTCAAATTAAATCTCTTGATCCCCTCTACAAGGCTATGTAAAAATATCTCTGACAGTAAATGATCACTGCTTTTGTGTACTTGATTTTTGTGGGCTAACTGTGTAGGAGTGTTGCCTGTCCCACAGTACCTCTGAGCACAAAATTGAGCATATCTCCCAAAACGTAGGGCGAAATGGGGAGGATTTTGGTTCAGATTGAAGGAGGGGATATCCTCTTCAAATCGAGCTATGGGGCTTGCACTCAGTCACACAACAAATCTGTGTTCTAATTGACTTTTGTGGGATGACTGTGTGGGACTGGCTGTCTGTAATACCCTGCAAGGACTTCTTCAAAGAGCATATCTTATTCCAATGCTGAGGTTCTTATTTCAAGACATCTAGGGCCTCAATGGTGGTTCTCAATGACACATAGAACCATACATCATTTGCATCCATAATTCTCTTGCTGAGACCATTTTTATCACTGCATACCCTACCCTTTCTGCATGCATCCACCATACATTCCTAAGTGATACATGACATTACCAATACATGTAGAGGGTTGTAGACATAAATGATCAGGGCTCGGGCTTTTCCATCAAGTGTACCTGCACCTGCAAGAATCTTTGGGCTCTGGATCACCGGGAGGTGGGCAAAGTTCCCCTCGAGCCGGGTTGTGCACCCCTTCAGGGTCTTTGATGGCAAGGGCGGTTCACCCCTCTTTTGTCTTGCCACCTCACCTCGCATCCAGCTTTTCCTCACCCGGAATATACATGGCAGACATTTAATATTAAGCAACCAACATGATATTCATTTACAAATTGAGGATTGGGCCTTTCATGATATGCATGATCAATAAGGAAAATGGGATGGGAAAAGGAGTTACCTCTACAAATTAGTGACACACTAATTGCATGACTTACCCTTCTTACAATTTCTTGCTTATCAATCGGAATCAAAATAAGAGCATGGTTAAGGATTAGAGTAAAATCTTGATCAATGGGAAAGAAATTTAAAGATCATCCAGCCATGCATGCATTTCAAGGGTGTGGACTGAGGATGGGAATCCCATTGGCACTCTCAACCCAAGAAGGCATGTAATTCTTCCATCTCTCTCATCAAGTGGCTGAGCTCAACAATTGGATGTAAAAGAGAGAGCAAGAACTAATTGACATACCTTATTCAAGCTTGGGGAAGAGTTAATGGCTGCCCTTCTTCAAGAAATTTGTGGTTGCCCTTCTTCTTGCAGTCCATGGTTGTATGGGGGCCTTCAATGTCGTATATCTTTACTTGTTGAAGCTTGTGGCTGCTCCCAAGGCTCCTGGGGTAAGAAAATTGAAGGGGCTTTAGTGTGCCATGAGCTGGGCTAAAGGTTTTATGGCTACCATGGTTGCTGCCCACAGTAGGGTTTGATGTACTGTCAAGGACTGATGGGGGACCTCAATACCCATGCTCAAGCTTTCCCAGGAGTGTGCAGAGAAGGCTGGAGCTGAGCTGGAGCAAGAGGAGTGAGCAGACCACTCAATGCAAAATGCATCACGTTTTTTGGGCTGTCTACAGGAGGCTCCAGGCAGGTTAGGTAGGGCTCATGGCTGCTCTAGATGCTGAGCAAGATGAGAGGGAAGCTCTGGGACAAGTCATTCCGGCTGAGGAAGAGGGGGAAGCAAGATTTCTATAGCTCTTGGGGTTGAAGGTTCCATGGCAGCTGGAAGGAAGAAGGAGAGAGAAGGTTCTCTTGAAAAGTAACTGTGCTTTTGGACTTCTCTAACTCTGCCACACTCCTTTTTGCCCAAAACCCTCAAGAAACTTACATGGAAAATAGTGATGACCTGCCAAATTTATCTTCCTGCCTCCAAATATGTCCATGGTTCTTGGGAAAGCTCCAAGAAAGGCTGCCAAAGTCTTCAAGAGGGCTGACAACATGCCTGAGTACTCCCTCCTTATGGGAGGTTCTGTATGCCTAGAGGGCCTCTGTAAGTCGATCATCCCAGTCGTGATGATGTGCGGCAATCGTTCTTGTTAGAATCAAGCAAAGGATGTGATTGGTGACTTCAACTTAGCCATTGGCTCTAGGTAATAGGGAGTGGACTTGCGATGGCGGATCTTATACAGTTCTGTCAGTTCCTCAATGATTTTGTTAAGGAAATGAGTACATCTGTCATTATTAGCTCAAGGGGACTGCCAAAATGGGTGATAATATTCTTGTACATGAATAGGGCTACGTTGTTACCATCGTCCCGCTTCAAAGCTTTAGATTCAATAACTTTGTGACATAATCCGTGTATACTAAGATGTATCTATTATGCTTTTGTCAGGTGGGTGGATCAATAGGACCCACAAAATCAATCCCCCACTTCTCAAATGGCTTTAGGGGAAGAATAGGTTGCATTGGCATGGCACTTGTTTTGGTGGGTTTCCCCATTCGTTGACAAGCATCACATCTCTTGCAGTAGTCATGTGCATCCTTGTGGAGGTTCGGCCACCAATATCCTGCTAACAGAGCCTTCTTGGCTATCACTTCTCCTGCAAAGTGTCCACCACATGGTTCATCATGGCATGCTTTCAATACTATGCCGATTTCATCCCCTACAACACATCTTCGCAATACTTCATATTCGCCTCTCTTGTACAATGCACCGCCTAGCAAAGTGTAGGGGGCTGATTCTAACAGAAGCTTCTTCTTCTCATGACTTGAGATGCTAGGAGGATAATGTTGAGTTGCCAGGAGGTTGGCTATGTCTGCATATCAGGGAGTAACTATTTCAACTAGAAACAAGGAAGCATCAGGAAGGTCTGGATCATCTTGTTCCTTTTCTTCTGTTTGAGGGATCCGTGGTAGATAATCAGCTAGGACATGGGAACGGCAAGGCTTAGTGACCACTTCAAAATCAAACTCCTTGAATAGGAGCAACCATCTCATCAGTCGTCCTTTAACATCTGCTTTGTTCATCAGGAAGGACAGGGCTTCATGATCGACGTAGAACTTAAAATGCGTTGACAATAGATAGTATTGAAAATTCTCCAGTGCAAACACCATGGCTAAGCACTCAAGCTCTGTCACTATGTGATTCCGTTCCCTATGAGTGACCTTCCAGCTTGCATAATAAATTGGTTGATCTAATTTAGAGGGGCCCTTTTGACATAGGACAGCACCTAGCCCTTCAACTGATGCATCTGTGTGCACATGAAACTCCTTCGTCCAGTCAGGAGACTATAAGATAGGGGAGCTTAGATGAGGCACTATTTTAGGGTATTAAAGGCTTCTTCACAATCATTAGTCCAAAGGAAATTAGCATCTTTCCTTAGGAGCTTGTGCAGAGGGGCTGCCTTTGGTTGCAAAATGTGCAATAAATCTTCTGTAATAGCCCACATGGCCAAGAAATCCTCTCAATTGCTTGAGGTTTGTTGGTGCTGTCAAGGAGGCAATCTTCACAGGGTCTGTTGCAATCCCTTATGCAGAGACAATATGGCCTAGAAGAACTCCTGATGAGATGCCAAAAACACATTTGTCAGGGTTGAGAGAAATCCCATACTCGCGACATCTATCAAAACATTGCTCTAGGTGTTCCCAATGCTCGCGGATCAAACTATAGACACAAAAGTCATCAAGATACACCTCAATGAAATCATGCAAATGATTCTGGAAGGCAGCCACCATTACTCATTGGAAGGTGACATGAGCATTACAGAGCCCAAATTACATCACTCTATAGGCATAGGTCCCCCACTCTGTGGTGAAGGTTGTTTTGGATTGGTCCTCTTCTCAATTTGGACTTGGTTATATCCGTTGAATCCATCCAAGAGGGAATACATCTCATGACCTGCCACTATGTCCAACGGTTGGTTTGTAAAAGGGATGGGAAAACGATCCTTCTTCCTCTTTGAATTGAGCTTCTGAAAGTCCATACATATTCAAAGTTTCATGTTCTTCTTGGGTACTACCACAATGGGCAAAACCCATTCACTGTTAGCCACGGGATAAATGAACTCGGCTTCAAGGAGTTTCAATAATTTAGCCTTCACCCCTGCAGAATAATTAGGATTCATACGCCTTTGTCTTTGCCTTACAGGTTTGGCATCAGGCTCTAGGTCAATGTGATGCTGGCATACTGTGGGATCAATCCCCTTTAGGTTTTTATACAACCAAGCAAACACATCTAAGTTGTCCTTTAATAAGTCTCGCATGACCACTAGTTCTCCTTCTGGAAGATTGAGACCCACTTTCAGGTGACATTCAGTACCGTCAGTATCCAAGAACGTTACTTGTCTTTCACCTTCCACTTCGCAGATAAATGTCCCACGGATGGCTTCTGGATAAAGGTTTGACCCTTTCAAGAGAGTAGTGTCCTCATCTGATGTTCCACTAGAACTAGTGTCCTCCTTCTAAATAGATGATTCATTTGTCTATTGAGGTTGCTGGAAGAGTATCACAGCTTGGTTTGCTTCTATGTCAGTGGTAATTTCTTCTAGACTTAGGTATTCATCTTCAAAGGATGCGTCCAGGAATGTCACATAGCATGGACCTTCTAGAGGTCGTGGCTCTGAGGGTTTTGGCTTCTATTGACAAGGGGCATCATCATCATCTTTTCTCCAAAATAAATGATCAGGGTGACAGAAGCCACTGGTGAACTTAATTTTTATGCCTTTAATCCATTTCTTATACAGATTTTGCATACTTTGTGGTCCATTGATCAACCCAAATGGAACCATGGTCATTCCATCCACCACCTTGAGATCTTCGGCCTCTGAGGTCTCTGTAGGGACATCAACAAGATCATCCATTATTAGAGGAAATTCTTCATCTGCACTTTCATAACCTGCTTCATTTTCTTCCTCATCATTTTCATCCTCTTTCTCTGGAGACTATGTCTCTACTTCTGTAGAGGCTCTGTAGGAGAAGAATAGATCTTCTGCCTCTGCATCTACTTCTACTTCTGCTTCTGTCTCTGTTTCTGCTCTGTCTCTATTCTATATTTGCTCTGTCTCTGTATCTGTTACTACTCTGTATTTGTTCTGTCTCTGTTATGTCTCTGCGAGACTGTTATGTAACAAGGAGAATAGTACATCCATGCTTCTATTTCACTGTCAGAGGTGATTTCAAAAGTCAATTCAAGTTGAGACAGGAGGTATTCTCCCATGGACAAGGACTTTGCTTCCCTTGGTAGTTGGCTTACAGTGCCTACTGTTAGGGATTGTGCCTCTATTTTCTTGGGAAATATCAGTTTAACAACCTCTTCATCTCCTGATGTACCATCTATTACCTCATTGGAGGAGTTAGTTATAACTTCAATGGATGTGGATCCATTGCCTTTTTGAGATCCATACAACTTCAACACCACTTTGTTGGGTCCTCTACCTAGGATTAGGGTTCCTTTAAACTAGTCCATCCTAGCTCTTGCTTCAAAAAGCCAAGGTCTTCCCAACAACAGAGGGTATGAGGTCCCATAAGAATTTGGTTTGACCACCAAATATGTCAGCCAATAGTCTCTTCCTGCAAGGGTTGTTTTTACGTATGGGAGGATGCCCAACAGTTTAATTCTGCTTTGATCTACCAATCTGATAAGCCACTATGTAGGTTGAATTCCTTGCAACCCTAAGTCCTTCATTGTCACATCCGTCATTATGTTTACTGATGAACCTCCATCAATCAATGCATCTGAAATAAAGAATCCTTCTATCCATATACTAATCTCTGGGGTTCCAGGATCTAGGAAAGCATTAGCCACATCTACTTCCTTTACAGGCTCCCGGGCCTTATTGGTCTTGGTCACTGTTGAAGGAACAATCCTTAGTCCACGTCTTCTTGTCAAGATGCTTTTGAATTTCTTTCAGCAAGCTGGGAGACAACATCAGCAATTGTCAGAATGTTAAGCTAGGTTTAAAGGTGTCTAGGTCTTTGACCAAGTCATAATCTTTGATAGGATCCACAGGCTTCTCCAACCGGCTGGGAAATGGAGCTAAACCCATTTTCATTTTTCCTTTTTCTTCTAGCAATGACAGCATCGGCACTTCTTCTATTTCTGGAAGTGCTATTGTATTATCTATCTCCTGGACCTCTGGTCCTGTTTCTGGGACTGTCTCTGTAACTCTCTATGGCACTGCAGTTCTCTGTACTGCACTGTTCTGTCCTGTACTATTATGTCCCTCTATTGACAGGTTGAACTTCACAATCTTGGCAGGAGAGTTGTTCTCTTCTTGGAGAACTGGTCCCTTCTTCTTGGCATGCGTGAGAGTGGCAACTTCCAACTCTACCAAATTGGAGGTAGGCTGTTGTACCGTCTGTTGGCTATCAATGCCATTGGCCTTTACAGGGGCTAGACTTGGATAGTCCTTTGCAATGTGGCCTTCACCTTTGCATTGGCTACATAAGGGCTTGTAATCCACAGATCGTCTAGGGTTTGGACAATTCGAGGAGATATGACCCTTTTCTCCACACATATAACATTCCACCTCTGATCTTTGACCACCTCCAGAGTGTCGTCCGAGAGGGAAAACCTCCTTGGACCAAATTCCCTAGGCTTTGGTTCAATATCTTGTGTTGTCATTTTGGACTCTAGCAAGTTGAATTGTGCATTTTCATCTTTCTGTCTTCGTTCGTGCGTCTCTTTCAAAGAGAAAATATCCTCTGTATGGTTCTTCCCCAAACAGTAGGAACAAAAAGCTCCAAGAATGGTTGGTTTTTGGGTACATTCAGTGGCTAAATGTCCCCCTTAATGACACTTTCCGCACCATGTATTAGAGTGCATCACATCTCTCCCAGCTCTTGTAGGGGTGGATATATTGGTGGTATTCACCTTCAGCGTCTGTAGCTGCTCTGTAATCACATCCATAAGCTCTTTCTTGATACTTGCGACTGAGTTGGATAAGTAGTCCTTCAGTTTTTCACCTCTTGAAGTGCTTGTATTAGGGTTTTGGAAAGTTTCTGTAATTACTGCATACACTGGTTGGGTTGATCCAGAAGGTCCTCTATTCTGGTTTTGATTCAGAGCTCTTGCTGAGACTTGGGATTGTTGATTCCAGTTGGTAGGGTTCGAGTGTTTTTGAGTCGCCATTGGAGGAGCTGTTTGAGGCCACTGTTGTTGTGATTGAACCATCATTTGAGGCATTATCGTTTGTGGTGACCACAGTGGATTAGGTGCATTATACTGCAGCACTATTTGCATCTGGGGATAGGGGTAGGGAACTGTCCCTGGGACTGCATTTGGTGGATATACCATCCCTGGCATAGGAGGAGGTAAGACTCCTCTTCCTGGAGTCACTGAGCCTTGCTTCAACTTCATCATACAATCTTGCACCTTCCACTGCAGCTTGCAGATTGATGGTCTTCTCAATTCCATGAACTTGCAAACTTCTGGTTGTAGGCCTGTGAGAAACACTCCTTTCTGGATACCTTTGTCCAAATAATGGTTAGTCCATCTCTTCAGGATGGATTCCATTCGTGAGACATAAGCTTCTACTATTTCTCCAGAGGACTGACTTAGGTTCATGAACTCCTCTTGCATCTGTTCTTCAAAACCTTCACTTCTGAATTTAGTGAGGAAGGCCGTCCCAAGTGCCAAAAGTTCCTGCTGCTTATCTCTCATACCACTAAAACGCCGCGCCTTTAAAAGTGGGGAGGAATATCACCAACCAATGCTCAGGGGTTCTGGTATTGTCAGTCACACATGCTACCATGAATTCTGCTGCGTGAAGATCAGGGTCTTCATTGTACTCTCCCTTAAAAACTGGCACAATGGGACTACATTTGCTGGCCTGTCATCAATATTTCCAGGATGAATCTGACTAGGAAGGGGACCTTGAGTCGCCATGGGAACTTCTGTAAAGAGTGCTTTTAGGGTATCAAAGGAGGCGTCTGCTGTGAGCTCGTTCTTAGCCTTGATTTTTTCATTCTCTCTTCTTACATACCTCTAGACTCGTTCTAACGCTTTCCTCTTAATTGTATCATTCATCAGGGGATTGGCTCCAACCAGTTGGTCTGTACTCAACAGGATAGTATCAGAGAGGACTTCAATCTCTGGGGGATTCTCTGGCCAATATCTCTTCTACTTCCTTCTTTTCAACATCTCTGAATTTGGCTTTCAAACCACTACAGAGGGGGAGATATTCTATTTTAAAAGTATCAAAACTCATTCATCTTAGGATCATTGTTGTGCCGTTATGATAATGCCAGCTTCTAAGGGTTTCAACCGTGTATGTTGTGAAAAACACTCTATCTACCCCAACTTCTAGTGGGTTGCTAATTGGACAAATAGGAGATTGTCAGTGTACCAAGCATCCCACGTAACTTGCTATTGAGCATCCACAAATAAATTCCAACTCTTTTCCTTCTTGTTTTCGTGAACCTCCACAGACCACGACTCCTGAAGCTCCTTCACAATCTCCCACTTGATGATGTCTGGAAACTTCTCAATGAATACTACATCTTCCATGGATTGTCATTCTCTCTGCTTCTGCTCTTCAGTTTGTTCCCAAACAATTTTCCTCCAAGATGCAAGTTTGTGCTGCTTCAACAAGAAGAGGAAACAGTCCACCACATAGAGCATGCATCATGATGGTAATATGTTTCTGCCAATGTGGAATGAACTTCTTGTGGAAACTGGCTTTGATAATGAGAATCTCCAACTCTTTAGTGGAAGAAGGAACTTTGCAAACATCCATTGAATTCTCCTCTTCTTGGCAATGCCATTTCCTTCATTTTCAGCCTCTTTTGATGCTTGTTGATAGCAAATTTCCCCAACTGCGCACCAAAAACATGGAGTCCCAAGAGGAACACCAAGGAAAAGGGGATTCTACTGCAAGAAAATCTATCTTGTAACATCAAAAAGCTTTTATTTTATTCTTTTGATGACCAAATCAAAGAAAACAACAATTCTTCACGCAGCATCATAGTAGATATCTCCCACGGATTTGATAGAATCAACCATAATCTTCAACTTCTTCATAGAATCCATCAATAGAACAAAGAATACAAAAGAATACACCATTTTTGAATGGAAATCAATCACATAGTATTCATATTCAATGTCTTCATAGTTTTCTCTCTCAATCTCTCATATATAGTTACACTGTTTTGATAGGATTTGGCTATCTCTAGCTCTCTCTCTCTCTGTATCAATAGTACATCATCTCCTCACTACAATACTCTAATAATGAATCTCAATAATCCTTCTTAGGTCATGGATGCACCTCCCAAGAGGTATGTCTGATGTGAAGAAGCACCAGAGCCACTACAATGTCTCTTCATAGCTCACTATTGTCACTGTCACTCCAATCTGATGTGAAGAGGCACCAGAGCCACTACAATGTCTCTTCATAGCTCACTACTGTCACTGTCACTCCAGTCTTCTCTTTAGTCTTCAGCAGCTGCTTCTTCCATTTGTTTTAGCTCTTTTGAACTTAAATTAATCATTTCCAAAAGTTAGAAAACTTTCCCAAAGTCACACATACTTTCTACATAACACTTACAGAAGATCTACAGAACAGTACAAAACAGGACCGGAGTAGGAATAGAGCAGAGACAGAGTAGAGATAGAGGCTCTACAAAAGGTTTACAAAGGGTTATAGAAGGTCATGAGAGAACATCAAATCCTCATAACTCATACTAAAACCATTCCAAACTATCAAAATCTATTCAATAAGCTTTCAAAATATTTCAAACTCCATCAATCATCAATCCATGCTTCATACAGAAGAAAATCAGAACAAAACAGAAGCTATACAAAAGGTATACAGAACCAATCAGAACCTCAACAAAACCTATCAGAACATCACAGAGCTTCATATCTCCACTAAAAATCAACATGAGCTTCCGAAACATAATCAATATTATCCAAAACACTCTCAAAAACTTCCATTAATAACCATATATCACTCTAAATCTGTAACGTGTACGTTTGTCTGCTTAGGGGACACGTCTTAGCAGTCCATCGGGAGGAGGGTCTAAAAGGCTCCGCTTGGCACCCACAGGGAATGACACAAGGTTTGTGATCTAGGTCTTCCTGAGTCTGCCCCGAGTGGAAGTGTCCAGCAGTTCCCACTTGGGATCGACCTGAGGAAGGAGCTAGCGTCGAGCTCCAGTTGTACCACCTTTCGTAGGGACAATAGAGATGAAGTGGTTTCAAGTTGCACTTGGTTCCTAGAGAATGGGAAAACAAGAGGGATGTGAATCTCAACCTCTTTACCGTATGGCCTAGCCCCATTCCTTTTCCCTAAAATAGAATAATCCAAAAATTCTACATCTACTGACACTAGGTCTTCATTGTCTTATTATCTCATCATTTGAGAAAATTTCCCAGCTAACCGGGACCACCCTTCCATAGGATGGACCTAAGTCACGTCCACCACACTTTCCTCAGTTTTCTTTAGTTATCTAATTACCTAACACATTACGTTTTGACATGCAAAATTAGCTTCCTTAATTAAACAAATTAATCATGGGTTCCTTCACATAACTTAGGCACCAACACAAAAACAATGCCAGGCAAGTTCCCTTTTCCCAATAACGGCTCTTTATTTATCAAAAATCTTGGAGTACATCTAATATCACGCCCGGAGGCTATCCTAGCAATCTACAGGATTGCTGCTCCAAGTTCCTCCCGTTGACTAGTACACGGGCCTCAAGATCCCATCTCGAGTCACGTCGGCCTCTTGTATGGGATCTGGAGGCAAGGGATTTACAGCCAGAGCCTCTCCTGGCACCCAAATCTCCTCCCACTCCAAGTAGCACCCACGGAGAGATCTCTCGTGGTAGGTTAGGTCCATATACCCGGAACAACCCCCTTGGATAGGGCCAGTAGACAGTCGAAGGTAATTGTTCCTGCCTCTCCCTTCAGGCTTTCAACCTGAAGCATTAAGTGTTTTCCTTGAATTACTTCCTTGAGCAAAGAGATCAAATAATGTACCTAAGAACATTTCGGAGGTCATTTATGCAACTGACTACTAAGGTGTGACTCATTTTCTTCTCGAATACTCCCAGCATCCGATCTTGGGACTTTTCGTGACTTGGCGAGATCCCAATAATTTCAAACAAGATTACACAAGCACATGGTCTTGGTAAGTTGACTTATACTTGCCCCTTTCCCTTGGGTTTTACCTTAGGGTATCTTAGTCCCTAACTCAAGCATTAGCTGGTCGGTCAAGGAAACGGACATGCCTTACTCGCAACCCAACCAAGGGTCTTTTAATCTTTAATTCCAACCAAGCTCAGATAACACACAAGGCAACACATGATTCTTTGTTGAGATTTTAAAGATATAGCCTAGATTCATGCGATCCTTTCAATTTTCTTAGTGCGGTTCTATGCACAATTTTCCAATCAACCTTAACCACCATGCACATTGTGCGTTTAGTATAGTTGTACCTCCTAAACGACCTTTATCTCTCTTTATTCCTGGCGATGAGTACTTAGTTCTAATGCACCAGATCACAAGTGATTTGCATTCATGAAGGTATGGGGTTTTGTCCAACGATGCAAGTGTATCTCATGAGCAAAAACTAACATTTCATGTGTTTCTTTTAACCATGATTGCGAAAACGTGAATTCTAAATGACTATTCATGCTCTGAACTAGTTTAAAAACTATCATTTTATGTATAAAATCTTATGTGAATTCAACCTCTACTATTTTGCGCATGCAACTTAGTTCTTAGAATAAACAAAGCCTTATGCATGACATTAATCCTTTCATCCCTTCCACAAGAAATAATTCCTAAATTAATTTTTAATGCTTAGAACGTGGGCTTGATTCATGTGTGTTGCATTGGTCGTTCCACTCGCCCCTCCAACATTACCGGTGGCTTGGACGCCTATGCTTCCCGCGACTTTCTTCTTAGGAGCCATTCGCCTCGCGGAGATTGGGCAGTCCGCACCTTAACGGTTTCGGTTTGACACGTTCGGTTGGGAAAGACCGTCGGATGGGGATTCGTTGCCGAGAGAGTGGTTTGGGTGACTTGTGGCGGTTACTCGCTTTCTCTCTCTCCTTCTCCCTCTCTTCCTCTCCTTCTCCCACTTCTTTCTCCCTCTGCTCCTTCCTCTTTTCCTTCTTCTACTACTTCTCTCCTCTCTCCCTCTACCTCTTCTTCTTCTTCCTCTACCTCTCTCCTTTCCCTTCTTCTTCTCCTCTCCTCCTTCTCTCCCTCTTCTTCCTCTTCCTCTACCTCTCTTCCTCCTCCTTCTCTTCTCCTACTTCTCTCCCTCTACTTCCCCTTCCTCTACCTCTCTCCTACTCCTTCCCTTCTTCTACTTCTTTTTTTCCTCTCTCCTTTCCCTTCTCTCCCTCTTCTTTTTTTCTTTTACTCATCACTCCTTTTTCTCTCCTCACTCCTTCTCTCCCACTTCTTCCCTTCTCTCTTCCACTCCTTCTTCTCACCTTCTCCTTCTCTCTCCCTCTTCCTCCTCTTCTCTCTCTCCCTCCTTCTTTCTCTTCTCCCACTCCTACTTCTTCTCTCCCACTTCTTCTCTTCTTTCTCTCCCTCCTTCTTTTTCCTTCAACTTCTTCTCTTCTCTCTTTTCACTCCTTCTCCTTCACTCCTCTTTCTCTTCTCTCTCTCCCTCCTTTTTCCTTCCCACTCCTCCTTCTTCCTCTACCTCACTCCTTCTCCCGTCACGGCCTGAATTGGTGGCAATCAAGGAGGTGGTGGCTTTGCTTGGAGGACCCCAGGAAGGGTCACATGACGACTAGTAGACGGGGGGGAAAGTTGACTACCGTCGTAGGCACAGGGCCATTTTTTCAGATGAGAGGGGGGAAAAACGCCAGTCAAAGGGCCCACCAGCACTGCCAGTGAGGAGAGGGGGAGAACCCTCTGTCGGAGGCCCAGAGGTCGTGCACAACTGCTAATGGAGGGGGTTGACGTAAAGGAGGGGGCCCGTAGTCTCTGACAGCCGTTCAGCGAGGTAGCAGCAGCAGCTGACTAGGGGGGAAGGTGGCGACGGTGGACCAGCGTAGCCTCCTCTGTCTCTCCCCTTCAGGGGAGGGGAGAAGCCTCCCCTTATATAAGGGATGACAGGAGGTAGGTGGCATGGCCTCCCCTCCACCTGGAGATTGCATGCCTCCCCCCCATTATCCACCACTCCCACTCTCTCCCCCTCCCCCAACTGTTGTCGGCACGGAGAGAGGGGGGAGTAAAAAAACTTGAACTAGGGATAATAAAAATTTTCCTTTTCTTTTAAAAATCTTTAGGGGAGGGTTCCTATGGCCCATTACATTCTCTCCCCCTTAGAGGAATCGAGATATCCTCATCTCGAGAGGACCTAGGGGTATTGTTGGTTGAGAGTATCTTCATCCATCCAAGTGGCATCCTCTTCGGGATAATCTTTCCACTGGACGAGGTATTCTCTCAAGGTCCTTGACCTCAAATGCCTCTCCCTGACATCTAGGACTCTATCAGGCCATAGCTCAAGGACTCCTTAGCTAGGCATTGCAACTTGTTGATCATCAAGTACATGATTTGGATTAGGTAGATACTTTTTCAATAGGCTAATGTGGAATACATTATGAACCTTTAGGGTTGCGGGCAGCTGTAGTCTGTAAGCATTAGGTCCTAGGAACTTAGTGATCTTATAAGGTCCACAATACCTTGGACTTAGCTTCTTGAACTCTCCCAAGGATAGTGAACTCTTTTTGGGGTGTACGCGGATGAAGACCATATCACCTTCAACGAAGGATTTGTCTTGCCTTTTCAAGTCTGCGTAAGCCTTCTGTCTATCCTTGGTGGCTTGGATGTCTTGTCTTATTGACTTGATTGATCATCCATGTCTTCCAGCATCTGCCTTGAAGCTTCTATCCTCATGGTGAAGCTTAAAGGAGTACGACAATCGTGCCCATACAATGCTTGAAAAGGGGTCATATGAATACTTTATTGGTAGGAAGCATTGTAGGCAAACTCAACAAGTGGCAAATATTGAATCCACCTTTTGGGTTCGCGACAGTAGTATGCCCTAAGCATATCTTCAATGACTTAGTTGACTCATTTTGTTTGACCATTAGTTTGGGTATGGTAAGCTGTTGAATCCCAATGGCCTCAAAGATAGCTCTCCAGAAGTGTGATGTGAAGAGAGAGTCATGATCACTAATGATTCTTCTGGGTAACCCATGCAATTTGAATATTTCCTTAATGAATAATCTAGCAATATCTGAGGCTTTATAGTTTTTCTTGACAGGGATGAGATGTGCAACCTTGGTGAGCATATCTACTACAACCATAATAGAGTTGTATCCTCCCTGAACTTGGGGTAGGCCAACAATAAAGTCCATACTAATGAATTCCCATTTCATTTGGGGAATGTCAAGTGGTTGCAATTTCCCTGGCATTTTGTCATGTTCTGCCTTAATGTGTTGACAAGACAAACATTCCGTGACATATTTGAGAACATCACCTTTGAGCCTATCCCAATAATAGCTCTTCCTGACTGCATTAAGGGTCTTGGCATAGCCGGGATGTCCTAAGAGAGGGGAGTCATGGGCTTCCCAAAGTATCTTCTACTTGAGAGATTGGCTTGCAGGGATACATAATCTTGTCTTAAAGTAGACAAGTCCACTACTGAGACAGAGAATTCTTGATACTTCATCTTAAGCTTCGGGTCTTGATCCTTGATGGGGATCTCCCTTAGCAATTTCTGGTAGATTGGGTCATGGCATGCCTCTTCTCTAGCTAGCTCAAGAATTGGGTTGTTTGGCATTGATACCTTTGTGGCTAGAGATCTTGTTGTTAATGGATCTTGCAAAATCAGAGAATTCAGAAATGCCTTGCGACTACATTTTCTTCTCCAGAGGGCATTGGCAACTACATTTTCTTCTCCAGGCCTATATTTGATTTCAAAATCATATTCTTCCAACACTTCGATCCATTGACGTTGCCTCATATTAAGCTCATTCTGGGTGAAGATCCATTTAAGACTTGTGTGGTCCGTCACTAAGGAAAATTTGTTACCTAGCAAGTAATGTCTCCAAAGTTTGAGAGCATGGATGATAGCCAATAGCTCTAGATCATGGGTAGCATAATTCCTTTCATGGCTCTTCAACTTCCTTGAAGAATATGCTACAGGATGACCTTCTTGCATAAGCACACATCCTAAGGAAAGTGCACTAGTATGAGTTACCACTTCAAACTCCTTACTAAGATCAGGAAGTTTCAGGATGGGTGCTGATACTAAGCTTTGCTTTAGCTTTTCAAAGCTGGTCTCTTCGGCAAGTGACCATACAATTGCTACTTGCTTCTTTAGTAGATCAGTCAGAGGTGCTGTAATCAAAGCATAATCTTTGATGAAGATCTTGTACCATCCTATCAATCCAAAAAAGCTATGTATTTCTTTGATAGAAGTTGGTGTTGGCCATTCCAGAACATCTCTGACCTTGGCTGGATCTACTGAAATTCCTTCCGCTGATACAATGAATCCCAGATATTCAATCTGTCGCTTGAAAAATGCACACTTCTTCTTCTTGGCATAAAGCTTGTGTGCTCTCATTGTTTCAAGAACAATGCAAAGCTGGGGTTCATGATCTTTTTCCTGTTTAGAGTAGACTAGGTGTTGAGAGTGGAAAAAGACTGAATTTTTGACTAATCTTTGTTGTTTTTGAGGACTGAATGATTGATTTTTTATGGATTTAGAGTGATGTATAGTTTTTAAAGGAAGTATTTGAGAGTGTTTTGGATGATATTGATTATGTTTTGGAATTCCATGATGATTCTCAATGGAGATATGAAGCTCTATAATGTTATGTTGACTCTCTGTTGAGCTTCTGTAATGTTCTGTTGACTCTCTGTTGAGCTTCTGATTGGTTCTGTATACCTTTTGTATAGCTTTTGTTTTGTTCTAATTGTCTTTTGTATGAAGCATGGATTGATGATTGATAAGGATTGAGATCTTTTGAAAGTTTATTGAATAGTTTTTGATAGTTTGGAATGGTTTGAGTATGATTTATGAGGTTCTGATGACTTCTTGTAACCTTCTGTAAACCCTCTGTAGAGCCTCTGTCTCTGCTCTGTCTCTGTACTGTAACTGTTCTGGTGTTTTACTGTAACTGTTCTGTAGACCTTCTGTAAGTGTTCTGTAGAATGTATGTGTGACTTTGAAAAAAAATTCTAACCTTTGGAAATGATGAATCTAAGTTCAAAAAGAGCTAAAACAAGTGGAAGAATCAGCTACTGAAGACTGAAGAGAAGACTAAGTTACAGTGACAGTAGTGAGCTATGAAGAGACATTGTAGTGGCTCTGGTGCCTCTTCACATCAGACATACCTCTTGGGAGGTGCATCCACGACCTAAGAGGGATTATTGAGATTCATTATTAGAGTATTGTAGTGAGGAGATGATGTACTATTGATAGAGAGAGAGAGAGAGAGAGAGAGAGAGAGCCAGAGATAGCCAAATTCTATCAAAACAGTGTAACTGTATATGAGAGATTGAGAGAGAACACTATGTGATTGATTTCCATTCAAAGATGGTGTATTTCTTTGTGTTCTTTGTTCTATTGATGGATTCCATGAAGATGTTGAAGATTATGGTTGATTCTATCAAATCCGTGGGAGAAATCTACTATGATGCTGTGTGAAGAATTGTTGTTTTCTTTGTTTTGATGATCAGAAGAATGAAATAAAATCTTGTTGATGTTACAATATAGATTTTCTTGCAAGAGAATTCCCTTTTCCTTGGTGTTCCTCTTGGGGCTCCATGTTTTTGGTGCGCAGCCGAGGAAACTTGCCATCAACAAGCACCAGAAGAGGCTGAAAATGAAGGAAATGGCATTGCCAAGAAGAGGAGAATTCAATGGATGTTTGTAAAGTTCCTTCTTCCACTGAAGAGTTGGAATTTCTCATTATCAAAGCCACTTTCCACAAGAAGTTCATCCCACAATGGCGGAAACATATCACCATCATGATGCATGCTTTATATGGTGGACTGTTTCCTCTTCCTGTTGAAGCAGTAGAAACTTGCATCTTGGTGGAAAACTGTTTGGGAACAAACTGAAGAGCAGAAACAGAGAGAATGACCATTCATGGAAGATTTGGCATTCATTAAGAAGTTTCTAGACATCATCAAGTGGGAGATCGCGAAGAAGCTTCAGGGTTCTTGGTCTGTGGATGAAGACAAGAAGGAAAAGAGTTGGAATTTGTTCGTGGATGCTCAACAGCAAGATACATGGGATGCTTGGTGCACTGATAATCTTTTGTTTGTTCAATTAGCAACCCACTGGAAGTTGGTAGACAGAGTTTTTTTCACAACATACACTATTGAATCCCTCAGAAGCTGGCATTATTATAATGACGCAACAACGATCCTAAGAAGAATGAGTTTTGATACTTTCAGAACAGAATATCTTCCCCTCTGTAGTGGTTTGAAAGCTGAGTTCAAAGATGTTGAAAAGAAGGAAGTAGAGGAGATGTTGGCCAGAGAATCCATCAGAGACTGAAGCCCTCTCTGATACTATCCTATTGAGTCCAGACCAACTGGTTGAAGCCAACCCCCTAATGAATGACGCAATAAAGAGGCAAGCGTTAGAACGAGTCCAGAGGTACGTGAGAAGAGAGAAGGCAAAAATCAAAGCTAAGAATGAGCTCACAACAGAAGCCTCCTTTGATGTCTTAAAAGCACTCTTTACAGAAGTCCCCATGGAGACTCAAGGTCCCCTTCCTAGTCAGATTCGTCCTGGAAATATTGATGTGACAGACCAGTAAATGTAGTCCCATTGCCAGTTTTTAAGGGAGAGTACAATGAAGACCCTGATCTTCATGTAGCAGAATTCATGGTAGCATGTGTAGCTAACAATGCCAGAACCCCTGAGCACTGGTTAGCAATATTCCCCGCCACTTTCAAGGGCACAGCATTTCAATGATATGAGAGACAAGCAACAGAACTTTTGGCACATGGGATGACCTGAAGTTGGCCTTCCTCACTAAATTCAGGCGTGAAGGTTTTGAAGAGTGGAAGCAAGAGTAGTTCATGAACCTAAGTCAGTCCTCTGGAGAAAGAGTAGAAGCTTATGTCTTGCGAATGGAATCCATCCTAAAGAGATGGACTAACCATCATTTGGATGAAGGAATCCAGAAAGGAGTGTTTCTCAGGGACCTACAACCAGAGGTTCGCAAGTTCGTGGAATTGAGAAGACCTGTCAATTTGCAAGTTGTAGTGGAAGGTGCAAGATTATATGACGAAGTTGAACCAAGGCTGTCAATGACTCCAGGAAGGAGAGTCTTACCTCCTCCCATGCCAGGAATGGTATACCCACCAAATGCAGTCCCAAGGACAGTTCCCTACCCCTATCCCCAAATGGAAACAGTGCTACAGTATAGTGCACCTAATCCAGTGTGGTCACTGCAAACGACAATGTCTCAAATGATGGTTCAACCACAATAACAGTGGCCTCAAACAGTTCCTCCAATGGCGACTCAACAATAGTGGAATCCTACTAACTGGAATCAACAACCCCAAGTCTCAACAAGAGCTCTAAATCAGAGTCAGAACAGAGGACCTTCTGGATCGACCAAACCAGTTTATGCAGTAATTATAGATGCTTCCCAAAATCCCACTACAAGTACTTCAGGAGGTGAAAATCTGAAGGATTACTTATCCAACTCAGTTGCAAGTATCAAGAAAGAGCTTCTGGATGTGATTACAGAACAGCTACAGACGTTGAAGGTGAATACCGCCAATATAACCACTCCTATGGGGGCTGGAAGAGACGTGATGCGCTCTAATAGATGGTGCGGAAAGTGTCATCAAGCGGGACATTTAGCCACTGAATGTACCCGGAAACCAACCATTCCTGGAGCCTTTTGTTCCTACTGTTTATGGAAGAACCATACAGAGGATATTTGCTCTATGAAAGAGATGCATGAATGAAGACAGAAGGATGAAAATGCAAGATTCAACTTGCTCGAATCCAAAATGACAACACAAGATATTGGACCAAAGCCTAGGGAATTTGGTCCTAATTTTGGTCCGAGGAGGTTTTCCTCTCAAAGTTACAGAGAATGACAGTCTGACAGTGGTCAGAGATCAGAGGTGGAATGTTACAGGTGTGGAGAAAAGGGACATATCTCCCCAAATTGTCCAAACCCTAGACGATCTGTGGATTACAAGCCCTTATGCAGCCGATGCAAAGGTGAAGGCCACACTGCAAAGGACTGTCCAAGTCTAGCTCCTATAAAGACCAATGCCACTGATAGACAACAGAAGGTACAAGAACCTGCTTCCAATTTGGTAGAGTTGGAAGTTGCCGCTGTGACGCGCACCAAGAAGAAAGAACCAGTAGTTCAGAATGAAAATAACTCTCCTGCCAAGACTATGAAGTTCAATCTGCTAACAAAGGGACAGAGCAGTATAGAACATAACAGTACAATACAGAGCACTACAGTGCCACAGAGAGTTACAGAGACAATCCCAAAGACAGGACCAGAGGCCCAAGAGATAGAAGATACAAAAGCACTTCCAGCAATAGAAGAAGTGCCGATGTTGCAATTGTTAGAAGAAAAAGGAAAGATGAAAATGGGTGTAGCCCCATTCCCCAGCCGGCTGGAAAAGCCTGTGGATCCTATCAAAGATTATGACTTGGTCAAAGACCTAGACACTTTTAAACCAAACTTAACATTCCGGCAGTTTTGCTGATGCTATCTCCCAGCTGCCAAAAGAGATTCAAAAGCATCTTGATAATAAGGTGTGGGCTAAGGATCGCTCCTTCAACAGCGACCAAGACTAATAAGACCTCGGAGCCTGTAAAGGAAGTAGATGTGGCTAATGCCTTTCTAGATCCTGGAACCCCAAAGATTAGTGTATGGATAGAAGGATGCTTCATTTCACATGCATTGAATGATGGAGGCTCATCAGTAAACATAATGACAGACGTGACAATGAAAGACTTAGGGTTGCAAGGAATTCAACCTACACAGTGGCTTATTAGATTGGTAGACCAAAGCAGAGTCAAACCGTTGGGCCTCCTCCCATGCGTAAAAACAACCCTTACAGGAAGAGACTATTGGCTGACATATTTGGTGGTCAAACCAAATTCTTATGGGACCTTGTACCCTCTACTGTTGGGAATACCTTGGCTTTTTGAAGCAAGAGCCAGGACGGACTGGTTCAAAGGAACCCTAACCCTAGGCCGAGGACCCAACAAAGCGGTGTTGAAGCTGTGTATGGATTGCAAAAAGGCAATGGATCCACATCCATTGAAGTCATAACTGACTCCTCTAACGAGGTAACAGGTGGTACATGAGGAGATGAAGAGGCTGTTAAGCAAATCTTTCCTAAGAAAATAGAGGCATAGTCCCTAATAGTGGGCACTGTAAGCCAACTTCTAAGAGAAGAAAAATCCTTGTCCATGGGAGAATACTTCCTACCTCAATTAGAATTAACTTCTGAAATCACCTTTGACAGTAAAATAGAAGCATGGATATACTGTTCTCCCTGTTACATGACAGTCGCAGAGACAGAGCAGAGACAGTACAGAGACAGTACAGTTACAGAGCACAGACAGTACAGAGGCAGAGTAGATATAGAGCGGCAACAGAACAGAGACAGAGCGGATACAGAGACAGTTACAGAGACACTAATAGATATAGAGCCAGAGCCAGAGGCAGAAGCAGAGTCAGAAGCTATGATAGAAGCAGAAGTGCATGCAAAGGTAGAAGATATGTTCTTCTCTTACAGAGCCTCTACAGAAGTAGAGACAGAGCCTTCAGAGAAAGAGGATGAAAATGATGAGAAAGAAAATGAAGCAGGTTATGAAAGTGTAGATGAAGAATTCCCTCTGATAGAGGACGGTCTTGTTGATGTCCCTATAGAGGCCTCAGAGGCCGAAGATCTCCGGGTACTAGATAAAATGACCATGGTGCCGTTTGGTTTATCAATGGACCACAAAGTATGCAGAATCTGTATAAGCAATGGATTAAAAGCATAAAAATTAAGTTCACGAGTGGCTCCTGTCGCCCTAACTGTTCAATCCAAAGAAAAGACGATGATGATGCCCCCTGCCAACAGAAGCTAGAGGCGTCAGAGCCCTGGCCTCTAGCAGGTCTGTGCTATGTGACATTCCTAGATGCATCCTCTGAAGATGAATCCTTGAGTCTTGAAGAAATCACCACTTACACAAAAGCAAACAAAGCTCTGATACCCTTCCAACAACCTAAACAGATGAGGGAGACATCTGTTCAGAAGGAGGACACTGATTCTAGTGGGACATAGACGAGGATACTACTCTCTTGAAAGAGTCAGACCTCTATCCAGAAGCAATCCATGGGACATTTATCCGTGAAGTGGAAGGTGAAAGACAAGTAACGTTCTTGGATGCTGACGGTACTGAACGTCACTTGAAAGTGGGTCTCAATCTTCCAGAAGAAGAACTAGTGATCCTGCGAGACCTACTAAAGGAGAACTTAGACGTGTTCACTTGGTCCTATAAAGACCTAAAGGGGATTGATCCCACAATATGCCAACATCACATTGACCTAGAGCTTGATGCCAAACTTGTAAGGCAAAGACAAAGGCGTATGAATCCTAATTACTCTACTCTGGTGAAGGCCGAATTATTGAAACTTCTTGAAGCAAAGTTTATTTATCCCGTGGCTAACAATGAATGGGTTTCGCCCATTGTGGTAGTGGCAGGCCATGAGCTTTATTCCCTCTTGGATGGATCAAGGGATATAACCAAGTCCAAATCACAGAAGAGGACCAATCCAAAACAACCTTCACCACAGAATGGGGGACCTATGCCTACAGAGTGATGCCATTCGGGCTCTGTAATGCTCCTACCACCTTCCAACGAGTAATGATGCCTACCTTCTAGAATCATTTGCATTGCATGATTTCATTGAGGTGTATCTTGATGACTTTTGTGTCTATAGTTTGATCCATGAGCACTGGGGACACCTAGAGCAATGTTTTGACAGATGCCAAGAGTATGGGATCTCTCTCAACCCCGAAAAATGTGTCTTTGGCGTCTCCTCAGGAGTTCTTTTAGGTCATATTGTCTCTACGCAAGGGATTGCAACAGACCCAGCAAATATTGAGAAGATTGTCGCCTTAACAGCACCAACAAACCTCAAGCAATTAAGAGGATTTCTTGGCCATGTGGGCTATTACAAAAGATTTATTGCACATTTTGCAACCAAGGCAGCCCCTATGCACAAGCTTCTAAGGAAAGAAGCTGATTTCCTTTGGACAGATGACTGTGAAGAAGCCTTTAATACCCTAAAATAGTGCCTAGTCCAAGCACCTATTTTACAGCCTCCTGATTGGACGAAGGAGTTCCATGTGCAGGCAGATGCATCAGTTGAAGGGCTAGGTGTTGTCCTATGTCAAAAGGGCCCCTCTAAATTAGATCAACCGATATATTATGCAAGCCGAAAGGTCACTGATAGGGAACAGAACTATACAGTGACAGAGCTTGAGTGCTTAGCAATGGTGTTTGCACTAGAGAAGTTTGTCAAGATTGTGGGAGAGAAGGAAGGAGTCTCGCTTGAAGCTTTCTTGCTTGCACAATGGGGGAAGACACACAAGGGTGGAGGCTGAAAACAGTTTTCCTCTTCTTAGTTGTGTAAGCCAAAAGAACTCTAGTACAAAGAAATAGAAGAACCCTCTATATGGGTCTCAAACCAAACTCAACTAACTAAGGTGGCATACTAACTGAGCCACGAACTAGAGTAGATAAGGATAGCTATCATGTAGCTATTATTCATGGGCGGTGTACCAACCGCGTCTGCAACTGACAAGTCGGTGACATAAATACACAACGGTCACCCTGGCGTATCACGAGTGGAGCTCGATATCTCAACACTCCCCCTCGAGCTCAATCCCAATTCCTGCACACCAAGCAGGTCTCTGAACTTGCGCAGCTTCTCTGCGCCCAATGCCTTCGTGAATATGTCAGCTACCTGATCCTCTGTGCTGACATAAACTAGATCAATAAGACCTAGTAAAACCCTCTCTCGCACATAGTGATAATGCACCTCAATGTGCTTTGTTCTAGCATGATAGACTGGGTTATTTGCCAAGTGTATACTACTCATGTTGTCACAATAAATGACAACTGGTCCATCTGTAGACTGATGCATATCATAAAGTAGCTTATGCAACCAAGCTACCTCACATGCAGCCATTGCTGCACCCCTGTACTCAGCCTCTGTGCTCGACAAGGCAACTGTAGGTTGTTTCTTGCTGCTCCAAGTGACTGCAGCACTCCCAAAAGAGAACACATATCCGCTGGTAGATCGTCTATCAGAAATACTACCAGCCCAATCAGCATCAGTGTATCCATGCAACTGTATCTGAACCCCAGTCTCATAAAATAGTCCATACTGCAATGTGGACTTCACATACCTGAGTATGCGTCTAGCCGCATCCAAATGTGGTTTCCTTGGAGCCTGCATAAACTGACTTACCAATCCAACAGCATAGCTCAAATCTGTTCTGGTAATAGTCATATAAATCAAACTTCCTACTATGCGTCTGTACATAGTAGGGTCTTCTAGAAGCTCACCTGCATCTGTGCTCAGCTTCACATTCTTCTCCAAAGGAACTGAAATAGGCTTACAGCCTGTCATCCCATATTTGGACAACATGTCCAATCCATACTGCCTCTGCAAGAGCTGTATCCCACTTGGTGATTTAATCACCTCAATGCCCAAGAAATAACGCAGCTCTCCCAAATCCTTCATCTCAAACTTCTGCTTCAATAGCATTTTCACATGAAGGATATCTTCATCACTGTCACCTGTCATAATCAAATCATCAACATAAATGATAAGTAGCATGATACCTTTCTCTGTTTTTCTCACATAAAGTGAGAAATCTGCCTTGGAAATCTGAAAGCCAATAGTGACAAGATACTGTCCTATCTTGTCAGACCATGATCTAGGTGCTTGCTTCAAGCCATACAAGGCTTTCTTCAACCTGCAAACAAACTCAGGATGAACAGCATGCACATAACCTAGTGGCTGCTCCATATAGACCTCTTCTTGCAAATCACCATGCAAGAATGCATTCTTTACATCCATCTGATGTAAAGACCATCCCTTTGATGCAGCCATAGCAATGACCGCTCTTACGGTTGCTATCCTTGCAACCGGACTGAATGTTTCTTCATAGTCAATACCATATGTTTGTGCATACCCCTTGACTACTAATCTTGCCTTGTATCTGTTCACAGAACCATCTGCATTGTGCTTCACCTTATAAACCCACTTACAGCCAATTGCATTTTTACCTTTAGGCAAAGGTACCAATTCCCATGTAGCATTAGCTTCCAAGGCATCCATTTCTTCATCCATGGCTTTCTCCCATTTTTCTTTTCCCATGGCTTCCTCAAAAGAAGTGGGTTCTGGTTCCTGTATCACTTTAACCATATATGCATAGTGAATGGCTGTAAATCCATCATATTTCAGCCTATCCACACGATACCTAGCTCTCGTAGACCTGCGCAAAATAGGTTCACTCCCAGGTGCTCTCAAAACATCCCTGGTCTTCCTTACTCCAGGTGTAACAATAGAAGGAATACCCAACTCATCATCAATGCTTTGTTCTGAGCCACTAGATTCACCATCCACATAAGAGTGACCTGCATTCACATCAAACATGGACTGATCAACCTTCTCTTTTCCTTTTCGTGATACTTGCATACCACTATCTGCATTACTTTGAGAAGATTCTCCTGATCTCAATCTGCCTGTCCATGGCGAAGAATGTGAACCACTGCTAGAGGACGCTCCAGGTCCACTAATATTTTGTGACTGCTGCTGTGAATTTTGTGCAGCATTATCATTTTGTGCATCTACATCATCAATCACATTTACTGGTTTATACCAGCTACTCATCTCATCAAAAACAACATCTCTGCTCACTGTAAACTTACGAGTAGAAGGGTTATAGCATCTATACCCTTTTTGCTGCAGAGAGTAACCAATAAAGATGCACTTCTCAGCTTTTGGATCCAACTTGGATCTCAACTCATCTGGCACATGTACATAGGCAATGCAACCAAAAATTTTCAAATGAGAAATATCCGGTTTCCTACCAGTATACCTCTCCTCTGGAGTCATTCCATGTATTGCTGCAGTGGGAGTCCTGTTCATTATATAGACTGTTGTAGCAACTGCTTCAGCCCAATAAAAATCTGGCAAGTCTTTTTCATTGAGCATGGCACGAGATACCTCTCCAATATGCATGTTTTTCCTTTCTGCAATTCCATTTTGTTGTGGGGTATAACTGCATGAATATTGCTGCTTTATGCCATGCTCCTGCAAGAACTTTGCAAACTCATTTGAGAGGTACTCTCCCCCTCCATCTGACCTTAGGCATTTTATTTGCAGACCTGTTTCTTTTTCAGCCATAGCTTTAAGGGTTTTGAAATGCCCAAAAACTTCACTTTTCTTTTTCATAAAATACACCCAAACTTTTCTGCTATAGTCATCAATAAACGTGACAAAATAATGACAGCCTCTAAGAGATGCAGCTTTAGTAGTCCATACATCAGAGTGGATTAATTCCAATGGCTTCTCACTCTCTTGAACATGTCTAGGAAATGGTTTCCTTGCCTGTTTTCCAAACTGACAGGCTTCACATACCTTATGCATTTCTGCAACCTTGAATTTTGGCAATCCTGCAACAATATTTTGGGCCTGCATTGATTTAAGTCGCTGTACATTAACATGACCAATGCGTTTATGCCAGATATCAATATCTGCAACTACACCAGTCCCATGTGCAAACATTGTTGCACTCAATTCAGACATGTCTGCATCCAACGTAAACATTCTGCCCTTCTTCTTTCCTTTTGCTATCAAGCGACCTTTATTTTTCATATCCTCAACAAAGCATCCATGAGGATTAAATCTGACCTGCAAGCCCTGCTCAACCATTTGACCAACAGAAACCAGATTCTTGGTGATATTCGGGACATGAAATACATCGGACATGTATTTCTTTTTCCCATCCTGCATAGACAAAGGAATTTTTCAAATCTGCACAATAGGATGTGCAGTATCATCACCAGTCTCCACAAATCCTAGTTTTTCCATTTTCCTTGCATCCTCCATCCATTCTGCATGACCTGTCATATGGTTTGATGCACCTGAGTCAACATACCATACATCGTTGCTTTCTTCTGCACTTGTCACAGAATTGTTCATGTGCTGCACCTTAAACAGATGCTCATTTCTGTCATCACCCTGTCTACTAGAGGATGCATAATTTCCTTGTTGCAGTTTTCCATTCATGATGTCATTCTGCTTTTTATAGCAATCTTTAGCCATATGACCCATTTTACCACAATAGTAGCATTCAACATTACTGTTTGCATTTTGGCCTCTTTGCCATCCACCACGACCTCTTTGGCTCCCCCTGCCTCTAGAGTTACCACGTCCTCCTCCATAGGACTGGTTTTCTTGAGTTTGCTGCATATTCTGATTTCTACCACGGCCTCCTCTACCTCTACCTCTACCTCTTCCAGCATTTGAGTAGAAGACAGCTTCTTTTGAAGTTCCTCCTGAAGAAGATGCACCACCATTTCTTTGCTCCTCAGAAATTAGAAGAGCAATCAGCTCCTCAAAATCAGGAAATCTTTCACGAACTGAAATGGATGTCCGAAACTGTGCATAATCCTTTCCTAGACCATTCAAGGTCACAGAAACTAAATCATCATCTTCCACTGGTGACCCAATGGAAGCAAGTGCATCTGCAATCTTCTTCACCTTCATGTGGTAGTCGTTGATGCTCATATTTTCTCTTTGCACATTGTGCAACTCTTGCTTGAGCTGCATTTTTCTGGCTTGCGTATTTGTGCTACACATTTTTGACAAAGTATCCCATGCCTCCTTTGGCGTACTTGCATCCTGAATATGCACAATCATAGAGTCTGAAATGCTGATAGACAGTCAATACATAACTTTCCTAGCTCTCTCATGCCATGCTTTAAATGCCTGCATTTGCTGTTGATTGGGAACATCAGGAAGAACTGGTTCTTCTTCATTTCCTGCAACAAATTCCCAATATCCTTTTCCCATAAGGAAATTCGTCATTCTAAACTTCCATGCTTGGAAGTTGTTCTTGTCAAGCTTTTCAGTGACAATCTGTGAAAGAGAATCAGATGCCATTACAGAAGACTGCAAAAAATTCTGTCACTACAAAAAACACAGCTTCACCCTCACAAGGGAAAATCTGCAAAACTGGCGAAAGTGATATTTGACCACACAGTCACTTCCTAGTGACGATTTTGCATCAACAGGCAACAGGGATGATTCTATAACTCCCAATGTCTCTGCGCACAAGCATACGATGCAATTTCTACAGTAACTTTTCACCGACCTGTAGAACAGTGGCTGCACAGCATAAAACTAGGCCTTTTTCTGAGTGCGTGCAGAGAACTTCCACCTCCAAAACAGGCCCCGAAATGGCCTCAAATCAAAAAAACAAGGCCCCGAAATGGCCTCAAATCAAAAAAACTGCCCTCTTGCTTCACCGCGAAGGGCGTCTCAACCTGAGACAATGCACTCCTGCACTTTCCAGCTGTGCTACCTGCAGAGATCTACTCCCAAAACAGAAGATGAAAGCAACACTGCTCCTCTTACCAGAACACCGCGAGCTTGGCTTGCTTTCTTGAGCTCCTTACTACGAACAAGGCTCTGATACCATGTCAAGATTGTGGGAGAGAAGGAAGGAGTCTCGCTTGAAGCTTTCTTGCTTGCACAATGGGGGAAGACACACAAGGGTGGAGGCTGAAAACAGTTTTCCTCTTCTTAGTTGTGTAAGCCAAAAGAACTCTAGTACAAAGAAATAGAAGAACCCTCTATATGGGTCTCAAACCAAACTCAACTAACTAAGGTGGCATACTAACTGAGCCACGAACTAGAGTAGATAAGGATAGCTATCATGTAGCTATTATTCATGGGCGGTGTACCAACCGCGTCTGCAACTGACAAGTCGGTGACATAAATACACAACGGTCACCCTGGCGTATCACAAGTGGAGCTCGATATCTCAACAAAGTTTTGACACTATCTATTGTCAACTCATTTCAAGTTCTATGTGGATCATGAAGCCATGTCCTTCCTGATGAACAAAGCAGATGTTAAAGGATGACTGATGAGATGGTTGCTCCTATTCCAAGAGTTTGACTTCGAAGTGGTCACTAAGCCTGGTCGTTCCCATGTCTTAGCCGATCATCTGTCACGGATCCGTCAAACAGAAGAAGAGAAACAGGATGATCCAGACCTTCCTGATGCTTCCTTGTTTCTAGTTGAAATAGTTACTCCCTGGTATGCAGACATAGCCAACCTCCTAGCAACTCAACAGTATCCTCCTGGCATCTCAAGTCGTGAGAGGAAGAAGCTTCTATTAGAATCAGTCCCCTTCACCTTGCTAGCGGTGCCCTTTACAAGAAAGGCAAAGATGAAGTGCTGCGAAAATGTGTTGCAGGGGATGAAATCGGCATAGTATTGAAAGCATGCCATGACGAACCATGTGGTGGACACTTCGCAGGAGAAGCGATAGCCAGGAAGGCTCTGTTAGCAGGATATTGGTGGGGCCGACCCTCCATATGGATGCATATGATTACTGCAAGAGATGTGATGCTTGTCAGCGAATGGGAAAACCCACCAAAACAAGTGCCATGCCACTGCAACCCATTCTTCCCCTAAAGCCGTTCGAGAAGTGGGGGATTGATTTTGTGGGTCCCATTGATCCACCCACCAGACGGAGGTAGAACAGATACATCTTGGTATGTACAGATTATGTCACAAATTGGTGTGAAGCTAAAGCCTTGAAGCGGGACGATGGTAATAGTGTAGCCATGTTCATGTACGAGAATATTATCATCCATTTTGCAAGTCCTCTTGACAAAGGTACTCATTTCCTTAACAAAATCATGGAGGAGCTGACAGAACTGTATAAGATCCGCCATCGTAAGTCCACTCCCTATTACCCCAGAGCCAATGGCCAAGTTGAAGTCACCAATCGCATTCTTTGCTCAATTCTGACAAGAACAATTGCCGCACATCGTCGCGACTGGGACGATCGACTTATAGAGGCCCTCTGGGCGTACAGAACCTCCCATATGGCAGTTACAGGACAGACCCCTTTCCAGCTAGTGTATGGTACAGAAGTTGTCTTCCTTGTTGAGCTGAAATTGCCCTCTTTGCACATGGCGGTTAAAGAACACTTGGGAGATAGTGAGTCACTGCAACGCTGTCTCCTGCACTTGGAATGCTTGGATGAAATACGGTGGATGGCCTTACAATGCATGGAAACCACTCAAGCGCGACGCAAGGCCTATCATGACAGTTTCATCAAGCACAAGGAGTTCAAAGAAGGTGATCTTGTCCTAGCCTATGATTCAAGATTTGGAAAGTTTCCTGGCAAGCTTCAACAACAATGGATGGGTCCGTACAAGGTACTAGTCATCAATCCTAACGGCTTTGTTCAGGTGCAAACCGTTGATGCCTCTGATGGTCCTTTCCTGATCAATGGCTATCGCCTGAAGAAGTACTTTCCTCCCTGGGGATCTTGACAATCACAATCGACCTACCCTTTCCCTTTTGGGCATTGCATTGTCCTTCTTGTCAAGCTTCTGATAGCCATTATGATTCTCCTCATGAGGCGGTCTCGTTCTACTACCCCCTCTCGCAGAAACATCTCAACCCGACATTGTTCTCTTCTCGTCTGATCCAACAATGGTGACGAGGTTGGTCCTGATATATGGTATCTCTACCATTTTCTTTATTTTTTTATTTTTTTAAAAGAAAAAAGAAAAAAAACAACAAACAAAACTGTTATGGAAGGAAAGGACAAAATTCCCTGTCATAACAGGCCTCATTCCCAGAAAAGGTGGAAACACCCTTGGGCGGGAAGTTGACTATGGAAAAGGTGGTAACACCCCGCAGTTCAGGAAATTTGACTCACCAGCAGAACCTCTTCAGCAAGTAATTTGAAGCCACCTCCCTTGGTGCGCTGTCTTGCAATATCAGTATGTCTACCCTTCTTAACAGACGACTCTTCTTACCAATCATTGAAGTATGAGATTTGTAGGCTGCCTCCCTGGGTATGCCTCATCTTCAAGATCCTCATGACAACAACAGCTGACATGATCTTCATCACCAACCCTTTGAGTGATGTGAGCTTTCATCCTAACAGGATGGGGACGTGAGTATGGGATGCCCTCTGTATCTATCAGAGAGTGCGACAGAGGGTGGGGTGAGTGACCAGTCATTCCCTTCAAATCAAATGAGAGATGAGATGTGTGAACAGAGTGTTGCACGCATGGGATGGACCTCTCAATGCACAAAGCACAATCTATTCCTGTGCACTGCACTATAAGGCTCCCTGGCCTTCCTTCTTGCATTATGCCGACATAGGGTGGGATGCATAGTTGCACCATCAAATGCGCACAAAGCATACAACCTTTGCACAAGTGACCGTGAGGATTACATCAACGTGTTTTAGGAAAGGGCTGCCCTTTGTATCTATCAACTGAGCGTGAGACAGAGGGTGGGCTGAGTGTGACTGGAGTTTTTTTACTCAATTATCGAGAGGTGAGGATTGAGGGACGTTACAACCCTTGGAGTCAGGTACGTTTCCATTTCCCTTTGCACCCACGGGTTGGGTTTCTGCCAATAGCACAGGACACATCATTTTGTTCTATACACTGCACTATAAGGCTCCCTGGCCTTTCTCCTTGCACCTATGCCAAAGGGATTGGACGCACCATCAATTGTGCACCCTGGCATACTCTCTCTACATCATTCCCTTGTCAATTTCTAACCCATGTGTGAGCTATGGGGTTCATCGTGATTTCCTTGAGTGATATTAGTAATGGGGCGAGTGTCTGCTCTTTCAATCCATTTGAGTGATTGTGAGTTGAGTGTAATATCCCTCGCTATCGACGAATTTCCTGTGATTCCTTCAACCAACTACCTCCCTGGGTGCTGCCGCTTGGTCCTTGTCACAAAGGACGAAGGAGGTGTGTTGTGAAGACACCTTCTTACCTCCTGTAGCCGACGATGACTCTAGATGCAACTTCGATAGTCGACATTCCTTCTCGGCAATATGGGCCAAGTTTTTCTAACCCTACACCTTTTGTTTCTCAGTGATGGTCATGTTTTAAGTGTGGAGACATTGTGGTTGGTTTGATGTGAGGTGCCCAGTCTGTGAAGTTTGGTTTAACCTTCCTGTTAAGGTCTTAAGTGTGGGGATGTGTCCCTGCGCATCCATGTTGCATACCCCCATGCATACACCTTGTTCTAATCATGCATCTATGCTGTGACTTTATTTTACCCTAATGGGGTCCCTTCCCTACCCTTTTGTTCTATTTCACCCTGTCCTAGGTGTTGTTCCTTGACCATTTGTCCTTATTCTGGGTTCTGCGCTGCTTTCATCCGAAAGAATCTTACGTTCACCAAAATCTCAATCCAACCTTATAGCCCTGTTCGTCCCTTCGAATTGCCTATTTTTCCTTTTTGCCAACCCCTATTCCGACAGAGAATTCACAAGTTGTTAATTTTTGAAACAATTCTCATAAATTGGATAATTTTCCATGTGAACGCATTTTTATTGCTTTGGAACCCTGATCTGATGAGTCACACCTATCCTACCCATTCCCCTTGACATTTTTCCTTTTTACTATGTGTCCTTTCGATGGATGGTTCATCCGTTATTAATTTTTGCAGGTTTTCAGACCTTTTTCGTGCCTATTTTTCACATTTTTCCATGTGAACCTGCCCTATTTTCACCGGAATTCCAATTTGATTTGACAACCATGTCCTATCAACCTTTCCCCCACTTTTTCCTTTTTCCTCCCCTCTCTTCTGAATACCGAATTTTTAGTTATTAATTTTTTCGAGTGTTTTCGGATGCATTTTTCTTGTTTTTTCCACGTGAACCCATCCTAATTTTCCCCAAAATGAGTTTTGATAAGCTAGTCCTATGAATTCCTTTTTTTCGGACATTTTTTCTTTTTATCGCCTACTATTCCGACGCACGGTTTTTCCCGTATTAATTTTCGAGTCCATTTTCAGGCCCATTTTTGGGATTTTTCCCATATGAACGCATCCTATCTCAATCGGAATTGTGTTTTGACATTATACGTTGTTGGACATGTTGTTCTGCACACTTTTCCTTCTTTTCGCACTTCGTTCCGAAGCGCGGATTTTCTGATATAAATACCCGTATGTGTTTTAGGGTTTATTTTTTGTGTTTTTCCCATGTGAACACCCTGATTTTGTCCGGAACCGATATTGCATGTTTCCAATATTTTTTTCTCGTCTCCTGACCCATTCTTCCTTTTTACAGATTTTTGTTCCGACAAACGGTTTGGATGTTATTAATTTTTCTTTATTTTTCCCGTTAACCGTGTTTCTCGCCTCACGTGTGAACGCGTTTTTTTTTGTTTTACGCACCTCGGGACGCCCCGTGGCGTCCGTGGCTCGCATGTCTCCATCCCTGCCCGTTTGAACCCGTCATTGCAAATTTTTTTACCCCTGCCCGCGCATGCACACAGGTCGGGATGTGTTCTTTTCTTATTTTTTTCATTATTTAATATCAAAAGAAAAAAAATTAAATACACTATATACACAATTTCAAAAAAACAAAAAATAATTAATTAATTAATTAAAAATCTAACTTTAAAAACCAAAAAAAGAAGAGAAAAAAAATACACACATACACATAAAACGGAAAATCCATATTTTTTTTAAAACAAAATGAAAAAATCAGAAAACAAAAATGAATGCAAAAGAAAATTTTAAAAAAATCCACGTACCTGACGGTTCGTTCTTCCTCTTCCTCCTCCTCTTCCCTCCCCTTCTTCCTCTCCTCCTCCTCCTCCTCCTTCTTCTTTTTCTTCTTCTTCTTCTTTTCCTCCTCCCTCCCTCCACCCCTCCTTCTCCCTCCACCTCTCCTTCTTCCTCCTCCTCCTTCTGGCGCCCCTCCACCAATAGTGCCCTCCTCTCCCTTCTTGGGTGGCGGCCTCTCGCTCCTCCCTCCCGCCTCGGCTCCCTCCTCAGCGGCGCCGCCCTCCTCCTAGTCAACGTCCCTGTGGCCGCCGCCTGGCTTAGGGCCGAGCCCCTTCTCCTTCTGGCCAGCTAGAACCCCGCCGTGGCCCGAGCTACCAGCCGCTACCTCCTCTACCTTCTCCCGGACCTTTTCGCCACCTCCCTCCTCGCTCCCCTCCTCGTCTTCCTCCGCTCGCAGTGCATCACCAAGCCTCTCCTAGTCTTCTCCTTGCTTGCCCTGTCGCTGCACATTCCCATCACTTACCTTCTCGTCTTCCAGCTCCGCACGAGCGGCCCTGGGACCATTGTCGCCATATGTGTCCCCGATTTCGCTCTCGTGGCGATGCTTCTATATGTCCGATCTAGGGGGATTCTGCGGAAGGCGATGGATAATAGCAGCAGCGCCACCTCGCCCCTCCTCTCCCACCGCCTCTCTTCCTCTTGACGCTGACGGCCCGCGGTGTTCCACCCCCCACCTACTCCTCCTCCCCCACCACCCTGCCCCGTCACCGCCGCCAGCACCCCTTACTTCCTAATCTTGTTACATTAACCCTAATCTTGTTACATTAACCTTAATTTAGTTAATTTAACCTTAATCTAGATCACTTAACCTTAATTTAGTTAATTTAACTTTAATCTAGTTAAATTAACCCTAATTTAGTTAAGTCAACCTTAATCTAGTTAAATTAATCCTAATTTAGTTAACTTAACCTTAATCTAGTTAAATTAACCCTAATTTAGTTAACTTAACCCTCTTTAGGTTAACCTAACCACAATTAACTTATCTTAACCTTACTTCAGTTACACTAACCTAACTAGGGTTAGGTCTACTAACCTAACTAGGGTTAGGTCTACTAACCTAACTATAGCTAGTTAACTAACCTCCCTTGGGTTAGTCCCCAACCTATTAACTAACCCTAGGTTAGTTAGTCTAACCTAGATTAGTTAGACCTTGACTTAGCCTAACCTAACTAACCTAGACTGACCCCAGACTAACCTAACCTGACTTGACTTAGCCTAACCTAACTAACATAGACTGACCCTAGACTAACCTAACCTGACTTGACTTAGCCTAACCTAACTAACCTAGACTAACCCAAACTAACCTAATCCCCCTTGATTAACCTGACTTGACTTAGCCTAACCTAACTAACCTAGACTAACCCAGACTAACCTAATCCCCCTTGATTAACCTAACTTGACTTACCTAGCTTAACCAGACTAACAGGACTTAGTTGACTTGATTGGACCCTACTTACCAAACTAACCTGATTTCCATGCTTTAATTGATCTAGTTAATTTATAAATTCATTTCAACTCAGAAAAATTTCACAAAAACTTTTAAAAATTCCCCACTATTTTTGCAATTTTTTGGACAATTTTTCAGGAGAAACTTTCAACAAAAAAATTTACAGAAAATTAAATATTTGACAATTCCTTCAAAATTGCCTAAAAATAAAGAAAAATCATTTAAAATTAGTAAAAAATACAAAAAACACTTCAAAAATTTCCACCCACCCCCTGACCTTTTTCCACTGATTTCTCACTTCAAAATATTTTCATACAAGGCACAAATATTCTTTGAAAAAACAATAGAATAAACATACAAATAAAGTACTTCTTTTCATAACATAAATTGTGGATATTTCCTACATGGCTGCAATTTTATTTTTTTCCTTCATCCCATATCCATATTTAATTATTCTTCCTTTTGAAACAAAAAAAAACAACAACAACCACATACCATTTATTAACAAACAAAAATGAAAAAAAAAACACATAAAACAAACAAACCAAAACACATAATAAAATAAATTAGCCTAACTACACTATAAAACCAAACCAAATACACCTAAAATATAACCCCCACACAATCCAAACTATTTAAAAATAATAATTAAAAAATACAAATACAAATACAAATACATTAAAAATTATCAAACCCACTAAGGTGTTGTCTTTGTTGTTCAATCAGTGGTCTTTGATTTTGTTTGATTGGATTCATTGCTTTTGGGGGACTCTTCCGTGCGCCTTCCAGCCATTGCATACACACCCCTTCCAGGTATTTATTTTGCGAGATTTATTTATTTTCATTACCCCTTAATCACAATTAATTATTAAAATGAACTATTTATTCACCCACCTTTTCCACGCTCATTCGCGCTAAACACACACTTTAATCATTTAAAAATCAACCAGCCGTTCACTTTGCATGCGCTACATGCACTTAAGAGGCACTTTAATTTGTAATAAAAATGAACCAGCCGTCACAAGAGCACGCGCTGGCAAAAAAGCGCTCCACATCACTCTTAATTTTTAATTAAGGAATTTGCATTTAGAGATCCAGCCTGGAAATCGTAGTCCGGGTTGCGCTAAAGTACTGTTTCAACTTAATAAATTTGTAATTAAAATTTTAAGACGGAACTGCCGTTTTCTTATTAAGGTTTATATCCTAATAAAATGTCACCCATTGTTAATAATTTCTTAAAATGAACCCTTCATTAAAATAATTCCCCCTCACTGCACTTTTTCCCCCTTTTTTAATGAACACGCTTCCTGGGATGGGTGCGTACAAATCTTTTAGTTGACACTGATGGTCCAGGTTATGGTCAAGTCTTGATGTACATTTTTATGGTAGTCTGATTTGTCTTTGTGTTACGATTACGGGTACGGTGTATAGTTCTTTCTTTATTGCCTGATACGGGGATTTGGGTGCTTGAATGTTGCATCGCATGAAGTTTTCGGTCGCATATGTGTAGAGGTTATGCTGAAATTTTTCTAGGCTGTGTATTGTCTGGGGTAGTAACTGGGTTAGTTACGTCTATGTCTATATATGTGTCCTTTTTGGATTGATTCCTTTTTTATAGCCCTTTGGTTGTTTTGTAGGCATTCTTTGTGACTATCTGTATTGTGGTGTGTGTGTTTTCCATCTAAATGGTGCCTCACGCTCCTCCCCCTATCTAGTATGTCCCACTGCTTAGTCAGGATTACTCTTCCCTACTCACTTTTGAGCCTCTCACGAAGGCGGGACTTGTGACTTTCATGGCTGCCTCCTTTCCCTTGATCCTAGAAGATCCATCCATGTGTGATGAGTTCCTTGCTTCATACAGCAAGAAGTCGGGACTGGTCCATGGTACTTCCAGGACACTGACACAACGAGGGTTAGGGAAAGCTTTGTCTCTTCCCTACAAGGGCGAGCCCTTTGTCACAGCTTGACAGCTATTCTCTAACGATGAGATTTTGAAGCTATTACAGAAACAGAACAAGGAAATTCTGGATGTTAAGAAAGTGATCAACACTTCAGGAGTCTCCTTTTCCATGATCACTAATCCTATGTGGAAGTTGGTCTGTCAGTTTCTCCAAGACAGGTTTATGCCTGCCAAAACGCCATCCCATTACTTGTCCAAAGATCTCTTTACAACTTCAAGGATTGTGTTAAAAGGAGTAGCTATTGATTGGAGCACTTACCTACTCACCAAGATAGATCAACATTTCGTTAAAGTAACCAAGGGCAACGTCACAAATGTCACCTATGGATCCTACATGTCTGCCTTCTTGATGTATTCAAGTTTAAAGAAGAGTGTGCCTCCACCTCCTCCATCTAATCGAGTACCTCCTCCTCCACCTTCAGAAGAGTCAGAACCAATTGATATAGAGGATCTGGATTCTCCTCCTCCACTGGTCATACAGTGAAAATGCTTGAAGCAAGTGGCAGATAAGGCTCCTTCAGTTCTTCCTTCAGTGACAATTCCTGCTACATCTGGCAGTGACCTCCCTGCTTATCTCACATGTAACAACCTATTCAGAGCACATAGAGAGGGTTCATTGGACATATTAGTCCCTTCACTGAACAGTCTAGTGTCGGGAGATGCCATTTCATTCCTATGTAAAGACATCCAGAGTTCGATTGAACTATCCGTGACAGCCTATGTTCAACAGCTATATGCTTCCTTTTATAAAGAACTAATGTAGTCCAAAGACCAGTTGCATAAGGCAACATTAGAGTTAGCCTCTGCTAAAGACACATTAGCAGATCTGTTTAAGCAGATGGAGCAACAAACCCACATGATTGAGACCCAAAGAGAAGAGATATATTCTTTGAAGATTCAATTAATAGAAGCTCAATCCGAGGTCACTAAAATCTCAGAGGAGATGGAGAGGATATCCAAAGAAGCGCAAGAGTTTCAGACTCTCTTAGATGCAAAACTCTTAGCCTTATAGACTGCTAATGACACAGTGGAATCACAAGCTTCCCAAATCAAGCAATTGCAAGACCAACTGGTGCAGTCACAGTCTGTTCCTCCAAGCCCTAATGTTCCCCTGATTCCTTCTCTCTCACAGCAGGACTTGGCAGTTCTTCAGAGACAGGCTACCTTGTATCCTTTATTCCAAGATAAAGTGGAAAGATTGCAGTCCAAGATGGATCTACTATGGTCTACATTTGAGCATTTCCATGAATATGTTCCTCCGAACCATTCTTTCTTTGTCCACTATCAATTGTAAAAGTTGGCCTTTTACATGAAGCTTTCAACGATGGATCTTCCTCTTCCAGAGGATGGTTGGAGTGGGGCTTGGCCTCCTGAGTTGCTGACAAAAGTGGTCCGTATGGTGTTTGAAGATTCTGTCACACGACGGATACCATGTTGATGTCATATATTTATCTGCGAGAGGAGACTTGTTGATTCCAGATGAAGTAGATATGGCCTGGTATGTGGGAGATGTGGTTTTCCAAGCTATTTTGTATAACATGTTCCAGAGTTACTCCTCAAAAGTGGCTACTTTCCTTGATAATTCCTGGCACTCCATGATTGATTCTGTGGTTGATAGAACACAGCTTCTACCTATGTACAGAGCACTAACCAACTGAGGGTGGATCTCTTAGCTCACCTTTCCAAAAATAATCCATTTGATTCAATCTTTTTTTATGCCTATCAAAGAAGATCTATCTTAGGTCCCTCTGTTCCTAGCCTACTGTATTACCAACAAATGGCTCACCGTTATGATACCTATCTGTCCCTCTATCAAACCAATTCAACAGCCATCTTACCCCTTCTTTTCCAACCTCAATCTTTTCCTCAAATTCCCATATTTACCTATTGCTCTTTTATCGAAGATAGAGTATTTTCCCCTTCTCCATCATGTCCTTCTCCATCCATCCATGTACCTTCTACCTTTTCTATTTATCAATTAATACCCTTCCTAACTAATTCCCTAAAATTTTCAGCCACTCCTTCTTTAACCTATTCCTCCTTTTATGATTTTGCCTACCCATCTCTTCATCCACTTTTACTTATTCCACTTTCATCTCCTGCCACTTCTATCTCTCAACACCCTCAGTTGGTTAGTGAATATGAAGGGTTTGATCAGCAGATTCCAAGAAGAAGAGGATGGAGCTCAAATGATTCTCTTACAGTACCTCAGATAAATTGGCCAATAATTCCAGGAGATTGAACAACTGCTAGTCAAGCATACCAGAACTACCTTCATTTTGCTCACCAATCACAATCTCTAGATCCTTCGGTGAGATTGACAGCTCATTTTGCTTTGTATCTAGCATACATGCATAGGCATTCCCATAATGATCAAAAGGCCATTCCAAAACTTTGTATGAATGTCAATGTGAACATTGACTCCCACCAGTTGGATGTCCTGTATTTTCATGCCCTATGTCTCCCTAGCAGATGCATTGTCTTGCTAGAAAGGATGTGCTGCTTGCAATTCTTTCAAAATCCTCCAAAGACATTTGTAGATGAATCCTTCTCCATGGATCGCTTTCAAAACCACCAAGCCTTCTGTTAACCCCAACACGAAGAAAGCAAAAAGAAGTGGAAAATACGCAGGGCAAAGGCGGAAAAAAGGTAGCCCGACTAAAGAAAGAAAAGGAGAAAAGGCCAAAAGCGTAAGGGCAACCTTAAAAGTCCAAGGCAAAGGCAAAAGGGGAAAGGCGCATTTTAAAATAAAAAGGTGCACCCTGAAATCTTGTAAAAGAGCGCGTCACCCGTGCAATTTGTAAAGATAGACGGGCGGTGGAAAGGAAGATAGAAGGACAATGGGAAAAAGGGCCTAGGCTACGGCCGGCCATGTAAAAAGGGGAAAAGGGGATGACCGCCCAAAAGGGATTTAGGATTTTGTATATAAAGTTGAAAAGTGAATGAGAAGCTCATTCTTGTGTGTGGCCAAAAGTAGCTCTCCTCTTCTTCTTCTTCTTCTTGTTCTTGCTTGCTTGAGCTTGTGCTTGAGAGAGGGAGTGTGAGAGTGTGAGGGAGTGAGTGTGTGAGGGTGACGGACCGAGGAGGAGAAGCTCTCCATCGTCTCCTCTCTTCTTCTTTTCTCTTCTCTTCTCTTGTCTTGCTCGCGGCAATGGAGCTTGGAGCTTGGAGCGGGAGGATTGAGCTTGCTTGAAGCTTGCACTTGGATCGTGGAGCTACCGGAGTGTGCGGGAGAGGAGGTAACTCGAACGGCACGAAGGTAAGCTCACTACACCATAGATATGGATGGCGCGTCGGCTATGTGAGAGGTAGCCATTAGTGCTCGGCTTGGAACGCTTGAAACAATAGCGGTCCGTGGGTCTTGGCGGTTGAGTGAAAGCTCCCACATTTTGGTTCCGTTGCCGGAACCAACGGATTCAAGCCTTGAGCGCTTGCGCGCTTCGAATCGAGCATCAAAGTAAGGGTTTCCCTGAACTGGTGCTTGAGATAGGTAGGAGGCGAGGGGGTTGAAGATGGTATTCAATCTCCTTGGCAAGTAGGTATTTTGCTTTCTGTGATTTATGTTGTGGAATGGAGTAGTATAGGTATTTGTTTTGTGATTTGGATGCATTTAGGGTAGGAAAAAAACAAAGAAAAAGAAGAAAAAAACAGGCAAACAATGGGGTTTTCTGTTGCTGTATAACAGGCTAAAACAGGGAAACAGGGACCAGATTCAAGTTCTGGGTGAGACAAGGACAGGGAACTAGCTGTGAGGTTCTGCAGTGCTGGGGAAGGACCTTAAAAGGCCTGGGAGGCCAAGACAGACCTCATTTCCTTGGTTTGCCTTGTGAGAGAGAGAGAGAGAGAGAGAACTTCTGGTTCACAAGACGAGGAAGCGCTACCCCGATTCCTAGGCATCGATGATTCGTGCTGCTTCAGGTGAGTCTGGTGTTTTCCAACAAGTGCTCTTATTAGATCCAGAAAGTCTGTGGTGATTTCGTGCACCAAACAGTGAGGACAGGACAAACGCGCGGGAATCGCGCCCGCCGCCGACGCACTCGAACCAACTCGCAGTGGTCCGATTCCAAGAATCGGACCACCCGAGTTCGGGAGTCGGACCGCCGTCCGATTCCCAGAATCGGACTAGCTCGGAATCGGACATGCCACGTGGCGCTCGGACCAACCTGTCCGAATCGGACGCTCGGACGAGTCCATAATCGGACCACTCACAATCGGACCAGGCTGTTCGATTCCCAGAATCGGACCAGCTCAGAATCGGACCACCCTGTTCGATCCGATTCCCAGAATCGGACCACTTGAAAATCGGACCACTTTTTGATCCGAGTCCCAAAATCGGACGTGACCAAAATCGGACCACTGGTCCGATCGGACCCACCCAAAATCGGACGTCCGATTCTGATAATCGGACTCCTGAAAATCGGACATCTGAGAATCGGACCAAAAACTGTCAAAATCGGACAAGTATCCAACACTCAAATTCTAATACATCTAAACCCCAAGATTGACCCCTAAGGCTACGTAGAGCTGAAGGCACATCACAGATCCATAATCAGGCTAAAATTTAGAGTACGTAGCTCAAAATTTGGCTATAAATGGTCCTCCAAATTACATATGGCGTCTACTGTAACGGCCCTGCGGGCCGGGGGGGACTGCCCCCCCCCCCGGACCCCCGCAGAGGGGGCTCTGCCCCCTCCACACCTCCCCTGAGTAGGTTGGAGAGAAAACGCGCTCCGTGACAGGTCTTCCAAATTGGACCCTAGTGAAGTGATGGCTCTACACAAGCATGGATTCTCACTTGCAAAAGAGCAGCCAAAAGCCCATACCCGAATAGAGACAAACAGAGACCCTAGAACCTCAATGGGCCAATCTAGCCATCAAGGGCAAAAAGGCCACGCCACGAGAGCACAAAGACATTGTGTTCATACCATGTCTAGTCAGAGTGAAATGCAACATCAGCAAGCTGCAAATGCCAAGATGACTAGACATGACACTCTTGACGAGAGATGTACCTTCAATAGCACTGCACTGACGATCCAAGACAGCAGTGGAGAATCCACATCTGGTCGTGCAGTTGAGAACTCAAGGGCATCTATCAGAAGGCTTAAATTTACAAGCCAGGACCCAGAGGATGAAGACATAGTACAACCTGCTTATCTTAGGGTCAAACTCACCGCGAAAAGAGAGCATACTATCGATGCTCTGATTGATGAAGGAGCAGATTTTAACATCTTGACCTATGAATCATGGACCCTACTAGGCCAACCAGAGCTCACACCGACTAGTGCAACTCTTAGCCCTTATGGGGGACACCCACAAGCACTCATAGGGAAGTGCAAAATCCTTGCGACAATCGAAACGGAAAGCTTGCCTATCCTATTTCATGTTCCTCCAAGAAGTGCTAGCTGCAGGAAAGAGACCCTCCTAGGAAGACCCTTCAAAAGGGCGACCAAATGTGAGGCTGACTATATAGCACAGAGGATACACCTGACACTACCAGGTGTGAGGATAGTCACCACCTTTAGCAAGGGTGACCTCATCGAACCTCAAGGGAAAGGCAAGGAAGATGATGACATAACAGTCAAGCCTACAAACGAGGGCAAGGACTTGTTGGAAGAGTTGATACAAGCACAAGTCGAACAACGAGAATCAGTGAGTGAGGCCATTCTGGAAACAAGAAGGTCAAGAGACAAGGCCAAGGACAGGGTTTGGACTCACAAATATCGTAGAAGACCACGAAAGAAGCCCAAGCCTTATGGACGGAGGCATCGATGGAGAGCTAGCACAACGCCGTGATGGATATCCAAAGAGTTGCTACGTGCTCAAGGATACTACGCAGGTAACCAATGGATTTGGGTTCCGAAATCCCCTGCTAAACCGCCTCCATCAGCTGAAGGCCAGAGTGCCTCAAAGGCATGGCACAGGAGGAGATCTAAGAGAAACTCTAGGTCTCAAGGCAAGAAACCAGACATGACTGTTTGAAGAAAAGAGCCCCAGCCTAGCATGCTAAATAGACAGATGTCATACGTAGCCATTGAGCAGGCACAAAAATCGTTAGCGCCCAAGGAGCCTTTGATTCCCCAAGGGGAGAACAAGCATCATAGGCACAACATTGCTCAAGGCAAGGCTGATCGCTCAACAAAGAAAATGGCACAATCGTCTAGTAACCTCGAGCAGGCCATTCAGCGAGTGCCAAGTCCACCTAAGAGTCCTAGATCTCCTACGCCCTCTTCTCCCAAACAGACACAGGAAGCACCACGGCAGTTATCAAGGGTGACTGCTCAATTCCAATCTCTATCTCCATCTAAGCTTCCAATCGTCAAAGAAGTGGGACATGATGCCATCTGTAGCTCTCGACCCAAGGATATGCCTGAGCCACCTAAAGCGACTAGATCAGCTCATGTTCAATCTACACAGATGAGTGCTCAAAGGGACTTGACACCGCAATCCACCAAGGGTAGCCAGCCCACTAAATTAGCTGCTACTACTTCCAATCAGGGATCACAGTAGTCACAGCCCTTGGCCGTGACAATACCCCATGTGGAATGTGTCCTTAGTGGTTTACCTGTGGAGGAGGTGTCGCAACCAAATCCCTCAACAACTCCAGCACTTTCAAAGTGCCTAAAGCCTAGGTTGGAGGAGTTAAACGCAAGGGAGTTGGCTGAAGGGCTAGACTCTCCGAAAAGGGAGGCAGTTGTGCCCTCACAACCGGGCAAGGCTATTCAGCAAATCACGGCGATGTCCCATAAGGACACACTAGAGAAGGGAAATGCTGAGGCCCGACCAAGCACATCAACGGTCGATATAGCCCAGGGTCCTGAGTCGTCGAGAGAGGCACCTTCATTGACCAAGAAAAAGAGGAGAAAGCAGAGAAAACAACAACAGATGCAGGTGGTTGTGGACCCCAAGAACATTGAGACGAAGGGCACTGGAGAGCTGATGAATGAAGCATCGAGTCCACCCACCAATGAACCCATTGATGCCTCTCCTAATAGCGGTGAACCCTCAGACACATCCGTGTGCGTTGAGAAATCAAAGCAACCGTTGCCAGCAATAGTTGCTTGCAACACCCTATCCACTGACAATAGAACTCACATTGATCAATCAAGAGTGGATACAACGCTGTCACGACAGGGTGACAAATCTATACCAGTCACATCCGAGAAGAGCCAGGACGAAATAACAGCAAAACCTCAGGAGAACCGTGAGAACCCCAAGAGCATAAGAAATCCTAGTGTTGGCCAATCTTGCTCATCTAGGCTTGAGTCCCCCAGCCATGCTAAAGCCTAAGGAAACTCTTAGAACTTTGCATGAGATGGCAACCGAGCAAGCCCTCATTGAACATAGACATGTCGCAGAATGCTTAACTGAGTTGGAGGCTAAGCTCAAAGTGGTCGCACGTGTCTACGTCCTTGTGGATGTGGGCATGATCCCCAAGGAGCAGCTTGGAGAGTACTTGACCTTCCCTCTATCGTGGGAAGAACAAGAACATCTTAACAGGCACTACGACAGGCTCCTGCATGAACAGATGCGACTCATCCCTGATGAGGAGACTGACGAACTACGCTTAACCGTCACGTTCAATGAAGTGCTCTGTCGACCGAACCTCGTAGACCTAGAGCTACTAAAGCGACTGTCAGCAGGCCAGAGTCAATTTGAGCGGCGTTGGTGCAAAAGCCGCGTCATAATGGCCGAACTAGGGGCTCAGATCATGACGGTCTCAGAAGAGCGATTGGCCAAATGGCGGTCTCAAAGAGACCCAACCTACGTGGCACCAACTTCCCTTCGAGTGCTCACTGACATTCGGGGTGCGGACTTGGCCGGGGCTAGGCTACAGGGCCCTTTGATTGATAAGGTTCTCACCGAGGAGGAGTTACATATTGCCAGTAGACTCGGTCAAGGTTCCATGCTACTCGACGTGGCAAAATATCTATCAGTATTAAGTCAGCTGCCACGAATACTAAATGCGTGTGCCATGCTCCGGTACAACCCCGAGTTCTACACTTGGTTCTTATCCTCGTGAAGTGACATGGATTCATAGATATGTATATAAATAAACACTGATTTTTGTGTCACCTTGTATAAACAATATCAACACACACGAGTAATGATAGTCAAGCGCAGGGAGAAGAGTTGGTTCTAACAGGCTAACCTCCTCAAGCCCTCTTCTCATCACACATTTACTTGTCATGTGCGCTTGATAAACCACACTAAAATCCCTTCCATACGAACAATTGTACCCTGTATCAAGGTCTAACCCTTGGTTCACACCTTGCAGGTTTCCTTTTTTAGCGAAACGCATGGAGAATCATGAAGAGTTGGCTTGCAAAGACGCTCTTCGCAGAAGGCGGGAGCATGTGGCATACACCCCTCCACCAGAGCGCTATGTGCCCACCATCAAGAAATATGCCAAGAAGCGGGGCCCTAAGCGACATTGCCCAGGGCGAAGGCCGAAGAACCCGCGAGTTCAGAAGGTCGAGACCCGAAACCTGCAACAGGCCACAGCACTAGTGGTGCGCACTCCCAGCTCCTGCTCGGGCCCCAGACGCTCAAAGGCAGAAAGGGCAGCTCGGGAACGAGAAGAATTTAATGAATTATTTAAAGAGATTCTGGAGACGGTAGCGAGTCGGGATTACACCATTCATATCCCGGCCGACATGTTCCCTGCTCACCCCCGCGAGAGTCCCACACCAGCAGAGCCCCAATCACCCGGCCATCCAGACTCGCTCCGCCTCGTACAAATCGAGTAGCCCATAATGCATAAGGGGCTTATCAAATGATAACTGGCCAAGACTTTTTGTTTTTAAATGGTCGAGTGTTCCCGACTTATTAAGTATTGACATGTTCCTGACTTGTATGAACTTATCATATCTGCATTTAATATATGCTACGCCTTTAGCAAAAGAAAAAGCTAATCAAGCATAGGTGATAAATGTCTAGTCAACACCATAGAATTCAAATAAGTGATGTCTCCTTGCATTGCATTGGTTTATTATAGTTGCGGCATACACAATGCATATGCTCTCATGAAGCGACAAGTGAATGCAGGATAATACAGGTCCCTGTGCGAAAATGCTCAATGCCCAATCACCGCAACACCCACAACCCCACAGCGAGCCGTGGCAAAGCCACGCTGCCGAAAGCACCCTTGCCAATCGCCCACATTGCATGGCCCACAAAACATTCCTGGGCCACGCCCCCTTTCTAGGACAAGCTCTATAGTTGGCTCACGGCAGTCGTCACCTCAATTGTACCCACATCGCATGTGCCGCAAGGAGGGTTGCAATCTCTCAAGTGTATCTCCCCATTTCGCCAACTGCTTCTCTAACAACGAGGCTAGGGCACCATCATCATGGTACTATTCATTTTCGAAGCCTTCGAAGCTTGACATTTTCCAACCCATGGAAAGGCTGATAGCCTCAACATATTGTAATGGTTGTACTCAGGCAAAAAAAAAAAAGGAGAAAGAAAAAGAAAAAGAAAAAGAAACGAAAAGAAAGAAAAAGAAAAGGAAAACAAATGAATGGAAAAATAAGAAGCACCCACGATCACAGCACAGCACCTAGGGGTCCTCAAATTAGGTACGTCTGGTGACCTTGGTCGACCGGCTTCGTCCCTAGTCCCCTAGCCCCCTACAATCACCCACAATTGTTCAAGGCACATCAAGGGCAGGACTTACCTGGGGAGCTTGTCTCGCCTAGGGTTAGACCTGTCACCCTGACCCACTTGCACAATTTTCTTTTGCACTCTGCCTTAGTACCATTGCAATCAGTGGTGATAAGCACCGCACGATTGGCCATGAAAAGTACACCGTACCCATCAAACAAGTCCAATAGTTTCCAGCTACTGAAAGTGCGGTGTCCCTGTATTCAATTATGCTCCATCGTGCAGTCACAATGCAAAGGATGTCTCATATACCTTCACGTGTACTTCTTCTCAACACGGACAACTTTGCTTCATCCACACATTGTTATGAGAAACTAGCCCACGGTCTTCTAACTACGTAATTTCTAACTATGCACAAGCACTTACATAATATCTACACCAAAGTATATGCACAATTTGGGTCCTCAAGTGCAGGGCAATACTCTCAGCTTGCTTAGAGTTCGACCTGTCTCCCAAACTAATCAAATATGTCTTGTGCACGATAAGAAGACTAGCACTACCCCTTAAGGAGAGACCACATGTGAGGTTTTCCAATTGCAGGTATAAGGTGTTGTTTGCTCTTCATCAAAATCTGACTACTTATCCCTTACCATTCGACAAGCCCGCAACGAATCATCATGTGCAGAATCCCCAACAAACTACCACTTGTGTTGGCCATCAATTCAAGCCCCAACACAAAATAGCCCTACCATCAACTCCAACAACCTTCCACCAGCCACCTTGGCCACCAACAGGCCCCCAGGACCTTCTTCCACACCACCACCCACACTCCTCCACGGAAACCACAAGCGTCCTTGCCACCCACGTCTTCGGTGCATGCTATAGCCTGCTACCTATGACGGTGAGTGCCATGGGACTGGCACTCGTCTAGGAGGGGGGGTAATGTTAACCCCAACACGAAGAAAGCAAAAAGAAGTGGAAAAGACGCAGGGCAAAGGCGAAAAAAAGGTAGCCCGACTAAAGAAAGAAAAGGAGAAAAGGCCAAAAGCGTAAGGGAAACCTTAAAAGTCCAAGGCAAAGGCAAAAGGGGAAAGGCGCATTTTAAAATAAAAAGGCACACCCTGAAATCTTGTAAAAGAGCGCCGGGCTCTCACCCGTGCAATTTGTAAAGATAGACGGGCGGTGGAAAGGAAGATAGAAGGACAATGGGAAAAAGGACCTAGGCTACGGCCGGCCATGTAAAAAGGGGAAAAGGGGATGACCGCCCAAAAGGGATTTAGGGTTTTGTATATAAAGTTGAAAAGTGAATGAGAAGCTCATTCTTGTGTGTGGCCAAAAGTAGCTCTCCTCTTCTTCTTCTTCTTCTTGTTCTTGCTTGCTTGAGCTTGTGCTTGAGAGAGGGAGTGTGAGAGTGTGAGGGAGTGAGTGTGTGAGGGTGAGGGACCGAGGAGGAGAAGCTCTCCATCGTCTCCTCTCTTCTTCTTTTCTCTTCTCTTCTCTTGTCTTGCTCGCGGCAATGGAGCTTGGAGCTTGGAGCGGGAGGATTGAGCTTGCTTGAAGCTTGCACTTGGATCGTGGAGCTACCGGAGTGTGCGGGAGAGGAGGTAACTCGAACGGCACGAAGGTAAGCTCACTACACCATAGATATGGATGGCGCGTCGCCTATGTGAGAGGTAGCCATTAGTGCTCGGCTTGGAACGCTTGAAACAATAAGCGGTCCATGGGTCTTGGCGGTTGAGTGAAAGCTCCCACACCTTCAAAAGGGATCATCTTCATTGATGCCTTTGCAATGTATTTTGGATGATTCTTAATTATATATATCTCTTTTTGGAGGTGTCATTCAGATGGTTGTGTTAGTGTTTGTGTGTGTGTTGTATTAATTGTATGTGATGAGTTCGTGCTGATTGAGAATAATCTGTTTGAGATCTCTTTTCAAAAGATTCATGGTGGATGGAAAGCCTATGGTGGAAAGCTAAAGAGAACCTCTTATATCCTTTACAAATTTGTTATGGATTTTAAGTGATTAATCAGAAGAGTTAATGAATACTGGAAGTTTTCCTTTAGTAGTTTTTCTATCAGATACAGGTGATAAGTTGGGGTCGTGTTTTGGAGAGATTATTGAAGATCTAAAGGAAGATAAAATTGAACTCTTTAGTGAAATTATATTCTTCTTTTCCTTAGGTTGCGACGGCGCTTCCTTTCTAAGTGTGGGGATATGTTGAGAGTGGAAAAAGACTGAATTTTTTACTGATTTTTGTTGTTTTTGAGGACTGAATGATTGATTTTTGATGGATTTAGAGTGATGTATAGTTGTTAAAGGAAGTATTTGAGAGTGTTTTGAATTATATTGATTATGTTTTGGAAATCCATGATGATTCTCAGTGGAGATATGAAGCTCTGTAATGTTCTGTTGAGCTTCTAATTGGTTCCGTATACCTTCTGTATAGCTTCTGTTTTGTTCTGATTGTCTTCTCTATGAAGCATGGATTGATGATTGATAAGGATTGAGATCTTTTGAAAGTTTATTGAATAGTTTTTGATAGTTTGGAATGGTTTGAGTATGAGTTATGAGGTTCTGATGACCTCCTGTAACCTTCTGTAAAGCCTCTATAGAGCCTCTGTCTCTACTCTGTCTCTGTACTGTAACTGTACTGTAGCTGTTCTGGTGATGTACTGTAACTATTCTGTAGACCTTCTGTAAGTGTTTTGTAGAATGTATGTGTGAATTTGGAAAATTTTTCTAACCTTTGGAAAGGATGAATCTAAGTTCAAAAAGAGTTAAAACAAGTGGAAGAAGCACCTACTAAAGACTGAAGAGAAGACTAAGTGATAGTGACAGTAGTGAGCTGTGAAAAGAGACTGTAGTGGCTCTAGTGACTCTTCATATCAGACATACCTCTTGGAAGGTGCATCCACGACCTAAGAAGGATTATCGAGGGTTATTATGAGAGCATTATAGTGAGGATATGATGTACTATTGATATAGAGAGAGAGAGAGAGCCAGAGATAGTCAATTCTATCAAAACATTGTAACTGTATATGAGAGATTGAGAGAGAGAACTAGGAAGACATTGAAGATGAATAATATGTGATTGATTTTCATTCAAAGATGGTGTATTTCTTTGTGTTCTTTGTTCTTTTGATGGATTCCATGAAGATGTTGAAGATTATGGTTGATTCTATCAAATCCATGGGAGAAATCTACTATGATGCTGCGTAAAGAATTGTTGTTTTCTTTGTTTTGATTATCAAAAGAATGAAATAAAAGCTTGTTGATGTTACAAGATAGATTTTCTTGCAAGATAATTCCCTTTTCCTTGGTGTTCCTCTTGGGGCTCCACTAGGGTATCATCAAAGCAGACGAGTACGAAGTAATCAAGTTAGGGCCTAAAGATATCCTCCATTAACATGTTGAAGGTAGCAGGAGCATTTGTCAGCCCGAATGACATCACTAGGAATTCAAAGTGTCCATACCTTGTGTTGAATGTAGTCTTTGGGATATCCTCTTCCTTGATTCTTATCTGATAATATCCAGATTTGAGATCTATCTTAGAGAAGATCTTCGCACCTTGAAAACGGTCAAGTAATTCATCTATTCTTGGAATGGGGTATTTATTTTTTATGGTCGATTGATTCAACCCTCTGTAGTCAATGCATAGCCGAAGCATTCCATCTTTCTTCTTCTGGAACAGCACTGGAGCTCCCCATGGCAAACTGCTAGGATGGATGTAGCCTTGGTCTAACAGTTTCTTGAGTTTCTCTTTTAGTTCAATAGCTTTCGGGATGGACATCCTATACGGTCTCTTTGCGACGACTGGTGCAACTCCTGGCACCAGCTTGATTTCGTGGTCAACTTCCCTTTGAGGAGGAAGTTCTGTTAGCTCTTCAAGAAATACATCTGCGTATTCCTTTAACCATGAGGGTTCTTCCCCAGATTCTTGATTCTGATCTAGCTTATTCAGTTTAATCCAATAGACAAGTAGACCCTTTCTAACTCCTTTTATTATCCGTATTGCTTTTGCTAGCTGTATTTTTGGCTTACTAGCCTCTCCTTGAGTTGTAACTAGTTCCCCTTCAGAATTTTGGAAGGAGACTTGGCCCTTTCCACAGTGAATGTGGGCATCATTGGGTATTAGCCAATCCATTCCAAGCAAACATTCGCCGACACCTAGATGCATTACCCTGAATCTCACCGAAGTTGGCTTCCCACCCAGTAGGAATTTCACCTTAGCAGTTTGCCTAGTACAAGAGACCTCACGACCATTTGCCAATTCCACAAGTAAAGTAGGTGCGTCTATTATGGCTATCCTTGGCCTTTTTGCACAGATCGGTGAAATGAAGGAATGTGTACTGCCGCAATTGATTAGGGTTTTAAAGATTTTACCTTCATAATCCGATGGAGATTGGATCACCTAGAATTAGCAATTCGGACCCTTCTTGTGAAGAGTGGCATGAACCATTGCCCTTTCAATGTCAGCATCCATGGATGGATCTTCTTCATCACCCAGCTCCTTGTTGGCAACACTGGAGGTTCTCCCTCTGGCCATGATGGTGGCTCCTTGGCCATGGGCGGCTCCTTGGAATGGCCCTTGGCGTTGTCCTCATTGCCTCTTGAAGTTTCTAGGCTCGTTGCAATGGAAACAACAGAGATTGCGGTCATTACCTTGTGTAGGAACAAAGTTATTGACAGTATTGGTCCTAGCTTTCTTCCTTTGTCCCTGATTCTGACCCTACACTCTCTTAGTCTGATCCCTATACATTCCCTTGTTCTGATCCCTGTAAGGCCAAGTCCTATTGTTCCTTGGCTTGGTCTACACCTCCTGTATTATTGGTGCAGCTCGAATGAGTGCATCTTGTAGGTTCATTGGGTGCATTGATTCCAAGCGGGTGTTTATGGGGGGATTTAACCCAGCACAAAACTTTGACACCTATTGTGTCATATCCATTGGAGGCGCGTACTTTAAGAGAGAGACGAACTTTGAATAATATGCATCAAGGGATAGTCCAAGCAACTTCAATTCATAGAATTCATTCATCTTCTGTGTGCGGTAAGCAGGTGGCAGATACCTCCCTCGCACAGCTTTCTTAAGCTTCTCCCAAGTGACTGTCCCTTCCAAGATCCCTTGGTCTCTGCACCACTGTTTCCACCAAAGTCTTGCTTTGCGTGTAAGCTTAAGTTTGGCGAGCATAGATTGGTTAGCAGGGGCAGTTCCTGCTGCCTCAAAATAGTCTTCCATGGACTCGATCCAGATCTTGGCATCAGTTTGAACAGTCCTTCCCTTGCCATTGAACTCAGGTGGCTTGATTTATTTGAGAAGGAACTTCTTCTCTTGAATCATAGTTGTACTTAGTGCAGGGGTTGGACTTGGAACCTACACTTGGGGTTGCGCCTAGACAATAGGATTCTTTATGTTAAAAAACTTATCAAGTGTTTCTCATGTTACATTAACATGAACAGCACAGATTTTAGGCAAGTGACGTAATCACTTAACTCGGTTGCCAACATCTACAGTCAGGATAGATAGTAGTAAAAATCTTGTTCATTCATGATTGCATAGCCCTTTGAGTACATTTATTTTTGGGAAAGTAGAACAAGTTGATTGGTATATCAGTTTCGGGAAAATAGGATTGTGTTACAATCGGCTACAAGGACTGAGTAATGATATGGAGTGGGGTCATGGATTTTCAAGAAACGATAAGTCATAAGAAGCATGGGGTATTCCTTCCTTTGATACCCGTTCTTCTCATAATGCCCCAGCACTTTGATTCTGTCAGCAGGGATCACCCGAGTCACTTCTTCATACACATACTTGTTCTGCTTGACTTGCTGACCATCAACATGCAAGGTTGCATTTGCGTGAGCTTCGACAAAGATGAACAACTTCACGATCTTCAAATCCTCCATCCACTTGATTCTCTTCAAGTTGGTCTGAAGGTACACAAGTCAGTGGGCTGCTATGTAGTATATTCGTGATTCTCCCATCCATCTCCATTCCGCGTACAAGGGTGAAGGATTGTAGATACGGTCTAGGATATTCATCATGCCTAGCCTCCGTCGATAATCCGAAGCATGCATTGCAGTCATAAACATAACCTGGAACACCAAGAATTTGTTCCATGCTTTGTGACTCTACAATTCAGCATTCATAAGTGAGTAAGGAAATGTTTTCAACAGAAAACACTGCTCTAATCCACTCACCTTTCCCTCACTTTCCCCTTATCCCCTTTACTTTCCTCCATTAAGTTCCTTTGTAAATCTTAGATCCCATTGGTTCACTCTGATACCAACTGTAACGTGCCCATTTGTCCGCTTACGGGACACGTCTTAGCAGTCCATTGGAGGGTCTAGAAGGCTCCGCCTGGCAACCAAAGGGAATGACATAGGGTTTGCGATCTAGATCTTCCCGAGTCTACCCCGAGCAGAAGTGTCTAGCCATTCCCACTTGGGATCGACCTGAGGTTCGGGTTCTTTTTCTATCAGCAAAGTCTCTAGGAAGGAGCTAGCGTCGAGCTCCAATTGTACCACCTTTCGTAGCGACAATAGAGACGAAGTGGTTTCAAGCTGCACTTGGTTCCTGGAGAATGGGGAAACAAGAGGGATGCGAAGCTCAACCTCTCTGTCGTACGGCCTAGCCCCATTCCTTTTCCCTAAAACAGAATAATCTGGAAATTCTACATCTACTGACACTAAGTCTTCATTGTCTTATTATCTCATCATTTGAGAAAAGTTCCCAGCTAACCAGGACCACCCTTCCATAGGACGGCGGACCTAAGTCACGTCCACCTCACTTTTCTTAGTTTGCTTTAGTTATCTAATTACCTAACACATTACGTTTTGACATGCAAAATCAGCTTTCTTAATTAAACAAATTAATCATGGGTTTCTTCACGTAACTTAGGCACCGACACAAAAACAATGCCAAGCAAGTTTCCTTTTCCCAATAATTGCTCTTTATTTATCAAAAATCCTAGAGTATATCCAATATCACGCCCGAAGGCTATCCCAGCAATCTACAGGATTGCTGCTCCAAGTTTCACCTGTTGACTAGTACATGGGCCTCGAGATCCCATCTCGAGTCACGTTGGCCTCTTGTATGGGACCCGCAGGCAAGGGATTTACAGCCAGAGCCTCCCTTGGAACCCAAGTGTCCTCCCGCTCCAAGTAGCACCCATGGAGAGATCTCTCGCGGCGGGTTAGGTCCATATGCCCGGCGTGGCTAACAACCCCCTTGGATAGATCCAGGCCGACAATCGAAGGTAACTGTTCCTACCTCTCCCTCCAAGCTTTCAACCTGAAGCATCAAGTGTTTTCCTTGAATTAGTTCCTTGAGCAAAGAGATCAAATAATGTACCTAAGAACATTTCGGAGGTCGTTTATGCGACCGACTGCTAAGGTGTGACTCCTTTTCTTCCCAGATGCTCCTAGCATCCGATCTTGGGTTTTACCTTAGGGTATCTTAGTCCCTAACTCAAGCATTAGCCAGGCAATCAAGGAAATGAACATGCCTTACTCGCAACTAATCTTTAATTCCAACCAAGCTTAGATAACACACAAGGCAACACATGATTCTTCGTTGAGACTTTAAAGATGTAGCCTAGATTCATGTGATCCTTTCAATTTTCTTAGTGTGGTTCTATGTAGGATTTTCCAATCAACCTTAACCAACATGCACATTGTGCGTTTAGTATAGTTGTACCTCCTAAACAACCTTTATCTCTCTTTATTCCTGGCAATGAGTACTTAGTTCTAATGCACCGGATCACAAGTGATTTGCATTCATGAAGGTATCAGGTTTTGTCTAACGATGCAAGTGTATCTCATGAACAGAAACTAACATTTCATGTGCTTCTTTTAACCATGATTGTGAAAACGTGAATTCTAAATGACTATTCATGCTCTGAACTGATTAAAAAGCTATCATTTTATGTGAAATAAGGCAATAATCTTATCATTTTATGTGTGTAGAAGCTATCATTTTATGTATAAAATCTTACGCGAATTCAACCTCTACTGTTTCGCGCATGCAACTTAGTTCTTAGAATAAACAAAACCTTATGCATGACATTAATCCTTTCATCCCTTCCGCGAGAAATAATTCCTAAATTAATTTTTAATGCTTAGAACGTGGGCTTGATTCATGTGTGTTGCGTTGGTCGTTCCACTCGCCCCTTCAACATTACCGGTGGCTTGGACGCCTATGCTTCCTGCGACTTTCTTCTTAGGAGCCATTCGCCTCGCGGAGATTGGGTAGTTCCGACCTTAACGGTTTCGGTTTGACACGTTCGGTTGGGAAAGACCGTCGGATGGGGATTCGTTGCCGAGAGAGTGGTTTGGGTGACTTGTGGTGGTTACTCGCTTTCTCTCTCTCCTTCTCCCTCTCTTCCTCTCCTTCTCCCACTTCTTTCTCCCTCTTCTCCTTCCTCTTTTTCTTCTTCTACTACTTCTCTCCTCTCTCCCTCTACCTCTTCTTCTTCTTCCTCTACCTCTCTCCTTTCCCTTCTTCTTCTCCTCTCCTTCTTCTCTCCCTCTTCTTCCTCTTCCTCTTCCTCTACCTCTCTTCCTCCTCCTTCTCTTCTCCTACTTCTCTCCCTCTACTTCCCCTTCCTCTACCTCTCTCCTACTCCTTCCCTTCTTCTACTTCTTTATCTCCCTCCTTTTTCCTTCGACTTCTTCTCTTCTCTCTCTTCACTCCTTCTCCTTCTCTTCTCTCTCTCCCTTCTTTTTTCTTCCCACTCTTCCTTCTTCCTCTACCTCACTCCTTCTCCCCTCACGGCCTGAATCGGTGGCAATCAGGGAGGTGGTGGCTTTGCTTGGAGGACCTCGAGAAGGGTCCCATGGCGACTAGTAGATGGGGGGGAAAGTTGACTATCGTTGTAGGTGTGGGGCCGTTTTTGCAAACAGGAGGGGGGGAAAACGCCAGTTGGAGGGCCCACCAGCACCGCCAGCGAGGAGAGGGGGAGAACCCTCTCTCGGAGGCCCAAAGGTCCTGCATGACTGCTGACGGAGGGGGTTGACGTAAAGGAGGGGGCCCGTAGTCTCTGACAGCTGTCTAGTGAGGCAGCAGCTGACCGGGGGGAAAAGGTGGCGACGGTGGACCAGCGTAGCCTCCTCTGTCTCTCCCCTTCAGGGGAGGGGAGAAGCCTCCCCTTATATAGGGGAGGGGAGGAGGTAGGTGGCATGGCCTCCCCTTCACCTGGAGACTGCATGCCTCCCCCCCCATTATCCACCACTCCCACTCTCTCTCCCCCTCCCTCGACTGCTGTCGGTGGGGAGAGAGGGGGAGTAAAAAATTTTTAACTAGGGATAATAAAAATTTTCCTTTTCTTTTAAAAATCTTTAGGGGAGGGTTCCTATGGCTCATTACAAAATCCATCAAAAATCAATCATTCAGACCTCAAAAACAACAAAGATCAGTCAAAAATTTCAGTCATTTTCCACTCTCAACACTTGGGACATTCAGCTTCAGGTCTGAAATACACAATATTCAAATTTGTAATAAAGAGGAGAGCATCTTCTCTCTTGAGATTGATGCATATATGATAACTATTTGGATGTATCTTGATCATGGATGCTTTGGAACCATGTGGCATTGTCTTGAGGCCATTTTGAGCTAATCTTGGCAAGGATTTGGCTCATTTTGGAGACATTTTTGTGGCTGGAAACAGGGTAGCAACTATTTCTTGAGTAAATAATGCTTACGATTCACTTATGTGATGACTATCTGATGTCAATTTGGTGCTACATGACTTGAAGATGTTATGTCCATGATTAGAGGTTATTTTGGGGTGATTAGAGTCATCATTTTGCTTGATTTTGACATAGATTTGGCTACTGGAATAACATGGCTAGATGACATTTTGATTGTGTATGCATTATGTTTTACTTCTAGACTTGGTCTCGGGCATTTCAAACCATGTATTCATGCTTATGGTTGATGCTACATGCTTGGATTTGATTCCAGAATGCATCCGAGCAATGATTAAAGCTCATTTTTGGATCAGCTTTACCTAGAGGTGTATTGATGTACATTCAGGACAGTTTCCTGCATATTCAAGATATCATACCTCACAGTTAGGAAATTTGATATGTTTCTATGCAAGAACATTATGATGATGTTTTGAGTAGCTTTGCATGCTCTTTAGAGCTCAATCTCAATTATTCTAAGAGGTTATTTTAGTTCTGAATTTTCAAGACAAATTTTTCCTAAATGTCAGGACTGCACTCCTGAATTGCAAGACAACCACCTGTATTATCGGGAATTTTAGGACTGCACTCCTGAATTGCAGGATAGCCACTTGTATTGTCAAGAATTTCAGGACTGCACTCTATTTTTGTCAAGAAATTAGTATGTTTATTGTCATTGAATGCTTTTGAGGCATTTTGGGCAATGAATTGATGTATGTTCTTGCTGCTACATACTTGGAGATATTCCTAACATACTACTAAGTGGATTTTGGAGCTTCCATTGCTTGGTATTAGCTGTCATTTATGTCTTAAACACCCCTAAGTGACCAGCAATTGGAGAAGAATTCATCTCTTCAAGTATCCATTCAGTAAAAGGGGAGGCATGGGAAATCACAATACGGCCATGTGTCCAAATAAGACCAATGTGGAGCTGATATTGGGAGTTGATATCCATAACACCTTGTTGTAATTTCTGAAAAGAAGGGCTAAATTCAGCATCAAGCAAGTAAGCCTCTTGAAGTTCTTCTATCCAATCATGATGGAGTTCAGTGATAGATGAGACCTTACATGTCCACATGCAAGAGAGTGCATCAGCCACTACATTATCCTTTCCCATGGGTGTGAGTGGTCTCAAAATCATAGTTTTGTAAGGTGGCTACCCATCTGTGTTGCTTAGGAGTTAAGTTGGGCTGAGTCAAGAAGTATTTGAGCACACGGTGGTCACTTTTCACTTTAAATTTACTGCCATACAAGTAGTGATGCCACTTTTTGATAGCATGAATGATTGCCAACATCTCTTGATCATAGACATGCAATTGTCTCTCTTTATAATCCAATTTACATCTCTGAAAGGCTATCACACCATGTTCTTGCAGCAAGACAGCACCAATACCCTATCCACTAGCATCACACTGAATGGTAAATTCTTTCAAGAAGCAAGGGCACACAAGAATGGGGGCTAAGGTAAGGCTAAGGTAAGCAATTCCTTTAGCTACTGAAAATTGCGATCAACCAAGGCATCCCAAAAGAAGGCTTCTTTTTTCAGCCTATTAGTCAATGGTGCTGCAATTGTAGCATAATGGCGGATAAATCTCCAATAAAAGGAAGAGAGACCAAGAAAACCATGCAATGAGGTGGTGTTAGTGGGGGTGGGCCAGTCCCGAACACACTGCACTTTCTTAGGGTTAGCTTGGATGCCTTTCTCACTAACGATGTGTCCCAAGTACTCAACCTTAGTTTGCATAAAAATGCACTTGCTTTCCTTGGCAAAAAATCGATGCTCTCTTAGTATATCAAAAACTTGCTTGACATGGTGTAAATGCTCATGCAATGATTTGTTGTAAATGAGTATATCATCAAAGAATACCAACACAAACTGGAAAAGCCATGGCTGCAATATCTTATTCATGAGGCTCTGAAATGTGGCAGGGGCATTAATGAGCGCAAATGGCATGACAAGGAAGTGGTACAAGCCACAATCAGTTTGGAAAGTTGTCTTAACTTCATCACCCTCTCTCATTCATATCTAGTGGTAGCCGGATCTCAAATCAATCTTGGTGAGTAGCGGGCTCCCTTGAGCTCATCAAGAAAGTCATCAATTCTAGGGATAGGAGATACCTATTTTTGACTGTGATCTTATTGAGATCACGATAGTCAATGTGCATTCAAAAGGACCCATCCTTTTTCTTGACCAATAGAACCGGGGAGGCATAAGGGGAAGAGCTAGGCTTGATGAATCCCATCTCAATGAGCTCCCTGACTTGCTTGGCTACTTCCTCTCGCTCACATTTAGAGAGTCGATACAAGGGTTTATTAACTGGTTTGGCATGGGGCTCCAAGTCAATCGGGTGTTCTACTTGCCTCTTAGGTGGGAGGGTGGGGGGGAGGGGGGGTTGAAAGAGATCCTGATATTCAGCCGAGAGTGCCTTTAATGCTACATCTTTCTTCCAAGAATTGTGTTGGTCATCAACATCCTTATTCAAATGGAAAACAAAGATCTCAAATGAAACCATCCAGAGAATCATAAAACTAATCGGGGTCAAGATCCTCTTCAAATTCTACATTTTCAGCATGTCTCATCATCAATGGTGTGTCATGTGGGTCCTCATCCACTCCATCACAAGCTTCCAACATATACATGCTATTAAACCTAACAATGGCATTCTTAAATGGGCATTGGAATGCATGATCGGGCATGTATTTATCCCCACACTTGAAGCATAAACCCTTAGACTTTCAGTCCTTGACAACATCCAAGGAAATGAATCTTTGGCCATTCAAACCTAAGGCATTCCGAGTCTTACTTTGTGCATACTTTGTGTCACCTTTGGGCGGAGGTGTTGTCCCAAAACTGCCATGTTTTCTCTTAGCATTAAAAGTGGGATAAGTCAATATCTTGGGGTTTCCATTCAATGCATTGTTGCTGCGATAATTTCCAGCATATGGGGGCTGCCTAGTGGGGTATCTTTGCTATCCTGAAATGGGTTGCATGCCCTCATTGCGGCGGTATTTCCTGCCATATCATTCAGCCAACTCTATGGCATCAAATAAGGTGGCTGGCTTTTGAGCCATTACATCAATTGAGAGATTTGAATCTAGCCCATAAATGTATTTATGTACTTTGGCCCCATCACTGAGAGCTTCCACATACATGGATAGGTTCATAAATTGGTTAGTATACTCCTGCATGGTGAGATTACACTAGTCAAAATGATACCATTGCCTTGTGCCAAACATTCCTTCTCTACTGAGGAGACAAAAACTTGAACCATGTGCATCTTGAAATCTTCCCAATCATAAAACTGTTGGTTTTCCCTTTGAATGTACCTCCACCATGTGTGGGCAAAGCCCTCCAAGTGAAGGGAGGCAAAGACAATTTTTGCCCCATCGGTACAGGGGTAAATGAGGAAGTAGGCTTCGAGTTTAGAGGTCCATTCTCTAACTCAGCCAGGGATGAGGATTTCCCATTAAATTTACTAAAGAAAATCTTGTCACGTAATTCATTTGGGCCCTACTGCCCATGCATGCCATGTGCTACTGCATGCATGTCATTCCTCTAACTTGGCCGGGGATGAGGGTTTTCCATTAAATTTACTAAAGAACATCCCGTCACGTAATTCATTTGGACCCTGCTGCCCATGCATGCCATGTGTTGCATGCTACCCGTATATACCTTACTGCCCATGCATGCCTTGCTGACCAAAATGTCCCTGGGTGCCATGCTGCTCATGCATTACATGTGGGCCAACCTGATTATTAGGGCCTTGCTACCCAAAATTTCCATGCTGCCCATGTGCACCTACGTTAGGGCCTTGCTTGCTGCCCAAAATTTCCATGCTGCCCATGTATTACATGCAAACCAAACTAAAAATTGGGGCCTTGCTGCCCAAAACTCCCATGGGCATGCTGCCCATTACCATGTGCATGTTGTGCCTATGTGCGCCCTGCATACTATGCTGCCCAAAATTTGCATTTTGCCCTTGCATGTAGCTTCCATTATAGGGGAGCTACTATCCCAAGGATGGTCTAGAAGGGTTCGTCACGGGTGAGGGGAGGATGGGCTCATCATGTCGCATAGAGGACTCACCCAGCTCATAGGTGCTATGGGAAAAACCATGGGTGCTACCAAAACCTTGCTGACCTCGTCTCGTCTCCAAGGGGGGGTGTTTGGTCTCTCAAGGAGGACCATGCTCCTTGGACTAAGCCAAGGAGGGTGGAGATGAGGGTGCCCATGTGCTCTACGAGCAAGTCCATCTTAGCCATCATCTTGCTATGACACTGATCTTGGCAGTTTTCCATGTCCCTATGGCGGTGTTCCAACTCTCGATGCCACTCAGGATGATGCATCTCATGTTGGCATAGTGTGTTGTTAAGCATAGCAAAATGGTCGGCCATCTCGAGGGCACCTTCTTCAAGCATGTCTTCACGATCCTCTTGGGCGGAGCTCATAGATACACGGGAATCTTTGATCTCCTGTTGGAAGTCCTCCTAGGCCTTGGATTTACCCTTATGACCCTTTTGAATCAAGAAGCTAGGCAATTCGAAACGGAGCCCTTGATCCCCTCTATGAGACCACTGCATACATCCATCAAGTCATACATGTTCTCTGCCAATACATGTGCATTTATCCATCATAGGTCCACCAAGCCATACATTTTCTCTGCCAATACATGTGTATACATCCATCAAGTCATACATTTGTTGTCCATACATGTGCAAGCTACTTGGATGTCAATGATTGGGGCTCGGGCCACCAATTTAGAGTACCTGCACTTGCAAACAAATTTTGGGCTCTGGATCACCGGGAGGTGGGCTGGGTTGTGCATCCCTTTAGGGTCTTTGATGATGCCAGGGGTCATCCCTCTTTTATCTTGCCACCTCGTCGGGCATCGGGCTTTTCTTCACCCAAAAAATACATGGTAGACATTTATTACTAAGCAACTAGCATGATATGCATTTACAAATTGAGAATTGGGCCTTTCATGATATGCATGATCAATAAGGAAAATGGAATGGGGAAGGACCTCTGCAAATAAGTGACTCACTGATTGCATCACCTACCCTTTCTTACAATTTTTGGCTTAATGATCAAGAATCACAACCAAGCACGGTTATGGGTTAGGAGTTCAATTCTCAGCCAATATGAAAGATATTTGAAGTGTGCTCAGTCATGCATGCATTTCAAGAAGTTCATAATGGAAGAAGGAAATCAATAGGTGATCCATAGCTTCAGCCTAAGCAAGAAATCATGTAAATTAGGAGTATACTCAGTCATGCATGCATTTCATGAGGTGCATAATGGAAGAAGGCAATCAATTGGTAATCCCTAACTTCAGCCTCTAAATAAGAATTCATGTAATTCTTTAATCTCTCCAAGCAAGAGGTTGGGCTCAGCAAATGGTTGGAGAAGAGAGACCAAGAACCATGAGACATACCTTGCTTAAGCTTGGGGAACAGTCAGTGGCGGCTACCCACTCTAAGAAATTCATGGTTGTCCTCCTTCTTGCAATCCATGGTCATATGGAGCCTCCAATGTCTTGTGGCTTGCACTTGTTGAAGCTTGTGGTTGCTTCCAAGGCTCCCAAGACAAGAATTTGAAGGGTCTTCAATGTACCTCGAGCTCCCTTGAAGGTTTCATGGCTACCATGGCTATTGCCCACAATAGGGTTTTGGGAAGTGCCAAGAAGATGAAATGTCAGCCAAGGAGGTCAAGAGTGGGAGAAAATGAGTGCCTGGTGCTGGGGTTTAACGCTGAAGACCATGGCTATGAGCTGGGGGGTAGGAAGAGCAGTAGATCAATCCCCAAAAAATGCACCGCAAATTACGGGGGCAACCCCTTCTTCTTAGTCTCATTAGTGATTACAGCAGGGAGTGCAACAGGGGAAGCAGCAATGGTGCACGTAAGCTTCTATCGCAACTATGGCAAGACCTTTAAGAAAACTCGTAGGCCCTATGAGAAGGAGCATCTAGATGTTGAGCTCAAGCTTGTTGGAGAATATGGTCTCCGCAACAAGCAGGAACTCTAGAGAGTGTAGTATGCCCTTAGTCAAATCCGGAATAATGCCCGTATGCTTCTAACACTTGATGAAAAAAACCCACGGCATATCTTCATAGGAGAGACTCTACTACACCGCATGTTTAAGTATGGTCTCCCCGAGGAGAGCCAGAACAAACTGGATTATGTCCTTGCTTTGACTGTGGAGAACTTTTTGGAGCACCACCTGCTGACTTTGGTTTTCAAGTCAGGAATGGCAAAGTCAATCCACCATGCTCATGTTCTCATCAAATAGAGACACATCATGGTTGGTAAATAAGTTGTGAATGTTCCCTCTTTCTTGGTGAGGGTGGACTCTCAGAAGCATATTGACCTTGCATTGTCCAGTCCTTTTGGAGGTGGCAGACCAGGTCATGTGAAGAGAAAGAACTTGAAGGCAACATACAAAAAGGCTTCAACAGGGTATGGGTGTGAAAGATGCAGGATCTAGAGCATGGCAAAGGCAGAAGCTATGGAGGATGGAAGATAAAGATACTACTCATGTTGACATGACAATGTAGACAACTATTACACAAGTGAATTAGGTTTCAAGATTGAGACTTGAACTCATAAACACAATCTTGTGTAGGACTGACAATGACACAGACACTTGACAAAAAGAGACAAGTACTATTGCATTATCATTATATGAAAGTGATAGTCAAGTACATCATTATATAGGATTGCTTGGTAGCACACTACATCCACTGTGCCTATGGGATCTGTCTCTCTTCCTAGAATGAACTGCATCTCCCTAGCCTAGCTGTTCCATACAAAGGGGCATACATAGGGTGTGATTGCCAGATTCTCAACACCCCCTCCTCAATCACAACCTGAAAGTACAAAGTGTGTAGAGGCTTTAGTGAGAGCAACACCTGCAAAGTGTGGGCATACCACAAACATGGCAAAACACTAGAGGCTGTCACAGAAAAGGATAAGTGTGGGTACCATAAACATGGTGGACATCCAGAGACTGTAATAGGGGCCTCACAAAGTGTATAGAGGCTGTAGTACAAGGCTACATGAGGATCTTTGGTTCTTCAGCTTTGAATGATGTGGTCTTTTGGTCTTCATGGCTGGTCTTCTTCTTGTCCTTCTTCTTTTTGATCTTCATGGTCTTCTTGGTCTGGTTCCTCATGGACTTTGCTTGCTGCTTCAGTCTTCATGTCTATGTCTATGTCCCCCTCAAGCAAATACATCTCATTCTTCTTTAGGGTTTGTATGATGACCAAGGTAGCTGGAGTGTCCTCAAAGACTTCAGATGGAATCATTGATTGCACTTGAGTGTAGGCAGCTCCATGTCTCTCTGCAAGCAACAAGAGTAGTTATGCCACTCCTAATAAGAAGCATCCACTTAAAAATCTTCATGTTTGGTAGATGCATCAACATCAAATGAGTGAAATTAGACCGCCAATGAGTTGATTTTTGAATGTGCCAAAAAAAACAAGTACCAAGAAGCACTGAATTAGTATCAAGAGATACTATACTTGAGCTTCAGATGAGTTGCCTGATCTTCAAGCGTGTGCTTGGATCTTCAGGCGTGTGCTCCAAATTTTCTTCTTGAATATTTATACTGGGTGGAAACTTTAGATCTGAGTAACAAATGCTTCAGTTGATTGAGAAGAAGCAAGAGCTTGAAGTGAAAGAAGAAGCTTGAATTAAAGTAGCTATGGTGGCTTGGTCTTCAATTCTTCCAAATGTTCAAGATCTCCCCTCCTTGATGATTTGATGGGAAAATGATCAGATCAGAGTGGTAAGGGCTTTCTTTAAGTGGCACGAGAGAGAAATGAAGTAGAGGAGAAGCTTTGATGTTGTGGATATGGCTGACAGTTTTAGGGTTTCAGACAAGGGCCTGGTTTTTTGCAAACTGCAGGAGCTATGGTTGATCATTTCCAAAAAAACATTTATGGAAATGTAGCTTACTTCAAGGGCTATCAAAGCCCCATGGATATCGACCTGATCGTAGGCACCTCGTCATACGCAAAGCAGAAAGACGTAGGTAGGCACAATTTTGGACAGGAGGCGACGATTTCTGCAATACCGCCATCAAGGCACAGTAATGTTGGGCTTTAATGTGATGGAGAGTTGCCCAAGAAGTAGAGGAAGAGCTTTGCAGAAGAAATCATCAGCAAATATGCTTTGTATTGAGAGATCCAATGACTCCAAGAAGGGTATGTCCTGCAGGTCACAGATTTAGGCTATGCCAGGACTGACAAAATTCACAATGCTGAAGCTATGCTTGCCCAAAGTTAGTGATTGATGTGTCAAGAATAAGCTCTGCAAGCAGGGGAACACTTTTCCAGAAGGAAGCTCCAGGAGGTTTGACCTGTGGAGTGAGATATAAGAGCTTCAAGCTGATAGGGTGATGTTGGCTATGGTTGCCATGGAAGCTCAAGTGAAGGTAGAGTTGAGAGATGAAGTCATGGGCTGGAACTGTGGTGACCAGAGTTGAAGAGGAACTGAGAGAGAGCAGAGAAGAGCTAAGACATGCTTAGTTGCGCTCTGATACCATGTGAAAGATGCAAGATCTAGAGCATGGCAAAGGCGGAAGCTATGGAGGATGGAAGATAAAGATACTACTCATGTTGACATGACAATGTAGACAACTATTACACAAGTGAATTAGGTTTCAAGATTGAGACTTGAACTCATAAACACAATCTTGTGTAGGACTGACAATGACACAGACACTTGACAAAAAGAGACAAGTACTATTGCATTATCATTATATGAAAGTGATAGTCAAGTACATCATTATATAGGATTGCTTGGTAGTACACTACATCCACTGTACCTATGGGATCTGTCTCTCTTCCTAGAATGAACTGCATCTCCCTAGCCTAGTTGTTCCATACAAAGGGGCATACATAGGGTGTGATTGGCAGATTCTCAACAATGGGGTGGCACTCAAGTACTCCAGGGTGAGCCCAAGGTCTCAAGAAAGTGGGTGGAGGTGCCATGCAAGCCCTGGAAGAAGAGGGAGAGAGATCTTGCAAGATTTTGGGCCCGAGCTTCCATGGCAACTTGAGGGTCTTGAGAGAAAGAAGGGGGGAAACTCACTTTTGTAAAAGATAGTCACGATTAGTCTTTTCCCCAAGTCCAAAGGGGTATTCTTGGAAGAGGCACCCCTAAAATTGCTCTGTGAAGTAAAAACAAGCTGCCATTCTTGCCCTTATGCCTCCAAATGCAGTCAAACCTTCAGTGAGCTCCCCAAGAAAGGCTTCCATAGTCTTCAAGAAGGTTGACAGCTTGTCTGAGTACTCCCTATGTACATATGGGAACTGTGTAACTAGGATTTTCTAACTGTGAAGAACTGTAAGGAACCTAAATCTAAGGGGAGAAGAAGGATCAAGGACAAGGCTCTGATGCCAACTGTAATGAAGGAGACCTAGCTAGCCTAACTAAGGGAGAGAAGAGAGAGAAAGACTATAGGAGAAGAAGAAGAGGAGAGAACAGGCAGGAATAAGAGAGAGAGAGAGAGAGGAAGAAGGAGAAGCCATGAGAGATGAAGAGAGGTGGAAGAGAGATTTCTTGATAATTCTGTGATGCCTGAGGAAACCCTCTTACACCTTTTATACCATCAGTGTGACTGGTATTTTCCCGTATGCCTAGTTCATTATAGGTAAGGATGTTGAATGCCATCACTATGGCAAGAAGGGTCACTTCAAACATGACTACTATAAATGGAAGAAAGAGAAAGGGAAGGGCAAGAAGACGAATGACAGCAAGGAAGAGAAGAAAGAGAGTCAGCTTGCGAAGAAGAGCAGTGTAAAGATTGAAGAGGTGAATGTAGTTAGCCATGGGAGCGATAGTGGAAATGATCTACTCTTTATCTCTTCATGTTTCAATGCACATGCTTTGATAGCCGATACGGATGATGATGACATGCACACTTGGATTTTGGATTCAAGTGTCTCTTTTCATGTCACCCCTCACCGCGAGTGGTTTACAGACTATACAGGAGATCAACGTGGTGTTGTCCATCTTGGGGATAATTATGCATGTGACATTGTAGGCATTAGCAATGTGCAACTATAGTTTTAGCATGGATCTATCTTCACTCTTTAGAATGTAAGGCATGTACTACATCTCAAAAAGAGCTTGATTAGTATTGGGACAGCTAGATGACGATGGATTTCATACCACCTTTGGCGATGGGAAATGGAAGATCTATAGAGGATCTAGGGTTATTGCCAGAGGCTCAAAGAGTGATACTTTGTATCCTCTCCATGTATCTAGTGTGCATGACCATGTTGTTGCCGTGACCGAGTAGCCAAGTGTTTCCTTATGGCATGGCCATTTGGGACACATGAGTCAATCAAGAATGAAAGTACTTTCTTGTTTGGGTTACTTTCCTTGTCTTTGTTATGATGATCTTGAGCACTGTGATCATTGTTTTTATGGTAAGCATGCACACACATCTCATAAAAAGTCTCTTTCATTGAAATATTTGCCTCTAGAGTTAGTACATTCTAATGTATGTCAGATGCCAAGGTTATCTCTAGGAGGAAAGAAATAATTTGTCACATTTGTTGGATTTACCCTATTCGTAGAAGCAAGGATGAAGTGCTTGACAAGTTTAAGAAATTCATGGCATTAGTTGAGAACCAAACTGATAAGACACTTAAGTGTCTTTGCTCTAACAATGGTGGGGAGTATGTGTCCAAAGCCTTTCAGGCATTTTGTGATAGCAAGAGGATAAAGAGGGAGCTCACTGCCCCTCATAATCCACCCCAAAATGGAGTTGCAGAGTGCATGAATCGAACCATACAGGATAAGTTCCGTACGATGTTGTCTCATGCTGTATTACCCCATGGATTTTGGGTAGAGGCTGTTATGATAGTCATTCATCTGATTAACAAGTCACCGAACAGGTCCTGAGGGGGAGAGTCCCTCAGGAAGAGTGGTCGGGAAAGCCACCTTCTTATGCTCATTTGAAAGTGTTTGGTTGTGAGGCTTTTGTGCACATATGGAAAGAAGAACACAGCAAACTGGAACCAAAGTCCTATAAATGCATATTCCTAGGATACGGTGACAAGGGTGAGATGGTATATAGACTTTGGGATCCCGAGAAAAGAAAGATAGTATGTAGCAATGATATCATCTTCTATGAAGATCGCATGCATAAGTAGCCCGAGAAGATTGAGGAAGTCAAGAGGGTTGTTTTCAAGGAGGATGTACCTTTTAGACAGCCATTTGTGCCCTCTTTGTTTCCAATAGTGTATACCTACTATAAATACTCCTAAAAATGTAGGAAATGGTGCTGGAAATTACCAACAAGGTATTGCCCATGATACACCATAGTTTCAGCCTAAAAACATGTAGTTAGGATAGTCTGAACTATTAGGATAACATGCTGAAATTTCAAGATAGCAACCTATACATGCAGAATTATAGACCCGTATTTCAAGACAACAACTTGTAAATGCATATTTTCAGGCCCAGCAACTAGCAAATGCAAAACCTTCATTGCATAGGTCAACCCGACCTTCAAGTAGCCAAAGAGGCTTGTTCTTGGTACGCAGTATATTGTAGATTATGTCATAGTTACTATCTATGGTGAGCCATCACGCTTCAAGGACTAGACTGGACAACAAAAAGTGGTTCAAGGCCATGCTATCAGAAATGGAATCACTTGATAAGAATGGTACTTGGGACTTGGTGCAGCTGCCTAAAGGGCAGAAAACTCTTCCATGCAAGTGGGTTTACGATATGAATGTCAGTTCTAGTTCTTCCCCGAAGTAAGAGCACGATTAGTTGCAAAGGGGTACAAGTAGGAACATGTAATTAACTTTGACAAGATCTTCTCTCCCGTAGTCAAGATGACTACTCTAAGAACCATTTTGGGCTTGGTTGCAGCTAAAGATATGGAGCTCATACAAATGGATGTAAAGATTGCATTCTTACATGGTGATCTACATGAAGGCATATATATGTAGCAGCCTGAAGGTTTTGTTGCTAAAGGCAAAGAGACGATGATCTGTAAACTGAAATGAAGTTTGTATGGGCTGAAATAGGCGCCAAGGGAATGGTATCATGACTTTGATACTTTCATGCAGTCGCAGGGCTTTCATAGAAGTCAAGTTGATCACTGCTTGTACACCAAGAAGGCGGCACATGGCTGCCTGATTATCTTGGTTCTATATGTTGATGACATGCTGATTACTGGTAGGGATACTCATGCCTTGGATTCATTACTCAGAGAAAGATTGAAGGGGCTACTTTATCTATCTCATCAGGAGTATCTATCCAAGACTCTGTAGTGTTTCAATCTGGAGAGGGGGAAAGCAATCGAAGTTCCATTGCCTCCATATGTGAAACTCAATGCAAAGAACATCTGATGATGAGAAGGCTGAAATGGCCAAGATTTTGTATGCTTCAGCCATTGGCAGTTTGATGTATGTTATGGTTGTTATATGTCCTCACATTGCCTTTGGAGTGTGGGCGTGGTTAGCAAGTGCATGGAAAACCCTAGCAAGAAGCATTGGGAAGCTGTGAAAGGTATTATGAGATACCTTAAGGGCACAAAGGATTTGTGTATCTGCTTGGTAAGCAGAAGACATCTGTCTTTGACTTTACGAATGCAAATTGTGATGGACATGCGAACTGCAGGAAGTCCACTATAGGGTATGTGTTTAACTTCACAAGGGGATCTGTCTCTTGGATATCCATGGTACAGAAGTGTGTTGCACTGTCTACTATGGAGGCAAAGTATGTGGCTACCACTCGGCCATGCAAACAAGCCTTATGGCTATCACATTTGGTTTTGCTGAGCTTGGGATTACTGAGGTTCTTGTTCTCCACTGTGATAGTCAGAGTGCTATCATGTTAGCATGGAACCCTGTCTTTCAGGAAAGACAAAACACATACAGATGAAGCATCATTTCATCAGAGAGGTACTTGACAGCAAGAGCATTGAGCTGGTCAAGGTACACACTAATGATAACCTTATAGACCTTCTTACAAAGGGTGTCTTCCAATAGAGAGGTTTGTCCATTGCCGGTGTGGCAAATGATGAGTATTGGATAGATATAGTCTTTTCAGCTTTGTACATACTTAGACTTAGCTTATTCTTTTCCTCTACCTTTGGGCACATTGCCTTTAGGGGGGAGGTTGTTGGGATAAAGAGCAGTGCTCGTGTCCACCCGTTGTCGAAGGGTTTCAAAAGCAATGTCGCAACTTTAGAAGTCCTTGTTAAATTTCAGGATAGAAGATCAATCAAGTGTGACATTACAACCTTATTCAACATCAACAGCTTCAGTTTTCACAAAAGAATCAATTCTGATTTAATAACCAACTGGTTATTCAAAAATTGAAGTTCTTCACGTCCCTTCTTGTTATTCGAAAAGAATTTTGCTGGTTGGTACTGTATAAGAAACTCCAAGAGAATTTGTATACAGAAGATTGGACTCTTGATATTTTAAAGAGAAATAACAATCTTATTCAGATAGGGTAGCATTCCAATTCTATAATCAAATTGTCTTCAAGTTTTCTATATGAACTCCAGAATTTTACAAAAGATTCATGGTTCATATTTCAGCATCAATCCAGACAGGTATTGGGTTATCGATCTTTAGTCAATGGAGAAGTTTACAAAGATGAGCTCAATGGATTTCTGAAAGCCCTTCTTTCCTCTGTCTAATAAACTTTTGAAAGCTCATAATTTGAATTCTGCACATCTGAATTCTGTACACCAGGGTCTCTGTTCAAATCGATAAGGAAAAACAGTCTCCCCTCAAACAGGACTATGCCTCCATATGACAGCACACATAGAGCAATGGCATCCAAGTCCTGTAAAATTTAATATGGCACTCGTCATCTAATCCTGACAGCAGGAACATTCACATGAGGGTTTTGGCTTTGCATATCCTCCTTTCGCCTGAAGCGCTGTGGAGGCTTTCTAATCCTGTGAGCAGTGCGAGATCGTACTCGAACAACATGGGAGTGGATAGCACACGAGATACAATACTGCATTTTGGCATACAGTTTGGGTAGAGTGTACCCATCGTAAACACAAGCTTCCTAAACATCCTGAACAGCAGCTTGCTGATTGTTATCAGCCTCTCTGTCTCCGATGTTCATCATGCATCGCATCTCCCTCTTTACCTTTAGTCGTCAACACTGCTGCTCTCCATCGTTCGTATCTTCCACTTTCATACTAGAGTAACTTAGTTACTTCTTTGTCTTCTTCCGCAACTTAATTGCCTCTTTGTCTTCTTCCGCAACTTAATTGCCTCTTTGTCTTGGTTGTCGTTACTGCAGGTCCCGGTACCACACAGAATTTGATTGCCTGTCTGTCGATCGATTTCCCCTTGTCCCCTTGTCGACACTAATCGTCTTCTGTAGCTTTCGTGGTCTCCTCCTTGTGCATCAAACCGATTAGCAGCATCGCGCAACGTTCTTCCGCTGTGTCAGCTTCTGCAGTACTTCATTCTTGATAGCATCCGCTGGCAAGCGTCCTTCTCTCCCTTCATCCTGTTGCCATCATTTTTCGATCCCAGTATTATTGCCCTCCCAACTTCTACGTTGATGCTCCTCTGTTCTCCCCTTCGTCTGTTTTTCCTCTATCTCAGCTCAGTGTACCTTCTCCTGTTGAAAAACACGAAGGATCCATGAAATCCCCTGTCGATACCTTCCTCCTCTGTCAATCCTCGAATGCTCTGTTCCTCCCGGACTCCTCACTTCGACCTCCTCTTTTCAACCTTCGAAATGCCATATCTTTCGTTTGACTTTCCTCAATTCCCATGATTCAAACGCCCAAACTCCCCGTGTTTATCCTCCACAGTCGATCTTCTCCGAGTACAGGATGCCCTCTGATTTCCCATTTCCAGTGTAATTCTCCCCTGGAGCCGCCTCTTGTCAACTTCCGTGACTTCGTCTTCTTCAGCTCTTGTCGGTCTTCTTCCCCGTCATCTCTCCCCAGAGCACCATATGTATCCTCCTCTTATTCCCCATTTCCCCCAGCGTAATACTCCCCTGTCCAGTCGTAGTATACCTTCGAAGCACGAAGGATCCATGAAATCCCCTGCTCTTTATTGTCAATGCCTTTCTCCTCAGTCAATCCTCGTCGACTGGGCAATGTTTGCACTCCAGATGACAATCTTCAATTCAATTTCTGATACGTTCAGCTCTTGAAGAACAAGTCCCCCATCCCCTCTTTTCCACTCTTCGTAGATCTCCTCCCGAATCCTCTCTCTGAACTCCCCGTAGATCTCCCCCCCAAATAGCAGTCGCCTCCTAAATTCGCCTTCCGCCTAATCCAGCAGCCCCCAAGATGCTTTCTTTTCCAATCGCTTCCCCTTTTGAATTTTCTTTTTCCCCCCTTGCTTCTGCGTTTTTCCCCTTGCTTTTCTTTTCGTGAACCAGAAAAAGCCCACTTTTTTAGCCACACTTTCCTCTCATATACACGCAGAAAAGCGGCATCTTTTCCTCTTCACGTTGCATGTCCCTTCAACTCTAGATCTTTTGCTTTGCTTCAAGCTTGGTAAAAGTACGAACACAAAGAATCTCAGAAAGATCCCAGAGACTCACAAGAGCATCTGCACTCCCCATTGCAAAGTACCTCCCAGTCGGATCAATGGCAAAACAATAACAACCTGCTGTGTGAGCATCAAGTGTGTGTAATGTAGAAAGAGATGGATAGACAAGATATCCACTGTTCCATTCTCAGTTGTGAGGAAGAATAGTTCACCTCCTAAGGAAACTTGCGCTTGTTGATTGACTTGAACTTATGAACATCTATAATAGTCAGTTCATCATCTCTATTTCCAACAGCAATATGTGACCCATCAAGCTTGAAAGTGATATTTATATTCTCACCACTCAACTCCACTTGTTGGGAGCACTTACCAATACAAGCATCCCAAAGACGCACAGTTCTATCTCCTTAAGCTGTTGTTAGTAAATTTGCATGCTTAGGATCCCATGAGGTGAATCTGCACTGTCTTGATTTGGATCATCCTCCAAAACATCAAAGCGTCCAATATGCTTGGGCTCCTTCTTTCCAACTCCTGGATGTGGAGGCTTGGTATCATTAGGTATTTTTGATGTAGCTGAAGAAGGAGAAGGCAAAGTCCTAAACAAATACGTGTAACACGTTCACCAGCATCAGTTGTGCTTTCCACTTTACCTTGCTCAACATAGGCTGAAAGCATCTCATCATGTTCACCACTATGCCTCCAACTCCTCCCCACTATACTCATACGCAGAAAATAAATGTAAACACAACAACTAAATATGTATAAAGTAACAAATCTCACGCACAACTTTTGGGTGGTTTTCACACCTCGAATGTGCAGCAATACGACACCGTAAGAGCCAGGTTGTATATAGTATATATATCTATCTAAAATCATTATTGAGGTACACTCTTTAGTACCACAAATCCTGTGTCTCTATCTCTTCTCTCTCTCAACATGCATCTCTAGATAAAAGCTCCATTTTGCAGCTAACTCAGCGCCTACTACAAAAAAGGATGGAATAATATCTATGTACTAGTGGATAGACTCATCAAGGCAACCCATTTTATTTCTACCAAGACATAGTTTACTACTTCATATGTGGCTAGTCAATTCATGGATCAGATCCTTATATTACATGGATTACCTAGGTGATTGTGCATGATAGGGATACTAAGTTCATGAGAAAATTTTAGCAAGTGGTATTAAGTTCAATGTGTACTAAGTTGGTGCCTTCTACAACCTATCATCCATAGACTAGTGGCTAGACAGAAAGGATAAATAAGTGGTTAGAGACTTACCTTCACCATTTTTTTCATGATGTACAACATGCACGGGATTCATGGTTACATTTGGCTGATTTTACGTATAATGACTCCACTCATTCGAGTATCGAAGTTTCACACTTTGAGGCCATGTAATGTTATTAGGTGCTCTTACCCATAGTCATTTTTAGTGAGAAAATCAACCCTCATAGAAAAGAAAATTTTTAAAGAATGTAGGCCCTTCTTCAGCAATGTAGGATGAATCTTAGAGAGGCCCAAGATCAAATGAAAATGTATGCCGATGAGAAGAGCTGACCTTTAGAGTTCTAGTAAGGAGAGTTAGTTTTGATTAAAGTACCCAAGTCTCATTACTCTACTTTGAAATATGGATCCAGTAATAAACTTTCTCACAAGTTTTATGGACCCTACAAGATCCTAAAGCATATTGGAGACTTAGTATATAGATTGGAATTGCCCTTATAATGTGTTTCATGTCAATCAGCTCAAATCCTTTTATGGTATTCAGATGGAAATAGTTGATAAGCTACCTCCTATATATGAAGAAGATCTTATTCAGCACATCCCTCAGAAGATAATAGGCCAATGTGAAAAGAAGATTTGGTATTGTATTATCATTGAGTATTTGATCAAATGGAGAGTTTTGCAACTCAAGGAAGCTTCTTGGATGCTAGATTCTATAGTAGATGAGTTTGTCTACCTATAGGATACATTAATGAAGCTAAGGTATAGTCACATTCAGTAGTGGAGCTAGTTATGGTACAAATAGGGCATAAACAGCAATATGTTTTAGAAAGGGTGCCTAATTTTTATAAATATAGCATCTATGTAGAAGCAAACTACTCTTCATTAGCTACGTTTTGACATGTATGCTTCATTTGGACACTTCTATCAAAAGTATGGTAAATTGTATTCAGCAAGGCTTGTTCTTACAGCAAGTCGTTGTTACGCGAGCAGTGATCGAGAGCAAGCCTCTCTCACAACCCGATAACGAGACATTAAGGAGTGCCGGTTGTGATAATTGACTTTGTTGGATACAAAACACAACTTAAAAAATTCAAATATTTGACAATACACCATGAACCACACATCAAAACAAGTTAATACACAATGCCTCTTATAGCTCAAAAAAATTTAAAACCCGTATGTGGGTAGAGCATCACACAACTACACAATGGAAATACCAATAATTCGAAAACACACCAAGAGAAATATATTCTCGTACCTTAACAACCTTGAACCGATGCTCGACGCTTTGATACCCAAAAGCTCTAACTTCCAAATTGGTATGACAAGAGCTCACTCTAGCATGCGACTCTCCACTCTCCTCTCTCACATAATACAATTTTACAAGAGGGGAAAGGCCCTTAACTCTCCATTCTCATCTCCTTATATAGTTTTCTATCCACACTCACACACATTAAGCTTTTGCTTTCAGCTTTTGGCTTTTGCTTTTCTACTGCTTTTCACTATTTTTGTTTTTTCTGCTTTATGCCTGTTTCCAACTTGTTTGGATCATAACTTCGTCATTTGAACTCTGAATATAGACATTCGGGTACTCAAAACGATCGGAATGCATCTGGTCGAGAAGTGTAAGCAGGAAAAATTACAAAAAATCCATCAAAATTGGGCAAAATTACTAATTTTCGTAAATCGTATCTTTTTTTCTCCATCTTTTATCTTGGACGACTTATTGCCTTCCTTGGCCTATTGTTCTTATGATTGCATACACTTTCAGCACATATGTCCTCTTTTTCTTCAAGAAATACTTGATGACGATGTAAAACGTACAACCTTTTTCCTTTGATCCTTGAGTCTTCAAAATGACTATTCTCTGGATATGAACCTGTTTTTTATACAGTGTGCCCTAGCAGGAATATGCTATGAAAGAGAACTCCGTACACAACCATACATGATTTGAAAAAATATGCAATGTTGGATCCATGATATGCAACCAATCAATCGATGCTACACACAAAAATTATGAATGCACTGAAGAAGTTATGCCTAGCCTATCTAGATGTGATCGTGCATCATGCAAAATGCAAACAAAATTCCTTGATTAATTTAAATCCTTATCCTTGCCTCTCAACTCTCATTTAAAAAATATCAATCTCCGCTCCACCCATCCAAAATCTCACAATCACTCAAGAATTTGATGGTCCTCAAGATGTTGACCAAATATGAACAACCCTTCTCACAATTGGTGGCGTCCTTCACGACTCTCGAACTCTCCCAACCACCTTACACTCTCAACCAGAGGTCCCTAACTTTGTGATGAACATCCCAAATGGTGTGTGCAAGAAATGTGCATGCTTAATAACAGGTGATCTCTCATGTGCGCGTGCATCTAAAATTTACTGCATATAGTTGTAGTGGACCTCATACCGTGCTAGTGCTCAATGATGGTGCAAAATGTGCATAATCCCAACCCATGGCATGGAAGTATTTGATAAGAATAGGAGACGACCCCTGAGTGCAGTGCATCAACAAGTGCAACGTGGAGTGCTCGTGAATCCATAATCCCTATGATGTGCATGAGTCTCAACAAGAATACATACCTAGCTCCTCAATGTACGGTAGCTAATAGCAAACTCCAACTTCAACCTGTCCAAAAAAATACCAAGCTCGACCAAGGCTATCAAGTTTCACACTCAACAAATCAAACAAAATGACAGAAGCAAATCCTAAGCTAAACAAACACAATAAATCGAATTACAAAACAACAAAACAAACTGTCACACAACAACTAAACTAGCAAAAAATCAAACCTAACTACAATTTGACTAGGGGATTTCAGTTTTCAAAAAAATGCTTGATATATTTAGCCCTTCCCCTAGTCTGCAAACATTCATGTGCAGCAGTTGCTTTCATAAAATGATGCAACATTTATGAGCCAATCAAAAATCAAATCCAATGATCTATCCCCAATCTTCTCAATAAACATAAATGGCACATTTCTCTCAAACAAACTCCTTTACAGGTAGACAAAACTCATCCATGAAATTCTCATCAAAATCCTTAAGACAATCCTCTCCATCTAAGGAAAATACATCATCCTCCAAATTCTTCAAATCCCAACCATAATCCAAAATCTTCATATCCCTCAAATCGCAACCACACTCAAAAATGTTCATATCCCACCCATCCTCCCTAGGAAAAACCATGTTACTTTTAGAGTCTCTAAATAAAGTTTTGACCCTTTCTTTGTTGCCAATCTCAAATTCATCCATTGATTCATCTACAACTTCTTCTAAAGATACTATGTAAGGATCTCCCAACTCAATATCCAAATCAAACACTACATCAAAAGGAGTCAACTCGGGACTCATAACACCACAAGAACCAACAACATCCACAAATGGGGTCACTTTAGGACACCCAGCCACATCACTTAACTCATCAGCGATACAAGACTCCATCGAGTCTTTCACAGACAAAGAGTGGTAAACACCTTCCATAGTATCCTTACAAGAAACTGAAGAAACTTTCACCTCTACATCATCACGGATAACATCTTCACAATACAACAATTTCGGGTCTAAAACCTCAACCAAAGACACCTCAACTACCAAATCCTTAACTTCCTCATCATAAATACCTTCCAACTCTATTTCCTTGGTTTTAAATCTCTCTTCCCTCAAATTTTCAATTCTTTTTATATCCTTACTCAAAATCTCTCTCACATCCTCATCAATGTTACTCTCAATATCCTCAAAACCCCAATTAGAATCATCGCAAACAACATCAAAACCTTTAGGAGAACTCAAATAAACTAAAAGACTATTAGATGAAGTTTTCTCTTTGTCATTGTTGCCTAAATCAACCAAACAATTATCTACACAACTATCAAGAAGCATGAGGTTAGGTCTACTCAAAACCACATCATCAACACCACAAACAAAAGCCTCTCCAGGGCTACTCAAAACATCACCAACCAACTCACAAGACTCAACTTACTCAACAACACCAACACCAAAATCACAACATGAGTCAGAACCTAAAACCTCCATACTCTCTTGATCAATAAACTCATAACCAAACTCACAACAAATCTCCATAAACTCATTAGGCAATAAATTCGAATTCTCAACTTCATCTTGAAACCTTACAGTTTCTAAGCCCTCCCCCTCATGGTCTTCTAACAAACTCAAAAATTCATCCTCTATTCTCTCTTCATCTTTCAAGCAATCAGATCCATCTATACTATCACCAAGGCAAACAAGCTCACTCTCTAAATTGTCTTTACTCTCTTCAACACTGCCATGACTATCAGAATTTTCATCACACCTTCCCTCATCAGAAATATCAAAACTTTCTTGACTCTCATCCTCTCCCAAAGAACATGAAAACTCTTGGTCCTTAAAACAATATGGTCTCTCATTTTCTTCTTTACAACTCAGATCCAACTCTAGCTCATCTCTAAAGTCCTTAAGCTCCAAAGTATCATCAGTGGATCCCTCTTCTTTAGTTAAATCACTAATCACTGAACTAGAAGTATCTATGTTCAATGGGTATGAATTCACACTCCTAGAATCTTCACTCCAAGCAGTCAAACAAGTATTTTTCTCCTCAACCACCCTAGGGAGTTTCTCCTCACATACTTCAATTGATTTCTCACAAGTCAACTCATCTCTCCTAAATAGAGAATATAGTATACCTCTCTTAGGATAGACATAACTAACTCTCTTTTCCTCAAAAACTTTTCTCTCAACTCGCCTTGAACTCAACCTTTCCCTTGGTTCATCAAACCCTAACTCTTTTTTTCTTTTGGTCTTCCTCTCTTGATATTGAGCTATCTTCACCGCTTCCTCAAAAGTCTTAGGGTTTTTTATCTCTAATTTCACTCTCCAATCTTCTAATTTCAACCCATTTACAAAATACATTATCTTCAACATAACTGGGGCTATCTCACCTTCTAACAATGTTAAACACCATCGATTCTACAATCTTTCAAACTCCCTAGCAAAATCCTCAACACACTGATCATCTTTTTGAACATAAGTTTCTATTTTTGCCCATACCTCACATTGACTTTCTCTTTTTTTAAACCTAGATAGAAAAGCATTTTTAATAGTCTCATAGTCCAATTTCAGTCTCTTAAATTTCAAGTTTATCTCAAAGTCAAGCAACCAATTCCGTGCTTCTCCTTGCAATTGATATCTAAAAATCTGGAGTTTATCCTTAGGGTCAGTCACTCTCTCTATCAAACAACATAGCTCTATTTTTTCTAAAAATCTTTCGGGATCTTCAGTATGATTACCATGGAACTCAGAAAAATTATCAACCATTTTCAACAATCACAAGAAATCAAAACAAACTCACATTTAAAACAACAACAATGTCAATTTCGGCACTCCTCAGTGGGGGCACCAAAAAAGAGATGTTACACGAGTGGTGATCGAGAGCAAGCCTCTCTCACAACCCGATAACGAGACATTAAGTAGTGCGGGTTGTGATAATTGATTTTGTTGGATACACAACACAACTTAAAAAATTCAAATATTTGACAATACACCACGAACCACACACCGAAACAAGATAATACACAATGCCTCTTATAGCTCAAAAATTTTTAAAACCTGTATGTGGGTAGAGCATCACACAACTACACAATGGAAATACCAATAATTCGAAAACAAACCAAGAGAAATATATTCTCATACCTTAAAAACCTTGAGCCGATGCTCGGCGCTTTGACACCCAAAAGCTCTAACTTCCAAATTGGCATGACAAGAGCTCACTTTAGCATGCGACCCTCCACTCTTGTCTCTCACATAATACAATTGTACAAGAGGGGGAAGGCCCTTAACTCTCCATTCTCATCTCCTTATATAGTTTTCTATCCACACTCATACACATTAAGCTTTTTGCTTTCAGCTTTTGGCTTTTGCTTTTCTACTACTTTTCACTATTTTTGTTTTCTATGCTTTATGCCTGTTTGCAACTTGTTTGGATCATAACTTCGTCATTTGAACTCCGAATATAGACATTCGGGTACTCAAAACGATCGGAATGCATCTGGTCAAGAAGCCTACGTGGGAAGAATTACGAAAATCCATCAAAATTGGGCAAAATTACTAATTTTCGTAAATCCCATCTTTTTTTCTCCATCTTTTATCTTGGAACGACTTATTGCCTTCCTTGGCCTATTGTTCTTGTGATTGCATACACTTTCAACACATATGTCCTCTTTTTCTTCAAGAAATACTCGATGACGTTGTAAAACGTACGACCTTTTTCCTTTGATCCTTGAGTCTTCAAAATGAATATTCTCTGGATATGAACCTGTTTTTTATGCAGTGTGCACTAGTAGGAATATGCTATGAAAGAGAACTCCGTACACAACTATACATGATTTGAAAAAATATGCAATGTTGGATCCATGATATGCAACCAATCAATCAATGCTACACACAAAAATTATGAATGCACTAAAGAAGTTGTGCCTAGCCTATCCAGATGTGATCGTGCGTCATGCAAAATGCAAACAAAATTCCTTGATTAATTTAAATCCTTATCCTCGCCTCTTAACTCTCATTAAAAAAATATCAATCTCTGCTCCACCCATCCAAAATCTCACAATCACTCAAGAATTTGATGGTCCTCAAGATGTTGACCAATATGAACAACCCTTCTCACAATTGGTGGCGTCCTTCACGACCCTCGAACTCTCCCAACCACCTTACACTCTCAACCAGAGGTTTCTAACTTTGTGATGAACATCCCAAATGGTGTGTGCAAGAAATGTGTGTGCTCAATGACAAGTGCTCTCTCATGTGCACGTGCATCTAAAATTTACTGCATATAGTTGCAGTGGACCTCATACCGTGCTAGTGCTCAATGATGGTGTAAAATGTGCATAATCCCAACCCATGGCATGGAAGTATTTGATAAGAATAGGAAATGACCCTCGAGTGCAGTGTATCAACAAGTGCAAGGTGAAGTGCTCGTGAACTCATAATCCCTGTGATGTGCATGAGTCTCAACAAGAATACATACCTAACTCCTCAATGTACGGTAGCTAATAGCAAACTCCAACTTCAACCTGTCCAAAAAAATACCAAGCTCAACCAAGGCTATCAAGTTTCACACTCAACAAGTCAAACAAAATGACAGAAGCAAATCCTAAGCTAAACAAACACAATAAATCGAATTACAAAACAACAAAACAAACTGTCACACAACAACTAAACTAGCAAAAAATCAAACCTAACTACAATTTGACTAGGGGATTTCAGTTTTCAGAAAAATGCTTGACATCATCTATTCATTACAAAGTTTATTTCTTGAAAATTTAAAGGCTCAATTTTATTTTTCAATATATCTCCATTATGTATATGGAAAAGGCTTTCCTTTATGTCTTCATTTCAGTCAATAGATCTCAATTTCTTCATTCATTTTCTATCATTTGTACAGTTGAAATCAGAGTAATAATTTATTTCCTCCATCCTTCTTAGCCATTGTAAATTTGTTTTGGTGGGAAAAAACCCTCGTAAGGGACGGATTATAAGAATCTTAAAAGGCATATATTTTAGTGAGAGATTATTGATAATACCTCATCATAGTAGCATAGGAATAAAACATGTGACACATGTAATTTTTGACACAATAATGCAATTACTATCTCTCCTCTCACCTCCTTGCTCATAGCTTTGATGGCTTGCCTTTCTTCTTTCCTATCTTTCTAGTCTTTCTCACTCCACATCACCCATTCTCTCTCCTCTTTTCTCTCTCTTCTGCTCTCCTTCTCTCACCTCTCAACCCTCTTCTTAATAAAATTGTAAGACTTTGTTCATCAAAATGACACTAATTCTTTCAAGCTTTGCTCCTTTGACAACCTGACTGTTATCTAACTTTATGAAAAACTACAATTTACCACCATATTATTTTTATATTGTAATATATTGCCGAGGGCACCCTACATAGATCCAAGGAGTAATTGTTGAGTTATATGAACCTAAACTTGTAGGATGTTTTTGTTTCCATCTTTAATGTTTCCACAACTATAATATGCATATAATCTCCTATAAATTCCAAGACCTTTATGTTGAGTAGCTTTCAAGTCTTTATTAGCTTTGAAGGTTTAAAAGATATATAAGTCAATATAATTATCCTTCAACACCACACAATCAAAACCAATAATTATACCTATATTTAGTAATTCCATATGCTAATGCTAGCCCCATCACAAATAGATTATGTATTTATAGCAAATAATCATTGGAAACATCTTTTAATGTGGATTCGATCACCTTTTCCTTCACAACTTCAAATTTTAGATTGCTCAAAGTGTTTTTCAATGTACTTGCTTTTAGCAATGTGTAAATTGATGATATTGTAACAAGAGCAAAATGGTAGTATAATGGTGAAAGACACAGCATCAATGAAAGAGACAAGGCGCAAGATATAATAGGGAATAGAAATCCACTATGACAAGAATACAATGGTTATGCACTAGCTCACACACTCCACAAGCTCTCTCTCTCTCTCTCTCCACACCGAGAATCTGCAAGTACATGTATTAACTTGCATTATGACCACACTTCCACCTGTTATAGATAAAAACTAAAGGAGTTGTTCTACCACAAAATAGATTGGTCAATTACCAAATATATAATACAAATAGTACTAATTTAGGCTATGGGTGAACATGAACCTATGATATGATCATTTCTAATACCCTCTCTCAAAACATAGGTAAATAAGTAATAAATAAGAACATCCAAGATGAACCATGGATAATTTAGTAGCTACACTCTAGTGGATACACCTCAATAAGAAAGCACCATGAAGAAGAAGTCAAAATGCTATAGTTTCTCTATAAAAGAAAAGTAGTCAAGCTAGCCACCTTGCACCTCTTGTAGTGACACAAGCTCCATGGACAACTTCCCAAAACACCAAGACTCCTCCACACGAGCATATGGATACACCTTCTCTTAGAAGCACTAGTGATGCTTATATAGCCTAATCTCTAATAATATAGCACTCACTCTATATTCTTACACGTTGCAATGGCTTCTTTCTCCATCTACATTCTGTACAAAAAGAAAATATATTCATACACAATTTTCACCATGATCCTAAAAAAAGTATGCAATGAAAAAAGATTAATGTGATCCAATATAATATTAAAGATAGTTTTCAAGACACAATCTTCCTTATCACATGTCATTGTAGTTGTTATGACTCTTTGCCAATTCCTCTTTCCATCCTTTCCTTCTACCCTTTATCAATCAGTATAGTCATGAAAATCTTGTATTTGCACCATTGGATATTTCACACATGCATTCCAAAGTCTTCAAGTCTCCTACAAATGTGCCATTCAACCATGTATTCACTATAACCTTTGATTGAGAGCATCTCACTATGTTCTTGGTAACAACAAACAATGATATTTGAAATTCTTGTGCATATGAGGAAGAGATGTAGTATCTCAAATGTCTCCTTGGGAGCATCTCACTATGTTCTTGGTAACAACAAACAATGATATTTGGAATACTTGTGCATATGAGGAAGAGATGTAGTATCTCAAATGTCTCCTTGGGAGTGTGAAATGCAGCAAGCCACCATGCATTGTGCTCTCTAATTCAACACTCTGATTGACATTAATTTCAATGGGTTATCTTTATCAATTGTAAGGCTCTGTTCATCAAAGTGACACTAATTCTTGCAACCTTTACTCCTTTGATAACCTAATGTTTATCTAACTTTACGATGAACTGCAATTTACCACGACATTCTTTTGATATTGTAACACATCAATATTGCCAACTCTACACTACATAGATCCAATGAGTAGTTATTGAGCTCTATGAACCTAAACTTGTAGGATTTTTTTGTTTCCACCTTCAATGCTTTCACAACTACAACATGCATGGAATCTTATATCAATTCCAAAACCTTTATGTTGAGTAGCTTTTAGGTCTCTATTAGCTTTGAAGTTCCAAAAGAGATATAATTCAATATAATTAATGCTTTAGCACCACATGGTCAAAAACAACATTTATACCCTTCCATATTTTTTAGTAAGTCCCTATGCTGATGCCAATCCCATCACAAATAGATTGTGTATTTATAGCCAAATAATCACTAGAATCATCTTTTAATGTGGATTCAATCACCTTATCCTTCACAACTTTAAACTTTAGATTTCTCAAAGCATTTTCTAATGTACTTGATTTTAGTAACGTGGAAATTAATGATACTATAAGAAGACCAAAACACGTAGTGTAATAATGAAAGATACAAGATCAATGAAAGAAACAAGGTGCAAGATGTAACCAAAAATAGGAATCCACTATGACAAGAGTACGATGGTTGAGCACTAGCTCACACACTCCACAAGCTCCCTCTCTCCACACCAAGAATCAGCAAGTACATGTGTTAACTTGGATTGCGGCCACATTCCCACCCAAAAATAAAGGAGTTATCCTACCACAAAATAGATTGGACACTTATCAAATAAAGAATAGAGAGGGCGCCCATAAATTAGGATGTGGCTGCCCATGAACCTTTTATATGACCATTTCTAATACCCTCTCTCAGAGGATAGGTAAACAAGAAATAAATGCAAGAATATCCAAGATGCACCATGGATAGTTCAACACCTGCACTTTGATGGATACACTTAGTAAGAAAGAACCTTGAAGAAGAAGTCAAAATGACATAATTTCTCTATGAAAGCAAAGTAGTCAAGCTAGCCACCTTGCACCTCCTATAGTGACACAAGCTCAATGGAGAGCTCGCTCGTGACATCAAGACTCCTCCATAAGAGCATATGCATGCCCTTTGGGTCCCCTCATGCAAGACCACATGAACACATCCTGTTACTTGTCCTTGTATGAACTTGTCACTAGACACACCAATCCAAGGTTTCCATTGCTAGAAGATGTAAAATTAACAACATACATCAAATCCACCAAAAATGAAAGAGCATGAGTATACCTTCTCTCGACCCTCACACTTGCTTCTTCTGGCTAGGAGCATGTGAGGGTGTGTAGCATCACTAGAGTAAAGAAAAACCATCCACTCAAGCCATTAGTAGACCTTGAGTGAACCAAGATGATATAGACATGTACACAATCTCATGTTGCTCCACTAATCATGACCATGATATCCACCACATGAAGCAACAATATGTTGTTCATATCTTCCTTCTCTTCTATTGTGACACTATACTACACCATTCCTTCTCTTCACCTTCACGTGATGACCAATGCTTTGCCATATTGTTATGGAAGTAGAGATTTCTCCCAAGATTAGAGCAATCCAATACCTTCTTTGAAAATCACTCATGATCATAGAAATACTCAATTATAGCTCCATATGACATGTTAACATAATGAATCACTTAATCCTAAGGGCACTAATATGATCATAATGAAGTGAAATGAGAATGACAAATTACTCACACATTACCTTGCTTTAGATAGAATAGGAAATGTGAATGCATGCAATCAATCTCAATACATGTGGCAAACACATGTCAATACAAATCACATGGACACAACATAGAAACCAATTCAAAATGATATTGACCTAAACAAACATATAGTAACAGGAGACAAGAAAGGTAGTCACTAAAGGCATAAAATTGCTAGTTTAAATGCAATGATTGGATGGACATAGGTCCATTATGGCACAACTAAAAAAGGAGAATCAATATGTGAACTAGCAAACATGCAGCACATGAGCAAACACAATGTACTAACATGAATGGAGTAATGAGCATGCAATACTACAACTGTCAACAAGGGATGATAAGACAAACGTCACTAGAGAAAATAAGCATATCAACCAAGTGTAGCAGTGACACATGTCAGCTTCCATGCTAGCATCAACAATCCGAATGTCATAGCAATCAGGTCAATGACTAGGTTAAATGCAAAAAGTATTGGGGTACAACACACAATCGGTAGGTGGATGTAGGTAACAGCATGTCAATGTAGCAAGATTGACACTCAATGGGTTCACTACATATATATGCTCTATATCACATGCATTAATATACTATTTATAAGTATCTATGAAATTTTCTTGAATAAAACACGATAGTTTTTTATTCCATCTATAAGTACCTCCTTTATATGACACCCTTTCGTATGTTAAAAAATGCATAAAAGTAGTATTCTAAAAATCCCTTATCTTGAACCCACGTGATACACACATATACTCATGAGTGTCCCCCCTCCCTAGAGGTTTGATATCAACACAAGTTGTCAAAAAGTAAGGTCCATGTACACAGCTGTAGTTATCGCAACTATTAAACAAGGTGCAAGCATGTGCAACATACAAATCTACATTCCCTTCTGCCTTCACATGTCAGTTCTATGTTTGAAAGATGTGCATCCTATTGATAGTGTATATGTCAAACCTAGGTCTTATGCAAACGGATTATCTAGCATTGACTTGTGCTATGCCATATATAAGCTAGCTAGCAGCAGCAATTGGAGAAGGGACAAGTTTGTGTTTTAAAAAAATCATCACTCATCACAGTCCACATCATAGCAACTAAATGCAAGCTAGCACATAGGTCTACACAAATACATGATACGGAGCAAATGAATGATAGCTCGGGATGATCATGATAGAGGATGACGTCCAACACAAAGATGAAAAGTGCAAACTTGTAGCTTCTCACAATCCCAAGATTGAATCAATCACAAGAAAACCAACAAGGACGAGAATATCTCAATCAAATAAATCTAGCATCTGATACAATGTTAGAAGAGAAAAACATACAATGGAATAGTGAAAGACACAAGATCGATAAAAAGACAATGCACAAGATGTAACTAAAAATAGGAATACACTATGACAAGAGTATGATTGAGGACCAATGTACACACTCCACAAGCTCCCTCTCTCCACACAAAGAATCTGCAAGTACATGTGTTACCTTAGACTATGACTACACTCCCTCCTTTTATAGACACAAATAAAAGAGTTGTTCTTCCAAAAAATAGGTTGACCAAATACCAAGTAAATAATAAAGAGAGTGCCTATAAATTAGGTCATGGTTGGGTGCCTGTGAACCTATGATGTGACCATTTCTAAACAAATCCAAGATTAGCTTCTCCTATGTTTTCATTTTGAACGACCTTACAAACCTTGATACATCACTTCCATTAGCAGTTGTTTACAATTAACGCATTAATTGGTTTTCTCTTTATCTTTGCATGATACTAGGATTATGAATAGTGTCTTGCATTGTGATAATTTGATTTTTGTTTTAAGCTATTACTTCACTCAATTGCTTCACTTGTTTTATTAGTCACTAAATCTGAGTTGTTGTATAGCAATGCTAGTATGATTGTGTTTTACAATTTTTTAACAAGTTGTAAACACCTTTAGTACTTAGTCACTTAGCTGCCATACGTAACAAGCAAACCATTATTACCATCATATAAAAGTTTCACAAAGTCTATGATTCCATTGACTGTAGGAGGTTTATTGATTAGGAGATTAATTCAATAGATTCTCTCATCAACCCACAAGTCCACGTTACTTCAATTCCATATGCATGTAGCTTCAATCTCATATACCTCAATGTGCAACTCTTTCTTACCTAAATTCATTTTACTTATTTACAAATCAGGTCAAGTTGAAGATATATGAGTTGATTACACAATTTAGCTAAATGTAGAATGTGTCAAAGTAGTCTAACCAGATACACAAATATATTAATAGAAGCATGGTGGTTGAGTCTATGGAGGTAGATGGGAGAGATACACATAAACGAGACATAAACATATAGAGATATTATTAAAAATAGGATTGGGGAGTCTATGGACTGTAGACTAGAGAGGTACATATAGACACACACAAATGCTAATGACAATAAAATAGTTGAGTTTATGAAGGTAGATTAAAGAGGCACAAATAGGCATATAAAGAAGTCAATTAAAATAGGGTAGTCCAATTTATGGACATAGACTAAAGAGGTAGAGATAGACATATAGAGAGAGATATAGAATTGTGAATGGAAATAAAATAGTTGAGCATAAGTAAGTAGAGTTCATAAATATAGATAAACTGCATAGATTGTATATTGTTGATTAATTGTGAGAGAAAGACACTACAAGATACAGGCCACATACTGACATTCAAAGCAACGCAAATATTCATTAAAATTTTTACCCCTGTCATTGCTAAAAGTGTCGATATATGTGTCTCTACAAATTCGTTGCTAATAGCATCACTATTTGCATCTCTCTTAGCATTGCTTTTGCAACGCTACTAACGACGCATATAGTAACACTTTGCGATACACATACTGATTAGAAGAAATTTTACTGGAAAGGTAGCAAGCTACCCTACCACCCACATTACCATGTGTTGAATAATATTTTGCAAAGTAGTTACATATTGAATATGCAAGCATCATCAAGAGACATGCAAAAACTACCTAAAACCACAACAAGACTGGTAATCCATAAAATAAGTACGAGACTAGTGATGACAACTTATAAAATTACGTGGAACCATGGAGAGGAGAGTCCAAAACAAACATGGAAATCTATCTATAAATATAGCAAAGTATGATTTTATACAAATAATAATAAATATATCTAAGGAATGCTACATGGAAGACGCATGCATGGATCACAAGACCAAAAAAGAAATTATATGCACTCCATGAATCCAAGTGCATACTAAGATCCTTGCCATCTAAAAACTCATCCCGACTCAAAGGAGTGTCAAACGAACTCTGCAAAATAAACAATCAAACAATAGTCCACCATACATGATTTATCACAAAAAAACTAATGGCTACGGACAAGAAAGAGGATTGATTTACTGGACCGCCGCGTGCATACAATCTATGGATAAGTGCAATGAGATTGTGTCTCTCTATATATCAAGTCTCCAAGCCTGTGGGATCGTGGTTTGTGATGGAGTGTCTCAAAGAAAAGAGAATAGCATTGTTAGAAACAAGGTTGTTATTCCAAATAAAAAAGTGAGAAGAATCAAAAGAAAACTTAAAAAGTCCTCCGAACAAGTCTTATGGCCGCCACTCCCCAAATGATGCACGACCCCTACCTCCAATCGTGCCCTCACTACATCCCACTCTGTTGTCGCCATCATCTTGGACAGTCTGTGGCCTCCTTCATGAGTCTTTGCCAATCCTCTGTGTCTAGCCACTCAAACTTTGAGACACCACTCTTGATTGCCTTGCGTGCGTCTGATCATCTATGTGGCATGTATGCACACATACACTCTATCATCCACCTCGTGGAAAACCTCTCTACCGTTGTAGGTATCGAAAACTTCTTATGCAAAGATGCTATATAGTCCTTGCTCCCCTCTATATATTCTTCCAATGGTCCAAAACATTGTGACTAAATACTTGTTGACATAACTCTCTCATGCGAGACTTCCACATTGTTTCTCTCACTCATTCTCCTCTCTCCTTTTCTTCATATCTCATTTCTCTCTTCCTCTTTCTCTTTATTACATTTTTCCCCTTTCTCTCTCTCTTTCTTGTTCTCCCTCCCTTCCTCCCTTTCTTTTTCTCCCTTCCTCTTTCTCTTTATTACATTTTTCCCCTTTCTCTCTCTCTTTCTTCTTCTCCCTCCCTTCCTCCCTTTCTTTTTCTCCCTTCCTCCCTTTCTCCCTCTCATTCAATGCATTTCATTACAAAGAAAAACACCCTCCCTTGTGCACTTCTCCCTCTTCTTTGCATACAATGGCTACGGTGGCGACGATGGTGAGCTCTCCTTCTCTCTCTCTCCCTCTCCCTCTCAAAGTGGAGAGCTCTCACTCTCTCTCGCAAATGTTTATGATAAATGCCATGCCCAAACTTTCGGTGCTCATTTTTTCTCAATTTGGCATCGCTATTTGCATCACAATTAGTATCTCTAAGTGTCACTATTGGTGTCGCTAAGCATTGCTATTGGTGACACGTATAGTGACGCTTATAGCGACATAGATAGTGAGGCCACAATTTTGTATCACAAATCACCATCACTATCGCCCCATTCCCTTGTAGTGATAGGTTAAAGGAAATGGATAGTTCAATGTGTAAAGGTAGACTAGATAGATAGAAAAAAGAGATTACATAGTAGAACTATGATAGTGGTAGAATGGAGGAGAATAGATTAGCGAGAAGGAATGCCCAAGGGTTCTCAAATTTTAGAAAATTCTATTTTATTTTCAAATAAATTTTCAAATAACAAAAAATACAATAAATTTATTTCTTAACCAAAATCTAGAATATAAAAAATATCAAATAAATCATAAAAGGAACTTCCAAAATCTTACTTTTCTAGTTTTCTATTAAAAATGAATTATGCCACATCTACTAATCATTTGTATTGAAAACCAAGCACCAAACTCTTGTAAATAACTTCTATTTGAATATAAAATCTGGTTGAAAAATGGCTATTGGATAAGGAAAGAGAAGGAATTTGAGAAAATAATTTGTAGATAATATTTAAAAACTCAAAATGAGATTTCAAAGGTGGAGAGAAAAGAGTATTATTTTACTATTCTTTTCTCCACTTTTCCTTATAATAAGAAGGAGAAAGTGAAAGGAGGGCTAAAAGGCCTAAAAGAGAGTTCGTTGCTTTTCTAATGGATAGAAGAGAGAGGAGAGAGAAAATAAAATATATAAAAAAGTAGATAGTGAAAGATGGATGAGAGAGAGGGAGAGAGAAGAGACAATGCAATGAGACCTTAGAGCACACATATACAAGCCACTAGATTTTCCCCAAAAAAATCAACTCCTCTCTATATGAGAGAGAGAGAGAGAGAGAGAGAGAGAGAGCTACATTTGAGACCCACACTCACACATCACATGCACGTGTACACTTGGATCCCCCCTTCCTCTCCCAAAAAATGTCTTAGACTGCCTCCTTCATGTGAGGGAGAGACCTTAGCCCCTCTTTGAAAAACCATAAACTCTAAAAACTTTGATGTCATGTCCCGTCTGCACTCACACATAACTTCTCCTCATAATTGGGGCCATACAACATTGAGCACCATGGATCATTGGTGGTACCTTATATTTAACAATAAGTGCTTATATTATGTATAATAATTCATAATTTTACTTATTACATATTAATAATTATTATGAGGAGAGGGGGGAGGGGGGCACCTCCAAAACTCTTGGGGTGGGTTATGTGATCACAATAACTTGTGTGGAATTTTTATAACCACCAAGAAATTTCACACACAAATTCGTGCCATTTTTATGATGCTACACTTTGCATGGCCCATTGTCATATAAAAGATTAAGATGATAATATTTTGTAGCCTAGATGCAATATTTTGTTGGGTAGGCCACCAGGGTCGTGGCATATTGGATTGGGCGTGGTTTGAGTTCCAAGGGTACATGAGTTGGATTCCTACATGCCGCATCCCTTGAGGCACATAAGAGATCTATTCGCGTCCAGTATTTTGTTAGGTTTAACTTTGAAGATAATGTGCTCGCTTGATGGACCAATTTACATACGACAAATTAACGAGCCGATCAAGAAACAAAAGAATGAGGTGACCTAGTGTAGGCTTAGGAACTGGCTAGGTAGATCTTTCAATCATAATGTAAATTAAGCAAGCATATTCTAAACAACAATGAAAATTCAAGAAGCAATGTAGATACAAGATGCCATCAATTAAACTTGGCTGCACTTCATTAAAATTTAACAATTTGCTGGGCATTAAAATTTAAAGCTCGAATTTTCGTGAACACGGTTGGAAGTTTAAAGTTCACCTCTCAGAATTAAGACTTTTCTCTGTTTGAAAATTATTTATTTTGAGAGAGAGAGAGAGTAAAATCGCTAATAGCTATATCGTATAACACGAGTCGTATTAAGAGCAATGGATAAATAATAGATATATGAACAGGAATTCAATAAAGACGCCCTGAGCCATAGCACACATAATCACCAGGCGTGCTGAATCTTCTTGAAGATGTAGACGGCCTCACGGATGGGGACGGAGAAGTCGTTCATGTAGCGGAGGGTCTCCTTGAGGTGCTGGAAGGTGGCGTCCGAGGAGGGGTAGAGGAAGATCTCCTCGATGGCCTGGGGCCAGTGCTGGAGCATCCAGCGGTTGTAGTCGCGCATGAAGGTGCGGAGATTGGTGCAGAAGGCCTTGATGTAGGCGGCCTGCCAGAGCTTGGCCTGGGCCTGGGTGTCCCGGTACTCCTGCAGCAGCCGCACGTACTGGGCGCCGCCCATCTGCAGGGCCGCCGCCGCGTACCCCGGCAGCGCCTCCCCCCACCCCAGGATGTCCTGGTAATACCGCTTCACCTTGTGCGGCAGCCGGTTTACCGTGTCGATGCTCAGGTTGGCCGACGGCTTCCACAGCTGCAGCGGGCCCCCGCCGCCGGTTGCCGCCGCCGCTGCAGCTTGCTGCTGCAGCTGCTGCCGTCTCCCCCCGCTGCCGCCGCCTCCCGTGACCTTGTTATTATTCGACCTCCCGGCGCCGGCCTGCTGTCCGTAGCCGCCAGGTGTCGGTGACCTGCACGGACTACTGCATCCGACCCTCTGCGCCATATTGCTGTCTCTCGTCGCAGCGCCCGCTACTGTATTATTATTATTATTCTTGCCGCTGCATGCAGATCCCTGAATTATGTGATCCGTTGCACCGCTCGTCTGCCCCTGCGAGCACTCCATCTTGACGTCGGGCTTGCCGTTTATACTATAAAATAATAAAACCGATCTCTCTCTCTCTCTCTCTCTTCCCTAGTTGCATGAATGAATCAGGCCTCCGAATTCGAGGCACGAATAGCCAGACCCTCGAAAGGTCGCACCCGCCAAGTCTCCTATCCCGATGCGGGTGCCCTTTCACCTTACTTTACGTTGTGTGCGGTAACCGGTTCGTCTCCACTTCCCAACTTCCAAGCATCACTAGCCTCTAGCACGTAGGTAGTAATAAGTATTACTAATCAGGCTCCACATACCTCGAGCATCCAAGGCAGTTTGGTGACATGTCTATTCGCATGAGCATACTAGGTAGTCTTAGGCTGGCTTTACATATGTGCAGATATCTCAAACGTGCAGGCATTTCGGTGTTTATCTTTTGATGAGACCTTTGTTCACCATAAAAAACCCTTGCCTTGCTCTACATTGTATACTAGCAATGCTTCACAAACAAGGGTTCGCACACTTGCCCACCTCCACCCAACTACTTTCCAACAAGCCAATCAAATCTCGTTGAATTCTTGTTCCATTTTGTATTCTTTACACTCACCACGTCAAATGTGAAATACCCATTCCCTTTTCACAAATCATCATCAATATTATACAATACGCATTGAAACTTCGAATTTTCAATATATAGTATGGTTTCTAAACAACAAGAAGATTCGACATCATCCAACCAACTTTCATAATACTTTGCTATGTCTCAAAATTTATCAAATTCACTTTGTCCCTTTTTGGCCTAGTAAAGAATAGATAGGTCACACCTCACACCCCAAGTGAGTTACCCCCCCCCCCCCCAAATTACAATCAAGAGGACTAGAAAGAGTTGGATTCTCTCTCTCTCTCTCTCTCTCTCTCTCTCTCTCTCTCTCTCTCTCTCTCTCTCTCTCTCTCTCTCTCTCTCTCTCTCTCTCTCTCTCTCTCTCTCTCTCTCTCTCTCTCTCTCTCTCTCTCTCTCTCTCTCTCATCACCCCATTAACCCTCACTAACAAGTACGACTTAACAAAAAAGCTAAGCATGGTGTCAAATAAGATAGCACAAACTCATCTCAAATTTAGCAAATGATGCCAATGTGGGATGCTATAGTTTTTAAGGTCTTGAGTATTGTAATATTTCCCCCTTCGCATAGGACCCCCCCCCAAAAGAATAATAATTAAAATGAATTGAAATTTCTTTACTCCCCCCCTTGTCGATGCCGCCAACTGGCGGAGGGGAGGGGAAGTAGTAGAAGTTGATGGTGAAGACGATGAGAACAAGGAAGAAGGAGTGGATAACGACAAGGAGGAAGAAGGAGATGACGCCAACGAAGAAGGGGAAGAGGAAGTAGATGATGACGGGCCCCGGGGGGGAAGAAGAAGTGGATGACGACGAAGAAGAAGTGAAGAAGGAGATGACGATGATGTTGATGGAGGGGGAGGCCACATGGCCTACCACCCCACCCCCTAGCCTCTTGCAACCCGCGGCGAGCTGGGAGGCCCAAACTCCCTGTTGCCATGCTGCAGACGGCAACAAGTGGCGGATACCACCACCACCACTCCACTGCCTTCCCATCTTTCCCCCCCTCCCCCCCCCATCAAATGCTCGCTAATGGACACAGAGAGAGAGAGAGAGAGAGAGAGAGAGAGAGAGAGAGAGAGAGCACCTTCTAGAAGTTTCTTTTGCTTTTCCCCTCCTTAGAGTGTGGCCCCACCCATTCTTCCTTTTCCTTCTTCCCCGAGCTTATTTTCTACCTCGCGAGCCAATTTTCCCCAATTTCTCCCCCCTTGCCCCTCTTCTTGAACAAGAGGCTCCTCTGAGTCCTTGCGGGGGTTGCACTTAAAGCAAGGAAGATCGAGAATGGCCCCCAAGCAAAGAATGTCGAGTGCAGGTGGCAATCCCTCAATCGGCAACGAAGCCTCGAGCAAGGGTATTACTACCAATACAACTACAGTACTGGATATAAATAGTACATTTCTAAATAGTAGTTGATTGCCTTGATTTCCGTACGGGACACATTAGGGCCATACTGTGCCGCACTAGAATAGGTCATTGAAAAGGATAAATTTAATCTCAAATATTCGAAGATAGAGTTTGCAAAGTGCATGTATCAAGAGAAGTAAATTGCATCTAGATGATATGCGGCAAATTCATACGTAGCATGAAAAGCATATAAGTTTCCAAAGTATTGTCGACTCCCTCTTCTTACAAATTACTAGTTACGTTTTTGCCACAATGAAGGTATATGTCACACCTTGCACGCCTAATGGATTGCAGGGTAAGCAACCTAGCCTAAAGAAAATTCATCTTGGAAACTCTAGATCTTTGCCGAAGCTTTTGCTGATATCACAAATTGATAGTTCATGTTTGATAAATTGGGATCTTGATGATGTGTGTAATTAGTACAAGTAATGATCCTAAGGATTAAAACTAAGATGCCTTGAGATCCGTCTAATAAGTACTACCTTCATCAATCAAACTCAGGGTTAGGCTAGACACAAACAACAACTCCAGGCCACAAAGGCAAGTGGAGAGCTCAAGGATTAGGAAACCCTAAGTCAAAGGAAAGACCGATACATGTATACTTGTTGGGAAGAATGTGGGGTTGTCGATCAATGTAAGTGATCAATAGATCTTACATCTTGTATAGTTGTATAAGATCTTAGCATATGCCTTAGCCGAAGGAAGGAAGTGTTATGTAAAATTTTACATAGTATCGCTCTTAAATCCCAAGGGGGAGAGCGAATATGCACATGGAAATGTTATCGTACCTATTCTTGCATTGTTTGAAAAAATACAATTGGTTTTGTTGGTTGATCAAACAACATTCTAAATGCTTTTACATTCAATCGATTGTTGGATTGTCGTTTGGATGATTATTCCAAGTGCTTGTGATTGTTGGTAAATTCATGGCGGAGGTCTGTGTGATAACAAATTTCCATGGGAATAAAGGAATGTTTTCTTGGAATATGATATTAGGGCTAACTGGCTTGAATGTGTTTGATTCTTAAATGATTTAATTAATGAAAGGTTCTTTGCACAAGTGGATCACCTCCATGATTGCATCCTGGATCAACCCGAAAAGGGCACTGCTCGATTCATGGGCTAAAGGTCGAGTGGTGAAAGGCCAACCATGGGAATAACATTTCACTCCTAGGCAGCTTGCGGGTCAGGTGGAGCTCTAGACACCCCTTGTTAAGTCCAGAATGGAGTTGAAATACCTCTGTGGCCCCAATCTCTGTGGTGTTGGAAGATCCTATTCTAGGTAGTAAAGGATGAAAATTGTGGTGCCATGTGATTTGGACCAGCTATTTCTGCAAGGCAAAAGGGACATATAATTTCTCATGTATGGGCAGGAGGCAAAGATTAACTTGAAGATAAGTTAAGGAACTTGTTTGTCAAAGGACTGCTTGCTTTGTTTTCGTGTCAGTGCTATAAGTTATGCAAACGAACCCTATTCCCTAAAAGGCTTAATTAAGGAAGCTAATTTTAAATGTCACAGATAAATGTGAAAGGACCTAATTAGATAACTAAAAAATTCATATTGAGAGAATCGGGTGGACGGAATTCTCGACGGTGGGTCCATCCTATGGCAGGGTGGTCCTAGAGAACTGGGAGGCTTCTCACAAGGTTTCACCAACATCCGACCCTTAGAAATTGTCAGGTTAGAACCTAGATTCATGCAGTTTTAGGGGACCGAAACGGGACTATGCCCTACAGGTAGAGAGGTTGAGCAGCACATCCCTCTCGTTTCCCATTCTCTTTGAACCAAGTGTGGCATGGATCTGCTTCAGATTGGGTATCTCTGCGTAAAGTAGGATGTCCAGGACCTAATGCTAGAATACTGTGAGAAGACCTTAACCACTAGGAACCCAAATTTCAAGTCGATCCTAGTGGGTTCAGCCGTGAATGCTCCGTTGCGAGGCGAACTTGAGAAACCCTAGGCAACAAACCCTATAACATTCCACGGGAGTACTGGGCAGCATTGCTTTGTTTAGACCACTAAAAATGTGCCTAGACAATCGATAGGCAGGCATGTTACAGTTGGTATTAGAGCAAAACTTTGTAATGATACGTGATTGATTAATCTATGGTTCATAGACATATCCTAAACAAAATAACCTAAGTGGTATGGCTTGATTGTCAGGTACCTTCTGCTACCACGAATACTGACATGCAAGAGAAAGAATTCCTTCTCAAGCAAATTAAGGCACTCGAGTTTGGTGGAAAAGGAATAGGCATTGCAATGGAGGCGGAGATATGTGCTGGGGGTAAAGGCGCCTCCGTCTAGCCACCCATGTATTACTACACTGACAGTACCTGCCACTGCACACTGCAGGTGGCGAGCGCCCGTCACAGTCACTTATTCTTTATTCTTTTAGTGACAATTTGAATAAAGGAAGGCCCGGTCACACATTGTGGTTGTTGGAGTTCCCATTTGTGTCTCTCCCTCTTCTTGCTCTTGCTCTTCGCCATAGCTCACTTCCAAGCAAGCTTTGATCCTTCTCACCTTTCAACTGGTATCAGAGCGAGGCTTCCCAACTTCCCGAGCTTGGTTCGTGGCATTCTTAGCTTCCATTCAAATACCTACAACATTGGATCTCCTTCCCAATAGCCATAGCCGACCTTCCCAGGCTCCCCTCACTCCTCGGCTTCCCGAGCACCTTCCCGGCCTATTGAGGCACACTCAGGGCATTGCTACAGAGGTATTGAAGTATTATTTTAGAGTTTTTCTTTAGTTCTCAGGTTGCAGTCAAACAGGGTAGCCATAGCTCAAAACCCTTAGAGCTTGGATCTTACTCCCTCTTGCATTTGGGAACTTGAGGCTTATTGTGGGCCTCCCTAGGCATCCCTCGAAGCCTCCAACCACTACCATTGAGGCCACGTGGATGCACAGGAGCAGAAGAAGAGATCAAAAAATTTGTGCCATTTTTTTGGTTGTTCTGGACAGCACACTACAACAGCTCACCTACTCCTCATTGATGGATATGTCATGCTTCTTCGAGCTTGGCATTGCACTTGGCAATGGTCTCTAACTTCAGTTGAAGCCTCCTTGATCATTGGCATCAATTTTGGGTCTGATATATACATTCCCAGGACTGTTTACAGTAGTCCCATAGTCATGTTATGCAGAAGTAACATTGGCATCTAATGCTATGCTTGTTTGGGCACTTCTACTTAATCGGTTTGGTACCTATTAATGCCCGATTGTTTGGGGGATGCAAGGCACATGTTATGCCATCATTTTGGACTAATTTTCTCGCTGAAAATACTCAATTTTGAACAGTCAATCACTGTTGTACCACAGTAGGTTGAAGCCTATTATCTCATGTTTGGTTATGTCTATTGGTTTCGGGCTATGTCTTTGGGATATGCAAATGAAGTATTGACATTCGGGGTACAACATCGAGCTTGTCTTTGGTTTCGGAATGCTTTTGAGATTGTATTAAGCTCCGACTTGGTTGTTCTTCACTAGCATTTGGCTTCAGTTGGCATGCTTTGGACCGATCTATGCCTATTCACTACTTGACATTTAGGCCTCTTGCATTTTTGCTTTGGTCAAATATGGATGCCACTTGGTTTGCCCATGCTTGACAGTTACTTGGAGCTTCATCTTCAGATGTATTTGAGTATTTTGGATCTACTGGGCATTACATTTGGTTGTCAATTACATGCTCTTTGAATGCTTTCAGGCTTATGCTTTACGAGTCTGAGATAGCTTGGGATTTATGCTTCGGATGTACCCTATTGGGATTTGGCATGTCTGATGCTATGTATTTGATGTATTAGAGCATTGCTTGATCTCTTTGCATCTGACTTCACTTCTAGTAGGAGCCTCTTGGTATATTCGGATATACACAGAGTCTTATTTACAGATGAGCTTAAGCTTGTGGGACAGTTACATGCATTTGCTCTCTTGAGAGCTTTATGTCTGCAGTTTGTCTGTAGTGGGTTGATTTTATATGCCTATTGGAGCAGGCACCTATCTCTGTCACAGGTTTGTCAGTTTTGTATGCATCTTGGATGGTTATGTATTGAGCTTCTTGCTCTATCAATTATGCTTATGCTTGGTCTCTTCTCTTACCCCGAGACCCATTACATGCATGACTTCTGGACCTATGAGATGTCTCTTGCCACAGGTTATTGGTTTGGCAGTTCTTGGTACCTTCTTGCCCCTGGAAACTCAATGTTGGATGTATCTTGTTACCTGGCAATTGCAGTGACATATGTATCAATGATTGCTTCATTTTGGGACAATTTTACATACTGTTGTCATTTATTACAGCAAGCTGAAATCTGCAGATTTTGAGCACTTGTATGAGGGTAATCCTTACTATTTGATGTTGTCTTTGTTATATTTGATGGACAGGTGCTTCTCTTGGTGAAATCCACCCTTTCAGTCAATTTTAGCAGTAGTTTTAGTGCATTTTTTGCTAATTATAGCAACCTGTAATTTTACTTTTTTTGCTTGATTTGGGACAATATGGCTAGTCATTTGAAAGACACGGCTCTCTTTAACATTGCCAAGTTGGATGGTACCAACTATGGGTATTGGAAGTCCCAAATATGGCAGATCTTGGTGTAGAAGTTGTAGATTAAACCCTTGTGTTTCAAGGGTGTCAAACCTGAGGATATGGATGATGTTTGGATGGGAGTTGATGAGCTATGCAAGTCTACCATTATTTTGTCACTCTCAAAAGAGGTCCATCATAATGTTGTTGAAGATGAGAATCAGAGTGTATGGGATTTATGGGAGAAGATTCAGGAGCTTTATGTGTAGCAAAGTCCTGTGTCACAGATGTATTGGCTGAAGCAGTTAATGGACCTTCGCATGAAGGAGGGGACCACCCTTTCATCTCATTTCAGTCAGTTTCATGCTATCATGAAGAGTCTGTTGTCATAGGGTATTGAGTTCAAAGACAACTTGCACCTGTTGTTTCTGCTTGGGCACCTTGCTTGAATCATGGGATGTCTTCCGTACTGCCATATGCATGAACAAGCTTGATGGGCTGAAAATCAAAGATGTTGAGAGTGCTTTATTGACTAAGGAAATCAATAGGAGAAACAATGATGCTTCCCGCTCTTCACATGCATTGACCGTTAGAGGTGGCATACATGGCAGGCATGATAATGATCATAAGGACAGGGATTCTCAGAAGTCTAGGTCCAAGTCACGTGGTCACAGTAAGTCTTGTGGACAAAAGTCTGATCTTACCTATCATTATTGTGGGAAAGTAAGACATATTAGGCTCCAGTGCCATAAAATGCACAATGATAAGCGCAAGGAAAAGGGAAAAGAAAAAGTGCAGGAAAAGTCTTCTAAACGCAGTATTGTACCTGCCAAGTCCAGTGTGAAGATAGAAGAGGTTAATGTCATGCAGGCCACTAATTCAAATGATGATTATATACTTGCAACTTCTTCATGCGATGCCTTACAGGCTTCTAAGATATATTCTATATATGCGCAATGCTGGCTCTTGGATTCGGGTGCATCCTTTCATGTGACACCCTATCAAGATTGGTTTCATACCTATCGTACCACCATGTCTGGTTCTATGTATCTTGGTGATGATAGATCTCTTGACATTGTGGGTATTGGAGATGTTAGGTTGTACTTTCCTTCTAGTAGTTCTTTTGTTTTGCATGATGTGCGCCATGTACTTGCGTTGACTCACAGCCTTATGTCAACAGGACAGCTTAATGATGCATGGTATTTTGTGTCTTCTGGAGACTCTGCATGGAAGATTACTCGTGGCAGGCTTGTACTTACAAGAGATGCCAAGTCTAGAAGCCTCTATCCCTTACTTGTATCAGGAGCTACATTGGATCGTGTTTTGTCTATGGGTTCTATTCCCCATGTATCCCTTTGGCATGCTCATTTGGAGCATATGTCTCTTAAAGAAATGAAAATGCTATGTGCTTTGCAATATCTTCCGTCTTTTGACTCTTCGCATTTTGCTTCTTGTGATTATTGTTTGTATGGCAGGCAGACTAGAAATACGCATAAAAAGTCTGGTAAGAAACGTATGGGTGAGCCCTTGGCTCTTGTGCACTCAGATGTATGTGAGGCCATGCCCTGTCAATCACTTGGTGGGGCAAAGTACTTTGTTACTTTCATCGATGATTACTCACCTAAGGTTTGGGCTTATCCCATAAAAAGAAAATCCGATGTCTTAGACACATTTCAGTGTTGGCTTGCATTGGCAGAGAACCAATCTGGGAAAAGGCTCAAATGCTTTAGGTCAGATAATGGGGGTGAGTATGTATCACGTGCTTTTGAGCAGTTTTGTGATAAGTGGGGTATTAAGCATCAGTTGACCGTCCCTTACACTCCACCCCAGAATGGTATGGCTAAATGCATGAATAGGACCATTCAGGAAAGGGTCTGTAGCATGCTTAGCTAGGCTAGCTTACCACAGCACTTTTGGGCTGAGGTAGTTACTACTGCAGTGCATCTCATTAACAGGTCACCTAGCAGTGGCATAGACTTTCACGTTGCAGAGGAGGTATGGGCAGGCAAGCCCCCCTCTTATGATCATTTGAGTGTCTTTGGATGTGAGGCATTTTGCCATGTGCCCAAAGACAAATGCAATAAGCCGGATCCTAAAAGTGTCAAATGCATTTTCATTGGCTATGGAGATGCAGAAGAGATGGGTTACCGTCTATGGGATCCGCAGGAGTGGAAAGTGATCCGCAGTCATGATGTCATCTTTCATGAGGACATAGTGCATACGTAGCCTGAAAAGTGGTTGAGGTACGTAGAGTTTTCTTTTAGGAGGAGCCACCTACTCCTATTCAGCCCACTCCATAGCTAGCTAGACAGCGTGCAACATCACCTAATGCTCATAGCCTAGATGTTAGACATGCTGATGTTAGACAGGATGTTGGTCAGGCAACAGAGCCTGGATTGAGGCATTCTACTAGAGATAGATGACCTCCTAACCGTTTTGCGCTCTCTACGGATTATGTACTGGTTACAGATAGAGGAGAGCCTCTCACTTATGATGAGGCTATGCGCAGGGGTGATTGTCACTCTTGAGAGAGGGCTATATAGTCTGAGCTTAACTCATTGCATAAGAATAAGACTTGGGATTTGGTTTCATTGCCTTAGGGTAAGAAGGCTTTGCCATGCAAGTGGGTGTACAATCTGAAAAGTACCCCTGGACACCCCAAGCCGACATACAAGGCTCAATTGGTTGCTAAGGGTTTTAAGCAAGAGCATGGTGTTGACTTTGATGAAGTCTTTTCTCATGTGGTCAAGATGACCATCCTACACTTAGTCTTGGCCTTGGTTGCACATCTCGACCTAGAATTGTACTAAATGGATGTCAAGATGGCTTTTCTACATGGAGACTTGTATGATGAGATTTACACGGAGCAGCCTAAGGGCTTTGTAGACCCTGGCAGGGAACACCTAGTGTGCAAGCTAAAGAAGAGTCTATATGGCTTGAAGTAGGCACCTAGGGAATGGTACCATAAGTTTGATGCATTCATGCAGTCACAGGGCTACAGCTATAATGCTATGGATCTGTGCTTGTACACGAAGAAAGCCCGTGACAGTTCTTTACTGATTTTGGTACTCTATATGGATGACATGCTTTTAGCAGGGACAGCTCATGAGAAGCTAGATTCTCTTAAGGCGCAGCTTAAGAAGAGCTTTGAGATGAAAGATATGGGACAGGTCTCTCATATACTTGGTATGTGCATTATGCGCAATAGATCTCAGGGACTACTCTATCTGTCACAGAGGGAGTACATTCATAAAGTCCTTGAGCACTTTCGCATGCAGGATGTTAAGTCTATTGGATATCCATTACCTTCTCATGTGAAGGTTTCACAGGCCGATTGTCCACAGATAGATGAGCAGAGGGCCGAGACGACCAAGATTCCCTATGCATCAGCCGTGGGCAGTCTTATGTATGCCATGATAGCCCCTCGTCCAGATATTTCTTTTGCAGTTGGGATTGTGGCACGTTATATGGCTACACCTGGCAAGAAACATTGGGATGTCGTGAAGGGTATCATGAGGTACCTGAAGGGCACAACAGATATGTGTATTTGTTATGGCAGCCAGGATACAGGAGTCATGGGGTACACTGACTCTGATTATGTAGGACACAGAGATAGTAGGAAGTCCACTTCTGGCTATGTCTTCACTTATGCTGGAGGGGCTATCTCTTGGATATCTAGGGCGCCGAAGTGTACGGCTCTTTCCACTATTGAGACCGAGTATATTACAGCCATAGATGGTTGCAAGGAGGCTATCTGGTTAGGCCATTTGATTGCAGGCCTTGGTATGACAGATGCTATGCCTACACTACATTCAAGTTCTATGAGTGCCATTCAGTTGGCAAGAATCCGGTCTTCCATGCGAAGACGAAACATATTGAGGTGAGGTATCATTCCATTCGCGAGGTCATTGAGGACAGGTCTGTTGACCTTGTCAAGTTTCTGACTGAGCAGAATCCTGCAGACTTGCTCACAAAAAGCCTCACTACTGAGCACTTTGCCTTCCTCAGGAGATTGATGGGCATTGGATAAGATGACGTCTTTTTTCTCATCCAGTTGTGCATGTGTACATGTTGTACTATCTTTTCTTTTTTCTCTCTCACTAGGGCATATTCGCCTTTAAGTGGAAGGTTTTTGGGGGTAAAGGCGCCTCCGCCTAGCTGCCCGTGTATTACTACACTAACAGTACCCGCCATTGCACACTGCAGGTGGTGGGTGTCCATCACAATCACTTATTCTTTATTTTTTTAGTGACAGTTTGAATAAAAGAAGGTCCGACCACACATTGTGGTTGTTGGAGTTCCCATTTGTGTCTCTCTTCTTACTCTTGCTCTCCGCCATAGCTCATTTTCAAGCAAGCTTCAATCCTTCTCACCTTTCAATATGGATTGAGTCAATGAATGATTATTTCTCTACTACGAGAACTACTTCTACCAATCAAGCAATGATAGCCAAACTTAAGTTAGTTGGCCAAAAGGCTCAGATATGGTGGAAGCAATGGTGCAAAGATCAAGGAATTTGTGAAGCTGTTGTCACTTGGGTTCAGCTGAAAGATTATGTACGTGGATGATACCTTCCGCCAACCTACCAGACTTTGAGGATGAATGAATTCTTCAAGCTAAAGCAATTGGAATTAACCTTGGAAGCCTACTACTCAAAGTTTGTAACCCTACTAAAATACGCACCACCTATGGATATTGCGCAATAGTATCCAAGTTTTGCCATGGCCTGAACACTCCTCTGAACCACCCTCTTGAACCAATTCGTCCAATAGACTTGTAAGATGCATTACTTTGAGCAAAGCCAATCATCCAAGAACTTAAATCTGGCAATTGTGACAAAGATGATTCCCGATATCATAACAAGAGATGCCACACGTCCGGAGAGATAGGGCACATCCATAAGAGATGTCCCAACCAACAATGCTTCCACTGCAATGAGCTAGGGTACATCCAAGCAGACTACCCTAAATTAAGTCCAAAAGATATTAAGCCTCCAAGAAAACGAAGCTACACAAGTGATGGGACCTAAAATGGGCCGACACTGGCTATAGCACTAGCCGGACCTCATGCTCATGACACACAAACATCAGCCTCGCGGACCAAGAGCGTCAATCTAATGCTAAAGGACAAATTGCCCTAAAGCTTAATCTATGCATTTATAGTTCATAGTCCAACGTTTCCCTTAAACTCCTCAAAGGGAGATCCCAAAGTACATAGGCATAACGCCTCGTCACATGCACATAGGAGGCACTCCACCAACTAATAGTCGGAGCCCCACTACAACTCTCCTACATCTCAGGGATTGGCCCTTTAATGCGCTGGTAAACATATAGCACAAACGAGCACAAACTCCTCTCAAGGTACCAATATTTTACGTTCCAGTATGTACCATTCCTCACAACAATTTCCCTTTAGGACCCAACGACTAACATACAGCTTGGGACGTCCTCTCACGCTCATCGTTGGTCACAACCTAAGGAAGACAAGTGCCATGCATCCAGGAGATTTTTCTGATACCTTTTAATTATTATACTTAATGCAAATCGTGTATGGCCACGTGCTTAGACAAAAAAAAGATCAGCATCGTGCATGGTGCATAAAGCATTCTTTCCATGAATTTTACTAATGTGTGCTGCGTTGAAAGGAGGCACCGAGCCATATACTCATGCTACCATCCTCCTTATTCAAACTGTCTCCTATATGCCTAGTGCAATGCATAAATCAAATATTTTCTTTATCTTTCAGCGTTTCAGTCCCTCTTCATCCAACTCTTAGCATTTTGCATCATTAATCGGTTAGATAGGGTTTCTATGCATTTTTTCCTTTTAAAAGAACAATAAATACGCACAAAACATAGAAACAGGGACAAACCGAGGTTAACCTCGTGCTTTGCCATCGTTATACATTGCACAAATATAGATATAATTTTTCCTAATTTTCCTCAATCCATTTTCTATTTTTCCCTAATTTTAAACCCATTTTTTCCATTTTTAGGCATTTTTTCCTATTTTTCTTTAGCAAATAATGACTGAAAATGAAAATTAATTGTGGGCTGTGGCCCTTAGGTTCATTGACAGCAAAAACTCAGATTTAGTTGGTGTGATATATCATATTTCTCATTTATGTAGCAAAAACCCCAATTTTACCCTTAAAACGCATATTTTTCATGTATTTTGACACTAATTCCGGTCATGTAGCCTTATATTTTTTGATTTTCAGGTTGCAAACAGTTGAAACTCATGGCCAACAATATCATAATAAACTTTCATCCCATATGAACAAGGTTTCATAAAGCAAATAGCATCAAAAGATCATTTTTCTTCATAAAAATAGCATTACCGCTTATTTTCAGGTCTCGATTTCTTGATCTTGATTATGGGACTGATTTCCAGCGTGCATTTAATGCTCAACATCTTCAAGAACAGCACTCTTCAAGTTTTCATCCATCCGGAAGCAATCCGGTCTCATCCGGATAAGCTTTCCTCCACCATTCTTCATTGTCTTCTTCCACACAAGAACAGCCCCTTAAGGGAGAGAGAGGGAGGAGAGAGAAAGACTAAAATCAGATATCCCCATCCAGGCCACCATTTGACGGGTGAGAGACGGTGATAAGATCAGCAGGGAAGGAGTAGTTTGGGGGTAATGTCAATTGCATAGGTTGTGTGTAGGCAGGCATCATGATCCCCTCCATCCATGGCACATTTTTCGGCGCCTATCTGGCCACGCTTCCCTCACGTTTTCTTCATCATGATTTTTGCCAAAGTTTCATGCTACATCAAAAATTTGGGCTCCCAAAGGGCACTAGCCACTTGACCAAAGTTTTGTCCACCTCTTCACATCTTGACCGGTTCCTTGGCCATTTTCCCGTCCGGGCTCCAAATCAAGCTCTGAAAAATCCTGGGCGTCCGGCTTGACATCTCGCATTGGCCAGCAACTCCTGACAACCTGCACAACAATCTGAAAATTTATCAAAAATCAACAAGTGTCGCTCGGGCGCCTTTAAAACACTTGACGCTTAAAATCATCCTAGCTGGAGCCGCCGCCTTCGACGTTGAATATTTTTCCCTTGATATTCGTAATTTTTAGTTATTTTTAAGCACTTCTCAGCATCAAACTCTGCTCTCATTGGCAACCACGGGATAGGGCGACTCAGCCCGTCGAATTCCACAATAGATCTGCACAAAACAACCAAAGGAAGCATCAAGCTCATACAAAATAGATACTAAAAACACAGCACAGTGCTCCCCTGACAAAGCCAAGGCATGACATCCACAAGGAGTAGGCCTAGCATAATCTGATAAAAGGTCTGAAGCTAGGCATTAACCAACTACTCCAACACGGCCAAATTAAAAAGAACTATCAAAGAGATTGCCCTAAGTGGTTGTCTGAACTACCTATGTAACTAAGGACAACACAACCGGAGCTCGTACTAGGCGAGGACTCCTATAGCCTGATCAAGAAGTATTTTATTTTAGTACATTTCTTCTTTTGGGTTTTTGTTTTTCCATACTTGGGCATGTAAAAAGGAGGGAGCTGAGCGTAATGACCCAGGGAGAACAGGGCATTGGCCTCAGGACCTGTCTCGGTACCCAAGTACCTACCAAGCCCTCGCAAGGCGACACTTAATCCTTTTCTATCGCTCACTTTTATTTTCGCTCCAACCTTCCTTATTTCTTTTTTTTCCAGCAAGAAGCCACCCCTAGGAAGACAAGGCATCGGCCCCGGGTCTGACTCATCCCCAGGAACCTACCAGGCCTTCGCTAGGCAATGATCAACTGCTTATAAATTTTCCTTTCTTTTCTTTTCTTGGATAGGGGTTAGAACCCATTTTTACACAACTTTGTATATTTTTATTGTCTTTGAGATATTCAGGGTTTCTTTCCCTTTATCATCACTATTTTTCTTCTGGCAGGCTTCTCTAACTGCCTCACAACTAACAAGAACTCATAAAACGGCCGCCTAGCAAGCTAGCAGAACAGGGTCATTAGGACCACTGTCTAAAACATGTCTTTCAATGCTTGACAATGTCTTTACAGGAGGCAATGACTACTCAAACCTCCCTCAAACATGCATAACCTAAACCGGGACTTCATGACTTGGACGTCGATCCCCAATAAGAAAAGAAAAATCCCTTACAAGCACACAAACACATATAGCACAACAACCACAGTACTCATAAAGGAGAGATATCACCTAGATAGGGCCATGAGAAGCTTCCACGCAACAAAAGGCTCCTTCCAAGCTCTTCTTCGGAACCTATCTAGCACAGAACTAAAATAAAAACCCATTAACCGCACCTGCACTAAATAGATAACTGGCCCTCTTGGCCTAATGAAATAAAGCACTTCACCACAAAACTTAATCGGCCCTCTTGGCCTAATGAAATAAAACAAAATAACACCTACACATCCCTCCCTGAAAGAATCTAGATATACAATAATAGGCTCCTTCCCAAGGAGGAAAACACAGGCTCGCAACCCTAAACTAAATGCATAAGGTTATGACCCATCCCCCCTGCATATATAGCAAGAGGTGTATGCATAACATGTTGTCTAATCAGCCTATGGGTCCAAGATAATAACGGTAGATTGGTCTCGGCTACTCTTTGTATCACCCATATCAACCATCGTCTGCCATATATTGCACGCTCTGATAACATACCTCACAAGCGACTGGATCATGTTTCATCATTGATAACAATATCCAAACTAGGACCACAATTAAAGAAGAGGTCTTCTTCATAAGCAAGGTTTGCCAGTGAATCCACAAATTGATTCCAATAACGTGGAATCGGCTGAAAATACACTCTCTCAAACTCCTCAAGTAGGGTCATCGCAGTTCGATGATACATACAGAGAATGGGATTCTGCACTGTGTATGTCCCATCTAGCTGATTCAGGATCAGCTGGGAATCCCCTTTTACTAACAACCGACGAATACCACCTTGTTTGGCAATATGCAGTCCCATAATCAAGGCTTTATACTCCGCCATATTGTTAGTGAATCCTACCCTGAGATAAGCAGCTAACTTCATCGTAACTCTACGTTGGGGATCTCAGATTACTACTCCAACACTCCCTTTTTTATTAGGGCCCCTGGACGCTCCGTCAAAATATAGTGTGTACGTCCACAATGGGTTTACATAACCTGCCATCACGAACTCCTCTATTCATAATTATGATAATCAAAGTTTACTATGTTAAGAGGATGAACAGACAGCTCCATCCCACCTTCTTCATTGAACTCAACAGGGATACTTGTCAACAATCATAAGCAGTGATGGCAAAAGACTTTAATCTCCCACACAAAGGTTCCGTCTACTTGCTCAATCACTTTGTATCCTTTGCTCCACCAGATGAGTTTCCCCTGATGGTATCTCTGTTCCAGATATGGGTGCTCCAAATAAGGGATTAACCGCCCCATCAACCAGTTTTTAAGCTCTTTTGCAGGTCTCAAATCATCCCTAGCGTGGACCTGCAATGAATTTTCTTTGTATTAGCATACTTAGAAATAATAAGGTTTAATCTTATTAATATTAACCTTATTTTTAAACTCGACTTCCTATAGATCGGCTAATAGGGTTGTAGACCTATTTTTCCCCAACCTAACAATCTTGTAGAGCCCATCCCATTTAGGTTCCAGCTTCCTTGGAAACAGCTCCCTACATGCATCATAATAGAGGACTAATTACCCTTTTTTACAGGTATATTTCTTCACTCTAAGTTCATGCAACTACTTCATCCGACGTTTAGCTATCTCCTGGTGTAATAAGCTCTATAGCTTCAGCTCATCCAGGTGGGCTATGGTCGTGAAACGTTCAAAAAGGGAATCCTCATCACCCAAAGAGTGGTTAATTGCAAACCGTATGGTTGGCAACTTTATTTCAAGGGGTAACACACACTCTTCTCCATAAACCAATTTAAATGGAGTATGGCCGGTAGCTCGCTTGAACATGGTATTGTACGCCCATACTTCCACATACAACTTCCTGTCCCAGTCCCATTTCTTCTCAGAGACTATTTTAGACAAGATACCCACAAGCTGCTTATTAGTACTTTCAACTTGTCCGTTTTCTTGCGGATTATAAGGAGTCGTTTTATTATGCTTGATTTGCCAATCTTCTGTCAGGCTTTTCATCACTTTGTTCAAAAAATGGGTTCCACGGTCCAACACTAATTCTTTCGGTGGACCAAAATGGCAGATAATCTGCTCTAACAAGAAACTTACAGTCTCTTTTGCATTGACCTGCCTCATCGCCCGCGCTTCTGACCATTTTGTGAAATAATCAGTTGCTACTATAATATATCTCTTCTGGGTAGTAGACGACGGGGTAATAGAACCCACAAAATCAATACCCCACTTCTCAAATGGAAGGATAGCCATGATAGGTGTGAGTGGGAGTTTCCTATTCTCTCTACTGTCATGTCTTTGACAGGTATCACATCTCTTAACACACTCAAAAGAATCTTGGAAGATGGACGGCCACCAATATCCAGCTCCTAAAGCTTTCTGCGTCGTCAACCGTCCTGCAAAGTGCCTCCCACATGCAGAGTCATGGCACTCCTCCAAGATGAAAGGAACCTTGTCAGGCATCACACATCGGTGATAGATATCATCAACACCCTGCTGATATAGTGTTCCTGCGATCAAGGAAAACTTCAAAGCCTGTTGTTTGATTTTCCTCTTTTCAGCTTTTGACAAACCAACTCCCATCTCTCCTGTTGATAGATAATGCGTAATAGCAGCATACCAAGATGGAATAAAAGCTGTATCAATTTTAAACATTTCTTCAATATCACTTCCTTCAGCCAAAATCTATTTCGGCTCCCCGAAATCCACAAGGCATCCCACAATACCCTGCAACCTTGGTGGCTTACTCTTAATCTCATAATCAAACTCTTGCAAAGTGATTAACCACTTTGCCAAACGATCAGGCGACTGCAGCTTGTTCATAAGCAATCTAAGCCCTTCCACCTTTGTATAGAACACTACATTTTCATAGAGGATGTAGTGCTTGAATTTCTTAGTCCCAAAGACCATCGCAAGACACAACTTCTCCATGTAGGTATAATTGATCTCTGAAATGCCCAATTTCCGACTAGCAAAAGCTATCGGATGATACCACTTTTTCTCCCAAATTTGGGCTAAACAGCAGCTTATACTATGCATGGTGGCTACTGAAAATATATAGAACACCTCACCTCTTTTAGGTGCTTTTAAAACGGGTGCTCTTACTAGCTCTTGTTTCACATCCTCAAAAGCTACCTTACAAGGGTCACTCCATTCAAATAGACAGCTAAAGGATAATAAATTCGTTAATGGCAACGTCCTTTCTACCAAGGCATTTATAAACCTCCGATAGTACCCTATCGATGATAGAAAGCTATGCACCTCTTTCGGAGTGCGTGGTGGACTCATAGCGACTATGACGTTGATCTTTTCAGGGTTAGTGCCTATCCCTACTGAACTGACCACATGGCCCAGCAATAGCCCATAAGGTACTCCAAAGACACACTTCTATGTGTTAAGAGCGATACAAAATTGTCTGCAGCGCTCAAAGCACTTTCTCAAAATAATCAACATCCTTTCCCTTACAGTGGCTGCCCCCAGGTCATCGATAAATACTTTCAACTCATCTAGGGAGATGTCACCAAAGATCTTGTCTGTTGTTCGTTGCCACGATCCAGGTGCATTGCATAAACCAAAGGCCATCACATGGTATGCAAAAGTACCAAAGACAGTAATAAAAGTTGTTTTCAACTTATCTTCTTCTGCAATTGGCATCTGGTTATATCCCGCAAAGCAATCCATGAATGAATATATCTCCCTACCCGCTAATTGATCCAAAATTTGGTCAATAAATGGCAACAGGTGGTAATCTTTAACCGTCTGCTTATTCAACTCTCTAAAGTCTACACATAGTCAGGATCTGGTTGTTTTTCTTCTTTCTGATAACAACTGGTGAACACCATTCTGTGTGTTGTATAGGGAAGATTAAACCAGCTTTCCTTAACTTCTGTAACTCCTCAAACAGACCGTCTCTCAATTCAAAAGGCATACGCCTTACTTTCTGACGTACAGGACGGCTGCCTTCTTTTAGAGGAATAGTATGAACAGCCAGGCTAGGAGGAATACCTCTCAGCTCATCATAACTCCAAGCAAAGATATCGTGGAATTCTTGGATCAAGGACACATAGTCCTCCCTTTCTGCTGAACTGAGCATGGATCCTAATTTAATTGGTCGTGAATCATTCGGCGTGCCAAGGTCCAACTCAATCACATCCGCGTCTCTTATCCTATCTTGCGGCTCTATCGGCTCATTTAGAGTTATCTAATAAATATCCTCTATAGTGGACCCCTCTTTAGATTCATCACTGGATGATGTCTCACTACCCAATGGATCATCTGTTGTTTCTAATTCAATAGAAGATAAAGGGGCTCTCTCACTTTGAGGAGACTCTGGGTAAGCATCGACTATTACTCGATTAGCACCTCTACCTAGAACCACTCAACCGGCGGGTATATCAACTTGACAGTCTGTTCGTAAGATCCAAGGCCTACCTAGCAAGACTCGATAGCTAGGACGTCCTGCAAATCTTATTGCCCTAAAGTCCAAGAAACATTCTACACTCGCAACTGTAACATGGACTCTAGTAATGCAACCTTCTGGTTGTCTTAGACTATCATCAGCCATTCTCAGAAGGGTGGAGCTATCTTTCTGGATGCCTAGACCCAACCTCTCCATCAATTCTGAACTCATGATATTGACGGAGGATCCAGTGTCTACAATGGCATGTTCCATCAATATTCCATCTACATATGGTGGAACCCTAGGGCAATTCTTTTCAGCATGGTCAAACCAATCTTCCCCTACTCGTGCTATGCCCAAGGGTTCTACAATATACCCAATACGCAGGATCTTCTTAAATTCCTTACGTACTCCTGGAGATAATTTGATCAGTTGCAAGAGGTTCACATCTGGTTTAACTTCACAAAGGGAACTTGCTAAATCAAAATCATGATAAGTAGCCAAAGCTCTCTTTTCTCACCAAACCATCCTCTCTTTTGGTCTTTGGACCGGTTTTGGTGCTTCTTTCTTAGCTCTTGCCTTCTTTCTTGGCACTTCCTCATCCTTCTTAGGGTTGCCTTTTCTGTCAACCGGCCTTAGCGGTCCCCCTTCCATTAGGATTCTGGACTTGCGTCCCCTTATCCCCTTGTTTAGGGTTTGCCTCAACCGGTTTTTCCTTATCTTTGTCAACCTCTTTAGCCTTTTGGCCTCTTGTCACGGCTCTTAAGTTAGAGGTTTCAGCATCATGGACTCGTACAGCCTCAATAAGGCTGACTCCATTGCCTTGTGGCAACTCTTCTATCATTGTTTTTCCCCTCTGCAATATTGGTCTTGGTGCATCATTCTACTGCAAGTTATTTCCTTCCACTCTATGATTCACAGGGCCTAGCTGTTTACTCCCTTGTTAGAGAGAACTAATCTTACTCCAACAGGTAGCAGCTAAGTGGCCTGACTTCCCACAAATGTCACATTTCACATTTGGACAGTTTCTGGGGAAGTGCTATCCACCACACCATTTACAACTGAATCTAGAGGGTCCACCCTCTTCAGGGCATCGACTCCCTATCAAATTTTATTGCTTCTTCAAGAAATTAATGTCGCCAGCTATTTGTTGATATTGTTCGGAAATTGTATCGGTATAATGCTTCATCATGTCCTTAACTTCGCCAAGGACATTAGATGCACTCGACTCGTAGCCTCGATCGTCGACCCGTCGTTCCATTGGCCTAACAATCTGATTTGACATTGGCTGTTGACCCATAGGAACAACGTTAGAATTTGAAACTTGGCCTCCAACATTTGGTGGAGCCAACTGACTTGCCATAGGCATAGTCACACTGGGAGGAGCTGGTAGTAAAGGTACATTCGAAACCACGCTCCCTCTCCCAATAGGGTTAGTCATAGGCATCCCTTGACTTCCATTCGTCAATGATGGATTGTCGCGAGGTACTAAACCCCCATTAGCATTCATTCGAGAGGAGTAGGCCATTTGTAATCGTGCTTCTACTCCCTCTGCTCGCGTAATAGCGGTGTCTATATCTGCCAAGGCCACACTGCTCAATTGTACTTGGATATTAAAATCCAACCCATGCAAAAAGTATTGCAATTGGGCAGCTGGCGGAATGGGAATGTAAGTTTATAACTTACGGAATACTTCCTTCAACTTCTTGGCATATGCTTTCACATTCCCGTGAGGATCTTGGCGTGTTACATTCAAGACCCACAACCAATATTGGCCACCTCTTTCAGGGGCATATTCCGCTCGGTAAGCTGCATAGAACTGATCAATGGTGGCTATGATTCCAGACTCTATGCTGTGATAACACATCACAGCCCTTCCTTTTAACGTCACATTGAAGAACATCATAAGATATCCCTCATCTTGGATGTGATAATTGAACATCAATCTTTGAAATTCACAAATGTGAAATTATGCATCCTCCTCCGCTAACCCATTAAAAATGGGTAAGGGAACTCCTAAGACTGGTAAATCCGGCGTCCCTGCAGGAATTGCAATAGGTTGTGCCATGGTGACAATCGGATTAGCAGTAGGAGCTTGAACTGAAGGATTCACACCCCCACTTGAAGTGGGTAAACTTGATGGAGGGGAGGAAGAACTTACGCTTCCTCCTGCACCTAACGGAATATGTGGAGTAGTTGGGTGACTAAAACCATTACTTCTTATATGTACTGGGCTACTCCTTTGAGGAGAATAACGACTTACAATCTCTAACCGCCGTCTAGCCCTCTCAGTACGTTCTTCTTTTTGGATTTCGGCTTGACGGTCCTTGTTAGAGGACATAAACCAACTTTCTTTTGGTCCCTAGAAACCCTAGATCCAAAAACCACCACTTATAAGCGGCTCCTGGCAGACGCACCATTGATGCGACCCAAAATGGGCCAGCACTGGCTATAGCACTAGCCGGACCTCATGCTCATGACACACAAACACCCTCACGGCCTCGCGGACCAGGAGCGTCAATCTAATGCTAAAGTACAAACTGCCCTAAAGCTTAATCTATGCGTTTATAGTTCATAGTCCAACGTTTCCCTTAAACTCCTCAAAGGGAGATCCCAAATTACATAGGCATAATGCCTCGTCACACGCACATAGGAGGCACTCCACCGACTAATAGTCGGAGCCCCACTGCAGCTCTCCTACATCTTAGGAATTGGCCCTTTAATGCGCTGGTAAACATATAGCACAAATGAGCACAAACTCCTCTCAAGGTACCAATATTTTACGTTCCAGGATGTACCATTCCTCACAACAATTTCCCTTTAGGACCCAACGACTAACCTACAGCTTGGGACGTCCTCTCACGCTCATCGTTGGTCACAACCTAAGGAAGACAGGTGCCATGCATCCAGGAGATTTTTCTGATACCTTTTAATTATTATGCTTAATGCAAATTTTGTATGGCCACGTGCTCGGACAAAAAAAGATCAGCATCGTGCATGGTGCATAAAGCATTCTTTCCATGAATTTTACTAATGTGTGTTGCGTTGAAAGGAGGCACCGAGCCATATACTCATACTACCATCCTCTTTATTCAAACTATCTCCTATATGCCAAGTGCAATGCATAAATCAAATCTTTTCTTTATCTTTCAGCATTTTAGCCCCTCTTCATCCAACTCTTAGCATTTTGCATCATTAATCGGTTAGATAGGGTTTCTATGCATTTTTTCCTTTTAAAAGAACAATAAATACGCACAAAACATAGAAACGGGGACAAACTGAGGCCAACCTCATGCTTTGCCTTCGTTATACATTGCACAAACATAGATCTAATTTTCCCTAATTTTTCTCAGTCCATTTTCTATTTTTCCCTAATTTTAAACCCATTTTTATGCATTTTTTCCTATTTTACTTTAATAAATAATGACTGAAAATGAAAATTGATTGTGGGCTGTGGCCCTTAGGTTCATTGACAGCAAAAACTCAGATTTAGTTGGTGTGACATATCATATTTCTCATTTATGTAGCAAAAAAACCTAATTTTACCCTTAAAACGCGTGTTTTTCATGTATTTTGACACTAATTTCGGCCATGTAGCCTTATATTTTCTGATTTTCAGGTTGCAAACAGTTGAAACTCATGGCAAACAATATCATAATGAGCTTTCATCCCATATGAACAAGGTTTCATATAGCAAATAGTATAAAAAGATCATTTTTCTTCATAAAAATAGCATTACCGCTTATTTTCAGGTCTCGGTTTCTTGGTCTTGATTACGGGACTGATTTCCAGCATGCATTTAATGCTCAACATCTTCAAGAACAGCACTCTTCAAGTCTTCATCCATCCGGAAGCAATCCGGTCTCATCTGGACAAGCTTTCCTCCACCATTCTTCATTGTCTTTTTCCACACAAGAACAGCCCCTTAAGGGAGAGAGAGGGAGGAGAGAGAAAGACTAAATCAGATATCTCCATCCATGCCACCATTTGATGGGCGAGAGACGGTGATAAGATCAACAGGGAAGAAGTAGTTCGAGGGTAATGTCAATTGCATAGGTTGTGTGTAGGCAGGCATCATGATCCCCTCCATCCATGGCACATTTTTCGGTGCCTGTCTGGCCACGCTTCCCTCACGTTTTCTTCATCACAATTTTTGCCAAATTTTCATGCTACATCAAAAATTTGGGCTCCCAAAAGGGCACTAGCCACTTAACCAAAGTTTTGTCCACCTCTTCGCATCTTAACCGGTTCCTTGGCCATTTTCCCGTCCGGGCTCCAAATCAAGCTCTAAAAAATCCTGGGCGTCCGGCTTGACATCCCGCATTGGCCAGAACTCCTGACAACCCGCAGAGCAATCTAAAAAATTATCAAAAATCAACAAGTGTCGCTCGGGCACCTTTAAAGCACTTGACGCTTAAAATTGTCCTAGCTGGAGCCGCCGCCTTCGATGTTGAATATTTTTCCCTTAATATTCGTAATTTTTAGCTATTTTTAAGCACTTCTCGGCATCAAAACTCCGCTCTCAACAAGTGCAGTCTTTGGATATATAGAGGAATCACATGAAGACGAAGACCTAGAATCCACTACACCTCTTCAAGATGATTAGAAATCCTAGAAATTTTATCGACATGTAATACAACTTGTATTGGAATAAACTTTACTCTTGTAACTACAGTTAACCCGAGTAATATGAGTTGCATCAATTTCGAACAGTTATAACTTGCAATGAATTTCTCTTAAGTTGTTATTCTCAACTAATATAGATTGGGTCTTATCAGAATGTCGAAGCTTCGGAGTATTCTTTAGTATTACAAGCAAAGTCGATTGTCTATGGATCTCAGTCTATATCTAAAAAGAGGACAATCTGGAAATAGAGTTTCTAAGATAAAGGACCACTTCGATCTGCTAAAAGGATCCTAGGGCAATTTGGTCTAAAGAAAAGACAACCAAGAATCTTGTGACCCCAAGTGATAAAGTTATGTGTTGTTTCTATTGCAACGAGTTAGGTCATTTCAAAAGGGTCCAAATCACCCTAAACATCGATGCTCCTAGTGCCACAACATTGGACATATCCATGTTAATTGTCCCAACAAGGCTCAAAGAGAACTTGGACTTACACGAAATGAAGTTGTACAACCTTCAATGATCCAGGATCTACCAGGAAATTATCAGAGAGTTAGGAAAAACCCAGAAGATACTCATGAGATGTAACTACAATAAACTTTTGTAATGAAGACTCGGATATATCTAATACAATAAGTTGTTCTTTTAAAAGACCATATACTTATGAGTGAGCAACGAATGTGTGATGGGTCCTACCCCACAAATTCCAAAATCGAACCCCCGGTTCTTCCAAGATAAGGACATCTCGAGTTCTCTAAGGGGGACAGGATGTTATATTTCCCCCCTTCACATAGGAACCCCCCCAAAAAAATAATAATTAAAATGAATTGAAATTTTTTTACTCCCCCCTGTCAATGCCGTCAACTGGCGGAGGGGAGGGGAAGTAGTAGAACTCGACGGTGAAGACGATGACGATGGGAAAGAAGGAGTGGATGACGACAAGGAGAAAGAAGAAGATGATGTCAACGAAGAAGGGGAAGAAGAAGTAGATGATGACGGGGGGGAAAATGAAGTGGATGATGACGAAGAAGAAGTGAAGAAGAAGATGACAATGATGTTGATGGAGAGGAAGGCCACGTGACCTACCACCCCACCCCCTAGCCTCTCGCAACCCCCAGCTAGCTGGGAGGCCCAAACTCCTTGCCACCATGCAAATGGCAACAGGTGGCGGATACCACCACCACCACTCCATTTCCTTCCCATCCCCCCATCAAAGGAAGGGAGGAGGCCTTGGCTCGCTGACCAGCACACAAAGAGAGAGAAAGAGAGAGAGAGAGAGAGAGAGAGAGAGAGAGAGAGAGTGAGTGAGAGAGAGAGAGTGAGAAAGAGAGTGAGAGAGAGAGAGAGAGAGAACCTTCTAAAAGGTTCTTCTTCTTTTCCCCTCCTTAGAGGGTGGCCACACATATTTTTCCTTTTCCTTCTTCCCCGAGCTTATTCCCTATCCCGCGAGCTAATTTCCCGTAATCCCCCCCCCCCTTCTTGAACAAGAGGCTGCTAAGTCCCTGCAGGGGTTGCACTTAAAGCAAGGAAGATCGAGAATGGCCCCCAAGCAAAGAATGTCAAGTGCGGGTGGCAATCCCACGATCTGCAACGAATCCTCATGCAAGGGTATTACAGCCAATACAACTATGGTAGCGGATATAAATAGTACATTTCTAAGTTGTAGCTGCTTGCTTTGATTTTCGCATGAAACACATCAGGGCCATACTATGCCGCACTAGAACAAGTCATTGAAAAGGATAAATTTCATCTCAAATATTCCAAGATGGAGTTTGTGAAGTGCATGTATCAAGAGAAATAAATTGCATTTAGATGCTATGCGAAAAATTCATACGTAGCATGAAAAGAATATAAGGTTCCAAAGTATTGTCAACTCCCTCTTCTTGCAAATTAGTAGTTATGTTTTCGCCACAATGAAGGTATATATTGCAGCTTGCACGCCTGATGGATTGCATGGTAAGCAACCTAGCCTAAAGAAAATTCATCCTGGAAACTCTAGATCTTTGCCCAAGATCTTGCTGATATCACAAACTAATAGCTCATGTTTGATAGATTGGAATCTTGATGATGTGCGTAGTTAGTACAAGTAATGATCCTAAGGATTAAAATTAAGATGCCTCAAGATCCGTCTAATAACTTCTACCTTTATCAATCCAACTCGGGGTTAGGCTAGACACAAACAACAACTCTAGGCTGCAAAGGCAAGTGGAGAGCTCAAGGATTAGGAAACCCTAAGTCAAAGGAAAGACCGATACATTTATACTTGTTGAGAAGAATGTGGGGTTGTCGATCAATGTAAGTGATCAATAGATCTTACATCTTGTATAGTTGTTACATAAGACCTTAACATATGCCTTAGCTGAACGAATGAAGCGTTAAGTAAAATTCTGCATAGTATCACTCTTAGATCCTAAAGAATGCATATTGAGGGAAGCACGTGGGCAGAACCCTTAATGGATCTATTATCTTACGGTAGGGTGGTCCCAGAGAACTGGAAGGCTTCTCACAAGGTTTTACCAACGTCCCGACCCTTAGAAATTGTTAGGTTAGAACCCCAATTCATGCACTTTTAGGGGACCAAAACGGGACTATGCCTTATGGGTAGAGAGGTTGAGCAGCACATCCCTCTCTTTTCCCATTCTCTTTGAACTAAGCGCAGCATGAATCTGCTTCAGATTGGGTATCTCTGCGTAAAGTAGGATGTCCAGGACCTGACACTAGAATGTTGTCAGGAGACCTTGACCACTAGGAACCCAAATTTTAGGTTGATCCCAGTGGATTCAGTCGCAAACGTTCCATTGCGAGGCAGACTCGAGAAACCCTAGGTGGTGACAAACTCGTAACATTCCATGGGAGTACCGGACGGCGTCGCTTAGATTCGTCTCTCAATAGACCATTAAAAACGTTCCTAGACAGTGGATAGGCAGGCACGTTACAAGTGTTTCCTATAGTCCCCTTACACGAGTCTTTGTGTGACTGCTTGAGGCTATAAGGCCTTTGTGATTGTAAAATGGAAAGTGTATCTCCCATATATTAAGGATTTAAAAAATTTTAAAATAAATATAGATTAAGGTAATGCTCTTGTAAGATTTTAATCACTTTGTCACATTTCCTTTTTCTTTTCAATGTGAAGCTATCCTTTTGCTATTACTAAACAAATGAGCATATTTCTTTTCTTCATGTTATTAAAATCTCTCTCTCTCTCTCTCTCTCTCTCTCTCTCTCTCTCTCTCTCTCTCTCTCTCTCTCTCTCTCTCTCTCTCTCTCTCTCTCTCTCTCTCTCTCTCTCTCTCTCTCTCTCTCTCTCTCTCTCTCTCTCTCTCTCTCTCTCTCTCTCTCTCTCTCTCTCTCTCTCTCTCTCTCTCTCTCTCTCTCTCTCTCTCTCTCTCTCTCTCTGTGTGTGTGTGTGTGTTTGTTTGTGCGAATCAAGTAATGAGACTTTTTAATTGAAATGCTTAGTCCTAAAGGAACCTAACTAGTGCATGAATTTATGAGTAGGTTTCACTACAAGGGATGAGGGAAATACTAGTGGAATTTAAGACAAAAATAGACCGAAAATGTTTCGAAAGATCATGTGCCACCATCATATTAAGCATCAATAAGAGCTTCAATCTCTTTATATTTGTATTGGCATTGGATTAAGTGCCTGAGTAAACCTCAGAATAATTGATGGTAGATTCTGATAACTATTTTTAAAAAAAGGAATGCATATACTAATGCATACAAATACGAAAAAAAGCAAGGATCTCTAGTGTCAATCTCTACTTGCATGGACTAGTGTTTAAACCTATATAAAACCTTCTAAAAGCATACAAATAAAGGTGATCATAATTAAGTAAACCCAATTAAATTCTGTATAAAACAACAAATGGGATACTTAGCCCCAAGTGAATTTATTTTTACACAGTCTATACATGCATATATAGAAAAAGTTATATAAAGAAAACACATCACCTCCTTTTGATGCATCAACTAGTTATCAAGATTTCAAATTTGAGTTCTTTCTTTACTTCCATTGCTCTTTCTCAAGCTAGCTAGGACGTGATAGGCCATTATAATACGCATCTCATGCCTTTAAGTGAAGATGGGAAAGGTGTTTCATGATGCACCATCACATGGAATTATTTGAAAATCTATGTATTGTAGATTATAGTGCAAGCTCTACATGGAGAGTCTTTCTAACTTTATTTTTCTTCTAGGGGCCCTACTCTCTACATCATACTATAACATTGTGTCAATAATTCAATATAAAAAACTCACGTATTCGATTAATAACTCTCTTCTCCTCCTTGTTCATGACGAGCTGACCTTTTTAGCTTTCGATCATGTATGAGAAGTGTAACATACCAAAGTTTTCTTGATAATAAACACACATGATCATGCCCAATTCCCTCCTTCTTGCATGTGAACCACCAAATTTTACAAATATATATACATGTTCATAAACACACACACACACGCACGCACACACAAAATCTAGTTTTTTTGCTATATTCTCTATTTATCTAATTTATAATATTTCAATATAAGCTAATTTTTACTTTTGCCTAATTCACTTGGCTTGATCTTATTTATCTTATTTTTAGTTTTACTTATTCTAATTTAATGTTTTTATAATAAATTCTCTTTTTTTACTTTATTTTGATTTTTTAATCATTTTCTTCATTTATCACAATTATCTATTGGTTCCTTAATTTATCAAAGTTTATTATTGATTTCATTAACTTATTTCAAATTACTACATATTTTTAATTTACTATTAATTTTATTAGTGTATCTTATTTTTCTTATAAATTAACTTTAAATCTTTATGAGAATTCTACAAACTTCTTAATGAAGTAAAAATTTTTACTTATTTTAACTTTTAACTCAATTTTTAGCATACTTATTTATTGGTTTTAGTAAATCTACTTCCCAAATTTTAAATTAGATTTTTTCTAATGTCTAAAGTAATTTTTTTCAAACAAATTAAAAAGAAGAAAAAAACATGAACAAACAAGGCTAATTAACCTTAGCTTAAAGGGGGTAAGAGGGGCATCCCAAAAGGGGATGCATGCAACATAGTCCATGCTCTCTCTCTCTCTCTCTCTCTCTCTCTCTCTCTCTCTCTCTCTCTCTCTCTCTCTCTCTCTCTCTCTCTCTCTCTCTCTCTCTCTCTCTCTCTCTCTCTCTCTCTCTCTCTCTCTCTCTCTCTCTCTCTCTCTCCAAATATTCTCAACAAAAGACAAGTCCATCCCTCCCTTGCCCAACCATGAATATATTAGCTTTTCAACATTCATAAATAATGATTAAACTTAGCCCTTCATCCGTTCAATCTTCATTATGTTCAAATTCACTAAACCCTAAAATCGATAGTAAAGAAATATGCTAAAATATTAAAGATAAAATTAATTTTAACTTATATCATTAGAATTAAAGTAGAAAAAATATCATATATTTAAAATAAGTTACAAGTAAATAGGAGTAGAGGTTAATTTTAAATTTCTCTTACTTTATTAGCAAAAATTACTAAATAAAACTCAAAAATAAATAATAAATTTTAATTTTATAAATGCATCCAAAATTTTCTTAAAAACTATCTTTGGGATTATAAAGACTCTTAAGAGGATTTTTTACTTAAACTATCATTGAAATAGCTAAGAAATATTAGTATTTTTAGCGTAACAATTAGACCATAGTCTAGCAATTATTTAAAATTTAATTTATTTAGGAATACTTCATGTTTGATTCACTTTATTCATTAATAGTCCATAACTTAGTCAAATGTGGTAAGTTGATTGCTTTTTCTTTTCTTTTCTTACTTCCCAATAATTAAAATCAATTGAATGTCCTTTGTATTTAAATATATGTGTGTATACGTATGTAAATTGGACTCAAACTTTTCAAAATCCACATGTCTACTCATGACTCACAAAATTCATAAGCTATAAATGCATTGAAATTTGGCCCCCTAAGTCCTTTGTACCTAATTTAAAAGTATCTAGCAAGCTTAATTACACCATTACAACCATGGATGTAAAAAACATTTCTCCTCTCAAATACATTATTGATCTTAATGAGCATATCACCCCATTCCACCTCAATACAACTTTAGACCATCTAAAAGCCTTGTAAATCAAAATATTTTCTAGTATTAGAATAAAATATAAGGCTCAAGATTGACCATTAGTCTCAAGAAATACTAAAGTTATAAAATTCTCATGGAAATTATAAATCTTCCATGATTCATTATTATTGTTTAATAATGGAAGAAGAATCTATATAATATAAGAAACTCATAAATAATAAAGTAGAGATACTCTTTTACTTTCTTTCAAAATCTTATGCAATAGCAATTTCGTGTGATGTTCCCCCTAGTTTATCAAATAGGGTCACAATGCAATCTCCCTCTACATGAGCATCTTTTTTGGATGATGGACTGGATCTTTGTTCCACCTCACCACCAATTCTTCAAGATCTCCCAATGGACACAATATATGGGGGTATATGATGCTTCCTAATGACTGCACCTATGTGGCAACTTAGAGTATTATTTGTGGAGACTTCATTGAGCCAAGAATTTCAACATTGTCCACCTTTTTATCTTTTATATAGTTTCCCGTAGCCATATTGAGTATCATTGAGGGTGAGGCTATGACACAGGCTCACTGGATATATAGGAGGGTTACCTAGGTCATTCAACACAATCATATTGTGTTTTCCTATCGATCCTGAGCTTCTAACTCTATCAAGCGGATGGATTTTACTATCTTAGAGAGTATTTATCCTTAAACATCATGTGAGTGAACCACCTAAGTATTATTTTGTTTCCCTATAGCAGTATCATGTTTGATGTTGTATGAGATGTATGGCTTCTGATCAAAGTTTTTATATATAAATAAATGAAATAATACAATGATCTTCTTTCTTCACAATCTTATCCTAAAATGATGATTCAAGTTAACTTATCTTGTTGCAATTTGGATTCAAAATGAATCCTTTCATGACTTTTTGGTCTTCTACACCATGTACCAATCTACCCTTCATTCATGGGATTACTCTATGAAGACTTTATGAAGATTTAGGCAAGCCTTTATGAAGATTTTATGAGACTTTATGAAGATTTAGGAAAGCCTTTACTATGCCCTAGGATACTACATGGACAAGGACTAGCCTTGATATAGTATATAATGCTTCATCAATGCTAAGAGGCTAGCTTCCCTTGAGAATAACCTAAAGTGGATTTGGTGGATGGAAGAACTAAAGCTTGTTAAAGTATTCTTCTTCAAAGAACCTAGGATGAATGCTAGGTAATGTCTCCAAACACTTTGGATAGCACAGAGGCCATGTTCTATGATATGCCTTGAAAGGCTTGTCTTGCTAGCTGTAGTTTCCCCTTTGCAATGTCATATACATCTCCAAGACTAGATGATGTAGTATAAAAACCTATTTATTTTTTGTGCAAGGGAGTTGTCTATCCTCTTTTCCTACCCCTTATCTTGGCAACCTATCCAACAATCTGATTATTCTCATGTAAATACTATAGGAATCACATGTCACCATGTTGATCCCCTAAATATTTTATAATATAGACTAGTAACACTTGGATCAGCTACATTATTACCATGTAGCTCTCAAGTATTGCCTTTTGCCACACAAAACCTTTCAATGTCTTCAAGAAGTGTTCAAGGAAGAATATCTATCTATTGTGTATTGTGTTGCTATAGATACCTCATCCATGAGGTGTATGAGCAAATGCACCTGTATTGTGAGGATGGAGAATAGAAAATACTTCTCAAATGGCATAAATACTTAAATAGTTCATAGTGTCTAAGAAAAATTGGTACACCCAAATCTATATATGATCTTCAACCAATGAACAAAGTAACCATTCAAAATGTGGGTGCACGATCAATGGTGGATGAATTTGCAAAAGTATTCACGTGTATAGCTATTTATTCTTTGGGAGATCCATACTCAAGATATGACCAATTCCAGCTTGTATTATTGGAGAGCAGAGACTTGATTACAATGAAGATTGCACTTGGGTTGGTTCATATGTGTACATTGCCACATGGAGCTATAAATTGTATGGCTCATTTGATGATGCCATGAACAAGGTACTCACGGATTATATTCCAAGTTTGACAATGTCATTCTTGGATGATGTGTCCATGAAGGGATGTGCAAAGAAAGAGAATGATGAAGAGCCAAATGAACAGGGTTATAGAAGTTTATCAAATATTATATATTAGATTGTGAGAAAATCCTTACCAAGTTAGAGGAAGTGAATCTAACCTTCTCACATTAGAAATAAATGTAGCTACTATTAGAATATAATGCATATGAAGGATGTAGAATACCCATTCTTATTCTTTCATATAACAGATCTATGAGTTTAGACAAGTGAGCCCTAGGCGTTGTTATAGGTCACAAATTTTAACATATGTGTGGTATGGTAAAAATCACCATGGATGTTATAGCTCCTAGATCCACAAAACCTATTTCATGTGGTTGAAATGCCAATGCCCTGACATGCCTAGATAATATCTCTATGAAACCCTATCTCTCTGCTGATAAGGGAAACTCTTTACTGCCAATCTTTAGTTCTTCACGAGATTTCTTTGTAAATTTATGGCCAAATTCCCTTGGATCTTTTAGGTTTGGCTATTTGGAAGAAAACTTAATTAGTTTTTTACTCTTTGGAGGTAATTGTACATTAGTTTTTTACTCTTTGGAGGTAATGGTACTACAACTATCTTTACCTTTTTATCCATTGTTTTGTACTTTGACTCAACTCCAGCTTTAGCCCTTTTTTCCCTATATGACTCTTCATGCATCATAAATTTAGCAATGACTTGAAACGCATACACAGTTGGCATAGACTATCACAAATTGTACTACTCTTCTATTATCTTTGCTCTAGATTCTTGTATAGGTAGAACCATCATCCAAAACTCTAGTCTCCATTCATGCATGCTGCAGTAATAAATAGCTACCCTAAGATCACTGAGTATGATGAACAATCTTGCAAAAAGAAATGGTGATCATCCTCCACATATCCTATGGTAATTTTCGCATTTGAACAAGCACCATATAGATCTCCTATGGAGTTATTGACTACCAACATCCTCCATCCATGGTCCACATTCACATGCCATCTTTCATTCTTATAAATAATTTTAACCATGATATTTATCTCAAAACCATGGTCCATCAATGCGGTGACACATGGAGTTTCTAGCTCTCCACCCTTCGTTATAGTCTACATGGTAGCATGGGCACAATGGTTCCTGGAATAATGACTACTAGGTATCACCTCTAAAGGCACTTTGTCCTCTGTATAGTGCATGTACCTTGCATCATTTGTCTTTTTACTACATATCACAATCTTCATTTACAACACTCTTCACTTTAGCACTATCTACAATAAGCTTTTATGCTTCTTCATAGGTAGCCTCTACACCTACATCATCTTCAAAACCTGAATGTACCTATTTCTTCTTCACTTTATATCATAGCTTGAGTTGACTCACTCAAAAACTATATTTTTCTTTTTATAATATCTATATTTTCTTCATGAAACTCTCTTTTTTCTATTCCAAGTATTTTATCCAATTTAAAATCAAGTTTACTACTTAGAATCCTCTCTTCCAAAACCATTTTAAGATGTGTCAAAGATCAGCTTGTATCCTGGTTGCTTTTCTTCTTTCTTTTCTTTTTGTTATTTTTTCTTCTATACATCTTCCATGTTTTGCTATGGACCAAAGGCATAGATTACTCATGCTCTAGCCTACCACCCCCTCTAGTAACCCTCTTTGAGGTCCTTAGGTTCCTATAATCTATTTTTCTTTTATCTTCCACTATTACATATGTGTCCCCTTGCTTCATAAATGAGCATAGAAAGAATAGGAATCCATAGGGGAATCATAGTACCTAGTATTCTCTCTAATGCTTCAGCTTGTATTATTTAGCTTTGTCTTTGGTACTTTATCCTTATAGTCTCCATGGCATGGGTCCATAACTCTGGTTTCTTATCTACATCAAAAATTGGAAATCTCTCTTTCGAAGTCCATAGGTAGCAACGTCTACATTTGCATATGCATTTTGTATTGTAAGATCTTCAAGAATCTTCAACATATCTACCTTCCCAAATTTTGTAGAAAGGGGCATAATAGTTTCATTTGCATGAATCTTTCCATTTTTCCAAAAAATCAAATCCTTTCTTAAAGCATCTCTATATGACTCACAGTCTCTACAATCGTGCTCTGTACTATCACACCATATGCAATGGTAGACAAAATCTTCCCTAGGTAGGGTATTCATAGTAGAATCTTTCTCTGACTCGTTAAGCTTAGCAAGCTTAATCTATAAATCCCATGTATTTTTTATAAGTTCACCCATCACACTGTCTTTTGAAGAATCTATAGAAAGTATAGGAGGTAGCTGCCTAATCACTAGCTCTAATGCCCATGACTGATCGGGAGCATAGGCCTATACATGGCCAATAGCTCTTTTCTTCTCTATCTCTTTACTAATTTAGATACAACATCCTACCGTCTTTCCATTCATTCTTTATGCCCTGTTTGTAGTATCATCCTCTAACAACTTCTTTAGGTCTAACTGCACAATAGAGGGTTTGTTGTCTATAAAAACAAAAGAACTTTCTCTATAATAGCAAAAACAATTTCTCTACACTATCTAATTGATCATACTTTGGTTTTTTAATCACTATTTGAAAAAAAACGGTAAGTTTAGTAAAGTAAAATGGGTCATTTTAAGGCCTTATAACATGTAAAGAAAGGGTATTTCGTAATATCCTTTGAACGCACATTATATAGATAATTTCTTATAGGTAGACCCCCCGGGGCTTCTCTACATGCAAGCAAAGAAACCTTTAAATACTTCTATTTTCAAACTTCTTGATCCACCTAACTAAGCATTAAGGAGCATCAGAGCTGTAGCCATCGTCTATGAGGATTCTTTGGATAACCAAACTAGGGGGTATTACTAGCTGAAAGCATCATTACCTCCTTAGGATTGACATCAAGCTCACCCCAGCCTATAGTATAGAGGCTATGTAGTTAAGCACCGTGAAGGAGGGAGCTAAGAGAAAGGGCATCCCAGCATGGAAGCTTGAAGACAGACACATCTTCCAATTAGTGCATAGCAAATCAGCTATGCTCAGCAGTGAGAAAAAGAGGGTTGAGAATGAAGGCGACCCATATAAATAACTATTCCAACCCTAAAAAAAAGAAACCAACGTCCAGAACTATAGCATGTTCAAGAAAAGAGACATTTCTCCCTCTAATGTATAATAAATATAGTACTCCAATCAATTAGCTTGAGCAAATTTCAAGGAATCAAAAAAATACCCCACCTGTATATAGACATTTTGCTTTTAAAATTATTATAAATGGAAGCAAATCTCATGAGCATACCCGCCACTAGTCCCATACCTATGGGGTGTATGAATGGGTGGTAGTATCCAAGGGACCACCACCCATTCAACGGTGGGGTCCCAATGTATACCGCAGTCCTACATCTTGAGCAGTGTGTGAATCTTGTGTGTATCCAGTCTAAGATGGGGGTGGTTCTTCAGAAAGATATTCCTGGATGACCTTCCAAAGCCAAATTCTCTCAAATCCATTTTTTGTGAGTCGCTTGACTAAGAGCGTTATATGTGTCCAGCACGTGTGGTATCCTTGTTACAATACATGATAGGTCCAACTTGGGAAGATATGACTTTGTTGGCCCATGTGATTGGTCAGTTGCCACACGTTTGTATGTACCTAATGCATGTGAATGGAAGCTGGTCCTTCTGGTTGCATGCTTGAATCATGGAAGTATGAGTCACAAAGAAAATCCATGTTTACAAACTTAGCACTATGAGATACGGAGTGTCCCGTATCCTAATGCACATAGGAGGGGTCTTTAACGTCAAATTGTATAGGAGCATTCTTATATAAGAGATTAAGATAGTTGGATTTTACCACCCAAGATCGAATGTGATGGCCTAGCTTATGGGATATCAGAATTCTTGAAAATGATAGTTCTACGCAAGTCTCAAAGATCCTCCAAAACAAAAACGCATCCACCGAGACAAAAAAGTGACGGCTGCTTCCAATGGTTCTTATTAAACATTTCAAAAGGTTACAGAGCACAGGATAACAAATGTAAGATGTGTGAGAAAGCAACCACTAAGGCTTGGTAAGGATACGCCAAGAACTTGTGAGCCATGGTGATGCAAACGATCAATTGTCAATTCCTTCTCTTCATGTTTGACAGGACGACTTGAGCTCCAGAATTCACTCGTCAAGAACCTTCCCTTGTGGCCGATGGAGCTGCAGCTGATCAATTTGCATTCCAAACAACCAAGTAATGTCCATTGTTCAAGCGAGATCCATTAGCATGACAAAGCCGCTCGTGTGCTTGTGGTAAGATAAAGCCCTCCCGTTCTATAAAAATCGATGTTTTGCCAGGCCCCTATTTAAGACCTGCCTTAGTACGCATCACAGATCGATCCATAATTCCATTCCTAAATTAAGTGTGTTGCTGAACCGTTGATGTACTCCAGTCAACTGTGTCAGTTCTTAATATCGCTGACTACGTGAGGCCAGTCTGTTGCATGTCTATTGTTGATGTCTTTATATACATGGATCACAACATTAGAAAGAGGCTATAGGATACCGTGAATTTCACTATGCACTCACATGTATATGAGAAAATCGCATTTTTAGAATTATCTCATCGAGTATTAATTGGGTAATAATAAACAAATGGCCTTGGTTGGCCTTTTTTTTTTGGCAGGTTTTTCCCAGACCCTTCCTGTAATGCTAATGTACATTCATGTCTGTTGAGCTCCCATAGAGTAGCCAGTTGCAGGGAACACACCAGTGGCGGTGGGGAATGACGAATACATGCTAGCTACTTCACACAAATTTTGACTTCCCTGCCTTTTTCTTTTTTTGTTTGTCCCTGCAGTATGTACTGTTGCAGCGACACCGGAATGCCTTCACTGGATGTCTAGCATCAGAGAAGTCAATGCCATAATCCCTGCAGTAGGCACTTGTGTAAATACCAAACCTTGCCACTAGCAACTTCAAAATAGTCTGCTCAGAAAATATACTCATGCAAAACGCCAAACCTCAGAAATAACACCTTATTTCTAAGTATATTTCTACAAGAAGATGCTCATCAACCCCTCTCTACAAAAGTCCTAGTAGCCGAATGACCTTGTCAGACTCTAGGTGTGACAGAAACTACACATTTTCTTAAGATTAAATTTAGTGAAGCAGAATCTTCTAGAATGTGAAGTTCTCAGGAGCACCAACCAAGTTAATTCCTCCATTATATCTATATCCCGCGCAGCAAAAAATGCTACCTGCAACAAAATGATGCAACATTAGCCAAGACATCACTAGTAAATAAGCTTTGGCAAGCTAGATGACCTTCAAAAGCAGCTCAGGTTTCCATCATCACATGATAGTAATGTGTATCACGAGTTTCAATCTGTACAGGTCGAATGAAAAGGTTTGCATCATGACACCTGAACATCAAAAGGTCCAACTTAGTAAGTATCAACTCATCAGAGTTCTATGTAATCTATAAGCTATGCAATTTTTTATAAACTAAATCTGAAAGTAAAGCTGTACTAAAGCTGAAAGCCAAGAAGGGTTCCTAACTGTCTAAATGGCTCATGCCAAGTAGTACGTTGCAATATTAAAATACTTTTGAATCTATGCTATCGCACCATGCAAAAAGAGATACATGTACTAACAAACATCTAAAACTGTTGACCAATGTGTAGCAAGCACAGTGCAAGAAAACAGCCAGAACTACAAATATGGGAAAACTGCCTCATGAGATTTTACAAAGCTAAAACAGGGGCCTAAAACCTCATCTAGGCACAAAAATGTCAGAGAAATTAGCAAACTGTTTAACTTCATGCCCTCATAACCTCCTCCACTCACCATACAAAACATCACAAAGATTCCAATTCCTGGATGCTTTGCAACTCTGATTGCATTCAACCCTAGAGCATCTTCAAACATACAATCCCTTCATTACATGTGTACGTAGTCCAACACATTCTGTAATGATGACAAGTGGCTGCCAGAATTTTGCCAAGAAGAGGGAGCGCTTCTCTGCTGTACAACAATGCCATATAAGAAGTAAATTTGAGACAAGATGAGGGTTGACGATATTGTGAGAGTCAAGAGAAGTATTTCTCAATCTCAGAAGATCATGCAAAGGATATAGACATGCACATGTGCGTAACTTACTATGCAATAAATTAACTTTTCTTTACAAATGAAGAGTAGGAAGAGAAAGAAAATCAGCCTTCTTCATGGTTGATCAGCGGTATATTGACATGGCTTCCATCTTGATCAATTTGTGGTAAGAAAAGGGGGAAGTTTCACCTTTTTTTCATGGTTGATCAGCAGTACATTGAGATGGCTTCCTTCTTGATCTTGAGGTGGAAGAAGAGCTTCAAAAAAGGTGTTGTCACTATTGGGAAGTGGCATCTCAGCTTATCATAGAGCCAATTAGCTTTGAAGATTTTGGCTTGTAAAGAAAATTTCTGAAATAGCATAAATCTCTAAAATCATATGTCCAAATAGCTTGATTCGCTGTTTTTAAGAAGAGTCCAATAGGATTGTTGTACGTTTGTCAATAACATTTTTCCTGAAAATTAGGTGTTGCAATGAATTTGTAAGCCTGTGGTCCTATAAATCAACTATGAGAGAAGAGGGAAATTGAGAGATTTGATGATAAAGTGGAGGATGTGTTAGATATGATCAATGCCCCACCCTCATTAGGTGCCACCAATGATCCATGGTGCTCAAAGTTGTAAGGCCCCCATTATGAGGAGAAGCCAAATGTGAGCCCGGACATTGGTTGAGTCCTGACTTGTATATCAGATGAGGTCTATGTGACCGGATGGCAAAAAGGTGACCGTTGTGGGTCTAATCTTTGGGTTAGACAGAGTGGTTAAGCTGGTAGCAACTCGAGGCGCATTGCATCGAGTTGCGAGGTAAGGGAGTTAAAAGGGGCCCCTATTTTGGGGTCCGGGGGCTGCGGAAGCGGCCCCTGGCTGGGGGGTCCCAGGGGGGCCAGCGGTCCCTCCCGGCCCGATGGTAAAGGGAATATTCTCCGAAATATTCCCTGGCCGACTAGTGGAGGCTCATATGGTAGGTCGGTCAGGCCGACCTAACGGCCTTCGCGGGCTATAAAAGGTAAACCCCTTCACAGCCATCTATCATTCATCTTTCACCCAGTCAGAGTTGTTGTTCCAGCTAGCCTTAAGCTCTTCACCTATCTTCTGTCTAGATCGCCATCTAAGCTTCACACAGTGGAAGCGCACGGGTGGACAGAGCCATCTTTGTATCAGTTATTTGGAGCTAAAGAATTTACTGATTCTCCTCTTATCTGTTGTGTACTCCCTATCTCTTTCTCAGATTCTGTTCGCTGCGCCGTATAATTTTTTACAGGATGATGGTTGAGATGATTGTGGCTAACTTTGGGGCTACCTTCAGCTGTTGTACATGAGATTAGAGCAAGGAAATATGATGTAGAATGAGAACAAATCAAGTTGAGAATTATTAAGAAATAGAAACAACCAAATTTAGTAAGCACCATTAAACACAAACTTGCTATTTTAGAATGTCTATCCCTATTTCTTAGCATTGGCATTTTTAGGCCAATTTGTGACTCCTAAAATGTACACCTAAAATTTAGAAATCCCACAATATGGATATTGTGTGAAAGCTCTTTCTAAGTATATTACAACAATCATAGAATCCTCATCAATTTTCATGCCATCTTGTCAATTGTAACTATCTATTCTAGTGCAGCTAGCCCACACTTCAAGACACTAATCATTTCTATGTGTGAGTCTAACCATAATAGTCGGGTAACATGTACCCAATCGGGTCATATAGGTGGAAGCATACACTTTCTTTCTTCTAACCCATTATGTGGATCCACCATATAGGGGCACCATGAGCACCTACACAGAAACTGGGAGCAAGCACAATGGACTACATACTTGGGCCCCTATCACTTATCCCTGACATCCAGTCCTTCAGAATATCACCCCACCCGCTCGCAGTGGCCACCAACCATGTCTACCTGCAATTTGACATCGCCTGTAGACATGACCCAACCCCCCCAGCAACCAGCCTCCCAAGATTCCCCAGGTACCACTTCACCAAGTTAACTGCGAGCGCTTATTCTGACCACCTCTATTGGAGCCTGCAGGAAATGAACCCCTACTCACCCTTGGAGGAGATCAAAACACAACTGGCGGGAACATTCCACACCCCAACAGCCAAGTACTTCCCCCACACACACCCCCGCCCTCCCCTCCAGACAAGAATGTCCCACAAAATAGCTGGTATGACGCAAAGTGCACGGAAACCCAGCTCCGTCTTCAATAGGATGAAGCATAGGGAGTACACACGCACAAACCGGCACGCCTGTTCTTTCGTCGCCTCGTACGAAGGAAGAAACGGGCCTACCTAACCAAAGTGGAACGCAAATTCTACCAGCTATTCTTGGGACAAGACAGCAAGGAGGTGTAAAAGGCGAATCCAAGAGCCCTGTGCTCAGACACCCATTACCTCCCCGGACACGCCTATCTGAGGATTACATTTTCAGGACCGAGATTCACTTCGAGAAAGGAAGCAGAAGATAGATCGACACGAGGCTATGCAACCCTTGGATCCATGGAAAACCAATGCACCCACATACAATTCCAAGAGCCCCGCATAAAGCTCTACCTATTTGACACTCTAGTCACACCAGCACTCTTGTACGGGGGTCCCATATGGGGATCTAGTCTCTACGACACGAGGAGGGCCGCACAATCCGGAGCAAGCCTTCTATGCCACACAAGATCATCAGAGCAGAGATGGGGGCACTGCCCATCGTAGCTAAGGCCCTCTTCCAAACAATGGCCTTGCACCGACTATGGGACTTGCCCCGGCATCGGTATCCCAAACTCGCACTAGAGTCATCCAAACAACTAGCACTGCAAGGGGACACTGAATGCTAGTATGCCCGAACAAAGACCTGGCTATGGCTACATGGCCTACACATGGACCACCTCCCCCCACTACAATACAGCCTAGATTACCCCCACCTAGAGCTCAGCCAAGAGGAGGTGAACCGTATCATCAGAATGGATGTCATTCCGCTACACACGGCCAAGACATGGGTGACTCCTACAGAAGACCTAGGGACAAAGAAGGCTTTCTACCGGGAGCACTTCTTGCATATTTCTCCGGACGGCTTCATTACCCGCCCAAGCTACATGGACACACACTTACCCCATGGAATCGAAAGCGCCATTGGATGGATCCGTACATCTTCACACCAGCTACGAGTCAAGATAGGTAGATACGGGGCTCACCCTCTCCCCCTAGAAGATCGAATCTGCCAAATCTGCCAGCTCAAGCCGAAGACAGAAGAACACTACATATGCAGGGTGCCCAGCATACTACGAGATCCAAGGACGCTTCCACTGCCTATCCAGAGAAGGATTCGGGCCACTCTCTAGAGTGATGGATTTCAAGGACCAGAGATGCCTTGGGCTCTTCCTGTTGGAAATACGGCGCCACAGAGACCACCTCCTCCGGACCTCAGCGCAAAGACAGGGAGCCGCCTAACACCTGCTCACAGAATTCTACCGAGAGCCAACTACCATCCCCACCCCTGAGCCCCCACCAACCCCACTGACCTCCCGGCCACGGGGGACCACCCTAGCCATAGCCACGACAAGAAGCAAAGCTCGGCGCCCACACCCAACCAGCCCACACCCTCGCAAGAGACACAAGTCAAGGATACAAGGGATACTACGCCACCACCGGAGGGCCCTGCCCCGCCAATTCAGCCTCTCGATGTTAGATAGACCCATGCGGGACATTTTAGGATGACCAAGCTCCATCAACAGTTCCACACCATACTTGGAACACATATGAATTGTACCCACCCTATACACCACCTTGTACCTACTCAATTAGTTTATCATAGCATTAGATGGTAGCTTTATTGGGACTTGGAAAATTTCCCATACATTTTGTATGTAACGTTTTGGTCTCATAGGCCACCTTGGCCTTTCATAGGCGTTAATATAACTTTCTTTCTTCTTTCTTTCTCTCTCCGTGCAAGGGCCCCTTAACATTATCCCAAAAGGCACACGAGCAAAGGATGGATATGACAAAGAAAACAGATATGATGAAGTAAACTAAGTCCCTACAAGGGATGAATGGATAGCAAATGAGTTAATTCCACTTCAACTCAAAAAATCGGCCAATAGAATTAACTAAAGTCAAAGAAGCACAAAGAAATGGTAAGTGGACATTGCATTGAGGAGGAAAAGCAATCTTCAAGGAGTTCCACACTCCACTTCACCAAAAGAAAATACACCTAGTGGAATTTAGCTACCTTGTATATTTGTAATGGAACTTTATGTTATAATTAAAGCTCTTATGAGTCAGAGTTGATCCTATCTAAATTTCTTTCTTTTCTGTTTTTCGTTTTACCTGCCTTCATGACATTGATACTTGAAGTGGAATGTAATAAGCCATTTGATTTATCCTATAGGTCAATGTTGGCCTCCGAAGAATCTCTCTCTCTCTCTCTCTCTCTCTCTCTCTCTCTCTCTCTCTCTCTCTCATGGAAATGGCCCACCCAACAACTGTCATCCTCACTCCCTGTCATCATCACGGATCTGGTATGTGACCCCCTAACAGTGAACCTGTAGCAGCCAGCCCTCTCTCTCTCTACCCCTCTCAAGCTTCCCAACCGACTTGTCACACTCACATAGCAGTTTCTGTCAAACCTTGCAACATAACATTTTTCTTAAAATTTTTACTCCACTCTATATAATTTTGACAAGCTATAACCCTACTGTATACAAGTGTCCGGGAATGAAAGCATGCATTTGTTATGAAACATCCTAATGCAAACTTGCAGTCAAGAGGTTTTATAGACAATCAAAATCATCCCTCTGTATATTCTTTAAGATAAAACGTGACTACACTTGCTTTTGTTTCCATTCTTTTTTTCAGCAATAAATAATTCTTTGAAACTGAAAGACCATGATGCAACCTCATGTTTCATGAAGTCTGTTCCAGAACCCGCCCACAAATACTATAAATAAATAAATAAAGGCTTCTTCTGAAGCTTGTATCATGGTGTCTCTTGAGTTTATTTTGGATGATCTTATGGCCACCCTTAAAAGTGTACATTCAACACAGGATCTACAGCAGGATCTTACCTATGATTGACAAATCGTGCAACATTCCCAAACATTGTGGCATCCTGTAGATTTTCCAACATCACCACAAACAAAAAAAGAGTCAGATCTTTGTTAAATATCTACAATCTATAAACATCATACACAGACACCTTGGCATAAATATTTAGCTAATTGTGAACCAGCAAAAAATATAATGACGTTGTGAAGACAGCTCTCATGTCAGGTGTATTGAAAACTGAGTTTCTTAAGCTGGTTTTCAAACATAATTTAGTAAAGACCAGCAGCCTTTAACTTTGCAAAAGCAATTTTCTGCTTCAACTAACAATGGAAGTCAGCAGTCTTAGACCTCACAAACATAAGTGATCAAGAACTGAATGCAAATTCCAGTACATGAAATGTGGAGCTGCCACAGATGAAGGTAAGATGAGCTTAATTTCAAAACTGCCAGTCTTCAAGACCTTCAAAGGTTGGTAAGAAATAAGCACACCAAACTCATTATTGGGAATGTAGAGACAACACTCACCAACACCAATAATTCTTCATCATTTAAGCCTTCCCCAAAATGCCGTTGTTCCATATCAAAATCAGCATTCAAATCCATGGTGTAAGTATGAACTCCATTCCTCTCATACTCCATGTTGCGGAGGTATTGTTCCTGATTTGTAGCTATCTACCAAAGATTTTGAAAATCATTGTTTCTAACAATAGTGAATCTTAAAGCACAAGAATAACACCAGCAAAACAAACGATACCTCTCCTATATATTCAAAAACAAAAGATCGAGCAGGAATTTTCTCAAGTGCACGAACTCCCCAGCCCTTTTTAGACGGTGTCATAAAAACCTGTAGAAGAAAAGAAACTTGACCTTAGGTTTACCTTGCAGAATGTCTGAGGTACAAAAAAATATATTTTAACCAAGAAAACCAAGGTCCCATACTTGCAGTCTCCGAGTGATACCACGTTGCACAACACGGTTTCCACACTGTTTGCTGCATCGACACTTTGCACAACATTCAGTTATGAAGTCCCTGCTTGATATGATTGTTTAAGTCTCTCTCTCTCTCTCTCTCTCTCTCTCTCTCTCTCTCTCTCTCTCTCTCTCTCTCAAAAAACAGTTTTGTGTGTGTGCGCGCGTGTTATAGTTGTTTTGGTTATAGAAGGATTATGACAGTTTTTGGCTGCTCATGGTGGTGGTTTCATAATTGCTATATAAGAGTGGATAATAATTACTTTATCATTTTTCATCTTGTAAAATCTTTTTTTTTTGGTGGGGTGGCACAGAGAGAGAGAGAGAGAGCTCTTAGTGGCAGACTGCAATATCTGAAGTATTTTATCAGCTTGGGGTGGAATAAAAAAGAAAATAATATTTATTCTAGTTCCACAATCAATCTCACTGATTCAGTACCTTAACAAACAATGGCCAGAGCTTAATGAGATATCAAGGAAGAAATCAAAAAGATTGGGTTGAACTATCCACCGATTGAAATAATTGCTGCACATCCCAAGAATGGCTATTTTATTACCGATATAATCATTAGAATGTTGATTTCTTGGGGAACTTGCACGAAGCTTTTGCTAAGCTAAGTTTTCGAACTTACTAACATGATAGAGTCAAATGTTAAAGTGGTAGAGAGAGCTCCAAAAATAACTCCAACCCTATCTCTCCAAGCCACTATGAGAAATCATCAAACACAAGGTCTCTTAAGGCCTCCACCTATGATTGTGTCCATCTGTCAGAGTGGGAAGTCTGAGGAAGAATGAGTATTTCAGCCCAACAGGAGGGGCCAACAAATGTACCTTGCCACTCCGAGACTTGCAGATTACAAAGATTCCCACCTCCAAAGAAAGTGGGAACTATCCTTGGGCTCATGCCACAAGGACGTGAAATTTTGATGCTTTGCTTAACATTTGATTAAATGTTAATCAAATGTGCAAATGAAAGGGTGCACATGTGATGTGCACGTTAGTTATTTCACAATGATGAACCAAGGACCCTCAAAAGTTTCTGAGTGTTGAAAGCAAAAGTTGTGATAGATTATACATACTAGGTGGTACTTGGTAACAGATTTTGGCCTAGAACACTTTATTAGCCATTAATGTCGGTGGTGATATTCTGAACTAGGCATTAATTAATTAATAACAATTCAAGGGCCACTAAATGCTCAAGATTGCTTGGGTAACAAATTGGCCTAGCCAATTTAATTGTTGGCTAACATCATTAATTTTATGAGCAAGAATTAATAACTAAAATAATTTTCAAAAGTAATATTATGTTAATTTAATTAGACTGGAAAATGCAATTAGAAGGCTACCACTTGGCAAAACTTACCCATGCAAGTGAGACAAATGTTATTAGAGGTTGTTGGCCTCATTCCAGCATGTTGGAGGTTGGGAAAGAAAGAGAGAGAGCTACTGCTGCAATTAGCCATTGGTAATCAGGACAGCCATTAGAGGATAACAAAGAGCTGCCCCCATCTAATCAAGAGGCCACTAGAGGCAGGTGAGCAATTTTGGGGCCCACAAGGGTAGGTGACTGCATGTGGGGCTCCTACTGATAGTGGGTTGCAGTCAATCAACCATCCTTAACAAGGCAGCATTAAATTTCAACCAATTTTGGTGATAAAACTCTAAAATTTCTCTCTCCATCTTCCTCTCCATTCTCTCAACCAATTCACAGCTTCCCTCAAGAGATCTCAGCCAAATTCAGTCCCAAGAGGGTGCAATTGAAGAATTTCTGTTGCTAAACCCTAATTTACAGCAAAAATTAGGGTTTACCAACCACCCTAGTAAGAGTGCTCAGAATTCAAGGCCTAGTACTTTAAATTGTACGGCTGAAATTCAAGGATTTCACAAAATTTCAAGAGGCCAACCAGCCAACATTAAGTCTGGGGAAGAATTTGTCATCCAAGAAGCAAATTAAAGGCCAATCTCCAAGTGAACCAAAGGGAAAATTAGTTTGAAGGCTTGCTAGTTGCTCTGGGCAGCAAGATGTATTGGAGATTGAAGGAGATCGTGCTAGATCTCAATGTACTTCCACCTTTTGCAATACAACTTAAAGAAATACCGCAAGGGGAGTTAGTTTTGGGGCCAACCGAGTGTCCACTTCCAAGATTAAGCGGTAACATTTGCATTTTCAGTTTATGTGAATTTTATACTTGCTGTAATTAGCACTAAATCAAGTTCTTTGCCACCCTATGCGAGAAGAAAGGCTAGTTCCAACCAAGGCTACTAGGGTCTCACAACCTTTTATCCCTACATTGCTAAACTTTAATGAATCTATTATCCTCTACTTGTGTAGTCGCCTAGTCTATGGCCTTAGCCCCAAATGTTTACACTCTGAGGTCTAGTGCCCAAACTCAAGGCAACAAAGACTCTGTCCAACCCACCTTGTCACTATGCTCTAGTATACGAAAACTCGTGTCTAATATCTCAATCTCTAGGAACTTAGCGATCTTCTATGGGTTTGACATCATCATCCATACATTCTATAGCCTTGAAATCATCATTGCATCAATGAACAATGGGAGAAGAACCATGCCAAAAAGGCACTCAAAGTCCACCAACTAGTAATACTTGACCACAAGACTAGGAGAGAGAGAGGGGTAACCCTGTGAAGATATGCTAGGGTTAGCACAAAGGAAACAAAAAAGTACAACCACGACTGAAACACAAAGACTCAGACAGTGATGTGCAAAACTCAAACGCAAAACACAAAACAAAAATACAGAACACACAAACACAAATAGAGAAGAGAGTGAACTCTGAAGCGAATGAATGAATGTTGTAAATGAAGGAAAGAAGGCATAGCTGTCCAAGGCTGGTGGCTCTCAAGGGGGCAAGCAAAGGGAGGTGTTGATGTGTGTTGTCTACCGGAGATAGATCCCAAGTGCTATAACCACCAGTTAGGGCAGAGGCTGACAAAGAAAAATGCTGAAAATACAAAAACGACCTGATGTAGGTGATGGAAGCTGATCGCCCACAACTGTGGAAGACTGAGCAATAGCTGTAGACCACATAACAGCAATCATTCGAGGCAAGACAACTAGTGAAAGAGGGCCGATGGCAAGACAAGGATGGGGCTAAATGGTGGATAGCCTATCTATTTATAGATGAGAAGGATCTTTCCAAATTAGGGTTTTGCATATGGAACACAGAAACTCTCTAGAACTACTCCCCATTTAATGAAACTCTTGGCAATTTATTGTTTTGGGGCTATTTTAAAGATCTAACCAATGAGTAATGAATTTTTAGCTCAACACTCCCTCTCAAGCCTAAAACTGGAACCAAAAAGAGACTGAAAGAAGAGTTCAAGCCCATTTTTACCTCAAGGCGTCCTATCCCAAAGCAAGCAGGGTATCGAATAAGGATTATACGTCAACTAACCAATGGCCTACCAAGACTACAAAGGTGATGGTTATCTTACCAAGGGAATCCAAGTGATCGCCTCGAAGAAGCCAAGGCATTGAATAAAGAGTACTTGTCAACTGCCCACTGGCCTACAAAGTCATATGAAAGCAGATGGAACCACACATTGAACCTTTTTTTTTTATGGGGTAGAGAATGATATGGTTTGTGGCCTTTCAAGTAACGATACCTCCTAGGAAGAATGAATGGGATGGTTAGATCCAATATGTCACAAAATAAACATGCTAACCGAACCATTCCACGATGTCAATGACGAGGGAAAGGGTTATGAAGAATAGTGAGATGGTAGAAAGGTGGTGAAGAACCATTGGTGGAGACAGTTTAAGATCTCCACCTAGATGTGCTCTACACAATGAGATACATAGAGTAGTGAGCTACATAATGAGAATGCGCATGCAGTAAGTGCTACTTGGACACTAATCCTCATGGGAATATTGTTCACTTACACAAGTATACTTTACAAAGATAATGAAATCGTACAATGCAAAGGAGAGGTACGACAATGAAGGGAGGCTGATGTCAAAGACAAGTGTCAAATCCTATAGAATACCAAGAAGGGTAGGAATCCCCTCTCAACGTTGGATGTCAATGCCGAAGGAGGAAGAGGAGCCTGATGTCAATCTTGGTGTGATGCCCAACTTCATGTCCTCTAGGAGAGAGAAAGGGAGCTGATGGTCCGTTTTCTGATAAAAGAATAGCAATTTGTTGCAGAAGACAATTATCTTGGGGCCTCAACATGTAGAAGACAGTAGGGAGACACCTTCTAGGGGCTAGCAACAACATTAACATTGCTAGTCAAGTGACAGCATTTTGGAGGTGCCACGTAGAAGGTGACTACATTAAATGTAGACTGGAGCAAGCAACAAGCAGATTTTAGAGTTTTCTTGCGAAAAGAAGCAAATTTCTCTCTCATCTTGGCTTTCTCTCACCTTCTCAAACCCCTTCTCAAGAGATCTCAGCCATTCTCAGTAGATCTCAGTCAAATTTGGTGGACAACAGAAGGATTTCTGCTGTAAACCCTAATTTTCTGCAAAAATTAGGGTTTAGCAACTACCTCAAGACCCATGCCAACAAGATAAGGCATCGTACATTGAAATCAGCATCTTCAATTTGTTGTATCGACAGGGATTTCAGATGCCAAGCCCTCTATTGCAAATTGGAGTAGCATTTGGCCAGTTGGTAGTTCCATTTGTGCAAGTCCTAGGTGAAAATCAAGGGGTAATTGGCCCAAATCGCTTGCTGATTGTTTATACAGCAAGGGGCTTCTAGATTAGCCAAGGAGATCAGAGAATCTTGGCTTGTAATTGATCCATTGGCAATTGAAGTTAAAGAAATACTAAAAGGGGTGCTAGTTTTGGGGCCAACAAGATGTCTATTGTCCAAGATTGTTAAGGTAATGTGTGTGTTTTAGTTTATGCTCATTTATTGCTTACAGTAATTAAGTGCTTGATCATATTTTACCACCCTATCCAAGAAGGAAGGCTGGTTTCACAAGCACTTTTTACCTTCCAGCTAAAGAAGGGTTTTTTTTCCCCCGTTTGAACACCCCATCAATGGGCGTGGTACTTAGTACCTTAGGGATTGTATTTTCATTTATTCTCACATAATGGATGTTGTTGAGCTAAGAAATGCATTCCGTGCTGATTAGCCACTTAAATAGACCGAAAACAAGCTTAATTTAATGAAAATCCTGAAATGGGGCATGGTTCAAGAGAGTTCAGTGAAACCCTAATTTGGGAGGTCCCATCCTCGTCTATAAATAAACATGCTGCCCCCCATTCAGTCTCATCCCTTTTTGTGCAGGTTTCTCACCCTTGTTTTCAGATTTCAGCCATCAGCCCCCACACACGTGGCTGTCCAGCCCCATCGACTACTGCCACACCTTCCTCTATATCTAGCACTCCTCCATCAGCATTGGCGATAGTTTCTAACCCTCTTCTGCTTGCGTTTGGAGCTGCCATATCTTGGCAACTGCATACACAGCTTTGCATCAGTCTTCCACAGCTTGCAATAGCCTCTTCTCATCAAGTGGCAGCTTCTTTTCATCAGGCAGCTCCTCATTGGCTGCATGTACAGTCTTTGACTGTCGCCAGCCCTCTTTCACACTCCCTCTACTTGCATTTAGGTGTTCTGCATCATCTGACACTTGTGTTTACAACATCCTCTTCTTCCTACACTCCGACTAGTGGTCACAGACTTGGGATCCGTCTCCAATGGACATCACTCTCCAACACACTGCTCTTCCCTTGGGCACATTGTACACTTTTACATTCATTTATAGCATTCATTCACTTCAAAGTTGTGTTCTTTGTCTCCCTTCTTCTGTTTGTGTTTGAGTTTCTATGTCTCAGTTTTGAGTTTTGCATTTAGGGTTTGAGTTTTGCTTTCTATGTCTATGTTTGTCTCCTTGCGCTTCTATCGTGGTTGTACACTCTGAGTTTCCTCCATGAAAACCCTAGCAATGACTCCATAGTCTTCTTCACATGGTATCAGAGTCAATGCTCTTATAAAGAGTATCCTGCAGATATTCTAGAGTGCTAGTCTTTGCACAAGGTACACAATACGACTCATAACCAAATCACAATGTCACACACCTTCTCGTGACCCCATGATGTCTTATCAAGTTTCTCCATCACTGGAGACCTTGAGGAGGCATTATGGACTCCATGAGAAAGACGACACTCCACATTCACCATCACCATCACCCTCTATGTTCACACCCATGCCAAATATTCCAGATTTCATTAACCTCACAAAGGAGGAGTTCAAGGAGTACCTATGCAACAAGTATGGACCAAGAGACATCCCTTCTTCCAATTTTGCTAGTCCTTCCAAACCAATTGGTGAGGCTTCCCACCTTTCTAATCACGGAGGCAATACGACATTTGGGATGATTGGTGATCCATCTTCATCATCTCAACCAGGCCTTGTGTTAGGTTCGTACAACCCTTTTGAGTCGTTCGAATCAAAACCCTCTCTTGTTTTGCCTTTTGGTGTGCAAGATCCGGATAATCAAATGTACGTAAATCTTAATAGAGGGGGCTCAAGAAGCAAACATTCATCATCAGGTATACCTACATCTTTTGTTGCATTTGAGCAAGTCAATTACTCTTTTTCTCTCCCTCCCATCCCACCCTCTTCTCCTGAAGCCATATCATACCCACACACTTTCCTACGCAAGGATTTTCATCCTCTGCTCCACGTATCCCTATCCCTCCACCATGGGGTACTCATGCAACAACAATGCCCATGTCTAGTCATCCCATGCAAACATTTGGATCCACCATGCACACTTCTCGTATGCTTGGTGGGCACTCTAGGACCCATTCCCAAGTGTACTCCTTTTCACCACCATATTCAGTCTATCCACCTTATCCGAGCACTACCACTCTTGTTGCATCGGTCAAAAATGCCTTAACAGAACATACTCATTTCAACAGGACAAACTTCATCACTTGGTCGAACTATATGCAACAAGTGCCTGAGTCTCACAGTCTTCAGGACCTGGTTGTTGGTCTTTAGCCCACCCCGAGTACATCCATCAATGGAGAGCTCGCTATGCCACGGCCAATGTCAAGTTGATGCAAGGTTTGCATCTTGAGTTTCACTCTCAGTTACAGCACTTTCCTCTCACATTGAAATGTTGGAGTCATCTCACCGACCGCTAGCAACCAGAGATCATACTTGGCGTATAAACATCAACTTTGAACTTCAGGAGTTTTCCATTAAGGAAGGGGATGATCTGAAAGTCAAGTTGGCCAAATATCAACGGTTACTAGCCGAGTTTGCCACTATTGGCTCTCGAAAGTTAAACAATGATCAGGTCATGTCCTTCTTGAACAAGTTACTTGACAAATACTTCCATTTTATCCAACACATTTTCTGAATATCTAGATTGCCAACCTTCTACAATTTTGAGTGTCAGTTCTTGCATTATGTGCAGTTGCATAATCAAGTCCACAAAAATTCCTCTACACACATCCATTGCAAGGGCGAGGGATGGTTGCCTCTTCTTCCAAGAGAAAAAACCAAAAGTGGCAAGAACTCGCAAGATGCGAAGACAAGCCAAAACAAGGGTGACACCACTTCCTCCGACAAAAACAAAGAAACATGACTCCTTTGGCAAAAAATTCCTTAAAAAGATAGGTATTGCACCCATTGTCCCAGAGCAAGCCATGTGGACGAGGAGTGTCACTCCAAGGCCCAGGGTTTACCACCCAAAAAACCACAGCAGACTACTATGACTACACAGTCTAGTGGGGCTACGCCTCCCGCTACTGCCCCATCTTCTCCTTCAATCCCCCCGGCTCCTCGACATGTGGCATATGACCAACCTCAATGGCCATCCTTCTTCACTTCAGAGGGATTGACTGATTGGTCTGCTAGCACCGATCCCATTGCACTTTATGCATCCACATCACATTTACCTTCATCTAGGACTACCTCACCACCTCGTCAAGCATCTTGCAGCTACCTACTAGTGGGCATACGCGATGGTGGCCACCCACTTAGCTTTTTCTCATTGTCCCACTTTTAGAGCTTTAGGCTATAGAGTCAAGCCCATAGAAGTCTTGTCTTTTTCCCTTTCATTTTTAAGTATTTTGCTACATTTACACATCCATACACATTTGCATTATTGCACTTGTTCATTCAGTTAATTTTCCATTTCAGTTTTGTCTTTTTTTTTAAAGCATCTCACTACTAACCTTTGTGATTTTGCAGATCTTACTCTCTTTTCTAGAATTTGTTTTCAGTGCAGGGCTAACATGCAAGTTTGTCTAGTCCTACTTGGGCTGGAGACATGGGATGCGCATCGTTCCATTCTGGTTTCATCTTCCTAGAAGTTTTGCTCTTCTACCAACATGGAGGCTTTCCCTCCCAAGGCGGATCGTACAACATCTCTCTTGATGCTATCATGGCGGTGACTTCTACCTAGCTCTTCCAATTGGGATGCTTCTTCTCATCATGGTTCTCAACACCACACAAAGACCGACATCTAGCTCCTCTTCCTCCTTCAGCATCGACATTCAAGGTTGAGAGGGGGTTCCTACTTAGTATTCTATAGGTTTCGGCATTTGTCTTCGACATCGGCCTCCCCTCCCCCCCTTCCTATTGCACCTTCACCCTTTGCATTGCGTGATTTCCTGATCTTTGTACTAGGATGCTTGGACAAGTGAACAATTTTCCCACAAGGGACACTGTCCAAGTGGCACCTGCTACATGTGCATTTCACAACATGTAGCATACGCATTGTGCAGAGCACCACTAGATGGATCCCAAGTTGTTTCCACTGATGGTTTGTACACCACACCACCATTACTTCATCACCATTCCCTCGTCATCGACAACCTCGAGTGGATGAGGAGCTTGTCTGTTTTGTGATGGATTGGACGTAACCATCCCTTTTCATTCTCCCATTTTCTAAATCAATCAACCACAAACCATCTCTCACTTTTTTTTTTTAAATCAAAGTTCATTGTAGGTCCATCCACCTTTGTAGGACTTGGTAGGCCAATAGGCAGCCGACGAGCATTCTTGTCCGATGCCCTATCCTCTTTGGGGTAACTACTTGGACTCCTTTCGTAAAATAACCATCATCTCCATTGGGCAGCCATCGTACACCCTTTGTCTAATACCCTGGTTGCTTTGGGGTGGGACGCCTTGGGCAAAATGGGTTGGCCTTCCTTTCTCACCCTCTTTTGCGCCTAAGAGAGGGTATTAAGCTAAGAAATGCATTCCATGCTAATTAGCCACTTGAACAGCCCCAAAACAAGCTTCATTTAATGAAAATCCTAAAACGGGGCACGATTTGAGAGAGTTCAATGCAACCCTAATTTGGGAGGGTCCATCCTCATCTATAAATAGGCAGGCTGCCCCCATTCAATCTCATCCATTTTTGTCTAGGTTTCTCACCCTTGTGTGCAGGTTTTACCCATCAACCCCCACACATGTGGCTGTCCAGCCCCATCAACTATTGCCACACCTTCCTCTACATCTAGCGCTCCTCCATCAGCATTGATGACAATTTTTGACCCTCTTCTGCTTGCGTTTGGAGCTGCCACATCTTGGCGACTGCATACACAGCCTTGCATCAGCCTTCCACAGCTTGCGATAGCCTCTCCTCATCAAGCGGCAGCTTCTTTTCATCAAGCGGCTCCTCATTGGCTGTGTGTACAGTCTTTGATTATCGTCTGCTGTGTGTACAGTTTAGGTGCTCGGCATCAGCTGACACTTGCGTTTAGAACATCCTCTTCTTCCTACATTCGGACTAGTGGTCACAAACTTGGGATCTGTCTCCAGTGGAGGTCACTCTCCGACACATTACTCTTCCCTTCGGCACACTGTACACTCTTATATTCATTTACAGCATTCATTCACTTCAGAGTTGTGTTCTTTCTCTCCCTTCTTATGTTTGTGTTTGAGTTTCTATGTTTGAGTTTTGAGTTTTGCTTTCTATGACTATGTTTGTCTCCTTGTGCTTATGTCGTGGTCGTACACTGTGTTTCCTCAGTGTAAACCCTAGCAAAGACTCCACAATCTTCATCACAAATGTGACCTTCCAACACTCTCCTCTCGTTGTTCACTTGTTCACTATGAGTGTGTGCAAGTGTGCGCATGTTGCTAAACTCTAACCTAACATGCTTTTGGATCAAGGTTATTAACACTTCATTGTATATCTTCAACTTGTGCCCAATTGCAATGGTTCCTTAGATGACCCCCTTCGAGGCATTTTTTGACACAACCTATGATTTCCCACTTCCGAACATTCGCATATCATGCTTAGACACAAACTCCTAATGATAAGATAGGAAAGCTCACTCTCTAAGCTAATCTCTTGCTTTTTGTTGGATATTTCTTTGAGAAGAACGCCTATCATTTGTTCAATCCTCATACGAACAAGATGATTGTTCGAAGAGATGTCACTTTATGAGAGGGATATTGTGCAACCCACTACACTAGTCTGTTGAGCTAAAAATGCAATAGCTTCACTTAAACAACCCCAAAACATACTTAATTAAGAAAGAAACCTTGTTTATTTGAAAAGAAATGTGTTCCTAGAGAGTGTCTGTATCCCATAAGCACAAACCCACTTGGGAGGGCCCAAACTTTTTATAGATAGATATGCTGCCCTCCATTCAGCCTTAATCTCGTTCCTGCAAATTTCAGGTATTTAAGCTTTTGCAAAAATGGAGTTGTTGAACGTAAGAATGGCACTTTGCTAAATGCTGCAAAAGCTATGCTATCAATACCACGTCTTGAAAAAGAATACTAAGTATTGGGAAGAAGCAATTGCTATAACAACTTATCTTCAAAATAGGTTGTACTCTAGCTCTCTTCACAATCACACTCCCTATGAACTTAGTTTGGTTACTCGATTTAGGTAGAAATTTTGCATTATTGAGGATAAGGAGGTGCATGTGCCCACACCCTGGACGCAAAGGATATCACGCTCCAAGCTGGCCATTGCTGTCTGCAACAGTCTGGCGCCTGTTTCCAGCCTACCACACACTGTTCGCAGCTGATTTCAGCATGCTGAATACTACTACTGGTTTCTCCTGCGTTTTTAGTCCTTCTCTCTCCTGCAACCTGCATTTGCTGTTTTCTCTCTCTTGCAGCCAGTGTTTTTAGATTTTCTCTCTCTTGTACTGCCGTCTGCATCAAATTCAGCCTTCCTTGGCTGCGTTTGCTGGTCTTCGACATCTAGACGCTGCCTTGCTACAATTCAAGATCCGTTCTGAGTACGACACACTCTCTAGCTCGTTACCCCTGCCCTGATCCTTGAGATACAGGAGTTCGAGATATAGTATTCATTCACTACATAGTATGTTTGCTACATGAGCATTGTATATTCAATAGTCATATCATTTCATTCATCCTCTGTGTTCATTGTCTCTGAGTTACCCTAACCCTAACTGTGTTCTTCTATCAATCTATGCTTTGTTGTACGATGTTATATGTATTTCTGTGTTAGGGTATTTCTTCACATGGTATCAGAGCCAAGTTCTTTGAGAGAAACCTAGGCCTTGATCTGAAAGCTCTACACAAGAAGCAAGAACAAAAGGGCAGATGACTTCAAACGCTACTTCCACACCACTTCTCACATCCGAGCTAAATCCATCGAGGAACAAGTAGGAGGGGCCTCCCAACTTGCTTCACAAGCTCTTGACATGGTCGAACAAACATCGGACTACCATGGAGTTCCACGACCTACAAGATCATTGCAGCTGGGTACAATCTCATTTTAATGCATAGAGCCCAACAGAAGATAGAAGGTAAGTCTGAATTTCACCCTTTAGATTTGGTATACTAATCTACTAACCAGGCAAGAAGAGCGGAATCTCCACTTAGGACTGGCCATCCGCAAGTGGCATAGAGTACACTCCATTGCCTTCATACTTATTCTCTCCGGTGCCAGATATGTCTACCATTTCATATTCTGTTAATAATGATTCCCCTTCTCCTATTGGTATCGATGATCATCATGATGAAGAACATATGCAAAACAATTCTAGTTTATGAGTAATGAGAAAGGCAAACATTTCTTTATGAACTTAAGACTAGGTAAGTAGTTGAATCAAGAAATTGTGAGTACTCCTTCCACTTCAAACAATTTTATTTTCAAAGGCCAAAATAAAGTATGTGCATCTTCATCATCATTATTTCAATTTAATGCATTTAATGGACAAAAGAAACCCACATTATTTCCCATATCTACACCTATCACAAATCCATTTAATCTCCCTCCCATCCCACCATCTTATTCCGATGCCACATCCTTTCAGCCTCCATTAAGTGCACCACATATTGCCTCTCATATAGGATCACATGTGTTTTCATTCACCACACCGGAGGGTTTTTCAAACTTCCGCACAACCGTTAAGACCTTATCTCTTCCTCAATCGGGTAGTGTTCCACCTTTTCCTCACACATTTTCAAGATCATTGCAACCTGGGTATTCCCCCGATTCTCTCCCGAGTATGGATTTGTTGGTGCCACAGTTTGCCTCATGGCATTATCTAGTGGATCCTCTGGTCATTGTGTTGTGTCCCAGTCGACATTTGGACAAGGCTTGCGTATCCCATTTCTCCACCTCCATCGGCACCTTATGGAAACATTCACGTTCCAATGCCTCCGTATCAATTGACACTCATTGAATACTCACAGACTATTTCTACCATCCCACCACTTTCCCCTCTTTCTCCTTATCAGACACCACCACCACCACCACCACCACCATCTTATCCTCCACCTCCATCTTACTCCACATTCCCAACACCTCATGGTTCTATCTCATCTTTCGCCAAGCATGTATTCAATGATGACAAGACTCGTTTTAATGGATCAAACTTTACAACTTGATCGAACTTGATGAGACATGTCCTTGACTCATAGAACCTATGGGATCTTATGCAAGGGTTGGAATCCCAACCCGATTCCGCACTCATTCCATACAAGGTCATCCCCGCTCATGGAAGGCTAGGAATGCCTCCGCTATTATCGAGCCGATACAAGGCTTATTGCCTGAGTTTCATTCTCATCTTCAACATTTTGACTTAATGTTAGAGCGATTGGTAGACGTGAGTGACCCTTATGCGGCTGAGATAAGACCTGTCACATAAATCTTGACCATGAGCTTCAAAACTTCAAAATCTCAGCCCAGGATGACTTGAAAGTCAAGTTGGTTGAGTATCAACGTCTCCTTGCCGAATTCTCCACTACAGGGACACCTAAGTCCTCTCGCGATTAGGTCACATTGTTTCTTCAAAAGTTGTCACGTAAATACTTCAATTTTGTGCAGCAAGTGATTTCCCTACTAAATTTACCCACATTCTGTGAATTTGAATGTCAGTTATTGCATTATGCACGGTTGTTCGATCAGTTTCATATGAGTAATCCTTCAAAGGGGGGTCTTGTTGCTCATTCTTAGAAGGGGTAGCAAGGAAAGGGTAAACAAAATCAAACTTCAAATCAAAAACAAAAACAAAAAGGAAAATCACAAGGAAACTCCCAATCTCAACTCAAACCCACGTAGCAGAAATTACCTAAGAAGAATAGGTATTGTCAACATTGTCAAAAGACTCGCCATTTTGACGACGAGTCGATCAAAGGCAAGAGATATAGCACCAAAACCCAAGTCACAGACCCCCGCCCCTCAGTCGGGCAATCCCCCTCAGGGGAGGCAAGGTGATGGCAAGGGGCAGTGGAAAGGTCACACCCACACTGCCATTGGTCAGCCATCTCAATCGACAACGTTCTCAACTCCAAAGGGCTTGTCTAACTAGTCTGCAGAGGCCCACATCATCTCCGTAGTAGAGATATCCAATGCAAGTCTCATCCACATCTGTGAGTTGCCTCTCGATGAGGTTACCGCAAAGGGCCACTCGTCACAACCGAGCACATCAACACATGTTTGGATTGTGGACAATGGAGCTACACATCACATGACTCCTATAGAGGACATATTCTGTATCCAAGCCCTTGCAATCGAGCAAGTCTGCGTAGGAAACAACTCCAAGGTCAAGATCCAGGCTGAAGGTTGCATCAGTTTTGCCACTAACAAGGGTTCGAATCTAGCTTCGCTGGACAATGTATACTATGCCCCTCAACTTGGGTTAAGCTTGTTATCTATTCAACAACTTTGCCAGTTGAAGCGAGCAGTTTTCTTTACAGCGACCATAGTCTAGGTCCTTGACTCTCAGACTAGTTTAGTGATTGCTCTTGGTGAGACACGTCCTAATGGCCCATACCACATGACCCATTTTCTTACCGAGCCGACAGCCGAGGGCTCTATGTTCAATAGCTTTCAAGCATTACCCACATCTCAAGAGGCTACGAACAATGAGCGTCTTTGGCATTTCCACCTAGGGCATCTTGGCTATGACTCTCTTTATGAGTTGTCTCGCCGTGAGATGGTTGAGGGCCTTCCTCACCTAAAAATAGCTCAAGATGTCTGTAGAGCATGTCACCTCAGGAAGCAACACTGTACCCATTTCCTCAACAGTCTACACATAGAGCTAAGGCACCTCTTAGATTGATTCATGTTGATCTTTGTGGGCCCACATCCACTGCTAGCTTAAACAGCGTGTTGTATTTCTTTTTTATAGTGGATGATCATTCCAGATAAATGTATATGTACTTCCTCAAGCATAAGTCCAATGCTTTCACATATTTCTCTGCTTAGATATTGCTGGTTCATAACCAAACGGGTCGTCATGTTGGTTGCATGAGGAGTACAAGCAGTGGTGAGTTCATCTCCCACAAGTTTTCCGAGTTTCTACAGCACCATGTCATCTCTCGCCGACTCACCTCTACCAACTCTCCCTCTCAAAATGGAGTCGTAGAGCATCAAAACCCGACAGTCATGGAAATGGTACGCTCTATGTTATTTGCAGCAAAGCTCGCCTTTGGGTTAAGGCTACTAACACTGCAGTGTACATCCTCAACCGGTGCCCAACAGCGGCTTTTCCCCAGAAGACCCCATACGAGGCATTCTTTGGCTCTCGACCTATCATATCCCACTTCAGAGTCTTCAGGTGTCATGCATACACACATACGCCTAATGAGAAAATAGGAAAACTTCTCTAGTTAATTCAAACTATGCCAAACTTAGCTTACTTAGTCAACATTCTCAGTAAGTATTTCACAGCACCTAGGATGTCACATTGGATTGCATGTCTTCGTGTGTTGTGTTATTTACGGTGCACTTATTCTTATGGTCTCACTTATGGTTCTCATTTATGTTTGCAAGGGTACATTGATTCTAATTGGAAAGGAGATCTTGACACCCAGCATTCCCATGGTGGCTACCTCTTCACACAGGGCATGACTCCCATTTCTTGGTCCAGCCATAAGCAAGAGATAGTGGCAGCTTCCACAACCGAGGCTGAGTATAGGGCTCTCTTCAATAGTACCACCGAGGCCATCTACCTGAGAAACTTATTGGCGGCGCTTCACTTCCCTTGTGACTCTCCCAGCGTTATCTACTGCAACAATCAAAGTGTCATCGCCCTTGCGAGCGATCCAATCATCACACCACAGACACGGCACATGGGAGTCCACTTCCACTTTTTCAGAGAGCAAGTTGAGCTAGGCACTATCCGCCTAGAGCTTGTACCTTCATCACACAATTTTGCAAATGTTTTGACCAAAGCGATCAACCAACTGGTTCTTCAGTGCCTTCTACCCAGAACTGGCTTGGATACACCCTCCCCTACTTCTTCAAATTGACAAGAAGAGGGTACTTTTCTCCTGCTTTCCCTTCCAGTTTGAGAGAAAGCGGCTACTTCTCTTGATAGTGACAATGATGATGCTTATAGTTTTTTCATTCATTTATTCTCTTCTATTGTACTTATGGGCATTTGTAACTTCATCCGCACTGTCAAGATGACATGATTGTGAAAGGGCACTTAGGCAACTGAACAATTCTCCTACAAGGGCACTCTATTCAAGTGAGACCGTTGCATTGCATTTTGTGTGAGCATGACATCTTGCATCTCCCTTTGCATTACTCCATGCACTTGCATTATGTTCATGTAAACATGCATCTATGCGCATTTATCCCTTTTCGGTCTTTTGGAGTGGTCGACTATGAATCCACCATATTCGTGGCATTGCACATGGCAGTCTCCAAGGTAGTTCTCCCTAGCTTGCTTGCTTGCTTTGCTTGTTTTGCTTGCTTTATATCTTTGCTATATTTGTGTCACCCACATCTTAGTCGTTTTCCTTTCTCACCGACACCCAGTAATGGTAGGGATAGTATGCTTGTTTTGTGAAGGTCTTGGGTCTGACTATCCCTTATCACTCTCCTATTTGGGGCACCAATACTCAATAGGATGAAAACCGATTTGAAACCCTCACTTAATGTTAAATTTATCAAAACTATAAAGCCCTCAAAAAAAAAAAAAATCCATAGCTAATTCCATCAGCCTTTGCAAGACTTGGTAGGCCACTAGGCAGCTAATGTGCACCCTTTGTTCGATGCCTTGGCCTCTTTGAGGTGATCACTTCAACTCCCTTGGTAAGATAACCATCACCTCTGTAGTCTTAGTAGACCACTGGGTAGCGAACGCACACCCTTTGTTCGATACACTGGTTGCTTTGGGTTGGGACACCTTCGGGTAAAGTTTTTTTTTTTTTTTAAGGGCTTGGCTAGTCTACTTATAGCATCGTTGTTGGGCCTAAGAGGGCATGTTGAGCTAAAAATGCAATAAGTTCACTTAAACAGTCCCAAAACACACTTAATTAAGGAAGAAACCTTGTTTATTTAAAAAGAAATGCATTCCTAGAGAGTGTCTGTATCCCATAAGCACAAACCCACTTGGGAGGGCCCAAACTTTCTATGAATAGGTATGCTGCCATCCATTCAGAGTTATTCTCGTTTTTGCAGATTTCAAGTATTTCAACTTATTGCAAACACCTCGAACACGGAGGATATCAAGGTCAAAGCTAGCCATTGCTATCTACAACAATTAGGTGCTTGTTTCTAACCTACCATACAATATTCGGAGCTGATTTCAGCATGTTGACTACTACAGGTGGTTTTTCCTACGTTTTTAGCCTTTCACTCTCTTGCAACCTGCGTTTGTTGTTTTCTCTCTCCTACAGCCAACGTTTTTTGTATTTTTCTCTCCTCATCTGCGTTTTTAGTCTTTCTCTCTCCTCCACTACCATGTACATCAAATTCAACCTTCCTTGGCTGCATTTGCTAGTGTTCGGCATTCAGAGGCTACTTGCTGCAATTTCGGATCTGTTCAAAGTACGACACACTCTCTAACATTACCCCTACCTTGATCCTTGAAATAAAGAGTTCGAGGTACAGTATTCGTTCACTGCACAGTGTGTTTGTTGCATTAGCATTGTATATTCAATAGTCATATTATTTCATTCATTCTCTGTGTTCATTGTTTCTGAGTTACCCTAGTTCTTCTTTCAATCTATGCTTTGTCGTACAATCTTATTTGTGTTTCTATGTTAGGGTATTTCTTCACATGGCCTCTGAGCCAATTCCTCAACCTACTATATCAAAGATAGTGCCCTTTGAGCTAGGTCTACTACTTGCTCCTGATCCACCTACAAAAATTTTAGCTCCCAAGCCTCCTCTACAAGACCCATTACCTTGCTTGTACCAGTAAACTATCCAGGATTTGTAAAGCCTTCTATTGGATTCCACTCCGAAGGATCCTCGAAGATATGCCTGACGTGCACCTCTGGCTTATATCTAGTGTTATGAGGGTGACAAGAACTTGGCAAGGACAAGCATTGTCACCTCACAACTTACAAGAGAATAACTTAAAGAAGAAGAACTTATTTCTTTATTATAACAAGGTAAGTACATCAATATATTTCTTGATACAAGACGAAATCTCGATACAAGACTAGATCTAAGATAAGACAAGAACTAGAGAAACATAGCTTCAACTGGAACTAGGGAGAACTTGCCTCACAGAAGCCTCGCAACTAGTGTTGGCAAGACTGAAGGACTTGTAGCCCAAGACCCCTATTTATACTAGAGTTCAAGAGGTTAAGAAGAAGCTTCTAAATAATGACATCATTGATGACATAAGCAATGCTAATATAAGTGATCTTCTAGAACCTTCTAAAAAAATATTCCAAGATTTTAAAAATCTCCTAGAAGTTTCTAGAAGATACTAGGTTTTTCAGTGTCCATGACATTAATCCCCCTCCTTTAACGAGGAGTTCCATGAGGAGCAATGGGGTTTCTTGGTAAGGCTCTTGGCTTCAATGGATGTCATTGATGAAACTCCTTTAGAAGGCTCATTTCCTTGTTCGTTTACTAGCATCACGTCCCTTCCAATCAACAAGGTATTCAAGCCTTCAATGAGAGATTCTAAAATCAAGAATAGTCTCAACTTCAAGGTGACCTTCAAATTCAACAGGTGGTGGTGGTTGTAAGTTCCTCCCTCTTAATTAAGGATGTATGGCAAGTCTCCAAGACTGAGACATGGATAAATTCTCATGGATTGGAGATGATAAGTGACTAGATTCACTTGGCCAATGATCTTGAATGGCCTAGGTCTTTGATAATTGAGCTTCTAGGAAGGGCGAGAAGAGCATAAATCTTGCCATAAAAGTCAAACTCAATCTCTTATATTGTAAGTTGATGTTGCATCCATTGTCGATCAACAATGTCTTTATATCTTCCCTGGGCTTATTAAATACATGACATTAACTCCTTGAAAATCTTTGACAAGTGTTCAAGTAGATTCATAGTTGTTGGATTCTTTACTAGGTGGCTCATATAAATGTTCATTTTAGGGTATCTTCCATAGTTGACAAAGAATGGAGTTTGCATAACTAGTAGACGTATGACTAGCATTATTATAGGCGAATTCAGCCAACGGAAGTAAATTCAACCCATTATCTTGATGATGATTGACTGCACATCAGAGATCTTGTTTCAAGACTTGATTTACTCTCTTTGTTTGTCCATTGCTTTGAGGGTGGTTGGCGGAAGAGAGATTGGTTTGGACACCTAGGAGGTTGAGGAGAATTCTATTAGAGTGCAGCAAATGCAGAAGAGTATGAACAAACTGAAAGAAAATTGACACGGAGAGAAGAGGGAAAGAGAAAGAGACAATAGAACGCAAGAAACTGCAGCAAATGAATGCTGAAATGAAGGAAGCTAATATGTACAATGGGCTGTCAAGTGTATCTTTGCCAAGGATCTCTCTCCACCTACAAAACTCAAGTCGAAATGAGTGGGGGCAAGTCAGTAATATACAGGCTGAAAGAAATAATAAAATAATGCAGGTCGGCCAGCCAAAAACTAGCTTACTGCAGCAAAAAACAGCCACCACAATAAAATAATCATAAAAATGCTGTGTAAAGTCTGCAGCATGACACATGGCACTCTTGCCTGGCCTATTTGACCTGTACGACCTGCCCGATTGCTCAGAACTGCTGAGAATCAACAGGCAACTTCATAAAACTATCTGACCTAATCCACAAAATGCGTAAATCTGCCCAAGAGTAATTGTACTCTACTTGTTGTGCCTATCCAAGGGATGACTAAATATCTAACAGCCCCTCCTAGATCACAAATGCCACATAAGGCTTAGGATTTGGAGTGCTGTCAAAGAATGGCATAAGGAAGGGCCTTCACCGACAAATCTACCAACTTATCCTCAGCCTTGCAATACACCAAATCAATAGTCTCATCCAAGATCTTCTCCCAAATGAAATGGTACCATATCTCAATGTGTTTCGACCTAGCATGGAATACAAGGTCCATGCCAAAGCAATGCAACTCTCATTGTTGCAATGAAGTATAGTAGGACCTATCTGCGGGTAGCAAAGCTCTCCTAACAACCTCCAAAGCCACACTACCTCACATGTAATAGAAGATGCCGCTCTATACTCAATCTCTATAGATCATAAGGCAACTATGGGTTGCTTCTTACTACTCCAAAAGATAGCACCCACACCCCAGAGTAAAGCAATAACCTATGTTTGACCTCTTGTGGTCAACGTCTCCAACCCAATCTGAATTCGTGCAGCACTATAGAACAAAAGCTGAATCTTCTATACTTGCTAGATAATAAATACCTAGATCTGGGGTCCCCCTCAAGAACCGCAAAATCCTCATTGCAGCCTTCCAATGAACTCCCACTCATGAATGCATTGGGATAAAAGTTTTTTTTTTTTTAAGGGCTTGGCTAGTCTACTTCTCATGGCACCATTCTTGGCCTTGAGAGGGGGCGTTGAGCTAAAAATGCATCAGCTTCACTTAAACAGCCCCAAACCATGCTTAATTATGAAAGAAACCTTGTTTATTTAAAGAGAAATACGTTCCTAGAGAGTATCTGTATCCCATAAGCACAAACCCACTTGAGAGGGCCCAAACTTTCTATAAATAGGTATGCTGCCCTCTATTCAGCCTTAATCTCGTTTTTGCAAATTTCAGGTATTTCAACTTGCTGCCCACACCCTGGACGCAGAGGACATTGCGGTCCAAGCTGGCCATTGTTGTCTACAACAGTCTAGCGCCTGTTTCCAACCTACCACACACTATTCGGAGCTGATTTCAGCATGCTAACTGCTGCTGCTGGTTTTTCCTACGTTCTTAGTCTTTCTCTCTCCTACAACTTGCATTTGCTCACAACTGTGGCCAATGTTGTGACTGATGCATTATGGAAATTCCAGTGTAGTTTACTTTTCTTTTGGCACATTGCAATGCAATCAAAGACATTGCAAGGATTTCAAGGGGGAGGTCTATCACGGGTATGTGAAATTTTTGAGACGCTTTGCTCTTGCCAGTAACATTTGCTTAATTTAATAATCAAATGTGCAATGTTGTAAGGCACATGTGATGCACATAGCAGTTATTGTTAGCAGAGTATGTCAGCTCATGTGTGAGTCTGAGCATGTATTATGGCTGGGCACTTTATGTAGTTATTTTAGGCATTTTTAGTGTGTTGCATTTTATACTATTGTGGCATTTATTGCTGCCAGTCGGCCAACATTAAATGCTGGTCAACTGACATATTTTATGGCATTATTCATGCCTATATATATTCTGGGCTCCTCCTCCTCAATTAGTTCAGTTCACCACCTGGAGATCCCGTGGAGAGAGGAGCTGGTGCCAGTGCCCACATAGCCAGTGACTCACTATTATATGTGACAGTCTCATGTCTGATATATGGATTCCATTTCCCGAGCATACATCTGAGTTCACATCTGTATTGTGTTCTTCAGTGTTGTTTCTTTCCCTTTCTCTTTTGTCTTGTGTTTCAGCAGTTTATTACAACATATGTTTATGCTTCCATTGCTGCTCCACTTCTAACATGGTATCAGATTTCAGGATTTGTGCTCTTGCTGTGTTTTCTTGCTAATTTCATGACTGTTTTCACCCTTGCTGATCAGGTGACTGCTGCTCCATATAGGCGACTTTTTACCTGCGTTTTCTACAACTTTGCCATCTCCTGCTGTCTACAGCCCCTCTGTTGCCTGCGTTTTCAGTTTTCAGGCTGCTGTGACAGTTTTTCAGCCTATTCGTGGCAATACGCAGCCTGCATTTTAGTGTTCCTGACTCCTTCCTGGCTGGGCGATTGTACCTTCAGGCCATTTTTGCTGTTTTTGGCAGTTTTTGACTGTTTTTTTTTTGCAGCAGCAGCAGCAGCATTTGTCTTCTTTTGGTCAGATTTTGGGTTATATTGTATGTGAACTCTTGGTTTTGCAGTCTATGCTCGTGCTTTGGCTGTGTTTCCTCTCCAAATACCATCTTTTTTCCACTTCTCTTCTAAATCCTCTACAGATGGCTCCTCCATGCACATCCATTGATGACAAGCTCCATGGACCTAATTATTACACGTGGACTACGGTGATGAAGGCCTGGTTTATCCAGAAGCGATTATGGTACGTGGTTGGCGGAGCTATTGCACGTCCTTAACAACCTTCTCCTGTTCCAACCGATTTTGATGAAGACAACCATGAGAAAGCAGTGCTTACATGGGATTCGGATGATGCCCGTGCTTATTCGGCCTTACTTCGGTGTATTTTCAAAGAAGTCCTACCGACAGTCACCTTCTACAACACAGCTTCAGATGTATGGTCGAAGTTGCAGTTGATGTACGAGGCTCCTTCCACCATGAGGGCCGTTACTCTCTATGGCCAGCTCCAACAACTGAAATTTGAAACCAAAGATACAATCCAATCATTCCTACTTCGAGTTACCCAAATCCAGGACCAGCTTCCCACTATGCAGTCTTGCCCTATCAAAGGCACATCTTGTTGGTACGGTACTCTACAAGCTTCCTTAGAAGTTTGATGGAGCGGCGAATGCTTTACGAGTGCAGACAACTACGACTCCTGTCAATTTTCTTCATATATCCTCGATGTTGCTTGAGCATGAGGCGACTTTGCGACTACAAGGGCGACTTCCATTGCATTATGGAGGTTCAGGTGAGGCTCTTTGCAGCTTCAGAGAGGGGTTCGAAGATGAAGAAGTCAAAGGCCTTGTATTACCACTGTGGCAAGAAGGGTCGTTTACGGAAGAATTGCAAAGAGTTAGTGGCTTCTAGGAAGAAAAAGGAGCAGAAGACGAAGCGGGATGCAGACTCCTCTAACGAGTCATCATCAGCCTCAGATTCCAACTCAAATCCTCCGGCCAAGACGAAGTCCAAGGCACAAAAGGGATCCTCTTCTTTGGATCGTGGGAAGGGCTTGGTGGCCCCTTCCTCAACTGCTTTCTAGTGGTGGTGATGAGATCATCCCTTACAACTCTCCAGTGCCAAAGAGGGAGTGTGAGAGCGTGGTGAGATGGGGCAGCCGCGCCTCATCTATATTTCTATACAAATGCATAGGATCCAGCGAGGGACATCCCTGATGCATCAACCACAGTCTGGAAAGTACAAATCTTGGAGCTAGGATTGACATCCAGGTTCATGATGGACTGGTTCTTTGACAGAGAGCGGGTGGCTTTCATCCGAAGCTCAATGAGGGGACACTTTGGCGGTCTAGCCAAAGGAGGGGAATTCATGGTCATTTATGCATTGCAGCATTGGTGACAAGATGGTCATGTGTGCTACATCAAAGGCATTGTTGACAAACATTGAGAACTGCTATGATCTTCTCTAGCTTCAGGAGCTTGTACGATCGACATCGACATCAGGTTCTCTCTGAGGCACCTTGGTGGTGGCTTGATCACCCACTGCTTGAGTATCCATGGTTCTACTTGGTGGTTCTATGTTGTATGGTTTCTAATTCATTCTCATTGTACCATTGTATTGTATCAGATCACCCATGATCTGTGAGAGGGTGTTAGCAGAGTATGTCAGCTCATGTGTGAGTCTGAGCATGTATTATGGCTGGGCACTTTATGTAGTTATTTTAGGCCTTTAAGTGTATAGCATTTTATGCTATTGTGGCATTTATTACTGCCAATCAGCCAACATTAAATGTTGGCTGACCTAACATATTTTATGGCATTATTCATGCCTATATATATTCTAGGCTCCTCCTCAGTTAGTTCAATTCACCACTTGGAGGTCCCATGGAGAGAGGAGTTGGTGCCGGTGCCCACGCAGCCAGTGACTCATTGTTGTATGCAACAGTCTCGTGTCTGATATATGGATTCCATTTTCCGAGCATACATCTGAGTTCTCATATGTATTGTGTTCTTCAGTGTTCTTTCTTTCCCTTTCTCTTTTGTCTTGTGTTTTAGCAGTTTATTACAGCATATGTTTGCACTTCCATTGCTACTCCACTTCTGACAATTATTTCATGGTAACAAGCCAAGGACCTCGAGAAGGCAGAGACTGTCGAAGACAAAAGTTGTGACAAGTTATACTAGTTGGGTCTTGGATGTCAATTGGTATTAGTTTTGGCCCTACGACAATTAATTGGCCAATAAGTGTCAGTGGTGACACTACGGACTAGGCAACTAATTAATTAATTTGTACCTATCTAAGGGTCAACTAAGACTGGGGGCCATTTGGAATTGCAAGTGGCCTAGCCAATTAAATTGTGAATAGATACAAGTACTTTTCGATAGGGTCAAAATGGCTGAAATTAATTTTCAGAGTTAATGAATTTTGATACTTAATTAATTGGTTGAAATTTGCTAAATAATGAGATTAGAAGACTACCACTTGGCAAAAATGCCCGTGCAATGGGAGAGAAGGCTGTTTGGGGTTAGGAGAGCCTCATTCAGTGCATGTAGCTTGGGTGGGAGAGAGAGAGAGAGAGAGAGAGAGAGAGAGAGAGAGAGAAGGTGCTACTAATCTGATTTTGGAGCAAAAATCGGCCATTGGAGGCCAGCGACAGCAAAATTGTGCTTCCCAAGGGCTAGCAATAGCATTAGGAGGCTAGTGACGCATTTTCTAGGCTCCAAGCAGCAAGCAATTGCATTAAATGCAGATTAGACATGGCAGCAATCAGTTTTGAAGCATTTCCTGCTTGGAAACTCTGAACTTCTCTCTTCTCAGGATTCTCTCACCTTCTCCACCCTCTCCTCCAAGTATCTCAGTATTTCTCAGCCAATTGAAGGTTTTCTCAGTCAGATTTGGTGGATAGTAGTGAGAGTTCTCTAAACCCTAATTCTCTGTAGAAATTAGCCTTAAGCAACCACCTTGGGACCCATGCCAACAAATAAAGGCATCGTATACTGAAATCAAAAGCTGAAATTCAAGAAATTGGTCAAGGATTTCAAATGCTAGCCCATCCCATTTGGCTTGGGGTAACATTTGGCCAGTTTGTGTATAGCACGATATCCACTACCACTTCACCAGAGAGCAGGTTGAGCTAGACATCATCCGCCTAGAGTTTGAACCTTCATCTGACAATTTTGCAAATATTTTACCAAGCCGATCAACCATCTAATTCTTCAATATCTTTTATCCAAGATCAACATGAGTGCAATCTCCCCTACTTCTTCAGATTGATGGGGAGAGGGTGATTCCCTTTGGTTTTCCCTTCCACATTGAGAGGGAGCGGCCTTCTTCTCTGAGGATAGCAAGATTTTGATTCATTTTTGCTTCATAAACAATTACTTTTGGTACATTGTATGCTTATACACATCCTCCAGATGACTGATTGTAAAAGGATGCTTTGGCAAGTGAACAATTTCCTTGTGAGGGCAATGTCCAAGTGGCACCATTGCATAACATTTTGCATGAGCTTGTTGATTTGCATTGCCCTTTGCATTACACCATGCATTGGTGTTCTATTCTTGTAAATGGTAAACATACATCCATGCGCATTTATCCCTTTTTGGTCGAGTGGTCAACTTTTAATCCACCATATTCAAAGCAGCTCATATGGCACTCTCCTAGGGCAATCTTCTTTTGCTTCCATCTTACCTTTTTTGACTCTCCACATGCTCCCCATAAATTTCCTTCATCATGGACGCCTAGTGGTGGTTGGGATAGCTTGATCGTCTTGTGTTGTATTGGGTCTAACCATCCCTTTTATTCTCACCTAGGGACATATATTACTCAATAGGACGAGCATTGATTAAAAACCTACACTTAATGTTCAATATTCACCCTACATAGTGTTTGTTGCATTGACTATTATATTTATTCATTATTCAGATTTATTCATCTTCTGTGTTCATTGTCTATGTGTTTACCCCTAACCTTGACTATGTTTCTTTATTAGTCAGCGTGTTCATCATACAATGTGTTTGTATTCTATAGTCAAGCATTTCTTTTTAGGGGGCGTAAGCAGCAGGTGGCAATTCCTGCCAGGTGTGGGAAGACAAGTGTGGGCAGTGGGCATGTCAAGTTGGGGGGTGCAGGCAGAGTGCAGAGTGCAGAGTGCAGCACCTATAGGGTGTGGGTATCAAGGCAAAAAGGGTGGGGGGTTGGGGTTGTGCACAAGAGGTGGATGAATGGTGTCAGGCAGCAAGTCATGGCAGCGGCACACGTGGAAGTCAGCTCATCAATTGTCAACGTCATTCATGCTTGCTAGGAAGGGGAGCCGCTTGGACTTATATATAGTCCCGCATGGTGAATAGAGATCTTTGCCCTCAAGATGAGCCCTTGCGACCTCTTTTGCATTCCCTTGTGCTCTTGTGCTCTCGTGTTCTCCAGTGCTCTTATGTGCATGATGTGGAGGGTGATTCGCATTGCTGCCCTTGAGAATCCAATTGGATATTCCATTGTTGCAACTCTTGAAGCCTGCATGGATCAAGTCAAGAGGACCTATGGGGAGAACAGGTGATGGATCGGCTCTCACCAGAGCAATCCAACCAGGGATCTGGGGGCTGGTTTGTCACACCAAAAAGGGTCAATTGCAAAAGCAGAACACAACCATATAGACTACAATGGAGGACCAAGTAAAGTTTGCAGTAAATTATACTACCACAGGTATTTAAAGCAAAAACAAAACTTCACTGACAGTGAAAATTAGGCAAAAATGGAAATAGCACATTGACATTCAACCAATCTATAATGAGAGTGAACAACAGCATATTGTCATTGGAATGACAATAAAGAAAGGATAAGGTGACTTCAGCGATAGCAAGGTAATATTGCTTGTAATAGCACGAGCAAAGTAGATCAAGCATACAGCAGGTCAAAATAAACAATTCGAGACAACTGAGGTACATACCCATTTTCAGTTGCATATCTAAACTGAATCTGCGAATGAGATTCAAAAGTGGGTCAGTTCCCAATTATTACTTTTAATTATAGCATCAAAAGCTTTGATTAAACAAAACAAGGAAAGCTCTGAGGATCATACACTTGTAGCCAGCCTATGAATAAGGAGACCTTCCTCACTGTATGCATACTCCCCGCGCGTAGAATCTGTACATCTGCAGGCTTCTGATGATCTGGTAATTCACAACATTTTTGAGTCCCTTTATTTCCAAACTACTTTTCATCATGCTAAACACTCACCTTTTACTTACTTGCTAAACAGAGACTCAAGGGCACATTCTGATGATCTAGTGATTCACACAGCATTTATGAGTCCTTTAGCTTATCATACAAAACACACAGGCCAAACCACTCACTAAAATTCATCAGAAATCATAACCAAAAAACTTATATTGATACATTTTGATACAAATAGAAAACAGTTGTCAAACTAAAATAGCACGGCTGACTTATATTCTCTATTCTCAGTCATCAGCTCCTAAGTAAAACTTGTGAAGAAACACTAGAGTTTGTAGAGAAAAAATAGAGTGTCAACAACACACAACTAACAGGTGAGCTTAAGAGTATCACTATGAGCGGGGTGAGGGATGCTGAAAGAGAGTGTAATCCTCCAGAACAGATTCCGAACGCAGCTGACCACCATTACCCAGTGCCAAATGTGAGGATGATGTTTTTGAGGCTAAGGAGTGCAGAAAATCACCAAAATGCAGCAGTCCTCTAAATGACAAAAGGCCTAAACAGCTAAGTCAACAATCCAGATGCAATTGTTCAAAGTAGGAGGTACAGGACAGCAAAACACAGCAGCAGAAACCATAACAGCAGGCTGAATGATGTCGCCAAGCTGATGATGACATCACCAGAGATAGCAACAGGTCAAGCCCCCAAGGTATGCCTGCAGAGCTTGGCAAAGTGGTAGTCCCATCACTGATGATGAATCTCTCCAAGGAAGCTGTGCCCAAGACTTCTTCAACTTCACGAACCGAGACTTTCTCTCATGATTCCAAATGGCTTTTGCTCATGGAGCACTACAAGGCCCTTGAGCAATAGTGTGACAAGGCTCTAGAGCAAGTTCAAGTGCTCTAAAATGATCATCGCCAATTGTTGACTAATGCAACATGCAAAGTTTGAGTACTTAAAAAAGAATATCCCATAATTGGTTTGGAAAAACTTGGATCAGACAATGCAACGGGGTGTTATTTCTTCTAACCTGTGGCCCCAGTCACAGTCACTGCCACACTAAGAGCCCACACCCAAGCCTGAACATTTGCTGAGATCCTGGCATAATCCAAAAGAAGCACGACGTGTAGAAGAAGTTCAAGGAGGGAAAAGACCAATGCACAGAGCTAGAAGAGGCCAAGGCTTAGCACAAAGAGACAAAAGAGGTGGAGCATGATATCAAACTACGTGTTGAAGTGGAGCAACTGAAAAGGGCAACTAACATAATCAGAGGCCCTATCGTCCAAGCACATGATGTGCATCTACTATCTCCAGGATGCTGCTAGCTGGCACAATGAGAGGATTGAGCACTTGGCATAGCAATTCGCAATGGCAAGGGTGGAGTGCAATCCTCTCTAGCAAGTAGCATGGATCAGCGCCTATTACTTGGAGATCCTGCCCCCGGAACTCTACATACACTCATTGAATCTGCATCCTCTAAACTGGAACCACATGGACCTCTTGCTTTAGTGTACAAATACTTCCACTATTCCCTGCCCCCGCCCTTACTTTTAGCACCTCTCGGACGACGCCTCACTTGAGACTAGCCCCCTTCCCATCTAGTTCTGCCCATTCTGCTTGGTCCCCCATTATCACTGATGTAGTAAGGCTGGGCAAGAGGGCAGCAGGATGTGGCAATAATGACAGAAATGGGGACCAATATCAAATGCAGGTTGATCAGGGCATGATCATGATGGATCAAGGATGGAAGTAATGGTCAAGCAAACCTTTATAGAACTTTTTTCAGCCATTCTACTGAAACTCTTAAGCTTCCCATTTAAATTAACTTCATTTAAAAATCAGTTTTGGGGCTGTAGGAGAGCCAAATGAATTTAGCTGATAGTGTGAGATTGAGTTTAAGGCTAATTCTGGGTAGTTAACCACAACCCTCCAGCAAAGTACCCATATTACTATATTACTTTATTTATTGAACAAAGTACCCATATTACTATATTACTTTACTATATTACTTTATTTATTTATTTAGTTAACCACAACCCAGAAAAGGTAGTATTTACTTGCTTGCTTTAAAGGTAGTCAATTCATAGTCATTCAAGCATTTATTATCTGCATAGTTTTAGAGCAAACACAACTGACAGTTGTATTGGGAAGATACAAGGATGAAGAATGATAATGCGTAATTTGCTCTGATGGTGCAATTAGACCTCAGAGCAATCCCACATTGGCCAATGTTTTAAAATCTAGATGGAAGAAGATTAATGCTCTCTCCAGTCCATGGGGTCGCTGAACTGGAAAAGAAAAGAGGTGAACAGCAGCAAAACCCTATTTGAGACAAAGCTGCATAGTTATTAGTTTCACACCAACAGATCAACATTTGTATTAATGTGGACGGGCGGGAAGATCAAAGGCTGGAGAATAAATTGTGTCCACAAGCCAGCAATGGCAGCCTATAAATTTGCAAATCCAGAGCCTCCTGTGGCACAGTTGAGGATCATAAGAGAAGCACAACCTGTCTAACTACCTTGCCGTCCACCTGCCTAGCATGTTCAGCCAGTCCTTGCAGCTCTCGTCCAAATCCTCCAGAGGTCACACCACTTGCATGATCTTATGTCCAATGTCCACACTTGCAGAGAATGTGTCTTCTACTCTCGCTTGCAAAGAGCAAGTGCCAGGTGGGTCATACTCAGCTTTCAAAAATAGATCCATGGTTAAAACAAGTCCAACAATTTTCATATCGTTTACAATACATAGAAAGCCCAATGTTGAACAGCCAATGAATGCAAGTAGATAAAGCTAATGAGTGTGTCTGAATAATGGAGAAGAATATCTAAGATAAGGCTAAGCCCAGTTTCTCAATTACTATAGTTCTCCAAAGCCAACCTGCAACCATTTTAAAACCTCCGCAGATCAGGGCCAAGGCCTAATTCATTGCTACAGTAAGGGTTTGAAAAGATCCACATGTGACTTCCTTTGTAATCTCATCTTGGAACACAAGAGGATCATGGCACACATTCAACATCTTAAGCACATCACAAGTTCTTCATTTGAAGCTCCTCTTTGAGTAACAGACCAGCACAAGACAACTTGCATGGATAGATATATTCTACTTGCAAGAACTTTAAAGAATAACTATTTTGTGGATTATTCCGAAGTTTGGCTTTTTCTATGATCTCTCTATACAAACTGTGTAGATCATAATAAGACTTACATGCATAAAAAGGCAACTACAAGTGTAATGCAACATATTAAAGGCTCATGCAAGCTCAAACAACAAGGTCAGTACACCACATGCACTCTCTTGTTTAAGTTTTGTTTTTATTCCAGCTAGTGCTGGAAATTCCAAAGTTCGATCATGCTATATCTATGAACAAAGAAGAAGAAAGAACTCTTACTCTAAACAGTCACCAAAGCAACTGCAGTGAAGGTCTCCAATTCTACTGAAGGATATGTCAACATGGGCAGCTACAAAAAGAACAAGCCAATTAGCTAACAGAAAAAGAGCCATAATGCAAACAGGAGTGCCCAAAAATTGAAACCTCACCATACAATACCTGCTGAAATGACTGAGCTTGTTATGTACAAAAAATCCTCCGGTAAAACTTCTGCATTGTATTCATTTACACATGATATTGGCAGCTTTTCCCTATTTGCAAAACAAGACTTATGATGCAGAGACAGACTTAAAAGCACCATCCAACTACTCAGTAACGCAATCTTCTAAGCAGGATAGATCACTTACAAGCCCCTGCTTATATCAGGACTAACAATAAGACCCTTTCTTTTCCCAGGAATGTCCAGCAGCATTTTATACTCATTTCCTTCTGGATAAAACATAATAACAGCAGATTCAATTTCCCAGAATGCAAGTATAAAAAGCTTTTTAAAGGCATGCCACTAAAACTACACACATAGAACATGTACAACCAAATGACAGTCATTGTGTAATGCAAGGAAAAACAAAACTATCCTTCTTAAGGGAGAATTTTACTCTAAACCTCCAACCAACAGCAACAGCATCTCTACAAACAGGACTAAATTAGGCCAGCTGTGTACCATGCAACAAGGAGGTAATGTGAGAAAGATTTTAAATTCCTTCAATGAGGAGGACCATATAATAGGCAACCTCCAAGATGTTTAACAGCAGCAAACGCAGCAAGGGTGATACCGGATCAGTGTCGGACAATCAGAGGTGAGAGAAAACTGCAAACACAGCAGGCTGACCATGATATGGCAGGCTGACAGCAGTAAAAACGCAGGTATGATGATGTGGCAGACTAACAATAGTGAAACCGCATGTATGATGATGTGGCAGTTTGTACTGCAACGGCAGATCACAAACGCAGCAGTTCAACAGGTCGCCAGCTGTAGATGATGTGGCTGATCAACAAATGCAACAGAAATTGATGTAGATTGCACGATGGAGGCTGGAAACAGGTGCTGGATGGATGGAGACAATATCGGGCAACCTCGGCTAATATGTCCTCCGCGAACAAGATGTGGGTAGCGAAGCTAGATCACATGAAACCTGCAAAAACGAGATTAGGTTGAATGGAGGGTAACCTACCTATTTATAGAAAGTTTCAGGACCTTGAACCTCTCCCCATTTTAACTCTCTCGAACTACTCCCCGTTTTAGGGTTTTTCATTAATTAAGCATTTTTGGGGTTGTTCAAGAGGCTAATTCAGCATGTAATGGTTGTTTTAGGCTTTTAGCTCAACAATTACACCTTTAGAAACAACTGCTCCTTGCCAAGATTTCGATGTAAACTTCTAAGCATTGATATGAATCCCTGAAGCTGAACAATGGACTCCAAATAGCCATTGCACTATTGATATTGGTCCGGTCAGCCTTAAGAAACATGAGAAAACGTCTATCAAGGTTTGACCCAAAAGTTGAGCACCACTAGGAAGAGTCGGCCCAACCATCTCCCCATCATTTTCCAACCTATCCAACAAAGAGAGCATTGGGTGAGTGACCAATGCAAACAATAAAGGACTAAAGAGGCCATCCTTGATGATGAAAAGAATGAGACAAGGCAATCTCATTTGTGACCCCCCTCCCCTGGGGGTTAAGCGCAACACGTGCCACATCATCCCGATTGATGATATCCATAAGAGAAGTCATGCAAGGCCCAAAACCCATGGTAGACATCAATTGCTATAGAAAAAACCAACTAACATGATCAAAAGCCTTTTCAATATCTAGCCGGATCATAACAACCTATTGGCTAGAGGCTTTGGTATAATCAATCCCCATTTGGACACTCAAAATATGATACATGATGTTCCATCCCTTAATAAAACCATACTAGCGTGGATGAATCAACTATGAAAACACTTTCTACAATCTGTTGGCAATGATTTTGGGAAAGATTTTTCACAAGGAACCCATTACAGAAATGGGTCTTCACTATTTCAGATATGTGGGAAAGAACCCTTGGGTAGCAAACAAATAAGGCAATCTTCCAATCCAAAGCATCAAGCTAGATCTCCACACATATTAACAAAGGTGAGTCACTTGGTCCTTAGTTCAAAATGGGATGAAAACAGCTCACTAGGGAGGCCATCCCAACCAAGGCTTTTCCTAGGTGGTAAGTGAAACAGCACACCCTCCAACTCAGTCTCAGTAATATCCACTCCACCAAATCTGCCCATTCAAGGTTAACCTAATTTCAAACCAAGTCACAAATGTATCAACGAGCAAAATGAATAGCATTAAAAAGAATCTCACATCAACCCAACAAAACATGTTTAGTACTAGAGGCACATCTGAACAATAGTTGCAGCCTCAATAACCTTACCACTCTACACATTCATCAAACACACAATGCTCTCCCAAGCATGTTTTTGATATAAATGAGTAAAAAAATGATGGGTCTAACAATTATTATCATGCAAAGCCTCCAAATGGACCAACAATTTATATTTAGTATATTCCTCCTTTTGAAGAGCTTGGACTTTGCATTTCAACCATTCAAAACATTGACCAAGTCATTAGAGGTATCGCTTGCCTATTGCATAGACACCAAATGTTCCAACAATGATTGCAAATGCTGCAAATCAGCTCAAAAGCCAAATGTGTGCTAGATACCATATTATTGGGACAAAGCATGTGCATTATCCCTAAAAATGGAGTGTGCATTGATGGCCTTGAACATAACCTATGTGCTAAAGGTAGAAATCAATTGTTACACGCACCCCAAAAACTGCAACAAAAAAGATTGCTTAAAAGCCAAAGGCAAACGAGCCAACAGAGCCTTGAAGGCATCCATCTGTCATCATTAAGTCATTTCCAAAACCAAGGGATAATGATCAAAAAGAACATGTTGTCCCTCCACCTACATGTCAACCTCTACTAAAGAAAGGAATCAGCTTGGCAAATGTACATCCTATCTAGTCTGGCCCGAGTATCCAAATGCTGAAGAGATCAGTATATAAATCCAAACTAAGGATGGAGCCAAGGCCACATGTCTCGTTTCAATGACAAGGCTGCCAAAGCATTCCAAGCTTGACGCTCAAGAGCATCCACAACAAAGTGAGGCGAAGTTGCCTAGTCTATAGACACACAAACATTAAAGTCATCCATAACAAGCCCCTGATGGGCCATAGAAAGGCACTACAAATCTTCCCAAAGCTGATGGCGATCTCGGGTTGTATTAGGTGCATATGCACCCCCCAACCATAGAATCTCCCCCTCAAACATAATCTCCCAACCAGGAATTTGCTCCAAATATCCTAACAAACCAATGATGGCTGCAACAAAGATTAAAAGCCAACATAACTCCAAATTCATGAAGAACTTGGCCACTAAAGAACACCATAAAACCCTTATAGCGGTAGGTGGAACTAGTCAATGAGTGTTGGTTATGCTCCAACACACGAAAAACATCTCAATTACTAGCAAAACCAATCCTACATAATTTGTACTGCTTATTGCTCAACAAAACCCCTTTAACATTCCATAAGGCAATCCTCATGATGGACAAAGAGGGGAAAAACTACTAAATCACTGCTTTCCATTGCGCATCCACAATTTAGCAACCTGAAATCTCTCCATTTCATCACAGATCACATCCATAAGATGCACCCTTTGCAAACAAGCAATCAATGCATGGAAAAAGAATTGTTGTTGTTGGATACACTCTACACAAAGCATCCCAAGAGGACAACGACCTCCCAAGAGCAGCAAACCTCAATGCAAGATTTGAAGCATCTTTATCAACCACTCCAACTAGCAAGCACATGAGATGATTGAAATTTAGAGTAAAATCTCTTCCCTATTGAAAGGTCTTGAGTTAACATTATCAGAATTTGGATGCACAAGAATTGAACAAGATTGTTGTCAAGCATGGCCTTTAATCACAATAACCTAAGAAGCATGCTTAGACACATGTTCTTGACAGGCAAGATGCAACTCAACCTCAAGCCCAACGTTAAGTGAATCTTTATTTCCACTTCCATGCAAACCAAGAGGCATAGAGGGAGAAACACATTGTTGCAAAGACACGTCCTAGGGTTCACACTCCTACATATCCATTTCAGGATCTGAACAACAATGCAAAACCTCAAGAACACAATCACATTCGTAAACAAAATGGCCCAATCGGCCACATCAAGACAATGTCCTACAAAAGTCCCCCATTTTAGCTCAAAAACCAAGGTATCACACCTAGTGCCTCAAGATGAATTTTATTGGGCCAAGGTTTTTCAATATCCCAAAGCATGTAAGCTCTACTTCTCTTACGGGAGGCCAAACGAGACTCCACCAAAACCTAGACCAATAGATCTCAAAACCAATGGAAGGGGCTACCAAAGATAAGAAGGAAAATTAACCACGTCCACGCAAATTAGGCATGCCTACCTAAGGACATCCTAAAATTCTATGATATTTCCCCCGCGGACCATAAAACACCCCCCAAAACGAATTAAATATTTCAAATAAAAATTATTATTACACCTCCCCCTGTCAACGTCGATAGCTGGCGGAGGGAGGGGGAGATAACGTGAAGATGACGAGGGAGAAAGCTAACGATGTAGAGTGAACGACGGCGACGATAGCATCAAGGGAGGAGGTGATGACGTGGAGGGGAAGGAGACATCGAAGAGGCAGACGGAGATGACAATGAGGGAGAAGAAGAAGCAGATGACGATGATGGAGAGAGACCACGGGCCTATTACCTTTCCCCCCCTCTCGAGTTGCCATGCTTATGACAGGTGGTGGGTGGGGAAAGACCGCCACCACACCTCTTCCACACATTCCCCTCAATAATACACCCCCACCACCTATAAAATCCCCCCCCCCCCCCCCCAATCGTATAGTGGGGAGGCGAAATTACTTCTTTGCCCCTCCTTTTTGCTACCGAGAGAGAGAGGGAGAAGAGAGGAAAGAAGAAGAAGAGGAAGAAAGAGAGAGAGAGAGAGAGGAAGAAGAGAGGTAAGAAGAAGAAGAAGAAGGAGAGAGGAGAGAGAGAGAGAGAGAGAGAGAGAGAAAGAAAGAAGAGGTAAGAAGAGAAGAAGAAGAAGAAGAGGGAGAGAGAGAGGGAGAGAGAGGGAATGAGAGGGAGTGAGAGAGAGAAAGAGAGAGAACCGCCCCCCAAGAAGGTTCTCCTCCCTTTCCCCTCCGAAGAGGGTGGCCACACGCATCTTTTTCCCCTTGTTGCCGCAAACCTATACCTATCTCGCGAGATTATCCACCACTCGCATCCTCAATTCTCTCCCCAATCGGCCCCACTAATCGGACATAAGGTGCAAAAGTCTTTTGCGACTCGCAAAGATCGAGGATGGCCCCCAAGCGAAAAATGATGCGCGCGGATGGAAACCCCACAACGAACCATGGTACCGATCATAAGTAACGTATCTCCAAATTGATAAATGCTTGCTTTGATTCTCGCATGAAGTACGTTAGGCCCCATACTATGCTACACGAGAATAGGTCTTCACAAAGGATAAATTTCATTTCACGTATTCGAAAGGTGGAGTTTGCAAAGTGCATCTAGATGCTATGCGACAAATCCATACGTAGCATGAACGACATACAAGGTTCCAAGGTGTTGTCGACTCTCTTTTTCTGGAAAAATAAAAATTAAGTATTTTACCACACTGAAAGTACATTGAGCTTGCACACTTGACAGATCACGTGGTAAGTAATCTATCTTGGAGGTAATTCAATCTCGAAACTCTAACGCGTAGTTAACATAAACAACCATCATAAGGAATTGAATTAAGACACCTTGAGACCCGTCCAATAGCGACTATGTTTATCAATCCTATTCGGGGTTGGGCTAGATGCAACAACTCTAGAGCAAGCGAAGAGCTCAAGGATTAGGAAACCCTAAGTCAAAGGAAAAACCGATACTTTTATACTTGTTGGGGGAAAAAGGCTCGGTTAACGATCAATGTAAGTGATTAATAGAACTTAGGTCCTGTATAGTGTTTGAAACCTTAACATATGCCTTAGCTGAAAGAAGGGTGTGTTGAGTAAATCTTACGTAGAACCGCTCCTAATCCCAAGGGGGAGAGTGAATATATGATGGAAAGTTATTGCAACTATTCCCGTAATGTTAGAAAAGGATATCATTGTTATGTTGCTAATTTAACATCGTCTTAAACGCTTTTTGCATTAAACTAATTGTCGGGATGTGATTTGGATGATTATTCCAAGTGCTTGTGCTTGATGGTAAATGCATGGCAGGGGTCTGTGATGACAAGTTGCCATGGAAATAAATGAATGTTTTCTTGGGCAATGATATCAAAGTTGAATGCCTTGTTCATGTTTGATTCCTAAATGGATTAATTAAGGAAGGATAGTTTGCACGGGTGGATTATCTCCAAGATCGCACCACGGATTACCCCGAGAGGGCACTGCTCGATTCACGAGCCAAAGATCGAGTAGTGAAAAGGCCAACCACGAAAATTGTGTTTTCACTCCTAAGTCGCTTGGGATCAGTGGAGCTCTGGACACCCCTTGCCTAGTCCGGAACGGAGTTGAAGACTGCCGTGAACCCAACATTTGTGGCGTTGAAAGATCCTATTCTAGATATTGGATGGAACTTATGGTGCCATGTGATTTGGACCAAGTACTTCTGTTGGACAGAAGGGATACATAATTTCTCTTGTATAGGCAAGAGACAAAGATTAACTTGAAGATAAGTTAAGAGACTTGTTTGTCAAAAGGACTGCTTGTGTTGTTTTCGTGTCAGTGCTGTAAATTACACGAACGAACCCTATTTCCTAAAAGGCCTAATTAAGGAATCTGCTTTTGAATGTCACACATAAATGTGATAGGACTTAATTAAAAAACTAAAGCTTCACGATCTTTAAATCCTCCATCCACTTGATTCTCTTCAAGTTGGTCTGAAGGTATGCAAGCCAGTGGGCTGCTATGTAATATATTCCTAATTCACCCATCCATCTCTGTTCCACGTACAAGGGTGAAGGACTGTAGATGCGGTCTAGGATATTCATCATACCTAGCCTCTGTCGATAATCCGAAGCACGCATTGCAGTCATAAACATAACCTCGAACACCGAGAATTTATTCCATGTTTTGCGACTTTGCAGCCCAGCACCCATAAGTAAGTAAGGAAATGTTCTAAAGTAGGTGGGCAGAACTCCGACGGATTTGTCCTATGGCAAGGTGGTCCCAAAGAACTAGGAGGCTTCTCACAAGCTTTTATCGTCGTTCAACTTTAGGTATTATTAAGTTAGAACCCGATTTATGGTGTTTTAGGGAACCAGAATGGGGCTATGTCCTACGGGCAGAGAGGTTGAGTAGTGTCTTCCTCTCGTTTCCCATTCTCTTTGAACCAAGTGCGGTATGGATCTACTTTAGATTGGGTATCTTTGCGTAAAGTATGATGTTCAAAATCCGACGCTAGGATACTGTCAGGAGACCTTGTCCACTAGAAACCCAAATTTTAAGTCGATCCTAGTGGATTCCCTCGGCCACAGGTGTTACGTTGCAAGGCAGACTCTAGAAACCCTAGCGACAAACCCCGTAACATTCCATGGGAGTGCCAAGCGGCATCACTTAGACTTCTCACTCGATGGACCGCTAAAAACGTACCTGGACAACCGCGACGTGAGTACATTACAGTTGGTATTAGAGCAAAACTTCACAATGTTGCGTGACTGATTAATGTATGGTTCGTAGGCATATCCTAAACAAAATAACCTAAGTGGTATGGCTTGACTATCAGGCACCTTTTGTACCCACGAATGCTAACATGTAAGAGAAGAAATTCCTTCTCAAGTAAATTAAGGCACCTGAGTTTGGCGGAAAAGGGATAGACGTCACAGCAAAGGCGAAGATATAGATTGAGCCGATAGACAAGAATTGTTGCTACCAATCAAGGAATGATAGCCAAATTGAAACTAGTTGGCCAGGCTCGGATATGGTGGAAGCAATGGTGCAAAGATCAAGGTGTTCTGAAAGCGTTGTTACTTGGGCTCAGTTGAAGGATTTTGTACGCAGACGATACCTCCCGCCAACCTACTAGACTTTGAGGATGAATGAATTCTTCAAGCTCAAGGAGTTGAAATTAACCTTGAAAGCCTACTACTCGAAGTTTGTAACCCTACTAAAATACACACCACCTATGGATATTGCACAGCAAGTATCCAAGTTTTACCATGGACTAAACACTCCTCTGAACCACCATCTTGAAGCAATACGTCCAACGGACTTACAAGATGCGTTACTTTGAGCAAAGCCAATCATCTAAGAACTTAATTCAGGCAATTGTAACAAAGAGGATTCCTGAGATCAGGGCAAGAGATGCCATACATGCAGAGAGATAGGGCACATCCATAGGAGATGTCCCTACCATCAATGCTTTCACTACAATGAGATAGGACACATCCGAGTTGATTATCCTAACTTAAGTCCAGAAGACATTGAGCCTCCAAGGAAACGAAGCTACACAAATGCAGTCTATGGATATATAGAGGAGTCAAATGAAAACAAAGACCTAGAGCCTACTACACCTTTTTAGGATGATTAGAAATCCTAGAAGTTCTATCGACATGTAATACAACTTGTATGGAAATAAACTTTACTCTTGTAACTACAGTTAATCCGAGTAATACAAGTTGCATCAATTTTGAGCCTAGAACTTGCAAATGATTAGAGATACTCTTGCAAGGAATGGCAGTTATAACTTGCAATGAATTTTCCTTAAGTGTTATTCTCAACTAATATAGATTAGATATTACCAGAATGTCGAAGCTTGAAAGTAATCTTTAGTATTACAAGCAAAGCCGATTGTCCATGGAGCTCAGTCCCCAACCAAGAAGAGGACAATCTGGGAACAGAGTTTCCGAGATAAAAGGCCACTTCGATCCGCTAAAAGGATCCTAGGACAATTTGGTCTAAAGAAGAAAATTCTGCCAAGGACAACCAGGAATCTTGTGACCGCAAGTGATAAAGCTCCATGTTGTTTTTATTGCAAGGAGTTAGGTCATTTCAAAAGGGAATGTCCAATGCACCCTAAACACCAATGCTTCGAGTGCCACAACATTGGACATAACTACGTCAATTGTCCCAACAGAACTCAAAGAGAACTTGAACTTACAAGGAATGAAATTGAACAAGCTTCAATGATCCAGAATATACCAGATACTTAGGAAAAACCTAGAAGATATCCATCAAAAGTAACTACAATAAACTCTTCTCTTGTAATCCAGACTTGGATATATCTAATACAATAAGTGGTTGTTTTAAAAGACCATATGTTTATGAGTGAGCAACGAAAGTGTAACGGGTCCTACCACACAAGTTCCAGAACAAAATCCCCAATTCTTTCGAGATGAGGACATCTCGAGTTCTTTAAGGGGAAGAGGATGTAATATTTCCCCCATGGACCATAAAACCCCTCCCAAAGCGAATTAAATATTTTGAATTTTTTTTATTATTACACCCCCCTGTCAACACCGACGGCTGGCGAAGGGAGGGGGAGATAACGTGAAGATGACGAGGGAGAAAGCTAACGATGTAGAGTGGACGACGACGACGATAGCATCAAGGGAGGAGGTGATGATGTGGAGGGGAAGGAGACATCGAAGAGGCAAACGGAGATGACGAGGGAGTGACGATGATGGAGAGAGGCCACGTGCCTATTACCTTTCCCCCCCTCTCGAATCCCCATGTTATGACAGGTGGTAAGTGAGGAAAGACCACCACCATACCTCTTCCACACATTCGCCCCAACAATACACCCCCACCACCTATAAAATCCCCCTCCCCATTGTATAGTGGGGAGGTGACATTACTTCTTTGCCCCCCCTTTTTGTTGCCGAGAGAGAGAGAGAGAGAGAGAGAGAGAGAGAAAGAAGAGAGGTAAAAAGAGAGAGAGAGAGAGGGAGCGAGTGACAGAGAGAGAGAGAGACCCCCCCCCAAGAAGGTTCTCCTCCCTTTCCCCTTCGAAGAGGGTAGCGACACGCAACTTTTTTCTTCCGTTGCCAGGAACCTATACCTCTCTCGCAAGATTATCCACCACTCGCGACCTCAATTCTCTCCCCAATCAGCCCCACTAATCGAGCATAAGGTGCGAAAGTCTTGTGCAACTCGCAAAGATCGAGAATGGTCCCCAAGCGGAAAATGACACGCACGGATGGAAACCCCACAATGAGCAACAAAGCCTCGAGCGAGGACATCACTGCCTATCCAACCACGATACCGGTCGTAAGTAACGTATCTCCAAATTGATAAATGCTTGCTTTGATTCTCACATGAAGTACGTTAGGCGCCATACTATGCTACACGAGAATAGGTCTTCAAAAATAATAAATTTCATTTCACGTATTCGAAATGTGGAGTTTGCAAAGTGCATCTAGATGCTATGCGACAAATCCATACATCGCATGAACGACATACAAGGTTCCAAAGCGTTGTCGACTCTCTTTTTCTGAAAAATAATAATTAAGTATTTTACCACACTGAAAGTACATTGAGATTACACGCTTGACAAATCACGTGGTAAACAATCTATCCTGGAGGTAATTCAATCTCAAAACTCTAACGCGTAGTTAACATAAACAACAATCATAAGAAATTGAATTAAGACACCTTGAGACCCGTCCAATAGCGACTATGTTTATCAATTCTATTCAGGGTTGGGCTAGATGCAATAACTCTAGGGTAAGCGAAGAGCTCAAGGATTAGGAAACCCTAAGTCAAAGGAAAGGCCAATGATTTTGTACTTGTTGGGAAGAAGGCTGGGTTAACGATCAATGTAAGTGATTAATAGAACTTAGGTCCTGTATAGTATTTGAAACCTTTATATATGCCTTAGCCGAAAGAAGGGTGTGTTAAGTAAATCTTACGTAGAACTGCTCCTGATCCCAAGGGGGAGAGAAAATATGCGATGAAAGGTTGTCGCGACTATTCCCGCAATGTTAAAAAAGAATATCATTGTTTTGTTGACTAATTTACATCGTCTTAAATGCTTTTTGCATTAAGCTGATTATTGAAATGTGATTTAGATTATTATTTCAAGTGCTCGTGCTTAATGGTAAATGCATAGCAGGGGTCTATAATGACAAGTTGCCATGGAAATAAAAGAATGTTTTCTTGGGCAATGATATCAAGGTTGAATGCCTTGTTCGTGCTTGATTTCTAAATGGATTAATTAAGAAATGATAGTTTGCATGGATGGATCATCTCCAAGATCGCACCGCGGATTACCCCGAGAGGACACTGCTCGATTCACAGGCCGAAAGTCGAGTGGTGAAAAGGCCAACCACGGAAATCGTGTTTCACTCCTAAGTCACTTGGGATTAGTGGAGCTCTGGACACCCCTTGCCTAGTCTGGGACGAAGTTGAAGACTGTCGTGAGCCTAACATCTGTAGCATTGAAAGATCCTATTTTAGATACTGGATGGAAATTATGGTGCCATGTGATTTGGACCGGGCACTTCTGTTGGACAGAAGGGATACATAATTTCTCCTGTATAGACAGGAGAAAAAGATTAACTTGAAGATAAATTAAGGGACTTGTTTATCAAAAGAACTACTTGTTTTGTTTTCATGTCAATGCTGTAAATTACGTGAACAAACCCTATTCCCTAAAAGGCCTAATTAAGAAAGCTGATTTTAAATGTCACACATAAATGTGATAGGACCTAATTAGAAAACTAAAGCTAACAAGGGAAGCAGATGGGCAGAACCCCGACGGATCTATCCTATGGTAGGGTGGTCCCAAAGAACTAGGAGGCTTCTCACAACGTTTTACCATCGTTCGACTTTAGGTATTATTAAGTTAAAACCTGATTTATGCTGTTTTAGAGGACCGGAATAAGGCTATGCCCTACGGGCAAAGAGGTTGAGTAGCGCATCCATCTCGTTTCCCATTCTCTTTGAACCAAGTCCAGTATGAATCTGCTTCGGATTGAGTATCTCTGCATAAAGTAGGATGTCCAGAATCCGACGTTAGGATGCTATCGGGAGACCTTGTTCACTAAAAACCCAAATTTCAAGTCGATCCTAGTAGGTTGGCGTTCCGTTGCGAAGCGGACTCGGAAAACCCTAGGCGACAAACCCCATAACATTCCATGGGAGTGCCGGGCGGCGTCGCTTAGACTCGTCTCTCGATGGACCACCAAAAATGTGCCTAGACAATCGAGAGACGGGTACGTTACAAATTCATCCATGATAGCAAGTGAACTGCTACTTTTGTGGTTGTGCCTTCGCAGCTCAGTTCCTCTGTCACTCAGAAGTCTAGCTCATTGACCATTGTTAAATAATGAATTGTTCTTGGCAATTTGGCACCTCAAAGTGGCAGATACATCATCACAATAGCTCTTTGAACTTAGCAATTTTGATCCCAACATTTCTAAATTCTATCCTGCAGCCGTTCTTGAGCAGCATGTTAATGTGCAGATCTGATCATGAATTTGAGGCAGGAGGGCTGAAGATGATAAAGAACGTCTAGAATTGCATGCAGAGCTCATAAGGAAAGATGATTTCTTCAGGGGGCCTACAAGCCACTATAGAAACTGTCTTCAAAAACTCATCAGGTCTAGTTTGTCAAAAGCATTGGACTGCTAAAAGTACAGTTAAATATTCCACTACAGCAAGCTATTAGTTGTACTTGGGTCCTTTTCAAAATAAAGTAACCGTCAATACTTTTCCTGAAAAAAAAAATTTTGCAAAAATCTGATCAAAGGCTACTTGAATGAGCAAATAGACAATGAAGAAATATACACAAGAGTTGAGTTATTTAAAACCTTTTGAAAATGAGTGCCTTTCCCCTTCCTTCTGTGTTTCACCCTGATTAAGAAACAAAAAGAGTGATTAATGCAGCATACAACACAAGTCCTGCATTATATATCTTGAATTTCAGACCTCCATCTGAGATCACAATGGCGTGGTATAACTAGCATCAAAAAGGTAGTAGCCAACATACTTTAAATGATGTTTTCCAAGCTGTAAGCATTTCCCTGGCCCTTTCACAATTTCCTTCTGCCAATGATTTTTCAAGCTCATCTAACAAAGATTTTTCAAGACTATGAGCTGCAGCAGAGCTCTGATTCAGGTCCTCTAGTGCATCTGTAGACTTATCCAAGGATGATCCCTCTGACCCTTCACCTGCGATTCTTAAACTTGAACGCGTATCTATAACTTTGCTTACATTTACAATCTTTTCAGGCACATTGTCTGTTTCAATAGAACATATGGCTCTAGCATAATGGCCAGGCATCCTAGTTCTATCCTCAGCTGTTGTGTTACATGTTTCCGGTATTTGAGGCATGCCCCCAGATATCTTGTGCACATCCTCTACAGTATTCGAACCCTTTCTTTCAGCAGATGTTTCAGTTATTATTGATCTTTTATCATCAATCATTTGGACCCCTTTTGCATCTGTATGAAGAATACTATTTGTACAATTTTTCTGTTTACTGGTATGGATCTCCACCTTTGACTCAAATGACACACTCTCTGCTGCAGTAGAACGCTTACTTTTGGCACAGCTTTCAATTATTCTTGGTTTTTTGCTACCAATTGTTGGGACATCTTCCGAACTTTCCCCTGATGTTCTTTTTTCCCTGTTTTTGTGTCTATTGAAATGAATATCACCACCTGTCTCAAGCCCCTCCAGCAATGTATTATCAGGTACATCAGGCACCTTTTTAAGGCATGGGACTGACCTACTTGACGATGCTTGTCTGTATGGTATGTAGTTATTTATGAAATTAGATGGAACATTAGAATCCCTTGGTGGAAGCTGCGTTTTATTACCACAACCTTGCCTGTCATGGTTAGAATTCTTCAAATCTTGCTTGCAATTCTTGGACACAGTACCTCCATGGCCTGATGTCAAATCATTGTGTGTCCTCGGCATTGAGCTTCTCACATCAATAAACACCCCAGGTGTAGCTTCTTGGCTACAGATCTGCCTCTTCTTCCATGTGCTTGTTGGACTTCCAATAAATCCCAGATCTCTTTTCTTAGCTAAGATATCCGTGGAAGCATTATAAACAGATGCTAGTGTTCCATGTGACGACACTCGAGGTCCTTCATCGTGAGGACCAGTAGCAACCCCAGTATCAGCAACTTTCTCCCAATAATTCTTATCTACTTCACGCAAGCAAGAACCACTATTATCTCTCATTCTTTCCTTCATGACCTCATGGGATGACTTAATGGGCCTGTTTGTTTTTGCTTGAAAAGCCGACTGCTGTGAAGCCATCCCTGTGAGGTTAACCGTAAGTGTCAAGCTTCTGTCCTGAAAACCTGAATCTTTGAGTGTACCTCTGGTTTCAGAGCTGTGGGATCCAATGTGTGAAACAGGAACTTTGGTTTTTGATACATCCTTGTCACTGGCAAAATTCATTGCCTGAGAGGTAGTAGAGATCCTAGAAGCTTGTGATTGCTCCATAGAGCTATCCTTGTCAGCACCATGATCCATGGCTTGAGAGGCAGAAGGGACCTGCAATGCCTTCATAGGGCTATGGGACGTTCTGGAGGGACACAATGCCTTAGTGGAGATGTCCTTGTTAGTGCCAGAATCCATGGCCTGATGAGAACATGAGACCCTAGGTGCATGCAATGCCTTCTTAGGGCTGTCCTTTTCAGTGCCAGAACCCATGGCCTGGGAGGAAGACGAGACCTTAGACGCATGCAATGGCTTCACCATAGAGCTAGGTATTTTGCCTTTGTAGTGTGCACGCATGGCATTCCGATGTATTGTAACCCGCCTTGACAAAGGAGGATTGGACTGGCTGGTTGGCGTACTGCCCACGACAACAGGTGCCATGGCCTTTGGAGGATTGGGACCTCCAGGTTTGTCTTCCGCCTGCATATTCTTGTTTCTTACAACTGTCAGTCTGTGGCCACTCTTGGATCTTTCATTTTATGCCGACCTTGCTGCAGGCAACCGAGGCAAAGTCCTAAACTTCACAGCTACCTGGAGCAAGTCTCAAGCATTTACAACTCTCTTCAGCTAACCGTTATCGTTGAGCATGTGCGCTTGCACAAGACATGCCCGCTGCGAGCAATTCTTGGCACTGCGCAGTGCTTGACACTCTGCTGGGAATTCTCTTACGAGACTTCGAGCATCGCCTGCCTGTATACCTGTAAATTTGTGGCCCGATGCTTGAAATACTTCACACTGATGTTGGAATGGATGAAAACAAATTTGCTACGACATCATCGACACTCGGAAGACTAAGAATAAGGAAAGAAATTTGCTCCAATGACAACACGAGAAGAAGAACGAGAACAAGAACAAGAACAAGAAGAAAAAACACCAGAAGGAGGAGGAGGAGGAAGAAGAAGAAGAAGGAAGGAAAGCAATTGCTCGAATATCAACACCACCAGACTGACAACTTTAACATCAGAAGAACTCCTCTGTGGCGCCAGGCTTCACAATGCAGCAGCGAAAATTTAGCGGCTTGGATCTACACTGAAAGTTTTAGTTTCTGGCTCACTTAGTTCTTCTTGCCATGCACCCATGAGTGACTCAGATTATCCTTATAAGTTTTTGATTAAGGGTTTCCCTCGTCAAATGGACTTGGCAAGGTATGTCCAGAGCTCCACCTGACCCACAAGCGACCTAAGAGTGAAATACTATTCCCGTGGTCAAATGATTTTTTTCATGACATTCTCCAATATTCAGAAGGTTTTACAAATACATGTTACTTAAATGTTGCTAATATAGCTTTTTGTATCCAGTTGTAAAAAGAGGAGCTTCACATAGGAATGTAGTTTACTTATTGTTTGCCATGTTTCAAGAATCAAGAAACAAAGCTCCAAACATCAAATTGTGCCTCATTTGAAAAAAAAATTGATCGACTACACCTTTTTGTAATGCACTTGCTCACATTAATATTGGTAAAAGAGGTGCATCATTTAAACACGACGAGGCAATATTCCTTACAACAAAGCTTCTTACACAGCAACTTGTAAAGCCAAAGTTTCTCCTTGAGTATTCCAAACACAGCTATCACCTCAAGCTTCAATTTATTTACACGGTCATCAGGTTTCCCATTCTTGTCATTTCTAAATATTAAATTGTTTATTTTGGTCCACACATACTACACTGCCAATCCACTGAGTAGAGTGGTGATCTTGCACGTACTAGAGGCCATTTCGGCACGGTCAGCAAAAAGAGCTGTTGTCATTCCAAATGTGCTTTGAAGATTGGCTCCTCACCTCCTTCCACACTGGAGTAATGTGCAAACAGTCCCAAAAGAGCCTTGCACATAAAGGCAACTTCTTGATCATTAGTCGCCATCTTAGCACATTAACTATGTATGTAGGAGAGGATTTCCACACCCCTTTAATCCTTCTCTTCTAGGTAGTTATCCTCACCATTGGGCATTCCTTTTTCCATTTTTGGTGAAGATTCCTTCATATTCTTGGAGAGGGGAGCCTGAGATGCATTGGAGGAGTTGCTTGCCCAAGGGGCTAGCAAGATCTCTAAGGATGGACTCTACTCATGAGCATTGGAAGACTTGTTGGATAAACTACACCTTGCAAGCTCATGAGAATGGTAAAAAAGGCAAACATTTATTGAGGTGTTGTTTGTGTGTAGAGGGACTCTAACCAAACCTTAAAATTGAAGCTTGTTTTGGGCATTGAAGGTGAGTTTAAAATCTTACATAAGCATCATAGGGACATCCTACAAAATCAATAAAGGTTTCAAAAGAAACCCTAAGATTTCCTATAGATATAGATGTCATTTCATTATTTAAAAAACCTTGAAAGCCACACCAAAAATATATTATGATTATTAGTAATATGATTGTACATTGTATTTTAAAATGTAGTTTTTAAAAATTCTTTGATATCTTATTTTCTTATCATATAAAAAGTTAAAAGTAACTTTTTAATGAGCTATATTTTAAATTTTAGGCGCAAGAATAAGTTTTTGTATTAAATAAATTCATCAAATAGAAAAAAGACTAGGCCATATTATCTATACATTGTATGAATCCATAGAGAAAAATACAATTTTATTTGGTTTAAGATTCTCTTTCTCCCCTGCATGCGCATTCCATATGGAGGTCTCTCTCTCCACATGGAGTGTACTAAAACACCATTGAGAATGTTTTAATACACCCCAGGTTTTGCAACTTTTGGGGTCTACCCCCTAACCTTCCCAACTCGAGCCAATGAGCCACACGCTTTACTCATGATGAAGAAATGCCAGAGAGAGAAAAGGGAGAAAAATGGTGGTCCTCGACTTAGTTGTATTCAAGGAAACTCAATACACAAGCATGAAAGAACCTTGCCTCACGCACACACACACACACACAAAGAAGGAGCATGGTGTGTTGCATGAGAGGCCTCTCATATTATAAACCATCATTTTGGCGATAGGTTTCTTTTGGTCCACACATACTACACTGCCAATCCATTGAGTAGAGTGGTGATCTTCCACGTACCAGAGTCCATTTCAACACAGTCAGCAAAAAGAGCTATTGCCATTCCAAAGGTGCTTTGAAGATTGCCTTGACTGATTCACCTCCTCATCTCCTTTCACACTAGAGTAATGTGCAAACAGTCCCAAAAGAGGTGCTTTCAGTTTCCTCTATGTGCCTACAAAAGGGACATAAGGGAGAAACCATGATTCTCTTGGTGAGCCTTGCACATAAAGGGAGCTTCTTGATCATTAGTCGCCATCTTAGCACATTAACTCTATATGTAGGAGAGGATTTCCACACCCCTTTAATCCTTATCTTTTAGGTAGTTATCCTCGCCATTGGGCATTCCTTTTTCCATTTTTGGTGAAGATTTCTCATTATTCTTAGAGAGGGGAGGCTGAAATCATGCTTAGTCTTGCATTGGCGAAGTTGCTTGCCCGAGGGGCTAGCAAAGTATCTAAGGATGGACTCTACTCTCATGAGCATTGGAAGACTTGTTGGATCAACTACACGTTGCCCACTCATGAGAATGGTAAAAACAATTATTGAGGTGTTGTTTGTGTGTAGAGGGACTCTAACCAAACCTTAAAATTGAAGCTTGTTTTGGGCATTGAATGTGAGTTTAAAATCTTACATAAGCATCATAGGGACATCCTACAAAATCAATAAAGGTTTTAAAAGAAACCTTAAGATTTCCTATAGATGTCATTGCATTATTTAAAAAACCTTGAAAGCCACACCAAAAATATATTATAATTATTAGTAAGATGATTGCACATTGTATTTCAAAACGTAGTTTTTTAAAATTCCTTGATATCTTATTTTCTTATCATATAAAAAGTTAAAAGTAACTTTTTAATGAGCTATATTTTAAATTTTAGGCACAAGAAGAAGTTTTTGTATTAAATCATTTCATCAAATAGAAAAAAGACTAGGCCATATTATCTATACATTGTAGAGAAAAATACAATTTTATTTGGTTTAAGATTCTCTCTCTCCCCTATGTGTGCATTCCATATAGAGGTCTCTCTCTCCACATGGAGTGTAGTAAAACACCACTGAGAATGTTTTAATACTCCCTAGGTTTTGCAACATTTGGGGTCTACCCCCTAACCTTCCCAACTCGAGCCAATGAACCACAAATTTTACTCACAATGAAGAAATGCCAATGAGAGCAAAGGCGGCAAAATGGTGGTCCTCAACTTAGTTGTCTTCAATGAAACTCAACACACAAGCATGAAGGAACCTTGCCTTTGCGCGCGTGCACACACACACACACACACACACACACACACACACACACACACACACACACACACAGGGAGCATGGTATGTTGCATGAGAGGCCTCTCACATCATAAACCATCATTTTGGTGAATTGTTTCTTTTGGTCCATACATACTACACTGCCAATCCACTAAGTAGAGTGGTGATCGTCCATGTACTAGAGGCCATTTTGGCATGATCAACAAAAAGAGCTATTGTCATTCCAAAGGTGCTTTGAAGATTGGCTTGATTGAGCCACCCCTCACCTCCTTCCACATTGGAGTGATGCGCAAACAATCCCAAAAGAGGTGCTTTGAGTTTCCTTTACATGTTCGCAAAAGGGACATAAGGGAGAAACCACGATTCTCTTGGTGAGCCTTGCATGCATAAAGGGAGCTTCTTGATCATTAGTTGCCATCATAGCACATTAACTCTGTATGTAGGAGAGGATTTCCACACCCCTTTAATCATTCTCCTCTAGGTAGTTATCCTCGCCATTGGGCATTCCTTTTTCCATTTTTGGTGAAGATTCCTCAATATTCTTGGAGAGAGGAGCCTGAGATCATGCCCAGTCTTGGAGAAGTTGCTTGCCTAAGGGGCTAGCAAGATCTCTAAGGATGGACTTTACTCGTGAGCATTGGAAGACTTGTTGGATCAACTACACCTTTGCCCGCTCATGAGAATGGTAAAAAAGGCAAACATTTATTGAGGTGTTGTTTGTGTGTAGAGGGAGTCTAACCAAACCTTAAAATTGAAGCTTTTTTTGGGCATTGAAGGTGAGTTTAAAATCTTACATAGGCATCATAGGGACATCCTACAAAATCAATAAAGGTTTCAAAAGAAACCCTAAGATTTCCTATAGTTATAGATATCATTGCATTATTTTAAAGACCTTGAAAGCCACACCAAAAATATATTATAGTTATTAGTTTTATGATTGTACATTGTATTTCAAAAAGTAGTTTCTTTAAATTCTTTGATATCTCATTTTCTTATCATATAAAAAGCTAAAAGTGACATTTTAATGAGCTATATTTTAAGTTTTAGGCACAATTTAAAAATCTTGTATTAAATAATTTCATCAAATACAAAAAAGACTAGGCCATGTTATCTGTACATTGTATGAATCCATAGAGAAAAAGACAATTTTATTTGGTTTAAAATTCTCTTTCTCCCGCACATGTGCATTCCATATGGAGGTCTCTCTCTCCACTTGCACACTCTACATGGACTGTACTAAAACACCATTGAGAATGTTTTAATGCACCCCAGGTTTTGCAACTTTTGGGGTCTACCCCCCCAACCTTTCCAACTCGAGCTAGCGAACCATGAACTTTTCTCACAATGAAGAAATGCCTGTGAGAGCAAAGGTAGCACAATGGTGGTCCTCAACTTAGCTGTCTTCAGGGAACCTTAGCACATAAGCGCGAAAGAACCTTGCCTCTCTCTCTCTCTCTCTCTCTCTCTCTCTCTCTCTCTCTCTCTCTCTCTCTCTCTCTCTCTCTCTCTCTCTCTCTCTCTCTCTCTCTCTCTCTCTCTCTCTCTCTCTCTCTCTCTCTCTCTCTCTCTCTCTCTCTCTCTCTCTCTCTCTCTCTCTCTCTCTCTCTCTCACACACACACACACACAGGGAGCATGGTTTGTTGCATGAGAGGCCTCGCACATGATAAACCATCATTTTGGTGAATAGTTGATAGGTAGTTGATAGGTAGAATAACCATAGTTCATCAGCGATGCACATGATGTTGTAATTCAAGTGTGAAATGCATATGACTTGTGCTCACCATGGAAGTGCCTAGTTTGCTTAGCTTAAAACCTAGTCAACAGGAGACAATCAATTAAAAAGCATCTAGGCATGTTTACTTTCAAAAAGACAAAATCGCATTGCCTTTTAATTGGCAGCTATTTTGGATCCGTTTGAGATTGACATAAGTGAGTTCAATAAATTATGTCTGAGCTCCACACAGGCTTGTTTGGCCTCATATTGTATACGGTCATAGCCACATATACAATTATGATTATGCAGATCTATGATATCATGGCAACTGATTGGGCATATAAGTTGGGAATTGACTAAGAACATAAGCCCAATTTCATTGCGCTGGCCCGGTTATAGATAACATCAACTATATTTCACATTTCATGCTGACAATGTTACGTGATTGATCTTTGTATCTCTGATTAATGAGGTCAACTTTAAAGTGTACTCATGGCACTATCTATATTGCAGCATTATGGATGCGTTGAGTAAAGGAAAAAGATTAGAGAACTTATGAAAGGTTATTGGAAGGGTAAGGAAGTATTTTTTTAAAAAAAAGACCAATAGTGACAAGAGGGTGCCTCATGTGCAAGGGCTTTGAGGAGCAAGGCCTAAGATCCGCAATAGAGGGCCACCCTTGCCAACACACCTTTGTACATGTGAGCGTCTGATCTCTCAACTTCGCTACTCATCAATCCAGTTGTTGAGCAGCACCCAGCAAATTCATCACATAGTTCTACGCTTCCATAGCTACCCCTTGAATATGGAACTTTGTTGGTTTGGCCACCAAGGCAAGAATAAAATGAAGGTTTTAAAATTATTTTTCTTTGTGGTTTTTTTGAGGTGTTGTGCTTTTGTAGGCCATTCCATTGAACCCCACTCCCATCCCAATCCCATCTTGAACAAGTTGATTAGCAAGCCCATCATCATCAAGCTGAAATGGGGAATGAAAGCGGCCTCTCAAATGCGAATGAAAATTGAGCCTTGACAATGCAACTGCTAGAATAAGCTCTAGGTCCCATCGCTCAACACATGGATGGGTACAAAGTGTGCCATTGGTTGGTGCTTAAGATCTCCGTTGCCTCTCTTTCACCATCAATGATGCCAACTCAATTATCTCTATCAAATGTGGGAGCTATCCATTATAAGTTCACAAATATATGCACCGATGCTAACTGTTGTTGCATCACTCGCCTCTACTAACCAAAATCAATCTGTGTGTGCGTGCAAAAAAAAAAGAGGTCTAATTCACCATAAGATAACCACCCACACTTTTAGTGGAGAGGAGAATAAGATGCATCTGTGAGTTGGGGGAAGATACAAACTCCACAAATGGAAGACTTCCCTATTAGTTCACCTTATATCTCTCTAAATGTAAATCATTTTTCATCTCTCTCTAGATGGAAACCATTCTTCAATCCCATTTTTTAGTATTGGCCTTCTCTATGCGATGTTTCATAATTCCAATGGACTTTTCTAATAGTACAATTCATAACAATTGTTGTGCTTTCTAACTTTGATAAAGAAGCTCAATACTTTAAGGAGCTTTTTAACTTCTCCCACTTTTCACGTCAAACTAAGAGAGTTCCTAATCCGTGTTTCCGACTTTCTACTACGACATGCTTGACATTAACTTGGCAAGGCTACCATGAGTAGGGTCATTATTGATACATAAGCATTTGAATATGTCATAATGTGGGTGCTTTAGACGATGCTAATACTTTTTGTATGGGGTATAGGCTCAATTCTCTTACTATTCCCTTATTTCTTTCATCAATGCTCATCTGTACAATGATGACTAGTAAGATATTTAAAAATATGTATGCACTTGGAAAGGTGACAGTTACTCGACTAAGACAAGTACTTGTGTTATTATTCAATCTACTGTTAAGGACAAGGTTGCCCTTTTAAACAAGAGTTTCTGACTTCTAAAGACTTGCATGCTATTGGTATGATTTGAGATATTTGATAACTTAATGTTGACTATTCCTCTTGCTCACACAATTTCCACCACTTGGAATGTGTTGTAGGATCAATCTTGTTCACCATTATATTGTTATTAACACATGCATCCAATGTAACTTATGATGTATCGTGAATTATAGCTTTGAGCCAACACTTTTGGATTAATGTTATCTATGTGATGAACTACAATTTTGAGCCACCACTTATTAGTCAATGTTATATATATGATGGTATGAAATTCTCCCTCTGATTGTACCTTCTTCAAGTCATCATCAACCCAATGCATTTGGAAACATTGAGGCATTGGTATCCACCATGAAGTATGGGTCCTTTATGGATGGTGATTAATGATGATTTCACACACACATGGATGTGCACATACTTGTGTATGTGTGCATGCATCCACACACACACAAGACTATATATGACTCATAGGAAAAGTACCATATGCTTGGGAGTTACCTTACACAAGAGGGTTATCAATTTTAATGCATGAGAGAGAGAGAGAGAGAGAGAGAGAGAGAGAGAGAGAGAGAGAGAGAGTTTAAACATCATCATTTTACAAACATGTGCCCTAATGACCTATGCTTGCACAAGTCTTAGTGCGGAGCGTTGGTATTTATTAAGTTCCTTTTCTACCAAATACCCACACTTACAGGAAAGTACCCAAAACCAAGCTACCTTAGAGGCTATTTCTACCCATGAGACAATTTCGCTCTCACAAAAAAAGTAAGCATATTTCAAGCCTCCCACAATAGAAGAAGTGTAAATAATCTCATAGACTAATAGATGAACTTCTTTATATTAATCTTGAACCCAAAATAATCAAAAATCTAGAAGACCAAAGATCACGTTCTTTGATCGGTGCTTTTAGATATTGCATGACTTGAATCCAAACTTGATGTGTCTTGCATCCATTCCAAAACATGTGGGTGAGTGTATCTTCCTCATTGCAAAGACATTTCCCATCCATGATGCCTCTCTTCATTTGTTTACTATCTATGAGGATTACTCCAGTTATGACCTTCTAGAGAAACACCCCATCCTTGAAGGGGAGTTGAGCAGACCAAGTGCTACAAAACTTTTCTTGTAGAGTGTTGGGAGAGACATTTATGTCTCAATGTTTGCAAACTATTGATTTGTCTTTGATGCTTTTCATATTGAGACTCTTAAGGTCTTTTGTACTAAGGACTTCCCATGAAGCTTTACCCAAAATTTCTAGATTTGGTATTTTATTAGTACTAGGGAGCTTGGGCACCTTTCAAGCCTACACACTTATATGAGATTTGCAACCAAGTAAGTTCATGGGCTCTAGTTAGAGTCCAAACTTGATTACATTTCTTCAAGTATGCATTATTAATCAAAATCGACGAGCCAATGTTTGAATCGGCACACTCCTTTTTTTGCCAGGTTAATACCTCTTTTCCTTATATTTATTGCCAAAGGAGGACTAAGCACCCATGACTAAAAGATATTGTCCTCTATGCTAATACCCACCATCTTTTTGCATACTTTACTTAGTATCTCCTTTCATGACTATTATAGGTTGACAATAAACCTAGATGATCTCACTTTCATGATTGCTTGAGTATGGATCAGGCCCTCACTCTTAAGACTCGAAGTGGCGAATAGTTTGGTATTCTTGTAAGCTAGCAAGTACATAAGCATCAAACACCAAGGGGTATTAGCCTCAATCTATCTCTTCAGTAACATTGCTCTTTAGAGATACAATTCTAGAATATGGATCAATCAATTGCAACCCTCCTGTTTCTTTGGAAAGCTTCAAAACTTGCATAGAAATAGCATCTAGATATTTATTTTCTCATAGTTACCCCACAAGAAGGCTCTTATCATAGAGTTTCAACTTTTTTGCATCTTAGCATTCCAAGTCATAAGGGCAAGCAGAAGGTAAAAATAGGTAAATAAAAGTGCTTACTATTTTGAGTCCGACATGATTGAGCCAACATATTGTAATCCATTACCTAATTTTCTCCCTTAATTTATCCATGACCCAAGAAGCCCTACAATTTTCAAGCACACTTATGCCCAATGGGTGCCCAAGGTACCTGAAGAGATTTCCTCTTCTGGTAGTTTTCCCCTTCTATCCAAGGAGTCAAGGTCTTCTTTGATCACTAATAAGGGTAGATTCAATGTAATTTGTTGAGAATCCAATAGTTACACATAGGTTACTAGCAAAGTAAGTGCTTTCTCCAAGTTACCATGAAAGCTGGAAAGAAGGATGAAGAGACTTGTCTATGCAATAACTAATCCCTTGACTAAGTTGCCCATAAGAAGACACATTATCACAATATACATTAGTTGGTTATGTCTCTCAATTACTTGGTTGCGTCTCTCAGTCCTGATAGCTTCTTGTCACCATAGAGTAACATTCTATGCATTCATGTTGTGATGTCAAGATTGAGAGGAGCTAGAGCTATGAGCCATGAGCCATGACTGCTTTTTTGCAGACACTATTTCCCCTTTGTTATTGTGATGGAAGATCAAACTCTAACAATAAAAGATCTACCCCAAAAAGGCAATAGTATGGTCAAACAATGCCTGAAGACAAATCAGCCTACAGCTTGTTGTTCATGCAAGTGTGGCAGCTGTTCGAAGGAGGCTTGCTGCATAGAAAATCAATCTGAAATGTCCACCCAACAGTCTAAATGTACTGCTTCTCAGCCATAGACTATTGCATATGCACATCAGCATTCCTTTATTTCTCCATTAATACCTAGCTCATCAATGCCCTCATCAATATTATCTATATCCAACATCTTAAAATCTTCCATCAGCAATTACCTAAACAACATCCCTCCTGCTGCCACTATTCCCTTGATGCTACCTTGTCAAATCTGTAAGAGCTTCTGCCAGCTGGAACCAGCAACACACTGGAAGCTGACATGATCACCTATCTTGGTTCTATTTGTACTCCTGTGTACATTTACACTTCCAAATCTCAATCAGCTGAAGCATGGCACCTTCCAAAAGTTATGTCATCTGTGTAATCCTTGAGCAGCTGCAAGACACTAGAAGGAATTGTTGATTGTAGCCTTTATGATAAGTATGACAAGGTTTCAAATTCTTGGTATGAGATTGACCATCTTCACCAGTACTCGTTGTACAACTTGTACAGCAATCTGAAAAACTTAGTTACAAGTCAATACTACAAGTTTATCTAGAGCTACACGTGCCAGACATTTGACAAGAATTGGAGAAGCTTGGACTGATACAAACTAAAGAACCTCATCAAGGGTAGAATGCCTTCTGTAACCTGAGGCATTAACATGATGAACATGCTGGCTGTTCAAAGTCTGATCAACAACCCTGAGCTCATGCAAAATTTGATCATGAGCAATCCACTGATGAGGGACATTATTGATAGTCCTGATTTGGCCCACATCCTCAATGATCCAGGTACATTACGTCAGACACTTGATGTAGTCAGGATGCATGAGATGATGAGAAACACAGATCGTGCAATGAGCAACATTGAAGCAATACTTGAACAATTCAATTGTCAACCCTTACATTCACTTTGGCCAGAGATCTGTGTGGTCTAGGGGCTTCCCTTGGAATCTATAAGCAACGTAAAGCTGATTATGCTCTTCAATTAATGGCTGCTCCTAAAGATCACGCTTCTTGCATATATTGGGCTGAATCGTGCTGCTTTGCCTGGGCATGCTCTAGATGAGCAAGGTTTGATGAGATCCTCCAATATTGGAGACCTTGCATGCTCCTCTGTCATCAACTAGTGCAGGGTCCCCTTCACAACAGCAGAATATGCCAAATAGTAGGGTAGGAAACCAACAGAATTCTGATGAGGCTTGCAGACATGGTTTTGTTTGTGCTTTTGAACATCTTATCGCCATTTATCTTCTGCAACCTTGGGCCTCAGTTCACACTGCATCTCTCCTATATGATATTCCCATTTGTCATCTAGGCATCCTTCTGCTTCAATCGCATTGGTCTCCCATCGACAGTGATTGTGACCGCAATAATAGCAAGTACCAGCATCTGAAGTCTCAAGTTTGAGGGCGCACGAAGGAGCTGGAACGAGAGAATCTTGATTTGCGGGTGTCACAAATCGCATCTCAGGAAGCCAGCAAAATTCTGTTTTGCATCTGCTAGGATTGTTTTCTTTGGATCAGCTCCCGAATGGCAAGGCGTGGATGATGCAACTACTCTGTCTATCTTTGCTAGCGAAGATGGAAGAGACGGAAGTGCCTCTTCTGTTGGATCTTCGGGTCGGACCTGATTACATCTTCAAGCCTCGCACTGTGCAAAGAATGGAGTTGCTTGTCCTCAGCACATTGGGATGGTGGATGAGCTCTGTCAGTCCGTTCTCATACACTATTCTCTCGATATTAGGCTACACTTGATAGTGTTGTGAACGGAACACAAGCAGATTTGAGCATGTTCCTCTTGGCACACCTGTCGGGACTCGGAACTAGACATAAGCAGAACATATGCAGCCAATCTAAAGGTTCTGTCCAGAGTGTATCTGGAGAGGAGGCATTTTTCCAGCTTGTAAAACATCTCAAAAGAAAAACCTTGCATCAGTCCAGGACACATGTATGATTGAGTCATTGTAGGGAGGGGCTACCTGGAGATCCTATTCCTTTGTTCCCAGCCTTGGAAGTACCTGCCAGCTGGAAACCTGGAGATGCTGTTGTATTACCCCCTCTTGCAGCATCCAAACCTCAAGATCAAGCAAGCACCACAGCTATGAGTAGTAAGAAATAGGAAGAAATAGACTTCCCCTTTGTTAAGCAACAACCCTAGTTGCTTCATTGATAGTAACGAACGTAATAAGCCCCTAGGTGCTTCATTGATGGTAAAGAAGGTATATGGGGCTTTATGAGCACCACCCAAGCATCAAAGGGCTGAAAATGTACTGCTGTGACCAGCTTGAATTGTGCCAAGCCTTGAGGTTGCCTTGTAGGGAAAAGGGTGCTTGTCTTGCTTCATATGATAAGGGGAAGCTATAGAACCAGCCATTTGGCAAGGGAAGCCAAGGTCTGGGAGTAGAGAAGGGTTCTTTGCTAAGCACCTCCATGGAAGCTTTAGAGGAAAGCTTGAAGGGAAGGAAAAAAAACTTTTCTTTCAAAATCAAGTATGTAGTTAGCCTTTCTAAGCCCTGTTACCCTTGTTTTAGTCAAGTACCTTCAAAAATGGCTTGGGAATTGAAAACGAGTTGCTAAATTTGACTTGAGTACCTTCAACTTGGCTATAGCTCTTGTGAGATCTTCAAGAAAGGCTGCTAGCACCCTATGGTACTCTATTAAGCTTATTATAGCTCTTGTCCCTACTGTACATGTCTGAACTAGGTTTTATTTTTTTGGTAAAATGTAAGTAAATATGAGAAAAGTGAAAGGAGAGAGGATTAAAGACCAAACTCATACCAATTGTGATATAAGAGGATTGGAGAAAGAGAAGAAATGAGAGTAGAGAGGAGAGAGAGAACATGATAGAGAAAGAGAGAGAACATGAGAGAGAAAGATAGGAAGAGAGAGACAGAGAAAGGAAGCCATGAAAGTTGGAAAGAAAGGTGAAGAGACTTGACTATGCAGTAATTGATTCCCTAACTAAGCCCTTATACCTTTTATACCCTTACTCGTGTAGCTGTGTATTTTCTCTTATTTTTTCTTATTCTTCTCGTGCTATTCCATTCTGTACAAGCTTCAAGACTCATAAGTAAGTCATCAACAAACCCTTGTATTGCGTGTTTCTTGCCTTCTACTATGTCTCCTAACTTTGTAGCTCTATCCAATAGGTAGAAAAAAGGGGTGAGTAGCTAACACAAAGAGGAGGGGACTAAGGGGGCATCCCTGCCTAACTATTAATGCCATCAATCGGGTCCAAAAGAGTACCATTGAGAGATAAATGCTTCCTCTCCTTTTGATAACATGAATGGCAAATTAGCAACTCTTTCATCAAATCCCATCTTTGGCATTGTATCCCTAATATAACACCATTTTACCTTGCCAAATGCTTTTCTATATCTAGTTGTACAAAAACTATCTTTTGGTTTGCTGTTTCTGCTCACTTAGAGGCCATCATGACATTGAGGATGTTATCCCAAATGTTCATACCACTTATGAATCCATATTAACATCCATTGAAATGTTTCTTACTAAAGGGCCCAATCTAAGAGCCACAATTTTGGCTCAGTTTTGGTGAATATTTTGTATGTAAAACTCATGAGTGAAATTGGCCTCCATTGGCTAATCTTAGTGCATTAGACTTACTTTGAAACAAGGGCTATTATAATTTTTGTCCAAGAGGTCGAAAGGCTTCCCCTTTTCCAATAGTGGTTGATCAAAGGTAGTCATGCTTAGACTTATCAAATACCAGTGATATTTAAGGAATTCTACATACATGCTATCAAAGCCAAAAGTTTATGTTGCCCATTTTACCTAGTGCTAATTCTAGTTCACTAGTGTTTAAGGGCATGGCCAACATTTTATTATTATTATTAATATCACCATAGTAATTGGCTCCAATAGTTTGGCTAAGTTGCATGATTAATGTCCCCCTCCTCATTATCATAAAAATTTGCAAAGAAGTCATAAAGCTAGCATGCTTTCTTTGTTTCTTTTTTCTTGGAGCCCTTTGATAAATGCATGAGACATGTAGTGGAGGTCCACCATCATCCTTTTATTAAAGATCAAACTAAGCATCTCCATTTTCCTTATAAAAGTTGCTCTTTGGATGATGTGGGCCATTCTTAGGTTGATTTCTTCCTCCTTGTGAATGGTCTTCATTTGGCAATCCAAGATGCTTCTATTATGGTGCTAATGGCCTAATCAAGTACCTCTTTTCTTGTGAACACAATCTTGAACCATGCAATGTGATCATTTGCTGCAAAGAAGTGCTAGAAAAGAAGTGCCATGGATCAAACCAAAATTTAATAATATCCTCATTTAATTTTTCAATTGCTCCAATTAGCACATAATGGAATGCCTTTTGTAAATAATGCATGGGTTCATGATCAAGGGCTTGTGCATGGTTTTAGAATGTGTGGCTTTCATAATGCAGATTTTAATTATTTAGTACACACAAAACACATTAAATTGAAAAATATGATAATAATTGATAGAAACTATGAAAAGCAATGTTGTATGTGGATGAAATAGTGTATGTTGGTTGCCATGGTTGGTCTTTGCTATTTTATAATCAAAAATTGCAAAATAGTAAGTATTTATAATAGAAATAACTTAAAAAAGTTAATAAAAAAGTAAAAAATAAAATTTAAATCTAAAAATAGAAAAAATAGTAGAATATGTATTGGATGTATGGTGGGCTATAGGGCATGAGGTTTAGCCTTAGTCTACACCTATTTGCATGTTAAAGTGCTCGTTTAGGGGAATATCGTATAATGTAAAGAAATGTGCAATGAAGGCTCAAATGCCAAGTTTTATATAAAGAAAAATGAATGATTTTGCATTAAAGTGTAGCATTTAAGTTTTTTCAAGAATATCTAAAGGAGTGGAAGCACAAGTTAGCCCAGTTCTTTCTTCTCAATGCTACAGTACATTATGGAAAAGCATGAAAAGAATGTCTTCGCACAACATGTGACTGATTGCTAATTAAACTTGTTTGAGTATGCTAGGGTATGACACACTGCATATGCACAAAGCATGGTATCAAAGATAAACTCTTGGATGCATAACACTTGTCTATTGAATTATTGACCTATGTTGAGCCAAAGAGGCTCCTTTGCTATAGGTTAGAGCGATTATTTTGATAAATATCCTAGATCAAAAAATAAAGTGAGAGGACTGTTGAGAAATAGACAAATGATGTATGCTCCAAGAGGAGCTGTCCTGAATCCCATATGCACAGTGAGGAGAGTGGAACAACTCAAAGCCTATAAAGCATTGTACTTGACTATGAAATGAACACAATATCATGATGCTTTGTACTTTCAGTTAAGTGTCTGTCATTGTCAATTCTACACAAGATTGTGTTTATGAGTCCAAGCTAATCTATCTTGGAACCTAATTCACTTGTGTAATAGTTTATCTCTACTTGTCCATGTCATTATGAACTTGGTCTTCATCTTTGATCCACCATAGCTTGTGTCATGTCCTAGATCCGCATCATTTAACATGGTATTAGAGCCCAGTTGGGCATGGCACAGCTCATACTCTGAATCTCTAGTCTCCCTTCACCTCTGGTGATCTCTAACCAGCTCACATTCAGCTCACATCTTCAGCTTCAACTTCAAATCTCAGTTGGACCTTGTGGCAGCCATAGCCAGACTGCACCTACCCACCTTGGAGCTCTTGGATCTCTCCCTACGGGCCATATCTTCAAGTGATTCCTTCTGGACATATCTTCCCTTGCTCAAGACGCTTCATCCTAGCACTTCAATCGACGACATTACTGCTTCCTAACTCCAGCATTACACAAATCGAAACGCGCTATCATGTCTGCACCGCTTGTCCACGGTCGTACTGCTGATGCCAATCGTACGGTTCGAAATCGACCCTGTGAGCATAGGGATTTTGAAGCTCACTATGCAAGCCTACTCCCCATACAATATCTTGGGCAATGGTGAACTCGTTGAGCTGCACAAACTGAAAGAACAGTCAGCTGTCTGAAACCCTAGAGGAAGCCATATCCAGAAATTTGAAAAGCTTGGTAACCTTGTTCTTTTTTTCTCATTACCATCATCAACAGTGATTTTGATCACTGAGGAATAATCTCTGAAGCTCATTACTAGTCTGGAAGAGTCCAAGGAAGCTCAAAAGCTACCCACGAAGTTTCTGAGAGGAAGCATATCAAGTACCGACTAGTATCCATTAACACTCAACTAGTGTCAATTGACACTGATTCTCTTGTGTCTCTTGACACATTAAAATACAATTTTTTGTGGTTAACTGAAGATTAGCAACATGGCAGAGCTTGAGCAAATAGCAAAGTTCAATGGAAAAGGCTTCCATGCCTGGAAGGAAAAGACCATGTATCACCTAATGCGGAAAGACTTGTGGGACCTGTTTGAAGATGATGCAGATAACAAGAAGGAAGATGATGAAGATGGGTTTGTTGAAGAAGACTAGTTCAAATCCAAAGAATGGAAGAAGATGAATAATAAGGCACTAGGCATCATTGCCTGGGGATTAAGTGATGATGTGTTACATCATATATCTGGCATTAGAAATGCTAGAACCGCCTAGGAGGAACTTGATAAAATGTTTGGTACTCAAGCAAAGAATTCAAAGGTAAAACTTCTCATGCAGTTTTATAAACTGGATATCAAAGACAGTGCTTCTATGACCATACACATTAATAAGTTTAAGAGTTTAAAAACTCAGCTTGCATCTCTTAAAAAGAATATTGAGGAAGATGAAGCAATAGTCGTACTGCTTGCAAGTGTAAACAAGGATCCATATGAAAATCTTGTGTCCACTTTGAGTAATGTTCCAAGCCTCACACTTAAAGATATTGAGCACTCACTACTCGATGAAGAAGGCAAAGTAAAAACCAAGAATGCAAAAGACAATGTCTCATCATCTAGGGAAAATCTTTTGTACACCAAAGGAGCTGCTGGACCTAAAGGAAGAGGTCGAGGATTCATCAACAACAATAACAAGGATCGGATTACATGTCACTATTGTGGTAAGACTGGCCATGTAGCCAGTGAATGTTTCCACAAGAAGAGAGCCCAACAATTGCAAAGTGATCATCACCAGAACCAATACTTGGAAGAAAGAGAAGAAGAAGAATATGCTTCCACTACCATCAACAACTCTGACAGATTGTTTTGAAGAACTTTCATTGTATCTTTCATATGTTTTTTTTCACAGTGGATCTTTCTTTTCCTTAGTGAATTTGATTTGTACAACCCTTGCCAAGATGTAAAGTCTCAAGCTTTAACTTGACTAGGCTGCCTATGAGCTAGTCTTCCGGACCATGTTATCATGAAGGGGGGGCAAAAGCCAGCAAGTGTAGGGACTCATCATTTGAGGGGGGGTGTTGAGAAATAGACAAATGATGTATGCTCCAAGAGGAGCTGTCCTGAATCCCATATGCACAGTGAGGAGAGTGGAACAACTCAAAGCCTATAAAGCATTGTACTTGACTATGAAATGAACACAATATCATGATGCTTTGTACTTTCAGTTAAGTGTCTGTCATTGTCAATTCTACACAAGATTGTGTTTATGAGTCCAAGCTAATCTATCTTGGAACCTAATTCACTTGTGTAATAGTTTATCTCTACTTGTCCATGTCATTATGAACTTGGTCTTCATCTTTGATCCACCATAGCTTGTGTCATGTCCTAGATCCGCATCATTTAACAAGGACTATGTTTCGTTGTTCTTATGTGTTAAGACGGTGCATTTTGGGGCCAAATCCCTGGGGCATAAGAGAGTGGTAGGGGCCACAACATTCAGCTGGGAGGTGCCCTATGTATGTGTAAATTGAGGTGAGGTCGTCACCCATGTATGGGAAGCTCCATGTGCTTGGAGTCGGGATGGGCAAACCATTGAACTACAATTTGAAACTTGTGTCTACAAATACATTGGTTAGATAAACCATTTTGTATTATCCAAATGCTCTTGGCCGCAAGACCATGAGGGTTGTTTGATGTGTATAGGAGCCCCAGCTAGAGCCGGTAAAGCTAATATTGAGCCCATTTTTGGTCCCAGAGGTGGTGCGTTTGCCGAGAGTTGCTAATAATTTGTAGTTTTTGAACCTTGGCTAATAGGGACCTAGTCGGTTAGTATATGCCAAAGAGCATTGAGATAGATCTAGTATATCTTGATAGAGCCAGTCAAGTTGAGATTCAACGACAAGAAAGAGCTAAAAGGGCTAGACAGAGAGCAAAGATCCTTAGGAGATATTCTTCTAAGTGTAGCAATCCAATATTGCTAAGGGTGAGAGGTCTTACTCATCCAAATATCCTAGTTAGTTGGTTAGGGGGAGAAGGAAGCTCTAGCTTTTTCATTTCCCCGAAAAGTCAACCTACTTTGAGTGGGAGTGTAATCCCTCCGATACAAACCCCCTAGAACAAGCTCAATGGTTATTATGGCATAATCAATTATGATATCTGCAAAAACGACATATTTGCCAATGCTTGGTTTCCCCCTACCCATTTTTAATGGGTTAGTAGAAGAGGATACATAACTCGATATTACTAAGATCTAAAAGTTAACGTTTGATTGTTGGATTCATGAGATGAAGGTCATCTTATGATATTCTTTAACATGTCTTTGAAAGAAAGAGCTACAATGTGGTATCATGGCCTAGAATCTGGAGCTATTACTACGGTAAATCTATTTTATGCTAACTTCCAAAGAGAGTTTGCCCCTGAGAGAGATGGTCAATATTGGCTGCATGTTTTGAATGTAACACGTCAAGAGCCTCATGAGAATGCTCAAGCTTATGCCAAGAAATTGAAGGAGATGTTTTGCAAATTGCAAGCCTCTATTCCCATTCCACATATTGCCCAACTATAGTACTTCTTACATGGATTGGATTTTAACATCCAAGTGCAATTGAGTAGTGTTCCTCTCGTTAATAAAGATAATGCCATTACATGAGTAAAGGAGATAGAGCCACGATCACAAGCGGCCTATGCATCTAGGGCAAATCTCTATTTAAGTCTCAGTCATGTCAATAATTTGGCATTAACCACAGCTATGGAGCTAGTGGAGGTCAAGGTGCAATAAGTACACCCATGACCAACCCTAATGTAAGAGGTAGTGTGGTGCAGAATGTACCTATGTTGGTGGCTCCTCCTAATGGTGATATGCCAATGGCTAGTCAAATGGCTTCATTAAATGGTGAAAGCCAAATGATGAATCCCAATGTAATGCCAACTAATTAGCAATCAATAACTAACTACGTGGTTAAACCATTGGGACACCAAGCGGATGATTATAGCTATGAGTCTAGTGCATTGAATGTTCTTAGGGAAGTCAAGGACATGATGAAGCATTATACTGACATGATATTTGACTAATATAGACAAATAGTCATTGATGTAAACTTCCTGAAGAAGCAACAAAACTTAATAGGAAGTCAATACCTTGAAAAGGGTGGTTTGTCGAGGTTTAGCTATAAATGCTGTGGTGGTTAACACTTCCCTTGAAACTATCCTAATGTTAAATGTGACAGACATAGGAAGTTCAGCCACTTAGCCAGCACTTGTTGGAGTAAGATTAGTTCCCTTTAGCAAGGAAGTAGATAACCAAGTCCTATTAATCATTGAGGACAAGTAAACAATTTTCAGCAAGATGAGGGACCAAAGCAAATTTTGCAAAGAGGAAAGGTTGTAGTGGAAGAACTACATAGTGGCAGTGATGTAAGTCTGATAGAAACAGAGCGTGTTAATGGCACTAACACTTCTAATTTACAAGTAATTACAAGAAGTCAAAAGTCCAAAGAGGGAGATAGAGATATTGTAAAACCTATTGAGGAAACCCCTAAACAAGAGGATAAGGGCAAGAAAATTATTAACCCTGATATGCAAGGGCTCCTTTGAAGGCTATTGATAAAATAATAGATCTAAATAAGGAGCATGCGAAGAAGAAAGTGAAAGCCAAGAAATACGTACTAAAGCTTGTGAAGCGACCAAGAGAGTGGATGGTTTGGCAGGAGAAGAGGACTATTGCTAACTTTCAAGAATTTAATTTAGCAAATTCTCTTTGTGAGGTCAAGCCCAATATCAACCTCTTGCAGTTAATGAAACTATCCCTAGGAGTACGTAAGGAGTTTGAAAAGATATTTTGCATTGGATATATTATCAAACCCTTGGATATAGCCCATGTCAGTGATGATTGGTTTGAACATGCTGAAAAACATTGCCCAAGGGTGTTAGCTTATGTTGACAGTATATTGGTGGACCATGCCATTGTGGATACAAGATCCTCTGTCAAAATCATGAGCTCAAAATTGATGGAGAGGCTTGGATTACAGATCCAAAAAGATGCCTCCATAATTCTAAGGATGGTTGACCACAGTTTGAGACAATTGGAAGGTTTTATTGTCAAAGTCCATGTAATTGTTGCTAATGTTGAATGTATCCTTAACTTTAGGGTCGTTAGGTTTGCAGGGCGGCCAAGCTACTAAGTACTATTAGGAAGGCCATGGATCTTGCAATCTGACTACTAAGTCGACATATCGGCTGGTCATTTGATCTTTGGCAGAGGTGTTAGACGAGTTATAATCAATGCTTGCTCGAAATCACCTCAAAGTAAGAGAGCACCCCTATACTCAATAGAATTGAATGCGCTAGAGGGGCCTTCTAGTAGTGAGACTTCATTGAGTGATGAATTAAGAGAGGAGTCTATTATGGAGGACATTTACCAAGTAACTCTGAACGATCCTATAGAATCCCAGGATAGAATGTGTGATGTGGATGTGATAGAGATAAACCTTGGTATGTTGAATGATTCATGACCAATCAAATTAGGGTCCATACTTAGCATGGAAGAAAGGAAGGACTATAAGTCCTTAACCCAAGATTTCTGTGATATATTCACTTGGAGTTATGTCAAATTGAAGGGTATTCACCCTAATTTAGCAGTGTATACTATTCTCCTAAAAGAGGAAGTCGACCTGTCCGACGAGGCACATACCTTTTGAGCTAAGGGACATGCTATTCAAAGAGTTACAAAAATTAGGTAAGGCTGGCCTAATATTTTCCATGCAACACATGGAGTGGTGTTCACTGGTGGTCACATCAGGAAGAAGCATAATCATCAAATCTAGCTTTGTGTTGATTTTAGAGAGTTCAACAAGCAAACAACTGATTACACATTGCCATTCATTGATCAAATCTTATATTAGTTAGCATGTAGAGACATATACTTATTTATGGATTGTTTTGTCAGCTACAATTAAATGTCCATTGCAGAGAAGGACAAGCTAAAGATGGTATTCTTAATCGTGTTTGAAACCTTTGCATATCATGTCATGGCCTTCGGATTATGTAATGCACCTAGTTCTTGGTAATGTATGTCCGACAAAACCTTTAGTGACATTTCCCTATAGGGGCTAAAAAGATAGTTTTGCATTGCCCTAAATTTGTGGAGGTGTTTTTTTGGAGTGCCCTATGGATTATTGTTAGACCATGTGGTTATTTTGGTTGGAATTACGACTGATCTGAAAAAGATCAAAGTCATTGTTGCTATGAGTTTGTCGAGAAACCCTAAGGAAGTGCATAGTTTCCTATCGTTAGTTCGATATTATCGATGATTCATTAATACACTTGCTAAAAGAACATTTCCATTGATGAATTTATTCTCCTTCAATTGTTTATTTGCTTGGAGCGATACATGTAAAATATCCTTCAAAGATGTGAAGCAGAAATTGGCTAAAGCATGGCCTCATGTAATGTTTTTGGTTGTTGAGCTCCTACCTCCGATGATAGGGCATGATCAAGACCAAAAATACATTTATTCAGCTTAGCAAAATCTAAAATGCCTTCAACATACATGGAAAGATTCAAGTAAGTGTTGGAATAGTCTCTAACAGACATTCCTCTTTGAGCACATGCATACGATCTTCTTTGAAGTTTTTTTTTTTCCAAAGGAGACACAAAGACATCAATCATTGCTTGCTTGAACTCCTCCCAGAGTCAAATTTTTGCCCAATCTTGTGTATGTAATGCCATCGAGTATGGGCGTAAACTTCAAGATGAAAAGCCGTGAAATAAATCTTGGCTTCTTCACTTCTAGGATAAAGGGTGAAGTATAACTCAAGCTTATTGCTCCACTTCTCCCATTCCGAAGATGAAGCATTATCTCCTTTGAAATTAGTGATATTGATCTTTTCCTTATATTTTTTTTCATTGTAAGATGGTTGCTCATGAGAATGTTGTCTCCATAAATCTTTGTTCCATGAATTTTGCCTAAAAGTAGGTGGCCCAAAACCATGAGATGAAGGTTGTCCATTTGAAACATGCTCTTGGTTTGGGATGTCATGAGCTGATCTTCGCTCATCATGTCTTCCACATTCATGAACTTGATTGTTGACCACATTTCCTTTTTGTGCATTTGAGGGCTGATGATAAAAATTCTTATAGAAGGGGTCACATGCATGATAATCAGTATCCCATCAAGTTATCTCTTATTCCCCCTCATGTCTATGATTATCTTTTGGGCTGCTAAATTGAAACCTTGGGGTATGAATGCCATGAATTTGTGAAGGATGATGGTTGCCCCTCAGTCTAGATGGTTCTCCCCTTTCAAATGTGTGCATAATTGGCTGAGACTTCTCTTTGCTTGGATGGGAAGGATTACCAACAAAATAAATTGCATGGGAGTCTTCAATAGTTTGAGGTTCTATTTGTGGCTTGCTTCCAATTTCCTTTATGGCAGAGATGAGCTCTTGGAGTAAAGATTTGTTTCTTTGCTGCAAATTAGAGATTCCTTGGTTTACTTGTGCCATCCCCAGACCCCTATCATAGTCAAGAGTTTCCTTCAAGTATTTGAGCACCCGCATCCCAGCCTTCCAATGACTCTCATGAGGTTTTTTTGAGAACTTGCTCAAAACACTAACAGCAAAACTGATATATGGTCTGGTGTTACACAAGTAGATCAGACTGCCGACCATTCTCTTGTACCTCCCAATGTTTGCTAGTGTTGAGTTATCCTCAATGGATAACTTTGCATTCACCTCCATAGGTGCAGCTATCTCCTTGCACTCGGTCATGCCAAATGCCTTCAAGTTCTCCCATGCATACTTCTTCTAAAAGATGAAGATCTTTCCTGGCTCTTGCCAGACTTCAATTCCCAAACAATAGTGCAGCAAGCCCAAGTTTGTCATTTCAAACTCAAAACTCAAAGCCTTTCGAGTTTGGTTGAGCATATCTTCATAGTCACCTATAATAAGAAGGTCATCCACATATAGGACAATCACTACAGACTTTTCACCATCCTTGTAAACATACAAGTTAGCATCTTAGGCACATCTTTTGAAGTTTAAGCTTAAAAATACCTTATCTATCCATTGGTACCATGCTTTGCGGAACTTGTTTCAGCCCATATAATGTCTTCTTTAGCTTACACACTTTATTCTCAGAATGGGGGGCCTCAAACCTGGTGACTAAGCCACCTACACCTCCTCCTTGAGGTCACCATTCAAGAACGCTGACTTAACATCTATTTGGTAAACTGGCCACTGCTTGTGGGCGGACACTACAAGTACTATGCGAATATAGTGGTCATTCTAGCAATTGGGAAAAATGACTCTTGAAAATCAAACCCTTCAACCTTTGAAAATCCCTGTGCAATCATTCTAGCTTTGTACTTTTCTAAGGTACCATCAGCCTTGTACTTTACCTTCCAGATCCACTTGATGCCAATAACCTTCCGCTTTGCTGGTCGATCCACTAGTTCCCAAGTGTCATTCTTCATTATGCTATCATACGTGGCTTGCATAGCTGCCTTCCATGCTAAATCTGCAAGTGCTTCTTCTAAGTTAGTTGGCTCCTTTACTTCTTTCATAATCTCTACCATCAAGGCAATATTGACTATGTGAGTAGAAGCCCTCCTTTGCTCCTCTATTCTCTGAGACCTCCTTAGTTTGTCTTCCTTATCCTCAAGAGATGTGGGCATAGGATTATTGTGATCATAGAACTGCTTCACCCAACACAGCAATTGCTTTTCTGGTGGGGTGATGTCAGGTTGGTGAACTTTTTTCTCATCATCTGAAGATGATGCTTCCTCCTCCTTAAGGATAGGGACAGCTCTTGGGATAGGTTCATAGTGGACTACTTCTTCGCTTGATGATAAAGTGGAAGAACTTGCCTTCTTCTACTCCACTGTATGTAGTTTTGCTCCTTGAACACCACATCACGGCTGGCAATGATCTTCTTTGCCTCTTGGTTATATAATTTGTAGGCCTTCTGCTCATCACTATAGCCCAAGAAGATACATTATTTGCTTTTTGGTTGTAACTTGTTTCTCTTCTCATCTGGAATATATGCGTAACATTCACATCCAAAAATTCTGAAGTGTGAGATAGATGGTTTCTTACCAGTGTAAGCCTCATGAGGTGTTTTTCCCTTGAGAGCATTTGTGTAGCTCTGATTTAAAATGTAGACTACAGTATTAACAGCTTCAACCCAAAAATGGTTAGGCAATCCCTTGCCCTTTAGCATGCATCTTGCCATCTCCACAATGGTGCAATTCTTGCATTCCACAACACCATTCTGTTGAGGTGTGTGAGGCATCATCAATTGATGCTACTTGATCCCTTTGCTCTTGCAAAAGTTTTCAAACTCCTTTGAGTTGAACTCACCATAACCATCTGTTCTAAATTTATTCACACTTTTGCCCATTTCATTCTCAATAAGTTTTAGCCATTCTTTAAACTTACCAAAAGCTTGAGCCTTATCACGAAGGAAGTACACCCACATGTTCCTACCATAGTCGTCGACAATCAACATAAAATAAGAAGATCCCCCCATGGCCCGTGTAGGAATCTTTCCGCACAAGTCAGCATGCACCAACTTTAGAGAAGCCTGTGCTCTATTCTTGCTTTCCTGTGGAAATGCCTTTCTCTGTTGCTTGCCCATCATACAAGCTTCACATGGTTCCTTCAATTCAGTCATTGCAAGTAGGTGAGCAACCATACCTTGCTTGTGCATCTCCTTCAACACTGAAAATCCAATGTGTCCAAACCTTTCATGTCAAAGCTTACTTGTGCCCACTCCAACGGTGGTTGTAAGAGCACAACTCATATAGGTTGTTCCTTCTTTCTCCTTTGCCAACAACTTTTCCATCACTGTCAAGAATTTCTGCACCTATCTTCTTGAACCTTACTTCATGATCAAGATCACTTATGGTAGCAACTTATAACAAATTTCTCCTAATTTCGGGAACATACAACACATTTGAAAGCTTTTTGACATCACCATTTGTAGCAACAAATGAAATAGTACATGTGCCCACGGCAAGACATTTTGCATCATTTCCAACTGTCACAGTGATGGATTCTTGTAGAGGTTGCATAGAACTGTATAGACCTTTCTTGTTGGTCATGTGACAAGAGGCCCCACTACCCAACACCCATGAGTCAGTGGTAGATTCTTCTTATGCCGAGGAGCATATCTCCTCAATGGTCGCCATGAATAACTGCAACTCTAGTTCAACCATATTGGATGTCTCTTTCCCTTTACTTTTAAGGGTACCATTCTTTTCATCTGCATCTTTGACACGACAATCTGCGATTGCATGTCCTTTATTCTTGCAGTAGAAGCACTCTCCTTGAAACTTCTTCTTATCACCCTTCTTCTTTTTGTCACCATCATTTTTGGTGGAGGAACCACCTTTTCCTTTTGCATTGGGAGAGAATGCAACATCTCCATTGTTGCTTCCTTCTCGAGCTTTCAGCCTCAACTCCTCCTCTAGCAATAATGCACAAAACTCCTCAAAACTCAAAGCTTGAGGTCTCACCTGAGTACTAAGGGCAGTTGCTAATCCATCAAACTTTTGTGGACAAATCCGAAGACACCTCCTCGCTAGCTCCACTAGTCTTTTGTATCCCAGCACCAGCTATTTGGTCACACAGATTCTTAATTCGAGTGATGAATGCTTCAATTGTCTCTCCTTCACCAAACTTCTCTGCTGCTAGTTGATTCTCCAAGTTTTGAATCCATGTTTGGTTTCGCATTTCATACTAACTCCTCAGTACATTCCAAGCCTATGATGCTTTGGTTATATACTGAATCAAAGTCAGAACACTGTCAAAACAACTTGTAACTAAGGCACACAATGCATGTGCATTCCTTCGTTTCCAAGCTCATAGAAGATCTACATTTGGACGAATCATCACACTAGGATTTGATGGGTCAAGGGTAGGTTGTGGTTCTACGTCAGTCCCCAGCATAGTCTCCAAAAGCTCATAAGAATCAAGGATAGTTGTAATTTTGAACTTCCATAAGGTATAGTTTGTACCATCTAACTTACCTTCGCTGAAGGTTGGTGGACGAATCCTCAGTGTTTGAATAGCTGGTATAGCACCACCACCTCATGCACCGCTTTTCCTAATGCGCCAGACCCGCTTCCGGAAGACGATATTGTTTCTCTTTGTTGTTCAAGCCTTTGCCTCTTGCGCACTCTTCGATCCCCAGAGTCCTCTGGGCTCTAATACCATGTAAAAAATTACATGGCGCAGCAAGTAAAATCTGAGAAAGAGATAGAGATAGAGAGTACACAATAGATAAGAGGAGAATTAGAAAATTTCTTTAGCTCCAAACAACTAATACAAAGATGGCTCTGTCCATCCATGCACTTCCACTCTGAAGCTTAGATGGCGATCTAGACAAAAGATAGGTGAAGAGCTTAAGGCTAGTTGGAACAACGCTGACTGGGTGAAAGATGATTGATGATTGTGAAGGGGTTTAGCTTTTATAGCTAGCGAAGGCAGTTAGGTCGGCCTGACCGACCTACCATATGAGCCTCCAATAGTCGATTAGGGAATATTCCCTTTACTGTCGGGCTGAGGGCATTGCCCTAGGACCCCAAAATAGGGGCCCCTTTTAACTCCCTTGCCCCACAACTCGATGCAATGTGCCTCGAGTTGCTACCATCTTAACTACTCAATCCAACCCAAAGATTAGACCCACAGTGGTCACATTTTTTCCATCTAGTCACATAGACCTCATCTGATATACAAGTCAGGACTCAACCAATATCCGAGATCACATTTGGCTTCTCCTCATAATGGGAGCCTTACAACTTTGAGCACCATGGATCATTGGTGGCACCTTATGAGGGTGGGGCATTGAGCATATCTAATAGAACAATGTCAAACATTGTCCCCTTGTATGATGCTGTCTAGGTGATGTCTCAACATACCTAGTGTCACAAAATCAAAAATGACTTGAGCTCCCGATGTCGAATCACCAAAATTTTTGATTCAAATTGAAGCTTAGGATCCCTATTTGAATTTAGCTATCAATTCCTAATTTGGATCAGGATAGAATTTTCTGTGATTGAATCTTCAGGTCTGAACAGGAAATTCCTGCACCCTATCCACCACCTGTAAGTACCATGTTTGACCATGTAGGAAGACCCTGGGTAGAAGAAACCCTTGTAAACCACTGTAGCAACCAGGAGACGGTTATGGGGCACCTGTAGGGCTCAATAATAACCTATAGATTGGTATATACCTACTTTTTTATTCGTAAAAGCTGTGTCCAACACTTGTAGGTACCCTCCTAAAAATAGGAGATGCCCTCCACCTCTTCCAATGGTTCTTCAACCACTTATGGAACCCTGAATATGGCTGATCAATGTTGTACTAGTGCCAAACTCTGATAATGGGGAATGTACGTGCACCTAAATTTGAGAATTGCATGGGCTCCGAGAGACAAGAGGGGTGTGCAAAGTTCCACCTCAAGCCGAGTTGTGCACCCCTTCAGGGTCTTAATCGGCAAACAAGGGAGGGTCACTGCTCTTTTGTCTTCCCGACTCACCTGGCATCTGCTTTTCCTCGTGGGAACCAACATGGAAAGTACATTCTAATGGCTAATCAGACAAGGATGTTATGCATTGACTGAAAAAGCCTTTAAATTCTTTAATGAGATGTAAGTGGATATTGGGAAATGACTGAATTGAAAGGGCTATGGATAGGGCATTACCCTTTTGCAGTGACTCACTGCTTTTACAATGTTCACACTTACCATTTTCATCATTATTTCAGTCCTATAGCATCAATGTTCAATCATCCAACAAAAATCCAAGTCAAGTAGGGAGTGAGTAGCATTTATGCAATTGATTGAGCTTCAACATTTGAATGGGCATGAAAGAAACTCATCAAGCAATCATAATCAATCCTAGGCTGAATTCTACGTGCCCTTCAATATAGGAATTAAGAGGTTCTATTCCTGGAGCCCCAAGAGGAACACCAAGGAAAAGGGGATTCTACTGCAAGAAAATCTATCTTGTAACATCAACAAGCTTTTATTTCATTATTTTGATCATCAAAACAAAGAAAACAGCAATTCTTCACATACCATCATAGTAGATATCTCCCACGGATTTAATAGAACCAATCATAATCTTCAACATCTTCATAGAATACTTCAATAGAACAAAGAACACAAAAGAATACACCATCTTTTAATGGAAATCAATCACATAGTATTCATCTTCAATGTCTTCATATGAGCCGATAGAAGCTAAAGATAGAGTAAGAGATGTGGATGTGATTGAGTTGAACCTCGGTACATTGAATGATCCACGACCAACTAAATTCTATGACATTTTCACATAGATTTATGAGGGCTGAGGGGTTTTCCTTCCAGTTTAGCTGTGCATACCATCCCCTTGAAGGAAGGTAGCCACCCTGTCCAACAAAAAGTGAGGTGTATGCCTTTTGAACTAAGGGACAAACTATTTGAGGAGTTGCAAAAATTGTGTAAGGATGGCGTGATATTTCTTGTACAACACAAGGAGTGGTGTTTGCCAATAGTTATCAGAAAAAAGAAGAATGATCAAATCTTTCTTTGTGTAGATTTTAGAGAGCTCAATAAACAGATGGTCAAAGATTACTATCCGCTATGATTTATTGACCAAATCCTAGATCAATTGGTAGGTAGAGATATCCATGCATTCATGGACTACTTTGCTGGATATAACCAAATGGATATTATAGGAGACAAGTTGAAAATGACATTTATTACTGTATTTGGTGCCTTTGCATATCATGTTATGGCATTTGAGTTATGCAATATGCCAGGTTCTTGGCAACGTACAACTAATAAGGCGTTTGGTGATATTTTACTAGAGGAGTTGAATATCTTTATTGATGATCTGGGGGTAGTCACCACAAGGGAGAGATAGCTGGTTATGTTAAGAAAATGTTTTGAGCGTTGCGGGCAGTTTTGCATTGGTCTTAATCCAAGAAAGTGCTTCTTTGGAGTGCCCTTTGGATTGCTATTGGGCCATGTGGTTAGCTCGGCTGGTATTGCAAACAGATCTTGAAAAGATAAAGGTTATTGTCACTATGAGTCTGCCACATACTCCTAAAGAAGTATATAGCTATTAGGGGGTTAATATAAAACATTTATCAATGCACTAGTAGAGAGGACATTGCTATTGATGAATCTACTGTCCTTTAACTATAGATTTGTTTGGAGTGACCTATGTCAAGTATCCTTTGAGGATAAAGCAGGAACTAGTGAAAGATCTAGTCTTGAAAGCACCCAAAAGAGGCGAGGTCTTCTATATATTTTCAGCAACTACAATGCATAGTATCAACTGCTACTATTTAGCCTAGATTTGGGAGGAGAAGTGGTATCATCCAATTGCATTTGCTAGCCGTAAATTGGGGGTATCTGAGATTAATTATACCTACATGGAGAAGTAGTGCCTTAGGATGGTATTTGCAACAAAGAAATTCAAGCATTATATTCTCTATGAAAAGGTGATATTTTATACAAAGGTGGAGGGGTTGAGGCTATTGATGAATAAGTTGCAGCCACTTGACTGCCTAGCAAAGTGGTTAATCACTTTGCAAGAGTTTGATTATGAAATTAAGAGTAGGGCACCAAAGTTGCAGGGCATCATTGAATGTCTTGTGGATTTTGAGGAGGCGAAGGAAATCTTGGCTGAAGCTAGTGACCTTGAGGGTCTATTCAAAATTGATGCGACTTCCATTCCATCTTGATATGTTGCCATAACACACTATCTACCTACAGGGAGAGATGGGAGTTACTTTGTCAAAAACTGAGAATATGAAAATTAAACATCAAGCTTTGAAATTTTCCTTGATTGCAAGAACATCATATCAGCAAGGAGTTGATGATGTTTATTGTCGATGTGTTATGGCCGATGAGGTTTCGTTTATCTTGGAAGAGTGTCATGACTCCACTTGTGGAGGACACTTTGTTGGACGGTTGACTACACAAAAAGCTTTAAGAGCCAGATATTGGTGGCTGTCCATTTTCCAAGATGAATTTGCATATGTGAAGTGATGTGATGTATGTCAAAGACATGATAGTAGGGAGAGTAGGAAGTGCCCCCACACACTCCTATTATGGCTATCCTACCATTCGAGCAGTGGAGCATTGATTTTATAGGTCCTATTATCCCACCATCCTTTGCACAAAAGAGGTACATCATAGTGGCAATTGATTATCTTACAAAGTGGTCAGAAGTACGAGCAATGAGGAAGGACTATGCAAAGGAGATTGCTAGCTTCCTGCTTGAGGAGATTATTTGTTGATTTGGTCCGCCAAACAAAGGAGTTACTGTCAAACTGCAGAACCCATTTTCTAAATAAGGTGATTAAGAGCATGGCGACTAAAGCATATCATATTAAACACAATAAAATGACACCTTATAATCCACAAGAAAATGGGCAAGTTGAAAGTACCAATAAATAGTTGCTGGGTATTCTATCAAAGATAGTACCAGAGAAGAAACGAGATTGGGACCCGATTGGGATAAGAAGCTATATTGGCTGTGTGGGTATATAATACAATCTTTAAGTGAGCTATCAACTACACCACCCCATTCAAGTTAGTTTATAGAAAGGAGTGCATACTATCCCTAGAGATCAAGTTACTAACTATAAGATTTGCAATTAACCATTCTTTGGGAAATGAAGATGCACTCTTTGAGTGCTTTACGACTTTAGCACACCTCGATGAGCTCAAGTTGCAGATTCTAATACATCAAGAGATAGCTAAGTGTCAAATGAACCAACTTCATGATTTAAAAGCAAAGAAGTATATCTCTAAGAAAGGACATTTAGTTTTATATCATGATGTGTGTAGGGAGCTATTTCTTAGGAAACTAGAGCCTAAGTGGGATGGTCACTACAAAATCATTAGAATTGGAAAAAATAAGTCCAAACATTACCAGTAGATTTGCAAGGAGTGGATTTTAAAAACAAGTTTAATCTAAATAAGATTAAACCTTATTATCTTTAGACATACTGATGAGATAATTGTCTTATAGGTCAAGGTTGAATTGATTTGAAACCTGCAAGAGAGGCTAAAAGTTGAACGATGGGGTGGTTTATTCCCTACTTAGAACACCCAAATTTGGAACAAAGATACCATTAGGAAAGACTTGTTTGGTGGAGCAAAGTTTATATAATGATTAAACAAGAGGATGAGACTTTAATTTGGGAGATCAAAGTCTTCTGCCATCACTATTTAAGGATTTTGAGGAGAATCCCTATTGGATTCAATGAAGACAGTGGGATAGAGCCTTTGGTTTATCCTCTGAATGTGCTAAATTTTGATTATCATATTTATGAATAAAGGAGCCAACGATGGCTGGCTGCATGAATCCTTTATGGACATATACATTATATTTTGATGGAGCATCCAGGGGTCCCAATAATAAATGGAGTATTGGGGTGGTCATTAGAGATCCCCAACATAGAATCACAATGAAATGAGCTACCTACCTTGGGGTAAGATTTATTAATAATATGGTGGAATATAAAGCCTTGATCATGGGACTGAATATTGCTAAGAAAGGTAGTATTTGCCAATTTTACTAGTAAAAGGGGATTTCTAGTTGGTTTTGAATCAATTGATTGGATTGTACACACTACGGAATCCCATTCTATGCATGTATTATTGCGATACTACGAACCCAATTGACAAGTTTGAGAGAGCGTCTCTTCAGTTGATTCCACGATATTGGAATTAGCTTGTAGATTCATAAGCAAATTATGCTTATGAAGAAGACATGTTTTTCAATTGTGGTCCTAGTTTAGATATCTCCATTGATAATGTCATATGACCTAGTCGATTATGGGGATTTTCATTAGAACATGCAAATAGTAGCCAAGTCTCATTTACCGTTGCTATTGGATCTGTAGGGGTGGTCAGATGACATTTTATGCACACATCTCTTGCTGTATATAGAGGAGATATGGGTCATAATATGATGCATCTAGTTCAGGGCTAGGAGCCCTTTTTCTCCTTGGAATGGAGCATCTTGTTGTATGTCAGTACTACTCCAAGGAGAGATGTGTATAAGCCATATTGTTTTTTTTCTTTAGGCCAAGAGGGCTAGCACATTTTTTGTGAAATGTTATATCTCATTAGGCCAAGAGGGCCATGTATCTGTTTGGTGCGGGTGTGGTTAATGTTTTCTTATTTTAATATTGTACAAAGCAAGTCTGACATAGCACCTGGAGGGATCCTTTACTGTGTCGATGCTTCTTGTGGCCAAGTCTAGGTGATATCCTTTCTTTGTGAGTTGTTTTCCTTTATGTTGAATGGTTACGTGTATTTGTGGGGATTTTTCTTTCTTTTGATGGGGACTGGTAGTGAAGGCATGAAGTCCCAAAGTTTAGGTTAGGTGTGTCTGGGGAGGTCCAAGCAGTGGTCTACCTCATGGGAAGTCATTGTGGAGCACTTTAAGAGCTATTTTATAAGGTATTCTTAGTGACCTTGTTTTGCTAGCATGCTAAGTGGCTGTTTCTAGGAGTTTCTATTAATTGTGAGGTAGCTAGAAAAGTGTGACAGGAAAGAGAAGAGACAATGTATATATTTGAAGACTATAGTATATGAGGGTGTGTAAAAAGGGGTTCTAACCACTTAACAAAAGGAAAAGAAAAAAAATGAAAGAAAAATCAAAGAGCAATAATCATCGCCTTGCAAGGGCATGGTAGGCTCATGGGGATGATGCTTGTCTTCTTGGGGGTGATGTCTAGCTAGCAAAAAACAAGGATGGTTGGAGAAAAAATAGAAGTGAGTGAAAGAGAAAGGGATTTAAGTGTCACCTTGTGAGAGCTTGGTAGGTTCCTGGGTACAAAGTTAGGACTTGAGGCTAATGCCTTGCCATGTCCTCCTTAGGTCATAATATGCTCACCTCCCTTCTTTTTATACACTTGAGTAGTAAGTACTAGAAGAATAAAGAATGTGGAAAAATGAAAAATATATGAATTCAAGTGGATTAGCAGGCTATAAAAGTCCTCACCTAGTAGGAGTTCTTGGTCTAGTTATCCTAGGTCAGGTAGGTAGGTTAGATCAACACATTGGATTACTTCTTTGATAGTTCTTTTAGCTAGTTTTTATTACAGTAGTTGGTTCATAGCTAGCTCTTGATCTCTTTGTTAGATTGTGCTTAGCCTATCCCTCATGGAATTCATGCTTTGATTTTGTCAAGGGGTAGGGTGTGGTTTATGTTTTGTGTTGTGTATTTTATTTGAGGTAGCTTGATGCTTTCTATGTTCTCATTGTGTGTAGATCCATTCATAGGTTCAATGGGCTGAGTCACCCTATCATGTGGTCTAATGAGAGCTGTAATTAGGAGCCAAAAATGAAGTGGAAAATGAAGCATTTGTGAGCAAAATCAAGATGTGTCAAAGTTTTCTAAGTAAAAGCAAGTGGCTCGAAACATGTTAGAAGCATCCATTCATCAGTCAGAGTTCATTAGACAACCCATTCAAGGAGGTGCAACTTGAGCATTACCTCAACTAGGTGCCAAAATTGAAGTAAAAAATAAAGTATTTGTAGTAAAAATCAAGAGGTGTCGAAGATTTCAAAGTGAAAGCGAGTGGCCCAAAATGCCTTGGAAGCGCCCGCTCATCAATCGGAGTTCATTAAATGGTCTACTTAAAGAGATGTAACTTTTGCATTACAAAGTAGCTACTTGATCCAAAAGCTAGAAATAATGTCCAATGGAAGGCCAACTCAATAGAAAACAATGCTAAGAATGTGCTTGTGTTTTTAGATCTCTAATCCGAGTTTGTTCAAGTCTTCGATTTTAAGAAACCACTTGTTGGTAGTGTGAACACAAAGGGTGAACTATTTTTCTAACTCATTAGGCTTAAGAGAGTTAAATAACCCACAAATCTTCATGAGAGAGAGGGGCACAAATTTTTTTGCACCTCTTCATTTTGGCAAAAAAAAAGGATATTGCAAGCAGAGGAATCAGTACTAGGTAGGAACCCTCCTAGGCATGAGATGCAGCAATTTTTCGCTCTCCATCACTTCAAAAATTGTGCAAAATGGTGTATTCTTTGAAGATATTCAAATTTAGTCTTTCTCTCTCCTCTTTCTCTCTTACCATAATTGTTATTCATGTGGGTTGAGAGGACAAGGGGGTTGGGTATCGAATTGTGACAAGATGCAAGAAATGGAGTGAGAGAGCGTGCATGTGGTTGGTAGCACCTGTGTGGGCATCAGTGATGATGACTAGCCTAGGCTTCTCGAAATTCATGAAAAATTAAGCGGTTTTAAAGGAAATCCAATTCTATTATTATTTTCATCATGAAATTCAAATGCATATGGGTTGACATGGAAGTAATATGTGTTGTGTTTAAGGGTTGCAAGCCCAAAACTTCAGAACATGTGGTTGTCATAATGCAAATTTTAATTATCTAATACACACAAAATATATAAAATTGAGAAATACGATAATAATTGATAAAAATGGTGGAAAGTAATGTTGTAATGGATGAAATAGTGTTTGTTGGTTGCTATAGTTGGTGTTTGCTACTTATGATAAAAATTTGCAAAATAATGAGTTTTTATAAAAGAAATAATTAAGAAAAATATTTTTTAAATCCAAAAAATAGGAAAAAATAGTATAATATATTGGGATGTATGGTGGGCTATAGGACATGAGGTTTAGTTTAGCCTTAGTCTATATCCATTTGCATGTTAAAGTATCTCTTTCGGGGGTGTTTCTATGGAGAAATGTCATATAATATAAATAATGCTCCATATAATCAATCAATGTGCAATGAAGACTAAAAGCCAAGTTTTATATAAAGAAAAATGAATGATTTTATATTGAAGTGTAACATTTAAGTTTCGTCATGAATATCTAAGGAGCGAAAGCATGGATTAGCTCGGTTGTTCCATCTTCTCAATGCCACGTCAAAGAAAGCCCCAAAGCCTATGAAAGAAGTAGATGTGGCTAGCGCCTTCCTGGATCATCCTGGTACCCCAAAGATTGACACGTGGATTGAAGGATATTTTATAGCAGATGTATTGATTGATGGAGGTTCATCAATGAACATAATGATGGATGTGACAATGAAGGATCTAGGCTTACAAGGTATGTAGCCTATATAGTGGCTTATAAGACTAGCAGACCAAAGAAGAATTAAGCCTTTGGGCAGTCTCCCATATGTAAAGACAGCCCTCACATGAAGAGATTTTTGGTTGACATATCTGGTGGTAAAACTAAATTTCCATGGAACCTCATACCCTCTGCTACTACTGGGAATACCATGGCATTTTGAAGCAAGGGCATGGACAGATTGGTTCAAAGGAACCCTAATCCTAGGCAGGGGACCCAACAAAGTGGTGCTAAAATTGTATGGCTTGCAAAAAGATAATGGAATTACTTCCATTGAAGTCGTCATAGACTCTTCCAATGAAATAACAAATGGCACATCAGGAGACAAAGAGACTATCAAGCATATCTTTTCCAAGAAAACAGAGGCACAATCCCTGACAATGCGCATTGTTAGCCAACTCCCGAAAGAAGCAAAGTCTTTGTCAATGGGTGAATACCTCCTGCCCGACCCAAGAATAACTTTAGAAATCACTTTTGACAGTGAGATAAAGGCATGGATGTATTATTCTTCCTATTACATGGCCGTAACACAGATAGAAACAAAGACGAAGACAGAGACAAAAGTAGAGCTGGCTGTGGAAAAGGTGGCAACACCCTGTAGTCTAGGAAAGTTGAATAATTATTCAATCTTTCAAGATGCAGTTCCAAAGCTGCCTCCCTTGGTGCGTTGTATCCTGCAACTTCATCAGTGCATTTGGCTCCTACAAGAGACAACATTTCCAATATGCAATCCACGTACTATACTTGTTGGCTATCTCCCTAGGTACACCCTCGGGGGGTTCACTATATATATATTCTCTATATAACGTGCGTTCATGGCCTATTTATAAATATCCTAATCTGTGAATTTTTCTTGAATAAAACACAACCCTTTTCTATTGAATATGTAAGTAACCCTTTTCTAATCAATGCACTTTGGTCCTATCTAATCTTGAATAAAACAGAACCCTTTTCTAATCTCTTGGACCTCTAGTCCTATCTCTGTATCCTTTTGTACTACTAGCTGGCTTTGTACTGGACCATTATGTTTTGTATCGTTCTATTTTTTCTTGGGAAGATTAGACTTCATGTTTTTGGTAGAAAAAGGGAATAAAACACAACCCATTTTTCTTGAATAAAACACAACCCTTTTCTATTGAATATTCTCTTTTTGGGAAGATTACACTCATGAATATGTAAGTAGCCCTAATCTTTCCCTTTTTCCATACACTTTTTCTTTATAGTATATCTTTTCAATGCACATATTGGATGTTATTTATTTTTGCATGTTTGTGGGTTCATTTTTATGCGATTTTTCTGTTTTTTCCATGTGAACATGCTCTTTTCTCATCGAAATGATGTTCTGTTTGGATAGCCTTGAGCTATCTGTTCCCACTGACATGTTTTTTTTCCTCCCCCTCGTTTTGACCATCTAAATTTTTGTTATTAATTTTCAATTGTATTTCCTTATGCATTTTTTTCATTTTTCCATGTGAACATGCCTTTCTTGCACCAGCATCACCTTCTAACTTGACAGCCCTATTGCTCATCACTCCTTGGACACTTTTCCTTTTTGTTGCTCCTTGTTTTGACCTATGGATTGTTTCGAATTAATTTTTGTTCACATTTTTTAGTGTGTTTTACTTTTTTTTCCATGCGAACCTCACCATTTACCATTGGAATCATGTCCCGACTCGACAGGCCTATCCATCTTGTCACTCCAAACATTTTTTGTTCTTGTTGCATTCCATTCGGACTTTCTGATTTTTTGTTATTAATTTTTGATTCCATTTTCGGGTATGTTTTTCTCGTTTTTCCATATGAATGGGTCCTATTCTCGTCGGAACTGCTCTCTGAAATGATAGGCCTACCCAACTCCTCATTACATATAATTTTTCTTTTTTTTGGATAGATTTTGTGAAATTAATTTTTGTGTAATTTTTGTGTGGCCGATTTTTCATCTTTTTCTAGGTGAACCTCCTTGTTTGCTAACAAACGCACCGGATGTGTTGTCCATGCCATTCCTCCCGTCACCTACCTAGTTTTTCTTTTTACAGCATCTTCATCCAATGCTCGGATCTCTCCGAATTAATTTTTCCGTTTCATTTTTTCATTTTTATCCCCCCCATGTCGCATGCACGGAAAATTTTCACTTTGGCATGCATTGCTACTATTCTTTGTGTTCTATTCTATCACCTGATTTCTCACCTACCTGTGGTTGTTCTCATCAATGCAAAATTTTTTATCCCCCACCCACATTTGCGACAAGGGGGCATGCTTTACACCTCTTTTTTGTTTTTGAAAAAATAATACTAAACATAAAAATTTAAAAAAATAAAAATCCTACCTCCCAATCATCCTCTCTCTCTCTCTCTCTCTCTCTCTCCTACATGTGCTCTCCCCTCCTCCCTCCTTCTTCTCCCCCTCCTCCTACCTCCTACCTCCCCTTCTCCCTCTTGTCCTCCTCACTGCCGCATGTTCTTCGTCCCCCGCTGCCAAGGCTGCCTGCATCACCGCCTCAGGGGCCACCTCATGCGTCACCCACCTTGCTATGACCCTCGCCATCTAACCTACCCGCCACCCCGCCCTACTACGCCCCCCCCACCCCCCCCCCCCCCCCCCCCCCCCCCCCCCGCCATATAACCCACGTGCCACCCCACCGTGCTATGCCCCCCACCCTCTAACCCGCCCACCCCATCCTACCTCCCCTCCCCTACCCCCCACCCATCCCTCTCCGGCCTACCCATCTAATCCCCCCTACCCCTTAATTCCATCCCCTAAAACCTTTACCCCTACCCAATTACCCCCCACCAAACCTTACCCCTACTTGATCCCCCCCCACCCTGCCATTTTTACCTCCCCCCCCCCCCCAAAATATTAATTTTTATTTTCCCCCTTATCCTTACCCCTCCTCTATGTGATCACCCTCTCCATTGTGTGACCGCTCGTGTGTAGGCAGATCTTCCATGCCGATTCACATGCGGGTTCCTGCTAGCCCAATTCTGTGTGTTCGTGCTAGCACTTGTTCGCAGGTGGTTTGTCTGTATTCGTGAGTGTATGTCGTGCTAGCGATCGTTCATGCACAAGGATGCATGTGTGGTCTTCTCCATGCGTTAGTGAGCTTATAGCTATTCACACGCAGTCCAAACACACTCCACGCACGATACCCTATTCCCTATATTTTTAAATTTTGAAACATTCATAAAAACATTTAAAAATGTCCAAAAACCATTAAAAGTTAAATTAAATGAGAACATTTGTAAAAAATAGCCAAAATATATTTTTTTTAAATTTGATAATTTCCTATCAACAGAAAATCTGTGAATTGAAGAACATAAAACAACTTCATAAAACTTTAAATTTAATTAGAACTTAATAAAATCTTTACAAAATCATTAAAAAAAATGTTATCAAAATTCTAGCAAATTCCTTCCATAATTATGACACATTGACATGAGCTGAAGCGTTTCCAAACAAATTGAAAAATATTTATTTGAATAGGAACCAACTCCTCAAATGAGTAAATTCTTGAAAAATCCTTTTCAACATCAAAAAAATAGCCAAAAAATTATTTAAAATGCAAAAAAAGGCGAATTTTGATGTTCAATTTTCAGCTAACTTTTGACTACTTGAAATGAATGAAAAATAAAAAATAAAAATCAAACACAATCATGCTAAAACAACATAAAAAGAAAAAAAATACAAACCTGCAAGCGAAGAAATCCTAAACATAACCTAACACAACGTGGTTCCCATTGTTACAATCCACCGATACGCATCCCATTGATTTAAATTTTTTATTTAAAAAACCTAAAACAAAAACACCCAAATACATTGAACTTTTTTAGACATGATGTTTTGTTTTTTTTTTCCTTATGATATCCATTTTCTAACTAGCTGGATTACTTTTTGGATTGTGTTGTGGTTGCAGTTTTCTCTGTCACATCAGTTATTGAGGGTGCATTTAGATTTATTTGCATTCACACCCCCTCCAGGCACCTTGTTCTAGTTCTTATTTTTCTTTTTGCACCAAACATCACCATTAATTATTAAAATGAATAAGTTGACCACATTTTCCATACACATTTACGTTGAATACATATATTAATTAATTAAAATAAACCAATAATTCATGTAGCATATGCTTTTTATACCAAAAACACATATTTTTAATTTATAATAAAATGAATGTGTTGTCCACAAGTGCACGTACTACAAAAAAGTGCTATTTTTAAAAAATGAACTTGCATTTAGAGACGCTAAGTCGAAACGTAATCAAGGATGTTAACAAGCACCATAAAACTTAATAAGTTTTTTTAAATGGATAAAATGAATCGTCTTTTTCTTATTAAGATTTATCATCTAATAAAAGTTCACTCCTTATTAATTAATTTGTAAAATGAACATTCAATTAAAATTTTCCTTTTTCCTCACATTACACTATTTCCTTTTTCAATGGAACGTTGATGCTAGGAAGCATATTTCACGGTGGATTCCGTGCCACGGTGGATTCCGTGAGGTTTTATGGTGGATTTCGTAAACTTTGTTGACCGGGACTCGTACACAAAGTGGATTCTTTGTGCGAGAAGTTGATGGGGACGCCTATCCTTTTCGAGCGTTTCATTAATTTAGTGTGTACATGGGTGATTCCATAGCAGGTGATTCCGCAAAATACATATTAAATTAATGAATGTTTATGAGTTTAGAGTGCGCACTCGTAATAAATTAAGGTTAGGATTGATTTCTAACCAGTTGATTTATTTATGTAGCTGAAGACTGCTAGGTATTCACTTTTGTCGGTTTAATTATATTATTTTACTAACGATTGTGAATGCTTCAGTTGATGTGTAGAGATAGCGGCAGTGGCGGAGGAAAGTATTGGAGGATAGCGTGTATTCGAGTTATCATTTATATTTTGATGGGCGCATACCTTAGGCATGGCGCCTATATTTTGTCGCGCCTATTTATTGAGACATTGGATATTTATTTATTATTTTGTTGCGCACGATTATGATATTTGTATTTGGACATTGTATTGGGTATGCCTGACTCTTTGGGCGCCCGTCCATTAGCTTTATTTCTATTTTGTGTTAAAGCAAACTCAAAAGTCAAAAGCGTGCTATTTTGTAATTTGGGCTATTATTTGAGCTTGAAGATGATTAATACATAAAATACATGCTTTGTGGAGCGCTCACACAAGGCATGGGGAGAGATTGCACCCAATTGGTCTCTTGTTCCTGTCGTGCATGCTTTCTACCTTGAGTTTTGTGCAAAAAGTAGAGTTCTTTTGTTCTTGGGGACCTTCCGGCATTCACTACGCAAGCATACAGTGTTCGATCTGCGCAGCAGTGGTATCAGAGCGAAGCTGAGATCGAGAGCTTCCAATCGCTACCCATCTTGTGCGAAGGCGGAGCTCCTGGAACGATCGAGCTTCACGATCAGTCTCATCGTGAACGGTCGATATGGGTGGATTCCTGGTGGTCAAGAACCTCTGTTTATAGCCTCTAATTGCGAAGGACCAGCCTGTAACGGCCGAGGACCACTCCTACATCCCTCTCTTCAAGTCGCCTTATACCGAGAAAAGAGTAATTTTCATATCTCTCATAAAGCTTCAAAGCTTAAGTTTAAAGGTTATAAAGCTTAATGTTAAGCTTTAAGAAGCTTAATGCCATAAAATCGTCATCGAGCGGCGTCAGTATACATCCGCCATGATTTTCGCGGAGCAAAAATGCCCCCCCTAAATTTTGACGACTTACTGATCACTAAGCTCTAAGCTTAGTTACCCAAGTCCTAAATCACACAAAGTTTCAAAACTCTGCAAGTTTCGTAAGTCTGCAACTCTGCAAGTCCGGCAAGTAACCAGAAGTCAGAACTGACTTGTGCTCAAAACTCCCATAAGGACTGTTCTTGTGCAGACGCACCGAACTGCAAAGTTGTTCCTTGGAAGACTTTGTTCGCATACGCAGACTTGCTGAACCAGTTTCAGCACATGCAGAAGGTCAAAACGTAGATTTTTCAAAGATTTCAAATCTCGCAATTGCCAAAGACAAAGACCGTGAAAGCCAAATAAAAATATATAAGCCTTGTACACTCGATCTTGAGCTACGCTCATCCTGCTAATTGAATTTTCAGAGTGTGAGGTCCTTTGAAGTTTTGCAGGATGATGAAACAAAATATGGATGATTTAATGGCTGAAGGCGATCTTCCTGAACCTACGGTGGAACAAAAGTTGGATTTAATTATGATGCAGTTGAACGAAGAACGACGAGCCTGGCAAGCATTGCAAGTTCAATTGGCCAATTTACAAAGATTGACTACCGATAAAGAGGAACCACAATCTGAAGATCTTATCCGACGTACCATCTATGCGACTCTCGAAGCTCAATCCATCTGCAAAGAAACAAAGATAAGTAAAAGAAATTTCAAATTCCGTACTTTCAATGGCACTCGAGATGGAAAAACTGTTCTTGCATTCATCAGTCAGTTTGATGATTACTTTCATGAGGAAACATACGTTGAAAAAGATAAAATCAAGTGTGCCACTAATCATTTAGTGGATAGAGCATCTCTTTGGTGGACCGTGGTTCGTAAGAGTATAGATTATCCCACTACCTGGGAGAATTTCAAGAAGAAGTTTATGCAGAATTTCCTTCCTCCACAATTCCATGAAAAAGCCATAAAGCAATGGGACCTTCTTCAGCAAAGAGATCGTGAGCCTATTTCTCAGTACACCGAATGCTTTTGGAATGCCTTACTCCAATTACGCATGCTTGAAGACGTACCTGAAGCGACTCACAAGCCCAAGTATATGTCTGGATTACTTGGGCATTACTACGCTGAAGTCAATATGTTCAAGCCTGCAACTCTTGAAGATGTAATTTCTTTAGCTCATGATACTGAAGACAAGATCCGAGGAAGAGACAAGCATCCACAACAATTTCAAGCAAATGGTAACTATGGTTCAAAGCAATTCAATTCAAATTTTAGAAGATTTAATCAAGGTCGTTTTCCTTCATCATCTTTCCGTAAGTCTCGAACAAAACCACCTCCTTTATCATCGAATACCAATCAAAACCCTAAGCCATCTTCACAGCCAAATCCTAATATTACTAGACTTCCTGCCATTGCAAACAATGTATCTAAAGCCAAACCTATAGTGTGTTACAAATGCCATCAACCTGGACATCTAGCAGCCAATTGCCAATCGAAGAAGCCACCTGTCCATATCAACTATCTTGGAGCAATGGAAGATGAAGAACATGAAGAAATGCCTGACTTTACGGAAGATGAAGACGACATTACTACTCCTTCGGATACTTTACCAGGTATGCCAACTCCACATTCTTTGTTGACAATGAAATGTTTAGTGCATGGAAAAGAAAAGATCATTTTGCATGATGATGGTAGTACACATGATTTTATTTCTGCAAAGTTAGTGAAAGAATTGAAATTACAAACTGTTCCTACGCATTACCACATTAAAGCAGCATTCTTAGGCACAAAGTATAATGGAACACAAGAGGTGCATGATTTAGAAATTCAAATTGGTGAATACACTGAAAGAAGGAATTTTCTAGTTGTACCATTACAGTCCAGTGATATTATTTTAGGCATGCCTTGGCGTCATCAGCATAATCTTGATATAGATTATTCCATGCATTCAATTAATATTCATTTTTAAGGAAAACATATTACATTGTATGGTATGCATGCATCTAATGCTTTTCCACTGCTTACTCATACTCAAGCTAAACGTGCATTACGCAAAAGTAGTAAATCTTATCTAATTTGGGTGAATGAACTGCAAGCTAAAGAAAAACATATGCACCCTAGGCATAAAGAGTTCCTTGCACAATTTAAAGAATGTTTTGCTGAAGATCTACCACCTAGATTACCTTCTTCACGTCCTGAAGACCACAAAATAGATTTGATTCCTGGTACACAACCACCTTGTAAAGCACCATATAGGCATAACCAGATAGAGCAAAAAGAAATTCAAAATCAAATTGAGGAATTACTAAATAGAGGATTGATTAGACCTAGTAGTTCTCCATTTGGTGCACCTGTTTTGTTGGTAAAGAAGAAGAATAATACTTATCGTATGTGCATTGATTATCGTGCCCTAAATAAGATTACTGTAAAGAATAGATATCCAATTCCTAGGGTCGATGATCTTATGGATAAACTACAAGGTTCTGCCATATTTAGTAAAATAGATCTTAAATCTGGTTATCATCAAGTGAGACTAGATAAATCTGACATATTTAAGACTGCATTTAGAACACAATTTGGTCATTATGAATTTTTAGTGATGCTTTTTGGATTGACTAATGCACCTGCTACATTTAGTAGAATGATGAATCGCATATTTTTGAAATATCAGCATTGTGTTATTGTATTCTTTAATGATATCTTGGTATTTAGTAAAAATGAGAAAGAACATTATGAACATCTGTCTTTGGTTTTCAAGTTGTTGAAAGATAATCAATTGTATGCTAATCCGAAAAAGAGTGAGTTCTTTCAAACAGAAATTGAATATTTAGGTCATATTGTGTCATCAGATGGTATTAAGGTTGACCCAAGAAGATAGAAGCAATATTGAACTGGCCTATACCTAAAAATGTGCATGAGTTATGTTCTTTTCTAGGTCTTGCTAGTTTTTACAGGAAATTTGTGCGAAATTTTTCATTACTTGCTTTGCCTTTGACTAAAATTTTAAAGAAAGGTATTGTTTATCATTGGTCTGATAATCAACAGAAGTCTTTTGATTTATTGAAACACGCATTAACCCATGCTCATGTATTACAACTACCTGATTTTAATAGACCATTCTTTTTAGTAGTTACTGATGCTAGCGGATCTGGAATAGGAGCCGTACTTATGCAAGATAATCATCCCATAGTCTATTCTAGCTGTAAACTGAAACCCTCTGAACTTAAATACTCCACATATGATAAAGAATTATTAGCTATGGTACAAGCTTTAAGACAATGGAAATATTACTTAATGGATTCTGAGTTTATGATTAAGACTGATCAACAAAGTATTAGACATTTACTTAGTCAACCTCAAATATCTGACCGACATATCAAATGGGCAGCATTTATTCAGAGTTTTCATCCCATTATCCAATATCAACCAGGTAAAGAAAATGTAGTGGCCGATGCATTAAGTAGAAGACCAACCATTCATAATATCTCTGTCATATCATTTGATTCTCTAACTTCTATGAAAGATACTTATCATCAGGACATTACTTTTCATACTGATTGGAATAAATTAGTTGGAAATAACTAGATTCCTATTGATTCACTGTCTTACAATGATGGATTCATGTTTTATGAAAAGAGATTATGTGTTACAGTTCCATTCAGATCTTTTGTTTTGAATGAGATTCATTGTCCTCCATATCAAGGTCATAGAGGTATCATATCTACTTTGCGTACATTGACTGAAGATTTTTATTGGCCACATATGGACACTGATGTATCTAACTTTGTTTCTGAATGTTTGATTTGTCAAAGAGTTAAGAGACATCATAGTAAACAGTATGGATTACTTATGCCTTTATCTATTCCATCAAGACCATGGGAATAGATTTCTATGGATTTTATTACTAGTTTACCTAATACTAAAGCTAACCATGATATGATTTGGGTTGTAGTTGACAGGTTTAGTAAACATGCATATTTCATTCCATGTAAGAAAACTTTAACAGTATCTCAAGCAACACAATTGTTTTTGAAAACTGTTTTCACTAATCATGGATTACCAAAAGTTATTATTTCTGACCGTGATTCTAGATTTTGTAACAACTTTTGGATTACTTTGTTTGCTAACCTAGGAACAAAGATTGATTTCTCATCTGCATTTCATCCTGAAACTAATGGACAAACAAAAGCCACTAATAGTACTATTTTAGATCTTTTACGTGCTTACACTATTTCTAAACCACAGACATGGGACACATATTTACATTTACTGCAGTTTGCATATAACAATACACCACACGCATCTACAAAGAAAGCACCGTTTGAAGTGATTTATGGTTATAGATTGTGTACACCTGTTGCATCTTTATCAAATAGAATTCAGAGTGCTGATGATATTGCTAATATGCACGCTACTATTTTTGCTGAGGTTAAAGACATGATTACCAAAGCCCAACAATCGTATACAAAACAAGCCAATAAGAAAAGACAGACCATGAATTTCAAAGTTGATGATTATGTTGGTTGAGAATAGAAAAACGTAGATTACAAAGTGTAGATAAACACCCAGTTGTGAAATTAGCACCTAGATTCTATGGACCATTTAAGATCATTTACAAAATCAATGACAATGCATTCAAGTTAGAATTACCACCTCACTGGAAAATTCACAACACATTTCACATTAGTTTATTAGACCCTTTAGAGGCCAATTACCTGTACACCCTGTTTATGAAAACCCACCTTTGTTAGATGAAGAGACTGAAATACTTGAACCTGAAGATATCATAGATACTGATTTCATGACCACTAGAACTGGACGTAGATATTCTAGATATTTGGTCAAGTTTAAAAACCATCCTGTTGAGGAAGCCCAATGGATGTACGCTAGAGACTTAAATGCTTTCCCCACTTTGTTAGCTCCACATTGAGCTAATAGCAATTGAGGACAATTGCTATCCCACCCCGGGGGTATGATGCCAGGAGGCATATTTCACGGTAGATTCCATGCCACGGTGGATTCCGTGAGGTTTTACGGTGGATTCCGTAAACTTTGTTGACCGGGGCTCGTACACAAAGTGGATTCTTTGTGCGAGAAGTTGATGGGGACGCCTATCCTTTTCGGGCGTTTCATTAATTTAGTGTATACATGGGTGATTCCATAGCGGGTGATTCCGCAAAATACATATTAAATTAATAAACATTTATGATTTTAGAGTGTGCACTCGTAATAAATTAAGGTTAGGATTGATTTCTAACCAGTTGATTTATTTATGTAGCTGAAGACTGCTAGGTATTCACTTTTGTCGGTTTAATTGTATTATTTTACTAACGATTGTGAATGCTTCAGTTGATGTGTAGAGATAGCAGCAGTGGCGGAGGAAAGCATTGGAGGATAGCGTGTATTCGAGTTATCATTTATATTTTGATGGGCGCATACCTTAGCAATGGCACCTATATTTTGTCACACCTATTTATTGAGGCGTTGGATATTTATTTATTATTTTGTATGTGCATGGGCGCACGATTATGATATTTGTATTTGGACATTGTATTAGGTATGCCTGACTCTTTGGGCGCCCGTCCATTAGCTTTATTTATATTTTGTGTTAAAGCAAACTCAAAAGCCAAAAGCGTTCTATTTTGTAATTTGGGCTATTATTTGAGCTTAAAGATGATTAATACATAAAATACATGCTTTGTGGAGCGCTCACACAAGGCATGGGGGGAGATTGCACCCAATTGGTCTCTTGTTCATGTCGTGCATGCTTTCTACCTTGAGTTTTGTGCAAAAAGTAGAGTTCTTTTGTTCTTGGGGACCTTCCGGCATTCACTACATGAGCATACAGAGTCCGATCTGCACACCAAACGCTATGTGGGATAGGTGATGTGGTTGTCAATCTTAGTCCCTATTGACCGTCTAAGTAAGTTGAGGTTTGGTTATCAGTCAATTGTGATTTGGTTTAGTCCAATTTTTCTTTGGTCGTTTGATTGGAGTCAGGGAGACGGTGTGATTTGATTATATTTTATTTGGATTGCATGATATGGAGATATTGGGTGCTTGTTTGTATGAATTTCATGAAGCTTTCAGTCGCATAGGTAGAGAGGTTATGCAAATATTTTTCAAGATATAGATTGCTTGGGGTGGTCAGTTACTCTGTCAGGTCCATGTGAGTTTTTTGTTGTTGATATCTTATCTGCTATTATTTTTCTATTTTGCAAGCATTTCTTATGATTGTCTCTGTGTGTGTGCGGTGTGTATATGAACCATCTGAATGGCACTTCCTCGTACTCCTTGCCCGGTCCAATATGTTCCCTTGGTGTCGCATGATTACTCACTATTGCTGGATTGGGACCTTATTGTTAAGGCTGGGCTATCCAAATTTGTAACACTTCCACTATCACTTGTCCTAGATGGCTCTGACATGCGTGATCAGTTCTTAACATCTTATAACAAGAGGTCTAGCCATGTTCGTGGTACAGTTATCCTCATGACGCCTAAGAGCCTAAGCAAAGATCTTGCTTTACCATACCATGGGAAACCTTTTCCTACTACTTGTCAACTGTTCTCCAATGAGGATATTCTGAAGCTATTATAGAAGCAGACTCAAGATGTCTTGGATCTTAAGCGGGTTATCACTACTTTAGGAGTTAGTGTATCCATTATCTGTTATAGAAGAAAACTCAGGATGTCTTGGATCCAAAGCCGGTTATCACTACTTTAGGAGTTAGTGTGTCCATGATTTCCAATCCTTTCTGTAAATAGTTGTGCTAGTTCCTTCAGGACAGGTTTAGTGGTTGTTATTTACAAATTCTCGCGCACGGTGCTGAAAAGTATCGCATTGATTGGAGTTCATACCTCTTAGCTAAAATGGATCAACATTTTATCAAATACACGAGGGATAATGTGACTAGTGTCACATTTGGATCTTACCTCTATGTTTTCCTAACATATGTTGCCCATGCGAAGGAAATTCCCACACTACCAGTTGATCCTCTAGAGGTTCCTCCTCGTCCTACTGAAGATGATGATGTTATCATTAACTATGTTGATTCTTCCCCTCCTATGATCATTCAAAGAAAGTGTCTTAAGCAAGTTCTTGAATCAATACTGGTTTCCACTTCTCCAGTTCCAATTCATGTTCACTCTTGTAGTCATCGGCCTGATTTCCTTATAAAGTCAAATCTTTTTAGAGCACATAGAGATGGTACTTTGGATATGTCCATTCTCTCTGTGCAATGTCTCGTGAGAGGAGATGCAATTCCCTTCTTATGCAAAGACATCCAAAGCTTTATTGAACTCTTAGTTATTACTGCTTGTATCCAACAACTTTATTCTTCTTTTTATGAAGAGGTTTAGTAGTCCAAGGAGGTGTTGAATAAAGCTAATACTGAGCTAGCCTCTGCCAAAGAAAACTTTTATGCCCTTTATACATAGATAGAGCAACAAACTAAGGTCATTGATATCTAGAAAGAGGAGATCTCTACTTTGCAGGCTCAGTTGGTAGAGATTAAATCCCAAGTTGTTACTATGACTGAGGAGAGGGATAGGTTGTTGAAGGCGGCTCAAGAACTAAAAGCTTTGATAGCTTCCCTGACAGAAAATCTCAAATCAACTACAACTATCCTAGACCAGAGCACTACTCAAATTTAACAGCTCAAGGAATAATTGGCTCAATCTCGTTTTGCTTCAGAGAGTCCATCTCTGCAGAGCCAGTTCCTTCCTTATCCCGTGAAAATTTAGCTATCCTTCAAAGAAATACCACATTATACCCTTTATTCCAAGCCAAGGTGAAAAGGCTTCAATCAAGAATGGACTTGTTATAGTCTTCATTTGAGGAAGTCGAGGAGTTTGTTCCTCCAAATCACTCCTTCTTTATGCATTATCAGGGGAAGTTGGCATTTTATATTAAGCTTTCCACAATAGATTTGCCTCTTCTAGAGTATGGTTGAAGTGGATCTTGGTCTTTTGATTTGTTGATTGAAGTGGTCAGAATGGTTTTTGAGGATTCTATGACTATAGATACCATGTTTATGTCTTACATGTACTTGCGAGGTGAATTATTGATCCCACATGATGAAGACATGGCTTGGTATGTGGGGGATGTAGTAGTACAAGCTATTTTGTATGTCAAACATTTAGAGTTTTAGATAAATCAGATGTTTCAAACATATTCCTCCAAAGTGATTTATTGTCCTAAGACTTCTTGGCATACAATGATTGATTCTGTGATTTTGAATCAATGTCAAAAAAAAGCCTCTTCTCATGTGCAAAATACTAACCAACTTAGCCCACCTTTCTAAGCAATCTCCTTTTGATTCATCTTTCTTTGATGCTTATGATTGCATATCTATCTTAGGTCCATCAGTGCCTTATTTATCTTATTATCAGTAGCCCATAGATATGAAACGTATCTTTAACTTTATCAAACTAATCCACGTGTTATTTTACCCCTTCTATTTCAACCCCAAGGTGCTCCTCAGATCCCTATTTTCACTCGTTTTTCTTTTATTGAGGATCATGTTTTTTTCCCTCTTTCTTGTCCTTCCCCATCCATAGCCATTCTTTCCATTTTTCTAGCATACTTGTTAACACCCTTTTTAACTAGTTCCCCTAAATTTTCAACTAATACCTCTTTAGCTCATTCTTCATTTTATGATTTTTCTTACCAATCCCTTCATCCTCTCTCACTTGTTCCTCTTCCCTCTCCTACCACTTTTATCCCTCATCCCCCTTAGTTGGTTAATGGTTATACAAGCTTTGATCAGAAGTTTCCTAGACGACAGGGATGAAGTTTAGCAAATTCTCTTACCAGACCTCAAATAAATTGGCCATTGATTCCAAGGGAATGGACGATTGGTAGCCAAGCTTTTCAAAATTATCTGTATTTTTCTCAACTGTATTCTCAGTCTCTTCAACGGATCCTTCAATGAGACTGACTACTCACTTTGCTTGGTATCTTGCATACATGCACCGGCATTTGCATAATGATTAGAAGTCAATCCCGAAGTTGTGTGTGAATGTGAATGTGAATATTGATTCCCAAAAACTAGACATATTGTACTTTTATGCGCTTTGTTTTCCTAGTCGATATCTTGTATTGGTGGAGAGGATGTGTTACCTGCAGTTTTTCCAAAATCCTCCTAAGACTTTTGTGATGAATCTATATCCATGGATCATTTCTGTAATCATCAAGATTTTAAATGGGATCATCTTCATTGATACCCATGGATATATTTTTTATGATTCATAATGATGTCTCTCTTTCAGAGGTGCTATTTGGATGGTTGTTTTGTGTTTTGCATGTGTATATGTGTGATGGTGATTTTGCTATGTGATGGGGTCGTAGTGATCGGATATTCAACTTGTTTAAGAAGCTATCTTTTTGAAGATTTGTGGCAATGATGATGGTGTTTATAGCTGAAATTACTTGATTTCTTGTTGTTTTTATGGACTGATTGGTTATTTTTTAATTGATTTTGTATATTTATTAGTTGATTTTGAAGTTTTTGGGAGTATTTTAGATAAGTTTGAATAGTTTTTAGAAGCTCATGATGTTTTTTGGTGGAGATATAATGTGGTGAAAGGTTCTAATAGTGTCTGATTGGTTCTACTTGAGTCTGTTGAGCTTCTATTTTGTTCTAATTTCTTTCTGTATGAGAGGTTCAAATGATGATTGATAGAGTTTGAGAGTGTTTGGAAGCTTTTTGAATGATCCTTGATAGTTTTGAATGGTTTTAGTTGAGTTGGATGCTTGCTATTGGCTTTTTGTAACCCTCTGTTGAGCTTCTATAGAGCCTCTGTCGTCTTTGTTCTATTTCTATTCTATACGCCTTTGTAGGTGTTCTATGGATGAATGTGTAGCTTGAGGAAGTTTTCTAACCTTGAAAAGAGATTAATGCAAGTTCAAAATAGATCAAAGAAGTGAAAAAATTAGCTACTGATGAAGACTCAAGTGAATATTGAAGTGACAGTGATATTGTTGAGCTACGAAAGGACACTGTAGTGGCTCTATTAACCTTTCATATCAGACATGCCTCTTGGGAGTAGATGAAGACTGAAGTGATAGTGATACTGTTGAGCTACGAAAGGACACCGTAGTGGCTCTGTTAACCTTTCATATCAGACATACCTCTTGGGAGGGGTATCCACGACGAAAGAGGGGTTATGGATGATTATTATAATGTACTATTATGAGAGAGTATGTGAGAGAGAGTGTGTGTGTGTGTGAATGAGTGAGAGACAGCCAATTTTTGATGCAAAGCAATGTATCTATGAGTGAGAGATCATAAGAGAGACTATGAAGACTATGAAACTATTAAAGATGAATACTATGTGATAATTTTCATTCAAAGTGGAGCATTCCTTTGTGTTCTCTTGTTCTTTTGATGAAGAATATGAAGAATGTGTTAAAGTTTTGTTGTTATAAATCCATGGGAGAATTGTTATATAAAGCTACGTGAAGATTTGAGAAAATTGGTGTTGGTTTTCTTTTTGTGGTTGATTAAAATATAAAGAACATACTTGTTGATAATACAATATATATTTTCTTATAGAAGATTCCATGTTTTTCTTGGTGTTCCTCTTGGGGCTCCAGCAAAACACTACACCATTGTAAACTTTGATGCATCAATGTGCACATGGAAGGTAATGGACCAATCTAGGGCTTTTAAGATAGGAGCTAAAGTAGAGCCTAATTAAGCCTTTCATAGGCTTGTTGACATTCTTCGATCCACTCTAATACTATCAATAGCTTGTGCAAAGTTCTAGCAATCAATGCATAGTTCACCACAAACCGCCAATGGTACCCTGTGTTACCTAAGAAGCATTGAACTCCCTTGAAATTGGTCGAAGGTGGAAGGTCTACAATTACCCTGACTTTTGAGGAGTTTGTGGCTATCCCATTCCTCCACACAATGTTCCCTAAAATGCAACTGTGCTTCACCCAAAACTTGGCATTTTAAGGGGTTCAATAAGAGATCGTATTGTCTACACCATTCAAAGACAATTCGTAGCTTTTCTAAGTGATCTTCCCAATTGTGTGGATGCACAAGTTATCAACAAATACCTCCAATCATTTTCTGAGTATGTCCTTGAAGATAGCACACATGAGGCACTAGAAGGTAGCAAGGGTATTGGTCAGGCCTAATAGCATGACGATGTAGGCAAACACCCCCCATTCAATGGCTATCGTTTGAATGGAATTGCACTTGGTTATAGCCTAAGAATCCATCTAGGAAATTTTAGGCTTTCCCCCTACCACTCTCTCTAGCATGTGCTAAGTGTATGGTAATCTCTTTGTAGTTGCATTGACCCTTTTATAGTTCATGCACACTCGAATCTTTCTATACTTTTTTATGACTATCACTAGGGTGATATCCACTTTGTGTGCTCTATCTCGTAAATGAATCTTGCATTTAGTAGCTTATTAATATTTTTCTTCATTGCATGTGCATACTTAGGATTCATTGTGTATGGTCGTTGCTTAACTGATATTGTATTAAGGGTCATGGGAATATTATGAGTCATGATGCTTAGATCTATTCATTTTAGCTCATGTAAGGACCATGCAAATACATCAAAGAATTTCCTAAAGAGATTTATGAGATTAGTCTCTTTCTGCTTAGTTAGGTCATCCACTATGTACACTAATTGAGGTTTGTCCCCTTCCCTTGCCAAGTTGACTTTCTTAACTTTGGTTGGACCTTCAATGGGTTCACTCACATGTCCTTTAAGTTTAGCTCCTACTAACACCACTATTCGATCACCCTTCTTAAACTTCATAAAGCGCTTGGGAAAATCCTAGGGTTTCTTCCGTCGATAAGCTTCTGGAAGACTTCGACTATTTTCTTGTCTCTTCCTTTAGCTTGCTGCACCTTAAGTGGACTGGGAGGTCCCCCTTGGTGCATTTGGTCCTAGCTGGTCGAGGCATTTTTGTAATATTTCTGCTACGAAATATTGAAGACACATAATCTTGCACAGAAGCAGTTCAAAATAATCTCCCACAATGGGAAAAAAACCCTTGGCTAAGTGCTTACTCCACGTGTATCAACGAACTCCATCCCGCGTCGTGTATGGAAGACCATGCCTAAAACCCCACGAGAACACCCCTTCAAGGGAAAAAAAAAAGGGATTATCGATAAAATTTTGCAAATTTTTTAATTAACCCTCTCCCCTTCAACCGTCGCATGGCGGGGGAAAGGGAGTGTGAGAGGAGTGGGTGTGGTGTTGGAAGAGCATGGGGGAGGGGAGCATGCAGATTGCCACTTGGCTGGCTACCCCCCCCCCCCCCCCCCCCCCCCCCCCCCCCTTAAAGGCCTGTAAGAACCCCCCCTTAAGCTTGAGGGGAGGGGAGAGGGATCGTGGAGCCTGCCTGTGCCGTTGCTGCCGCCGCTAGGCTGCGCTACCATCACCATCTTCGCCACCATCATCACCATGATCATCTTCGTCTATTAGCTTTAGGTCTAGTCTCAGTACCTAAGAACCTACCATGCTCTCGCAAGGTAACATTAAATCCTTTTTTTCCACTCACTTTTATTTTTTCTCCAACCATCCTTATTTTCTTTTGGCTAGAGGTTACCCCCAGGAAGGGCAAGGCATCAGCTAACTCATCCCGAGGAACATACAATGCCTCCACAAGGCAATGGACATTCGTTCTTTTGTTTTCCCCTTTTTACACATCTCCATATTATAGGTATCTCAGACATATTTATCATTTTCTTCTTTTATTAGTCAAGCCTTCCTAACTACTTCACAACTAACAAGAACTCCTAGAAACTAACATCATCCTGGTAGGCTAACAAGATAGGATCACTAGGCCTATCACTAAGACAACTCTTTGTATACTTGACAATGTCTTCACAAGATATGGCTAACTACTCAAATCTCCCCCTAGATATACCTAACCTAATCCTAGGACTTCATGCTTTGATTGTTGCTGGTCCCTGACAGGAAAAACCCATCCCCTAAGTACATTGACACATTTTGTTTAAAGAGAAGGAACTTGGAAAGGAAAGACATCATCTAGACTGGCCATAACAAGCATCCACGTAGCAATTGGCTCCCTCCAAGTGATTCTTTAAATCGGTCTAATGCAACACTAAAATAAAGAACCATTAAATGCATCCACACTAAACAGACACATAGCCAACTTGGCCTAACGAGATAAATCATTTCACTATATCAAAAAGGTGGCCCTTGTGGCCTAACAAAAAAAAACAATACAGGTTATACGACATCTCCCCTTAGAAAGGTATTAAACATACAACAATATGTGCCATTCCAAGGAGAAAATAGGGCTCTTAGTCATCCTAAACTAAGTGCATCAAATTATGACCCATACCTCTTGAATATACAACAAGAGGCATACACATAACATGTCATCTAACGAGCCTATGGATCCAAATAATAAAAGTACATGGGTCTCAACTACTTTCTACATCACCCAAACTAACCACTGTGTCTCCCATATAAAGTATGTTAAGATAATAGTCCCCATAATCGACTAGGTTCCATCTCATCATCAAGAGATATATCCAAGCCAGGACCATAGGTCTTCTTCATAATCATAATTTACTAATGAATCAAAAAATTGGTTTCAATGTCATGGAACCAACTAAAGAGACACCCATTTGAACTTGCCAATTAGGTTGATATCAGTATGATAATAGATGTGAAGGATTAGGTTGCATAATGTGTACATCCCATTCAGTTGATTCAATACAAATTGGGAATCCCCCTTTACTAATAAATAGTGAATACAACCTCTCTTAGTAATGTTGAGTCCCATTATCAAGGCTTTATATTTTGCCATATTGTTAGTAAAGCCTACCCCAAGGTATATAGCTAATTTCATCATCGTAACTCTACGAGAAGGATCTCTAATGACTACCCCGATGCTCCCTTTCTTATTGGGACCCCTGGACGCTCCATCGAAATACATTATATAGGTGCATAAAGGGTTTGCACAGCCAACCATGGTCAATTCCTCTACTCGTAACTATGATAATTGAAATTTAGCATATTGACAGGGTAAACCAAAGGCTCTATTCCACCATCTTCATTGAAATCTAAGTACGGATGCTCTAAATAGAAAATGGGTTGCCCATCAACTAGTTGTAACATATCTTCTAGGTTTCGATCAACATGGCATAGAGCTGCAATGCATTTGTCCCATTAGTATGCTTATAGATAATAAGGTTTAATGTTGTTAAGATTAACCTTATTCTTAAATTCCACTACCTATAGATCTACTAATAATGCAATGGAATTATTTTTACCTATTCTAACTATCTTATAGGGGCCATCCCACTTACATTCTAATTTTCCATGAAATAGCTCCCTGTATGTATCATAGTACAAGACTAGTTGCCCTTTTCTAAAAGTGTACTTCTTTGCTTTTATGTCATAAAGTTGCTTCATGCAATGCTTAGCAACCTCTTGATGTAATTAACTCTGAAGTTTCAACTAATGGAGATGTACTAAAGTCGTAAAACATTTAAACAATGTAGCTTCATCCCCTAGAGAATGGTTAATTGCGAATCATATTGTGGGTGACTCAATCTCAAGGTGTAAAACACACTCTTCTCCATAAATAATTTAAACGGAGTGTAGCCAGTGGCTCGTTTAAAGGTCTTATTATACGCCCTTGCCACCACGTATAATTTCTTATCCCAATCTCATTTATTCTCTGAAAATCTTTGACAAAATTTTCACAAGCTACTCATTAGTACCCTCAACTTGTCCATTCGCATGTGGATTATAAGGTGTCATTTTGTTATGCTCTATTTGCCAGGCCTTAATCAAGCTTCTAATCACCTTATTCAAGAAATGGGTTCCACAATCCGACACTAGCTTTTTTGGGGCTAACCAAATCAACAAATTATCTTCTCGAGAAGGAAGCCATCAATCTCCTTTGCATCATCCTTCCTCATCGCTCTTACTTCTGACCATTTCGTAAAATAGTTTGTTGATACTATATTATACCTCTTCTGTGTAGAGGATGATGGGGTAATTGGACCTACAAAGTCAATACCCCACTTCTCAAATGGTAATAAATCCATAATAGGAGTCAGTGGGTGCTTCTAATTCTCTCATTCATGCATTTGGTATATATCGCACCTCTTTACATATGCAAATGCATCCTAGAATATGGATGGCTACCAATATCCGGCTCTTAAGGCTTTTTGTATATAGACAATCATCCAACAAAGTGTCCTCCACAAGCGAAGTCATGACACTCTTCCAAGATAAAGGGAACCTCATCTAGCATAACACAATGACGATAAATATCATCTACCCCTTATGATGATATAAGGTTCATGTAGTCAAAGTAAACTTTAAGGTTTGTTGTTTAATCCTCCTTTTCTCAATCCTAGACAAAGAGGCTCCAATCTCTCATGTACTCAGTGGTAGGAGAAATCCTTAGGCCTCTTCTTGTTGTTAGACTTATGCTTTTGAATTTCTTTCGGCAATTGGGAGACATGACTAGCAAACTATCGGAATGTTAGGTTTTTTTTAAAGGTGTCTAGGTCTTTGACCAAGTCATCTTCTTTGATAGGATCCATGGGCTTCTCCAATCGGCTAGGGAATGGGGCAACACCCACTTTCATCTTCCCTCTTTCTTCTAGAAGTGGCAACATTTGCACTTCTTCTATTACTAGAGGTACTTTTGTATCCTCTATCTCTTGGACCTCTGGTCCTATCTCTGTATCCTTTTGTACTACTAGATGGCTTTGTACTGGACCATTATGTTTTGTATCGTTCTATTTTTTCTTGGGAAGATTAGACTTCATGTTTTTGGTAGAGGAAACATTCTCTTTTGGAACTGTGGGTTCTCTTTTTTTGGAACACATTATTGTGACAACTTCCAATTCCATCAAATTGGAGGTAGGTTCTTGGATCTTTTGTTGGGTATCAATGGTAGCTTTCACATGAGCTGGACTGGGACAATCTTTTGCAGTGTGCCTTCTCCTTTGCATCTGTTGCATAAGGATTTGTAGTCCATTGACCTTTTAGGGTTTGGACAGTTTGGCGAGATATGTCCATTTTCTCCACATCTGTAACACTCCACCTGTGATCTCTAAGACTATCATCCTCTACAACTTTGATATGGAAACCTCTGTGGGTCAAAATTAGGACCAAACTATGTAGGATTTGGTATGGTATCTTGGGTAGTCATCTTGGACAAGTTGAATCTTACTTTTTTGTCTTTCTTCCTTCTTTCATGCATCGAGAGAAAATGTCCTATGTATGGTTCTTCCTTAAATAGTACAAACAGAAGGCTCCAACGATGGTTGGTTTTTGCGTACATTCAGTGGCTAAGTCTATCACTTGATGGCACTTTCTGCACCATGTATTAGATCACATCACATCTCTTCCACCTCCTGTAGGAATGGATATGTTGGCGGTATTCACCTTCAACGTCTGTAGCTATTCTGCAATCACATCCATTAGCTCCTTCTTGATACTTGCAACTGAATTGCATAGGAAGTCCTTCAAATTTTCTCCTCTTAGAGCCAAGAGGCTGCCTTAGCATAGGAAGAGTAGCAAAAGCTAAGGACAAAAATGGAAGATCAAGAACAAAGGCTGATAGAGCTAGCTCAGAGGTAAGGGGAAAGCCTCAAAGATATGACTTGTTGTCATTTCTACTAATAATTTGAAAATGTGGAATGTTGAGTTTTTTAAAAAATATTTTGTCAAAATCTAGGAGGGCATAAGAATGGGCTAATCAAAATGAAAAAAGAGTCAAAGCCTTGGCATGTCATCTTGCTTAAGTCAAAAAAGAAAAGATACTTGCTGAAAGCAAAGCGGAAGCCGCCCAAGTGAGCTTCCAAACTGAGCAATGCGCTTTCTTGGATACCCTATTGGATGTCGCCCAGGCAGAGGAGGGAGAGTCCATAGAGGCAATAAAAAAAATTGGGAATGACTCATAGGGCACTGAAAGTAGGACTGTAGATGCCACACCACCACAACCTAGTGGAGTTGGCCCAAGCCAGGAAGAGAAACGTCATTATCTCCTATTGACAAGCCTAACCTCGTAGGAAATGGATGCACTCAGGTTCCTCGAAGAAGAGCAGTAGTAGCCAAGCCACGAAAGGGAGGTGGATGTGAACTTTGAAATGAGATCACATGAAGAAGAGCTTGTCCCATCGCCTCCTTCCCCGCGGACTGAAGAGCAGCAACACACAGAGACTCCGCAAAAAGAAAGGCAGCATTGAGGGAAAGAAGAAAACAAACGGTGGAGGTCACAAGGAGAAAATGGAATGCCAAGGGAGTGAGGGCACCCTAGGCACCTATCCCACCATGCGAGGATGATGCCTCAGTGAGCTTCCATGCTAACCTTGTAATCTGGGAGAGGCAAGAGATGTTCAGGATCCCCTTCGATTTTAACTTTGAGTTCCCCACCACCTTGCGTAGGGTCTTGCCCATCAAGGTGGTGGAGGAGGCGATTAACATTAGAAGAAGGCTCGGATAGAGATGGTTGGAGGAGAGAGAGTAGAATCCCATCTTATGGGCCACTGAAGATGGCTAGCTACGAATGTTAACCTAAATAGAGAAGAAGGGTTTGTGACTCCAACCTGGACACTTGGATGGCCTTTTGCAACACTCAACCCTTCGAGCGGAATGACCCAACCTTTATGCCTCGAAGGGTGGGAGTGGATTTTGACTCCAGTGTCCACTGCCGCTATGACTTCCTTATAATCTATAATCCTCATTGTACTACATATGAAGAGGCCCTTGTCTTCATATCAAAAAACTTGTATGATACCCTAATCCAATTCACTAATGAATTCTCTTCATGCCCCGACCCCACCTTTATTACTACTTGTAATTACCTTACTACTTAGAATACTCCTTAGGCAAGACCCCACCTCGTAGGAGTGCGGCCTTCCAGTACTCCATTTTGATCCTAACATTATAGATAGTTGCACGACTAATGATGCGGGCTGCTCTATTACCTTCATTTTGCTTAGCCCTTTAAGAGGATATGAATGATAGCCACTTTACCCATTGCAATCATCTATTCCTCTCCACCACCACCCTTCAAGTCAGCCTAAACCTCAAGGGGTATCTCCAAAGCCACCAATTTCTTAACAAATCTATTAAGCCCCCTTCTTCACCTCACTTCAATGATGAAGATTAACTTCTGTGACGACTATGTAACTTGGGCAAAAAAAAAAACATGTAGACACCGCAAGCTACATATCGATCACAGTCACTCCACCTAGGGGTCCTCAAGTTAGGTGCATTTGGTGGCTTTGGTTGGCCAGCTATGTGCTTAATCCCCTAGCCCTTTCGATCCCCCATGACACTTGCTTAGGGCACATCAAGGTCATGACATACCTAGGAAGGTAATTCATGCCTAGGGTTAGACCAGTCACCCTAAGCCCCTTGCACCACACCTCCCTTATGCACAAATTGGGTCCTCAAGTGTGGGACACCACCGAGGGCTTGACCCATCCCCTAATTCCACAAGCACAGGCACCACGCACTCCACGATAAGGCAGAAACACCCATAAGTAGTGCACCTTTCTTTTCTTTCAATGTACAAACAAAGGCCCCGCTACTAGCTTTAGAGGCCCCATCATCCATGCAATGCACTTCTCCCCATCTTATGCAACATGTCACCATGCAGGCATAACAAAGCACGGGGCGGTGGACGCAAAGGCCTCAGTCAAAAAGTGAATGAAGAAGCTCATTTGGAACAGCATAAGAGAAGGCAGCTAGGGAGGGCCAAATGATAGATCTGTCCAATGTTATCTTCAATTTCAAAGGTATAAATCCCTCCAACACACCTTCCACCATGGCTCGTATTAGGGCCCTTCAGTTTCATAAATCCCTCCAACACCAGGGATCATTCCAAATGCAAGGGCCTTTCAGTTCCATAAATCCCTCCAACACCACGACTTATTTCAAATGCAAGGGCCTTTTAGTTCCATAAATTCCTCCAACACCAAGGCTCATTCCAAATGCAAGGACCTTCCAATTCCATAAATCGCTCCAACACATGATCCACTAGGGCTTGTATACAAACTCAAAAAGCCACTCGGCTACTCTAGCAACACTGTCCGACTCACCACCTAGCAGTGCTATGGGACTGGCACTCAACTAAGAGGGGTTAATGTTTACTGCAAGCAAAGGAAGTGGAAAATGAGACATCAAGAGGAAAAGTGAAAGGCGGAAAAAAGAAAAGGCGCCCTACAAAAGAGTAGGCCCGGAGGAAATCTAAAAGCATGGGAACAACCACAGGAGTCCAAGACACAACCATGATGCTACAAGAAGCCAAAAGCAAGAAGGCACACCTTTAAATATAAAGGTGCAACCAAAACTTTTGTAAAAGAGTGCCAGGCTCCCTCTTGTGCAATTTGTAACCATGAATGGGCAGGAGGACCAAGCTAGGAAGAGAGGACAAATGGGAAAAATGGCCGGTAGCCATGTAAAACAGGGGATAAGGAGATGGCCGCCCAAAAGGGATTTAGGGTTTTGTTTATAAAGTTCAAAAAGTGAATGAGAGCTCATTCTTTGGTGTGTGGAAAAGTGGACTCTTCTTCTTCTCTTCTTCTCTTCTCTTCTCTTGCTTGCTTGTTTGTGAGTTCTTGAGGGAGGGAGGGTGAGTGAGTAAGGGAGTGAGTGTGTGAGGGTGAGGGATCTTGGAGGTGAAGCCCTCCTCCATTTCCTCTCTTCTTCTTCTCTTCTCTTCTCTCATCACGCATGCATGGCCATGGAGGATGGAGCTTGAAGGAAGAGGCTTGAGGAGGCTTGAGGGTGCATCACAAATCATGGAGCTATCAGAGTGCTTGAGAGAGGAAGCAACTCAATCGAGCATTGAGGTAAGCTCACTACACTCGTAGAGAGGGATAGCATGTTGGCTATGTGAGAGGTAGCCATTAGTGCTCACTTGAAACTCTTGAACAATAAGCGGTCCATGGGTCTTGGTGGTTGATGCTTGAGCTCACCTCTACACACCATAAGAGAGAGATAATTGATTATTTTACGAAAATATTTTGAGCTTGAGCTCGCCTCTACACACCACAAGAGAAAGACAACTGATTATTTTACAAAAATATTTTGAGCTTGAGCTCGCCTCTACACACCACAAGAGAAAGACAACTGATTATTTTACGAAAATATTTTGAGCATTGCAAGCAGTTTTGCATTGCTCTTAATCCAAGAAAGTGCATCTTTGGAGTGCCCTATGGATTGCTATTGGGCCATGTGGTTAGCTCGGTTGGTGTTGCAATCAATTATAAAACGATAAAGGTTAATGATGCCATGAGTCCACCATGTACTCTTGAAGAAGTACATAGCTTTTTCTCATAAGTGGGATACTATCAAAGATTTATCAATGCACTAGTGTGGAGAGGATGTTGCCATTGATGAATCTATTGTCCTTTAATATAACTATCTGTTCGTTTGGAGTGACCCATGTCAAGTATCCTTTGAGCATGTAAAGTAGGAACTAGCAAAAGAACTAGTCCTGAAAGCACCCAAAAGTAGTGAGGCCTTCTATATATTTTCAGCAGCCACAATGCATAGCATCAACTGCTGTTTAGTCCAAATTTGGGAGAAAAGTGGTATCATCCAATTGCATTTGCTAGCAATAAATTGGGAATATCTGAGATTAATTATATCTACATGGAGGAGCTGTGCCTTGGGGTGGTATTTGTGACAAAGAAATTTAGGCATTACATCATCTATGAAAAGTTGATATTTTATACGAAGACAGAGGGATTGAGGCTATGGATGAATATGTTGCAACTGCCTAACCGTCTACAGCGAGATGGTTGATCACCTTGTAGGAGTTTGACTATGAAATTAGGAGTAAGCTGCCAAAGTTGGAGAGCATCCTTGAATGTCTTGTGGATTTCGAGGAGCTATAGGAAGTCTTGGCTGAAGATAGTGACCTTGAGGGTCTATTCAAAATTGATACGGCCTCCATCCTATCCTAATATGCTGCCATAACACAATATCTATCTACAGGAGTGGCTCGAGTTGCTTTATCAAAGCCTAAAAAGAGGAAAATTAGGCAACATCCCTTGAAAATTTCCTCGATTTCATGAATATTATACTAGCAAGGTATCGATGATATTTATTACCGATGTGTCATGTTGCATGATGAGATCTTGTTTATCGTAGAGGAGTACCATGAATCTACTTGTGGAGGGCACTTTGCTGGATAGTTGTCAGCACAGAAAGCTTTGATAAGTGGATATTGGTGGCCATCCATTTTCTAAGATGCTTTTGCATATGTCAAGACATGTGATATATATCTGAGACATGACAGTAGGGAAAACAGAAAGTGCCCACTGACTCCTATCATGGCTATACTACCATTCAAGAAGTGGGGCAGCAATTTTGTTGGACCTATACATCCTTTGTTGACTACATGGCAGCATTATATCATTGTGGCAACAGACTACTTTACAAAGTGGTCTTTCTGAAGCTTGAGCTACAATGAAGGACAATGACAAGAAAACATCTAGTTTTATCATGTAACAAATTGCCTACCATTTCAATCCACTAAAAGAATTAGTGTTTGATCATGGGACACACTTTCTAAACAAGGTCATAGAATCCCTGACGAAATATATAAAAATTAAACATAATAAAACCATTCCATATAATCCGCAAGTGAATGGTCAAGTAGAGAGTACTAACAAGCAGCTTGTGGGGATTTTATCCAAGATAGTAATTGAGGGCAAGCATGATTGGGATAAGAAGCATCATGTGGCTGTCTGGGCTTATGACAAGACATTCAAGAGAGCAACAAGCCACACCCCATTCAATTTGATATATGGGGAAGAGTGTGTCTTACCCTTGGAAATCAAGTTACCCTCTATGAGGTTTGCTCTGAATCATTCATTGGGTGAGACAGAAGCATTGGAAGAAAGGTTCACTTCCCTTGCACATCTTGATGAAATACGATTGCAGACTCTATTACATCAAGATATAGAGAAGAGGAGGATGAAAGCACTCCATGACCTTCGGGGTAAAAGATATAAATTCATGAAGGGTAAGTTGGTGCTATATTATAATGCTTGTCGCTCATGAGTTATTCCTTGGCAAGCTAGAATCCAAATGGGATGGCCCATATAAGATCGCTCATATATGAAAGAATGGCTCTACAGCCCTTTTAGCAGATTTGCAAGGGGTAGAGTTTAAAAATAAAGTGAATTTTAATAAGTTGAAGCCTTACTATGTGTAACGGCTAACGCTAGACTTGGTATCTTTGCAGGTCCTTCAAGATCCAGCTTAAACTTGTAGTGGGTACCAAGGCATTTGGATGGGTAGAATCTTTCACATGGGATGTTAAACTTGGTGCAAAAAATTAGAGAAAGTGTAGATAAAGCAAAGAAAATTAAAAAGACATAGAGGATAGAGTGGAAAAAGGTGGCCCAATAGAAAAAATGAGAAGAAAAGAGCCAAAAGTGCAAGAAGTAAACTCAAAATTCTAAGGCAAGTGCAAAATGGAATGCTTCTAGGGGACATTATAAAAGTAAATGTCAATGCCATCAATATGAGTTTTTTAGGATTCGAATAGGGACTTACTTTAAGTGCCACACTCAAAACGTACCAAATTGTTCATATATGGAAGAGGCAAATGGAAGGGTTGCCAAAAAAGCTTAAATAGGCACATTTTAAATACAGAAGTGCACTCTTAATCCTTATAAAAGAGTGCTTGGCTCCCTCTTGTGCAATTATAAATGTAGATAGACATGGGTGAAGGAACCATGTAAATAGGAAGGAATATGTAGACAAGGACCTAGACTAAAATGGTTGATCATGTAAAAAAGGAATGGGATCTACAGAGGAGTAGGGCATGTATAAAAAGGCAAAAAGTGAATGAAGAAGTTGATTCTTGTGTGTGGCCAAAATTAGCTCTCTTCTTCTTTCTCTTCTTGCTCTTGCTTGTGCTTAATAGAGGGAGGGAGGGAGTGAGTGTGCTTGGAGCTTGAAGCTTGAGAATCAAGCTTATACCTTGGATCGTGGAGCTACCAAAGAGCTTGAGGGAGGAGGCAACTTGATTGGGCCTGAAGGTCAGCTCATTATACTCGTAGGTGTGAGAGCATGCACGACTATATGAGAGGTAGCCATTTCACTTAGCTTGAAGTTCTTGAAACATTAAGCGGTCCATGGGTCTTGCAGTTGAGCGAGAAGCTCACACATTTTGGTTCCATTGTGTTGGAAGAGAGGGAGAGAGATAGAGTGGAGCAGAAGATGAGCCTCAGCTCATTGTTGTTCTTCTTCCATTATTCTTCCATCATACAAACTAAAAGAGACTTACACTGGAGCCCCAAGAAGAACACCAAGGGAAAGGGAATTCTCTTGCAAGAAAATCTATCTTGTAACATCAACAAGCTTTTTTATTAGGTTTTATATGATCACAATGAAGAAAAGAACACCAAGCACAACAAATCTTCATGCAGCATCATGTAGATCTCCCACGGATTTGATAGAATCAACCATATTCTTCAACATCTTCACAAAATCCATCAATAGAACAAAGAAAGCAAAGGAATACACCATCTTTGAATGGAAATACATCACATAGTATTCATCTTCAATATCTTCATAGTCTTCTCTCTCAATCTCTCATATATAGTTACTTTGTTTTAGTAGATTTGGCTATCTCTTACTCTCTCTCTCTCTCTCTCTCTACATCAATAATACATCATATCCTCACTACAATCTCTCATAATCACCCACAATAATCCTTCTTAGGTCATGGATACCCCTCCCAAGAGGTATGTCTGATATGAAGAGTCACCAGAGCCACTATAGTGTCCTTTCATAGCTCACCACTGTCACTTCACTTCAGTCTTTACTTGAGTCTTCAGCAGCTACTTCTTTCACTTATTTTTTATCAAACTGGAAATCACAACAAACTTTAAAGGATATAAGAGGTTTCTTCTTCTTCTGCATCAGCATCTTCAACTATCTAACCACGACCCCATCACCACAATTCTCCAAAAATGTAGCTAGCACGAAAGCCAATCGAATAGGCAACCACCACGATCTTATTACATAAATTAACTCACAACACAAACACTACACACAACACAACCATCTGAATGACTCCTCCAAAAAGAGAGATTTTATCATTAAAAATCATCCACCATACATGGCAAAGGTATCAATCAAGATGATCCCTCTTGAAAGATTGGTGATTTCGAAAACGATCCATAGATAAGGATTCATCTACAAATGTCTTGGTAGGATTCTGAAAAAACTAAAGGCAGCACATCCTTTCCAACAGGACAAGGTATCTGCTAGGCAAACACAGGGCATGAAAGTACAATACATCCAGTTGCTGGGAATCAATGCTCACATTGACATTCATGCACAACTTTGGAATATGCTTTGAATCATTATGAGAATGCCTATGCATATATGCCAGGTACCAAGCCAAATGAGCTGTCAATCTCACCGAAGGATCCAGAGACTGTGAATATTGGTGAGCAAAATGAATATAGTTCTGGTATGCTTGATTGGCAGTTGTCCAATCTCCTGGAATTATTGGCCAGTTTATCTGAGGTCCTGTAAGAGAATCATTCGAGCTCCATCCCCTTCTTCTGGAAATCTGATGATCAAACCCGTCATAGTCACTAACCAACTGAGGTGGTTGAGATATAGAAGTGGCAGGAGATGGAAGTGGAATAAGGAAAAGTGGATGAAGAGATGGGTAGGAAAAATCATAAAAGGAGGAATAATTTAAAGGAGTGGCTGAAATTTTTAGGGAATCACTTAGGAAGGGTGTTAACTGATAAATAGGAAAGGTAGAAGGTACATGAATGGATGGAGAAGGACATGGTGGAGAAGGGAAAAATACTCTATCCTCGATAAAAGAGAAGTATGTAAATATGGGAATTTGAGGAAAAGATTGAGGTTGGAAAAGAAGGGGTAAGATGGTTGTGGAATTGGTTTGATAGAGGGAAAGATATATATCATAACGGTGAGCCATTTGTTGGTAATACAGTAGGGTAGGAACAGAAGGACCTAAGATAGATCTTCTCTGATAGGCATAAAAAAAGGTAGAATCAAATGGATTATGTTTGGAAAGATAAGCTAAGAGATCCACCCTCAGTTGATTAGTGCTCTGTACATAAGTAGGGGCTGTGTTCTGTCTTTGATTCAGGACCACAGAATCAATCATGGTATGCCAGGAATTATCAGGGCAAGTAGCCACTTTGGAGGAGTAACTCTGAAACATGTCATCTATTCGCAACTCCAAATGGTTGACATACAAAATAGCTTGTAAAACCACGTCTCCCACTCCAACCAGGAGACCAAGCCCCACTCAAACACTCAGGAGACCAAGCCCCACTCCAACCATCCTCTGGAAGAGGAAGATCCATCGTAGAAAGCTTCATGTAGAAGGCCAACTTCTGTAATTGATAGTGGACAAAAAAGGAATGATCTGGAGGAACATATTCCTGGAATTGCTCAAATGAAGACCATAGCAAATCCATTCGAGATTGCAATCTTTCCACCTTGGCCTAGAATAAGGGACATAAGGTAGCCTGTCTCTGAAGAGCTGCCAAGTCTTGCTGTGAGAGAGAAGGGATCAAGGGAACATGAGGGCTTGGAGGAACAGACCGTGACTTTGCCAGTTGATCTTGCAATTGCTTGAGTTGGGAAGCTTTGGATTCCACTGTGTCATTAGCAGTCTGTAAGGCTGAAAGTTTGACATCTAAAAGAGTTTGGAACTCTTGCGCTTCTTTGGACATCCTCTCCTTCTCCTCTGAGAGGCTAGTAACCTCTGATTGAGCCTCTATTAACTGAATCTTCAAAGAAGATATCTCATCTCTTTGGGTTTGAATCAGTTGGGTTTGTTGCTCCATCTGCTTAAACAAATCTGCTAGGGTATCCTTAGTAGAGGCTAACTTGGATGTTGCCTTATGCAACTGGTCCTTAGACTGCATCAGTTCTTCATAAAAGGAAGCGTACAGCTGTTGAACACAGGCTGTCACACTGACAGTTCAATGGAACTCTGAATGTCTTTACATAGGAAAGGAATGGCATCTCCCGAGACTAGACTGTTCAGTGAGGGGACTGATATGTCCAACGAACCTTCTCGATGTGCTCTGAACAGGTTATTACATGTGAGATAACCAAGGAGATCACTGCTAGAGGTAGCAAGAATGGGCACTGAAGGAGCTTTATCTGCTACCCGCTTCAAGCGTTTGCGCTGTATGACCAGGGGAGGCGGAGAATCCAGATCCTCTATATCAATTGGTTCTGACTCATCTGAAGGTGGAGGAGGAGGTACTGGATCAGATGGAGGAGGTGGAGGCACAATCTTCGGTAAACCTGAGTAGGTCAAGAAGGCAGACAAGTACGATCCATAGGTGACATTGGTAACATTGCCCCTGGTAACTTTGACGAAATGTTGATCCATCTTAGTGAGTAGGTAAGTGCTCCAATCAATAGCTACTCCTTTTAACACCATCCTTGAAGCTGTAAAGAGCTCTTTGGACAAGTAATGGGATGGCGTTTTTGCAGGCATAAACCTGTCTTAGAGAAACTGGCAGACCAACTTCCACACAGGATCAGTGATCATGGAAAAGGAAACTCCTGAAGAGTTGATCACCTTCTTAACATCCAGAATTTTCCTGGTCTGATTTTGTAACAGCTTCAAAATCTCTTCGTTAGAGAAAAGCTGGCGAGTTGTAACAAAGGGTTCACCTTTGGAGGGAAGAGACAGAGCCTTCCCGAGGCCTCGAGGTGTCAAAGTCATGGAAGTACCCTGGACCAGCCCCAACTTCTTGCTATAGGAGGCCAGAAACTCGTCACACATCGATGGATCCTCTGGAAGCAATGGAAAGGAGGCAGCCACGAAAGTGGCGAGTCCCACCTTCGTGAGAGGCTCAAAAGTGAGTAGGGAAGAGTAATCCCTACTGACTAGTGGGACATACTAGATAGGGGGAGGAGCGTGAGAAGGCGCCATTCAGATGGTTGCACACACACCACAACACAGACAAACAAAGAGAATGCCTGCAAAGCAACAGACCAAAACCAAGAATAAGATATCAACCAATATGGTAAAACGTGACTCGACCAACTATCCCCAAGCAAACCACAGCCTAGAAAAAATTCGACATGACCTCTAGACATATGCGACCGAAAGCTTCATGCCATGCAACATGCAAACACCCAAATCCCCGTATCAGGCAATAAAGAAAGAAAAACTACACACTGTATCCTTAACCGTAACAAAGAAACTGAACCAAAACATAACAACAACCCACACATATCAGGACCACAACTTTGATAATCAGGTTTGACCATGGAGACAACTCCGAAGACTTCGCGTACCCATCCCACGAAACGAGTTCATTAAAAAGGAGAAATAAGTGCAGTGAGGGGGAATTAATTTAATGAAAGGTTCATTTTAATAAATTATTAAGAAATGGGTGAATTTTTATTAAGTGATAAACCTTATCAAGAAAACGACGGTTCCTTCTTAAAATTTTAATTACCAATTATTAGGTTAGAGCGGTGCTTTAATCCAAATCCCGGACTTCGATACCCAGACTGGGTCTCTAAATGCAAGTTCATTTATTAAAAATTAAGGTGATGTGGAGCGTTTTTTTACCAGCGCGTGCTCTTGTGACGACTGGTTCATTTTAATTAAAAATATTAAAGTGCCTCTTAAGCACACTTAGCACGTGCTAAGTGAACGGCGGGTTTATTTTTATTAAAAAATGGTGTGTTTAGCACCAGCGCGTGTGCCATGGTGGTGTTTAGGGATCATTTTAAAAATTAATCGTGAGTTTTGGGGTAGCGAGAAAAAATAAAAAAAAATATAAAAGGAAAAAATACTTGGTAGTGGGTGTATGTGAATGCAATGAATGCGCTCTTCTCAATCCAAAAAGGTATCTGGATTTTTTTAAAAGAGATTTTTCAGTGTGTGGTTTAAATGAAAGAGATTTTTGTGTATTTTTTTAATGATTTTTAAAAAAATTTCAATGTATTTTGAAGGTTTTCGGGTATTGGAATTAAAAAAATCTGGGAATATACCCAGAAATAAACTGCGTGGCAGCTGCATGTGAACAGCCAGCTGCACACCACCTCACGGACCAGCTAACGCGCGTCCCTGCGCGTGAACATCCGCTAACAGTCTCCCGCACACGATCACGCACAATCACAATCAACCACACGCGTATATGTCAAGGGCTGAGAAAAGGTATCTGCGGGTTTCCACGTGGTTCTTGAATGTTTGCGGGTGCTATTGGTTTCGGCGGGTGAAAGGGGGGCGTAAAGGGGGTTTTCTGTGGTGGGTGAAAGGGGGCTTACAGGGAGTTTTCTGCGGGTGACACGGGTGTGGTGGGGTTCTGCAGGTCTGCGTCTCGAGAGGGAACAGGGGTTTGGAGGGTGGTGTCTGCGAGTTTCTGCTAGGGGTGTGAACATGACTTATGGAGGGTTAGGGGGGATTGGTGTCTGTGGGGGAAAAGGGGGCTTAGATGGGGGTTAGGGGGGATTTGTGTCTGTGGGGGGAAAGGGGGCTTGTGTGGGGGTAATGGGGTGGGTTGGGTGTGTGTGGGGGAAGGGGGGCTTAGGTGGGGGAAATGGGGTGGGTTGGGTGTGTGACTGTGGGGGCATGTGGAGGAGGCCACCGTGGCAGGAGGCCCAACGGGTGGGGCGGGGGACCGTGGTGGGAGGCACGGCGCTGGCGTCACGGCGGGGAGGACGGCGGTCGGTGACGCGTCAGCGGGCTTCACGGCGGCGGCGGCGAGGCAGGGTGCAGCGGCCACGTGGCAGCACGGCGGGGAGGAGCCGTAACAGGGCAGCGCGGTGGCGGCGGCCAGAGGCTACACGGGGCCCTAAGGCGGCGGGAGCGTCGTCAGCAGCAGGCGCACAAGGCGGTGCGGGCAGAGGGCGTCAGAGCTGGCAGACAGGACGCGGGCATCACGCGGCCAGCAGGGAGGGCGACAGCGTGTAGGCGGGGCAGGGCGGAGGCCACGGCACATAAGGTGGGGCAGGGGCCGACGTCCAGGCGATCGGCGGCGACAGGCAGCAGAGACCACAGGGGCGGCATGAGGGCGGCCACAGGCGAAGGCGCCGAGGTGGACAGGGCGGCCACGGGGCGGGCGATGGCGGAGAAGAGGGAGGGGAAGGAGGGTTGGAGTAGGGGAAGAAGAAGAGGAGGAGGGGAGGGTGAAGAAGAGGAGATGGAGGTGAAGGAGATGGAGGGGGGAAGAACGCACGGAGCGGGAGAGAGAAAGGTAGTTGGGGGGGGAAGGGGTCGGGGAGAGAGAAGGTTGGGAGTGGGGGGATAGGGAAGGGTGTGGGAGGGGAATGGGCAGGAGGGCCCATGGGATGGGGGGTGGCCATAGGGGAATGGGTAGGGGGGTGGGTATAGGGGAATGGGCAGGAGCCCATGGGGGGTGGGTAGGATTGAAAGGGCGCCCGGGGAGGGTGGGGGAAAGGGTGCCCAAGGATGTGGGTGGGGGCCCATGGGAGGGAATGGGCATAGGGGAATAGGCGGGGGCCATAAAAGAAAGGCGTACCCCCGTCCCGTGCGCGTGCGCGGGACGGGGTAAAAAAATTTGCAGTTACGGGATCAAAATAGTGCCGGGATAGCGGTACGGGTCACGCGGACGCGATCTGGGCACGTGGAGGTGCAGGAAATTGAAAATGGGCACGTTCACGCGCGGAACGAGCCGCGCAAAAACACAGAAAAAGCAAGAAAAATTAATAACTCCCAATCCGATCATCAAAATGAAATGTCATAAAAACAAAAAGTGGGCAAGACGGCAGGGGGAAGATAGGGGAAATGTGCAACGGGAGTTCCGAGGGGGGTAAAGGGCGTTCACATGCAAAAAAAGAAAAAAATGGGTCTAAAAACGCAATTAAAAATTAATATCAAAAGATCCATGCATCGGAACAAAGTGCAGGAAAAAGGAAAAATGTGCAGAAAGACGTGCCTGACAATCCTATCATGTCAAAACATAGTTTCGACTAAGATAAGACCGTTCACGTGGAAAAAACCCAAAAAATAGACCCAAAAATGGAATCAAAAATTAATATTGGACGAATCGCTGGCCGGAATGTCATGCAGTAAAAAGGAAAAATGTCCATAGGAAGGGGGGTATAGGATTGTCATGTCAAAATGCAGTTCCGGCGGAAGTAGGAGGGGTTCACATGCGAAAAACACCAAAAATACACCCGAAAACACATTTAAAAATTAATAATAAAAAATCCAGAAGTCAAAAGAGGGTGGACAAAAAAGGGAAAAGGTGGGGAAAGGCACGTTGGACAAGGCTGTCAAATCAAATTGGAATTCCGATGTAAGCAGGGCAGGTTCACATGGAAAAATATCAAAAAGACGCACGAAAAAGTCTTGAAAAACCGTAAAATTAATATTGAACAAACCATGCATCGGAATGACACGGAGTAAAAAGGAAAAATATCAAGGAGAATGTGGTTGTCAGGGCTATGATGTCAGATCACGGTTCCGAAGCAAGCAAGATGCGTTCACATGGAAAACCGGCTAATGTACGCAAAATGCTTCAAAAATTAATAACTCGAAAATCGTACATCGGAACAAGGGTGGGTAAAAAGGAAAAATGTTCAATTCAAAGGGAGGAATAGGGCTGTAAAGCCAGACTGGAAGTCCACTGAACATAGGGTGCGTTCACATGGCAGGACAGCAAAATAATGGAAAAAGAGAAATGGAGGAGGAACAGCCCCAAGGGAGGGGTGAAAAATGGACGGGTGGGTGGGAAGGGACCCCATCAGGGTAAAAGCAAGGCATGTCATAGAGGCATTAGCAGGTGGAGGCATATGCAGAAGGGTATGCAATTTAGACGCGCAGGGACACGTCCCCACACTTAAAACCTTAACGGATAGGGTGAACCGAGCAACAGGGACCTAATACCACACCACAGACCATCCACTAACATCCCCACACTTAAAACATGAACGTCACTAAGAAACAGAAGGTGTAGGGTTAAAAAAAACTTGGCCCATGTGGTAGAGAATCAAGGTTGATTGTCTATGGCACGTCCGGTATTGTTGTCGGCTGCAGGAGGTTCCAAGGCATCTTCTCAGCACACGTCCTTCATGGCAAGGACCATGCGGCAACACCCAGGGAGGTAGCTGGTTAAAGGAATCGCAGGAAATTCGTCGATGATGAGGAATGTTGCACTCAACTCACAGTCACTCAAATGGAATGAAAGAACAGTCACTCGCCCCATGACTAATATCACTTGAGGAATAATGATTGAAACCCATATCTTGTACTCGGTTTAGAAATCGACAAGGGGGATGGTGCAGAAGGAGTATGCCAGGGTGCACAGTTGATGGTGCATTAGTGCGCCCAACCCGTCTGGCATAAGTGCAAGGAGGAAGGTAAGGAAGCCTGACAGTGCAGTGTACAGAACAAGGTGATGTGTCCTGTGAAGACGGTAGAGACCCATCCCGTGGGTGCATAGGGAAACAGGAACATACCTGACTCCAAGTGTCGTAACGTCCCTCAATCTTACCTCTCGGTAATTGATTGAAGAAACTCCAGTCACACTCAGCCCACCCTCTGTCTCACGCTCTGCTGATAGATATAGGAGGGCAACCATGTCCTGAAACCCATTGATGTTATCCTCACGGTCACTTGTGCAAAGGTTGTATGCCTTGTGCGCATTTGATGGTGCGACTGTGCATCCCGCCCTGTGCTGGCATACGGTGCGAGAAAAAAGGCCAGGGAGCCTCATGGTGCATTGCACAGAAACAGATCGTGCTTTGTGCATTGAGAGGCCCATCCCGTGGGTGTAACACTTCATTCACACTTCTCACCTCTCATTTGATTTGAAGGGAAAAGACTGGTCACTCGCCCCACCCTCTGTCTCACTCTCTGATAGATACAGAGGGCAACCATACTCACTTCCCCATCCAGTTAGGATGAAAGCTCGCGTCACTCAAGGAGTTGTCGATGAAGATCGTTGTGTCTGTTGTTGAAGAGGCGTACCCGGGGAGGTAGCCATCAAATCGAACATTGTGTTGTATAGGACATGTCGTGTGCTAGAGGACAGTTAGACACTTTGCAGAGAGACCTAGGACACAGCGTACCAAGGGAGGTAGCTTCAGAATTGGATCCTGGGGATTTCAATCGATGAATTCACTTTCTGGACTGCTGGGTGTTACCACCTTTTCCATAGCCAGCTTCCCGCCCAAGGGTGTTTGCCACCTTTTCTTGGAACGAGGCCTGCTATGACAGGGAATTTCTTTCTTTTCTCCCATAACAGATTTGTTTTTTCTTTTCTTTTTTTCTCTTTTCTTTTTATTCTACTCCCGAGGTGTTTCCACCTTTTCTCGAAGAATAGGTCGGCATGACAGGGACCTAAGTCCTTTTCTCCCATGACCGATATGTATATTTTTTTCTCTTTTCTTTTGTTTTTTGATTTAAGCAAGGGAATGGTAGAAATACCATTTATCAGAACCCACCTCACCACTGTCGTTGGTGGAAAATAGAGGATAAGAGATCAAGGCTGGACGGTGGGGTTGAGGGGACAGAGGGTTGTGTCCACTTCATCAGGAGTGGCTGAAGAACGGCTATTAGAAGTAGCATCATAAGAAGTACAGTGCCACGCCAGCGAGGGAAAGGATCAGGTGACCGTGATTGTCAAGATCCCCAAGGAGGGAAGTACTTCTTCAGGCGATATCCATTGATCAGGAAGGGATCATCAGAGGTATCAACGGTCTGCACTTGGACAGAGCCATTAGGGTTGACAGCAAGTACCTTATATGGGCCCATCCACTGCTGTTGAAGCTTGCCAGGAAACTTTCCAAATTGTGAATCATAGGCTAGGACCAAATCACCTTCTTGGAACTCCTTGTGCTTGATGAAGTTGTCATGGTAAGCCTTGCGTCGAGCTTGCATGGCTTCCATGCACTGTAGAGCCATCCTGCGAGTTTCGTCCAAACATTTCAGGTGCAGGAGACGACGTTGCAGTGAATCATCGTCTCCCAAAGGTTCTTTGATAGCCACTCTCAAAGAGGGTAATTCCAGTTCAATAGGGAAAACAGCTTCTGTACCATACACCAGCTGGAAGGGTGTCTGTCCTGTTGCTGCTTTATGGGAGGTTCTGTATGCCCAGAGGGCCTTTGTAAGTCGATCATCCCAATCACGACGGTGTGCGGCAATTGTTCTTGTTAAGATCGAGTAGAGGATGCGATTCGTGACTTCGACTTGGCCGTTGGCTCTGGGGTAATAAGGAGTGGACTTGCGATGGCGGATCTTATACAACTCTGTCAACTCTTCCATGACTTTATTAATGAAATGAGTGCCTCTATCACTTACCAGCTCTAAGGGACTGCCAAAACGGGTGATGATATTCTCGTACATGAACAGGGCCACGCTGTTACTATCATCCCGCTTTAGGGCTTTAGCTTCACACCACTTTGTGACATAATCCGTACATACGAGGATGTATCGGTTCTGTTTTCGTCTGGTAGGAGGATCGATTGGGCCTACGAAGTCGATGCCCCACTTCTCAAACGACTTCAAAGGAAGGATAGGTTGCAGTGGCATGGCACTTGTCTTGGTAGGTTTCCCCATTCTCTGACAGGCATCACATCTTTTACAGTAATCATAGGCATCCTTGTGAATGGTCGGCCACCAGTATCCTGCTAGCAGAGCCTTCCTGGCTGTGGCTTCTCCTGCAAAGTGGTCTCCACATGGCTCGTCATGGCAAGCCTTCAGAACAATCCCAACCTCATCTCCTACAACACATCTTCTGAGCACTTCATCTTTGCCTTTCTTGTATAGTGCACCGCCTAGCAGGGTGTAGGGGGCTGATTCTAACATAAGCTTCTTCCTTTCCCGACTAGAAATGCCAGGAGGGTATTGTTGGGTTGCCAGCAGATTGGCAATGTCTGCATACCAGGGGGTTATAGTTTCTACCAAGAATAGGGAAGCATCAGGGAGGTTTGGATCATCCTGCTCCTCGTCTGCAGTTTGTGGGATACGCGACAGATGATCAGCCAGAACATGGGAATGACCAGGTTTGGTAAATACCTCAAAGTCAAACTCCTGAAATAGAAGGAGCCATCTCATCATTCATCCTTTCATGTCTGCTTTGTTCATCAGGAAGGACAGGGCCTCGTGATCCACATAAAATTTAAAGTGGGTAGACATCAGATAGTGGTGAAACTTTTCCAGGGCAAACACCATTGCCAAGCACTCAAGCTCTGTCACTATATAGTTCCATTCCTGTTGAGTGTTGAAATGACTTGTTTTTTGGCTGATTTTTGTTGTTTTTGAGAGCTGAATGGTTGATTTTATGAGATGATTGATTGATTTGAAAGTGGTTTGAGAGTGTTTTGGATGGTAATGATTGTGTTTTGGAAGATCATGATGTTTGTTAGTGGTTATGTGATGTTCTGATAGGTTCTGATGGGTTCTGTAAACCTTCTGTTTTGCTCTGTTTTGGTCTGTTTTGTTCTAATTGTCTTCTATAAGGAGGGATAGAGTATTGATTGATGAAGATTGAGATCTTGTGAAAGCTTATTGAATGGTTTGTGAGAGTTTGGAATGATTTGAGAATGAGTTATGTGGTTTTGATGACCTTCTGTAACCTTCTGTAGGTCTTCTGTAGAGCTTTTGCTTCTGTTCTGTTCTGTACTGTAGCTGTTCTGGTACTGTTCTGTGACTGTTCTGTATGCTTCTGTAAGTGTTCTGTGGAATGTATGTGTGACTTTGGGAAAGTTTTCTAGCCTTGGAAAGAGGTGAATACAAGTGCAAAAGAGCTGGAAGAAGTAGCTGCTGAAGACTCAAGTGAAGACTAGAGTGAAGTGACAGTAGTGAGCTATGAAAGGACACTGTAGTGGCTCTGGTGACCCTTCATATCAGACATACCTCTTGGGAGGGGTATCCACGATCTAAGAAGGATTATTGAGGGTGATTTTGAGAGATTATAGTGAGGATATGATGTATTATTGATAGAGAGAGAGAGAGAGAGAGAGTCAGAGATAGCCAATTCTACTCAAACATAGTGATTGTATGTGAGAGATTGAGAGAGAAGACTATGAAGATATTGAAGATGAATACTATGTGATGTATTTCCATTCAAAGATGGTGTACTTCTTTGCTTTCTTTGTTCTATTGATGGATTTTTTGAAGATATTGAAGAATATGGTTGATTCTATTAAAACCGTGGGAGATCTACATGATGCTGTATGAAGATTTGTTGTGCCCGGTGTTCTTTTCTTCATTGTGACCATATAAAACATGATAAACAAGCTTGTTGATGTTACAATATAGATTTTCTTGCAAGAGAATTCCCTTTTACTTGGTGTTCCTCTCGGGGCTCCATGTTTTTGGTGCGCAGCCGGGGAAACTTGCCATCAACAAGCGCCAAAAGAGGCTGAAAATGAAGGAAATGGCATTGCCAAGAAGAGAAGAATTCAATGGATGTTTGTAAAGTTCCTTCTTCCACTGAAGAGTTGGAATTTCTCATAATCAAAGCCACTTTCCAGAAGAAATTCATCCCACAATGGCGGAAACACATCACCATCATGATGCATGCTCTATGTGGTGGACAGTTTCCTCTTCCTATTGAAGCAGCAGAAACTTGCATCTTGGTGGCAAACTGTTTGGGAACAAACTGAAGAGCAGAAATAGAGAGAATGACCATCCATGGAAGATTTGGCATTCATTGAGAAGTTTCCAGACAACATCAAGTGGGAGATTGTGAAGAAGCTTCAGGAGTCTTGGTCTGTAGAGGTTCACAGGGACAAGAAAGAAAAAAGTTGGAATTTGTTCGTGGATGCTCAACAACAAGATACATGGGATGCTTGGTGTATTGATAATCTTCTATTTGTTCAATTAGCAACCCACTGGAAGTTGGTAGACAGAGTGTTTTTCACAACATACACTGTTGAAACCATCAGAAGCTGGCATTACTATGATGATGGCACTACCACAATGCTCAGGCGTATGCATTTTGACACCTTCAGAACCGAATATCTTCCCCTGTGCAGTGGCATGAAAGCAGAATTCAGGGACGTTGAAAAGAAAGAAGTAGAAGAAATGTTGGCAAGAGAGTCCTCTAGAGACTGAAGCCTTCTGTTAACCCTCTGTGGAGCACTAACAACATAGTGGAGCCAACCCCCTGATGAATGATGCAATAAAACGGCAAGCGTTAGAACGAGTCCAGAGGTATGTGAGAAGAGAGAAAGCAAGAATCAGAGCCGAGAGCGAGCTCGCAGTAGAAGCCGCCTTTGACGCCCTTGCGGAACTCTTTACAGAAGTCCCAATGGCACATCAAGCCCTTCCTCCTCCTGCTGGAGGTCCACTTCCAAGCCAGATCCGTCCTGGAAATATTGATGACAGGCCAGCGAATGTAGTCCCATTGCCAGTTTTTAAGGGAGAGTACAATGAAGACCCCGATCTTCATGTAGCAGAATTTATGGTAGCATGTGTGGCTAACAATGCCAGAACCCCTGAGCATTGGTTAGCAATATTCCCCGTCACTTTCAAGGACGCGGCGTTTCAGTGGTATGAGAGACAAGCAGCAGGAACTTTTGGCACATGGGACGACCTGAAGTTGGCCTTCCTCACTAAATTCAGGCGTGAAGGTTTTGAAGAGTGGATGAGAGAGGAATTTATGAACTTAAGTCAGTCCTCTGGAGAAAGAGTGGAAGCTTATGTCTCACGAATGGAATCCATCCTGAAGAGATGGACTAACCATAATCTAGATGATGGCATTCAAAAGGGGGTGTTGCTCAGAGGATTACAACCAGAAGTCCGTAAGTTTGTGGAGCTGCAAAGACCAGCCACACTGCAAGCTGCAACAGAAGGTGCAAGACTGTACGATGAAGTGGAAGCTCGATTAGCGATGAATTCAGGAAGAGGAGTCCTACCTCCTCTGATGCCAGGAATGATGTACCCACCAAACGCAGTTTCAGGGACTGTTCCCTATCCCTACCAACAGATGTCCCCGATATCACAGTACAGTGCACCAAATCCACAGTGGCCACAATCCATGCCTCAAATGGTGGTTCAACCTCAACAACAATGGTCCCAACCAATTTCCTCCATGCCAAATCAGCAGCAACAGTGGAATCCTACCAACTGGAGCCAACAGCCAACAGTTCAAACAGGAGCTCTGAATCAGAACCAGAACAGAGATCCCTCTGTACCAGCCCAACCCGTTTATGCAGTGATAACAGAAACTCCTCAAAACCCTCCTGCCAGTACGTCAGGAGGAGAAAGCTTGAAGGACTATTTATCCAACTCAGTTGCAAACATAAAAAAGGAGTTGATGGATGTGATTACAGAACAACTACAGACGTTGAAAGTGAACACAGCGAGCATATCCAACGTTGCAGGAGCAGGAAGAGATGTGATGCGGTCAAATACTTGGTGTGGTAAGTGTCATCAAGCAGGCCATTTAGCCACTGAATGTACACGAAAACCAACTATTCCTGGGGCCTTCTGTTCCTACTGTTTGCGAAAGAACCATACAGAGGACATTTGCTATCTAAAGGAGATGCATGATAGGAGAAGGAAGGAAGAAGACGCAAGATTCAACTTGCTAGAATCCAAAATGACAACACAAGATATTGGACCCAAGCCTAGAGAGTTTGGTCCTAATTTCGGACCCGGAAGATTTCCTTCTCAAAGTTACAGAGGAAGACAGTCTGGCGGTGGTCAGAGATCAGAAGTGGAGTGTTACAGATGCGGAGAAAAGGGGCACATCTCACCAAATTGTCCAAATCCTCGAAGGTCAGTGGATTACAAGCCCTTATGCAGTAGATGCAAAGGAGAAGGTCACACTGCAAAAGACTGCCCAAGCCCAGCCCCAGTGAAAAACAGTGCTACTGATAGTCCGTCCAAGGCCCAAGAGCCTACCTCCAATTTAGTGGAATTGGAAGTTGCTGCCATCAAGCGTGCAAAGCAGAAGGAACCACCTATCCAGAAAGAAAATAACCCTCCTGCCAGAACAGTGAAGTTCAATCTTCCACCAGAAGAACAGAACAGAATAGAGCCTAACAGTGCCGTACAGAGCCCTACAGTGCCACAGAGAGTTACAGAGACAATTACAGAGACAGGACCAGAGGTCCAGGAGACAGAAGAGGAGGAAGTGCCACAAGTGGCAGAAGAAGTTCCTGTAATTCCTCTGTTGGAAGAAAGAGGGAAAATGAAAATAGGTGTTGCCCCATTCCCTAACCGGTTAGAGAAGCCAGTGGATCCTATTAAGGAATACGATCTAGTTAGAGATCTAGATACCTTTAGACCAAACCTTACATTCCGACAATTATTGATGTTGTCTTCCAGTTGCCGGAAAAGGTTCAAAAGTATACTGACAAGACGATGTGGTTTAAGGATTTCTCCGTCAATAGCAACAAAGTCCAACAAGGCTCCAGAGCTTGTAAAAGAAGTGGATGTGGCTAATGCTTTCCTAGATCTGGGTACTCCAGAGACTGGCGTATGGATAGAACGTTGCTTTATTTCAAATGCACTGATTGATGGTGGTTCATCAGTGAACATTATGACGGATGTTACAATGAAGGATTTAGACTTACAAGGTGTACAACCCACCCAATGGCTCATCAGACTGGCAGATCAGAGTAGAATCAAGCCTTTGGGCATTCTTCCATATGTGAAGACTACAGTGGCTGGAAAAGATTATTGGCTGACCTATCTGGTGGTGAAGCCAAACTCTTATGGTACATCCTATCCTCTGTTACTGGGCAAACCATGGCTTTTTGAAGCCAGAGCAAGGACGGATTGGTTCAAAGGAACCTTGACCTTGGGCAGAGGACCCAATATATCCCACAAACTGCAGACGAGGAGCAGGATGATCCAGACCTCCCTGATGCTTCCCTATTCTTGGTAGAAACTATAACTCCCTGGTATGCAGACATTGCTAATCTATTGGCAACCCAACAGTACCCTCCTGGTATTTCTAGTCGGGAAAAGAAGAAGCTTATGCTAGAATCAGCCCCCTACACCCTGCTAGGCGGTGCACTGTACAAAAAAGGCAAAGATGAAGTGCTCAGAAGATGTGTTGCAGGAGATGAGATTGGGATTGTTCTGAAGGCTTGCCATGACGAGCCATGTGGAGGTCACTTTGCAGGAGAAGCTATAGCTAGGAAGGCTCTGCTAGCAGGTTATTGGTGGCCTACCATTCATAAGGATGCCTATAATTACTGTAAAAGATGTGATGCTTGTCAAAGAATGGGGAAACCCACGAAGACAAGTGCCATGCCACTGCAACCTATCCTTCCTTTGAAGCCATTTGAGAAGTGGGGCATTGACTTCGTAGGTCCGATCGATCCTCCTACCAGAAGGAAACAGAACCGATACATCCTCGTATGTACGGATTATGTTACAAAGTGGTGTGAAGCTAAAGCCCTAAAGCGGGACGATGGTAACAGTGTGGCCCTGTTCATGTACGAGAATATCATCACCCGTTTTGGCAGTCCCTTAGAGCTGCTAAGTGACAGAGGTACTCATTTTCTCAACAAAGTCATGGAAGAGTTGACAGAGTTGTATAAGATCCGCCATCGCAAGTCCACTCCTTATTACCCCAGAGCCAACGGCCAAGTCGAAGTCACCAATCGCATCCTCTGCTCGATTCTGACAAGAACAATTGCTGTACATCGTCGTGATTGGGATGATCGACTTACCGAGGCCCTCTGGGCATACAGAACCTCCCATAAAGCCGCAACAGGACAGACACCCTTCCAGCTGGTGTATGGAACAGAAGCTATTTTTCCTGTTGAATTGGAACTACCCTCTTTGAGAGTGGCTATCAAAGAGCGTTTGGGGGACGATGATTCACTGCAACGCCGTCTCCTGCACTTGGAGTGTTTGGACGAAATTCGTAGGATGGCTCTACAGTGCATGGAAGCCACGCAAGCTCGACGTAGGGCTTACCATGATAGCTTCATCAAGTACAAGGAGTTCAAAGAAGGTGATTTGGTCCTAGCCTATGATTCACGCTTTGGCAAGTTTCCTGGCAAGCTCCAATAGCGGTGAATGGGGCCCTATAAGGTACTTGCCATCAATCCTAATGGTTCTATCCAAGTACAGACCCTGGATGCCTCTGATGATCCCTTTCTAATTAATGGATATCGCCTGAAGAAGTATTTTCCTCCTTGGGGATCTTGACAATTACGGACACTTGATCCTTTCCCTCCTTGGTGCGGCACTGTACTTCTTATGATGTTACTTCTGATAGCCGTTCTTCAATCACTCCTGATGAAGTGGACGCAACCCTCTGTCCCCTCAAACCCCCCTTCCAGCCTTGATCTCTTATCCTCTATTTTCCACCAGCATCAGTGGCGAGGTTGGTTCTGACAAATGGTCTTTCTACCATTCCCTTGCTCAATTCGAAAAAAAAAAAGAAAAAAAAAACATATCGGTCATGGGAGAAAAGGACTTAGGTCCCTGTCATGCCGACCTATTCTTCGAGAAAAGGTGGAAACACCCTCGGGAATAGGGGAAAACAAGAAAAAGAAAAAAAAAAAGAAGAAAAAAAAAACAAACAAATCTGTTATGAGAGAAAAGGAAGCAATTCCCTGTCATAGCAGGCCTTGTTCCAGGAAAAGGTGGTAAACACCCTTGGGCGAGAAGCTGGCTGTGGAAAAGGTGGTAACACCCAGCAGTCCAGAAAGGGATTCATTAATTGATATCCCTAGGATCCAATTCCGAAGCTACCTCCCTTGGTACGCTGTGTCCTGGTTCTCTCTGCAAAGCGTCTACCTGTCCTCTAGCAGACGACATGTTCTTATCTAATACAATATTTGATTGGATGGCTACCTCCCTGGGTACGCCTCTTCAACAACTGACGACGTGATCTTCATCGACAAACAATCGAGTGATGTGAGCTTTCATCCTAACCGGATGGGGAGGTGAGTATGGGTTGCCCTTTGTAACTATCAACAGAGCGTGAGACAGAGGGTGGGGCGAGAGACCAGTCTTTTCCCTTCAAATCAATTACCGAGAGGTGAGAGGTGTGAATGAAGTGTTGCACGCACAAGATGGGCCTCTCAATGCACAAAGCACAATTTGTTTTTGTGCACTGCACCATAAGGCTCCCTGGCCTTCCTTCTCGCACCGTATGCCGGCACAGGGCGGGATGCACAGTTGCACCATCAAATGCGCACAAGGCATACAACCTTTGCACAAGTGACCGTGAGGATTACATCAATGGGTTTCAGGAAAAGGCTGCCCTCCTGTATCTATCAACAGAGAGTGAGACAGAGGGTGGGTTGAGTGTGACTGGAGTTTCTTCAATCAATTACCGAGAGGTGAGATTGAGGGACGTTACGACACTTGGAGTTAGGTATGTTCCACTTTCCCTGTGCACCCATGGGATGGGTCTTTGCCGTCATCACAAGATACCTCACCCTGTTCTGTACACTGCACTCTAAGGCTCCCTTGCCTTCCTCCTTGCACTTATGCCAGACGGGTTGGACGCACTAATGCACCATCAACTGTGCACCCTGGCCTACTCCTTCTGCACCATTCCCCCTTGTTGATTCCTCAACCGGGTATGAGATATGGGTTTTTAATCATTCTTCCTCGAGTGATATTAGTCATGGGGTGAATGACTGTTCTTTCACTCCAATTGAGTGACTGTGAGTTGAGTGTAATATCCCTTATCATCGACAACGAATTTCCTGCGATTCCTTCCATTAGCTACCTCCCTGGGTGCTGCTGCGTGGTCCCTGCCATGACGGACGTGTGCCGAGAAGATGCCTTGGTACCTCCTGCAGACGACAATAACATTGGACGTGCCATCGACACTCAACCTTGATTCTTGACGAAATGGGCCAAGTTTTTCTAACCCTCCCACTTTGGTTTCTTCGTGGCGGTCATGTTTTAAGTGTGGGGACGTTAGTGGATGGTCTATGGCGTGGTCCTAGGTCCCTGTTGCTCGGTTAACCCTATCCGTTAAGGTCTTAAGTGTGGGGACGCGTCCCTGCGCGTCTACATTGCATACCCCTTTGCATATGCCTTACCCTGCTCATGCATGTATGCCTTGACTTGCTTTTACCCTCATGGGGTCCCTTCCCACCCACCCGGTTATGATCCCCCCAGCCTTGGGGCTCTTCCCTTGCAGTTTTCCTTCATTCCCTGATTTTGAGGTCCTTCCATGTGAATGCACCCTACATTCACCAAAGTCCAAATCCAACCTTATAGCCCTGTTCCTCCCGTTGAACTGACCATTTTTCCTTTTTACCTACCCCTGTTCTGGTGCACGGTTTTCGAGTTATTAATTTTTGAAGCATTTTGCGTAATTTCGTCGGTTTTCCATGTGAACGCACTTTTCTTGCTTCGGAACCCTGCTTTGACATTATAGCCCTGACCACCACCTTTCCTCTGACATTTTTCCTTTTTATTCTGCATCATTCCGATATACAGTTTGTCCGTTATTAATTTTCCGGTTTTTTTACGACTTTTTCATGCGTATTTTTGACATTTTTCCATGTGAACCTACCCTGTTTGCATCGGAATTCCAATTTGATCTACCAGCCGTGTCCCCTGTGTCTTCCCCTACCTTTTTCCTTTTTCCTCCCCCCTCTTTTGACTTCTGGATTTTTTATTATTAATTTTTAAATGTGTTTTCGGGAGTATTTTTGGTGTTTTTCGCATGTGAACCCTTCCTACTTCCACCGAAACTGCGCTTTAACATGATAATCCTGTGCCACTCCTTCCTGCGGACATTTTTTCTTCTTATTGCATGTCATTCCGGTGAACATTTTGTCCGATATTAATTTCCGATCCCATTTTTGGGTTTGTTTTTTGGGTTTTTCCCATGTGAACGCGTCTTATCTCCGTCGGAATTATGTTTTGATGAGATAGGATTGCCGGGCACATCTTTTTGCACAGTTTTCCTTTTTTCTGCACCTCATTCCGATGCAGGGATTTTTCGATATTAATTTTTAATTGCGTTTTTGGTTCGTTTTTTGTGTTTTTTGCACGTGACTGCCCTTTACCCCTCCCGGAATCTCCGTCATATATTTTTCTTATTTTCTCCCTGTCGTCCTGCCCACTTTTTGTTTTTACGCTATTTTGTTTTGACGTCCGGATTTGGTGTTATTAATTTTTCTTTATTTTTACGTGTATTCGCGCGCCCGTTTTGCGCGTGAACGCGCCCTTTTTCGATTTTACGCGTCTCCACGCACCCCGGTCGTGTTCGCATAACCCGTACCGTCATCCCAGCGTCATTTCAATCCTGTCCCGGCAAATTTTTTTACCCTGCCCCGCGCATGTGCGCGGGACGGGGGTACACGTCCATTTCCCCCACCACCCCCCTGGGCCCCTGCCCACCCCACCCTTTCCCACCCCTCTTGGGCCCCTGCCCACCCCACCCTTTCCCACCCCTCTTGGGCCACTCCTTCCTGCAGACATTTTTCCTTCTTACTGCATGTCATTTCGGTGAACGATTTGTCCGATATTAATTTCCGATCCCATTTTCGGGTTTGTTTTTTGGGTTTTTCCCATGTGAACGCGTCTTATCTCCGTCGGAATTATGTTTTGATGAGATAGGATTGCCGGGCACATCTTTTTGCACAGTTTTCCTTTTTTCTGCACCTCATTCCGATGCAGGGATTTTTCGATATTAATTTTTAATTGCGTTTTTGGTTCGTTTTTTGTGTTTTTTGCACGTGACCGCCCTTTACCCCTCCCGGAATCTTCGTCATATATTTTTCTTGTTTTCTCCCTGTCGTCTTGCCCACTTTTTGTTTTTACGCTATTTCGTTTTGACGTCCGGATTTGGTGTTATTAATTTTTCTTTATTTTTACGTGTATTCGCGCGCCCCTTTTGCGCGTGAACGCGCCCTTTTTCGATTTTACGCGTCTCCACGCGCCCCGGTCGTGTCCGCATAACCCGTACCGTCATCCCAGCGTCATTTCAATCCCGTCCCGGCAAATTTTTTTACCCCGCCCCGCGCATGTGCGCGGGACGGGGGTACGCGTCCATTTCCCCCACCACCCCCCTGGGCCCCTGCCCACCCCACCCTTTCGCACCCCTCTTGGGCCCCTGCCCACCCCACCCTTTCCCACCCCTCTTGGGCCCCTGCCCAACCCACCCTGCCCGCGCGACCTGCCCACCACCCTGCCCACCCCTTCCCCCCAACCACCCGCCCCTTCCCTCCAACCACCTCCCCCCTCTTCTTCCTACGTCCCCTCCTCATCTCCATCTCCTCTCCCCTCCTCCTCCTGCATTCCTCCCTCCTCTCCCTTCCTCCTTCTTCCTCCCTCTCCCGGCTCCTCCCACCCTCCCCTTCTCTCCTCCTTCCTCCTTCCTCCCCCCTTCCTCTTTCCTTCCCCCCTTCTTCTCCCTTGCCCAGCGCAGGCCGCCCCGTCAGACCGCTCGTCCGCCCCTCCCCGTCGTCGCAGGAGGTCCCGCCGTCGTCGCAGGGGGCTCAGTCCCGCCGCCGTCGCCCCAGGAGGCTGCCTCCCGTCGCGTCCCGCCGCCGTCGCCCCAGGACGCCGCCTCCCGTCGCGTCTCTCCGCCGTCGCACCAGGACGCCGCCTTCCGTCGCGTCCTGCCGCTCCTGTCGCGTCCCGCCGCCCTTCTGCGTCTCCTCCCGCACCAGGCCGCCGCCCTCGTCGCACCAGGACGCCGCCTCCCGTCGGACAGCGCCGCCGCCGCGCTGGACTGCCGCCCTCCTGCCTCTCTTCCACCGCCCGCCGCCGCTCGCCGCCGCCCTCCTCCCCTTCTTCCTCCTCCTACCTAACTCCCCTAGGTTAGTTGACTAACCTCCTAATTAGTTAACTAGCACAACTCTAGTTAGTTATGACTAACCTAACCTACCCCCCTAACTTTAACCCTACCTTTAGTTAGTTTTATTAACCCTAACTAGGAACCCTAACCCTAACCCTAACTAGGAACCCTAACCCTAACCCTAACTAGGAACCCTAACCCTAACCCTAACTAGGACCACTAACCCTAACCCTAACTAGGACCACTAACCCTAACCCTAACTAGGAACCCTAACCCTAACCCTAACCCTAACCCTAACCCTAACCCTAACCCTAACCCACCTTAGGTTACTTAACCCTCTTTAGATTAGTTTCTACTAACTAGACTTAACTGACTTATCCAACCTGACTAACCTAACCTAACTTGACTTCCTGTGACTACCATGACTTACCCACACTAACCAGACTTAACTGACTTATTTCTAACTGACTTATTTGATTAACATGATTTATGTGATTTCATTAATTTCTACATTAATTTTTCCATAAAAAAAATTCAAAAAATTTTCTAAAAATTTCCTTTGCTTTTTGCCAATTTTTGGGAGTTTGTCCGCTGGAAATTACCTACCCTACAATTTCTGAAAATTAAATATTTCCTAATTAATCCCCCAAATTACCAATAAATGTAGAAAATTTATTTAAAAATAGTACAAAATTCTCAAAAATTCTAAAAAAATTCTCCAAAATTCCCCTCACCTCCATTGCTCATTTTCCATTTATTCAACCATAAATAATCCCAACTTAACACAAAAAAAAAACATAAAAATAAAAATAAAAATCAAAAACCAACACAAACCAAATTAACCCATCCGCTAAGGTGTTGTGTTTGTTGTTTCATCAGTGGTCTTTACTTTTACTTTACTGGATTCACTTCTTTTGGGAGACTCTTCCGTGCGCATTTCTGCATTACATACACACCCATTCCAGGTATTTATTTTATGTGTTTTATTTATTTTCATTTCCCCCTTAAATCACAAATTAATTGTTAAAATGAACTCTTTATTCACTCACAGTTTCCACGCGCATTCGTGCTAAACATACACATATTTTTTAATTGAAATAAACCCGCCGTTCACTTAGCACGCGCTACGTGCGCTACAGAGGCACTTTAATTTTTAATTAAAATAAACCAGCCGTCACATGAGCACGCGCTGGCAAAAAAGCGCTCCACCTCACCTTAATTTGTAATCAATGAACTTGCATTTAGAGACCTAGTCGGGTATCGAAGTCCGGGAATCGAATAAAAGCACCATTTTAACCTAATAATTGGTAATTAACTTTATCATAAGGAACCGCCGTTTTCTTGCTAAGGTTTATCACCTAATCAAAATTCACCCATTTCTTAATAATTTATTAAAATCAACCCTTCATTAAATTAATTCCCCCTCACTGTACTTAATTCCCCTTTTTAATGAACCGTTTCGTGGGATGGGTATGCGCAGTCATTAGAGTTGTTTTCCTGGTCCAGTCTTGGTTTATCACCGATGTAGTCTTGATATATGTCGGATCTGGTATTGTTTTGGTTTCCTGTTTTTGTTACGGTTAAGGGTACGGTATGCAGTTTTTTTCATTTATTGCCTGATACGGGGTTCTGGGTATTTGTCTGATGCATCGCATGAAGCTTTCGGTCGCATTTGTCTCAAGGTCATGTCAAATTTTTTCTAGGATGTGGTTTGCTTGGGGTTAGTTGGTCGAGTCACGTTTTCTTATTTGGTTATTCTCTTATCCTTGGATTTTGTTTGTTGCTTTGCAGGCATTTTCCTTGATTGTCTGTGTTTGTGGTGTGTGTGTAACCATCTGAATGGCGCCTTCTCATGCTCCTCCCCCTATCCAGTACGTCCCATTAGTTAGTAGGGATTACTCTTCCCTACTTACTTTTGAGCCTCTCACGAAGGCGGGACTTGCTGCTTTTGTGGCCACTCCTTTTCCATTGCTTCCAGAGGATCCGTCGTTATGTGATGAGTTCCTGGCCTCTTACAGCAAGAAGACAGGACTAGTCCAGGGCATTTCTATGTCTTTGACATCTCGAGGCTTAGGGAAGGCTCTGTCTCTACCCTTCAAAGGTGAACCTTTTGTGACCACTCGTCAGCTTTTCTCTAATGAAGAGATTCTCAAGCTGTTGCAAAAGCAGACAAGGGAAATCCTCGATGTTAAGAAGGTGATAAACTCTTCCGAAGTTTCCTTTTTTATGATCACTGATCCCATATGGAAGACGATCTGTCAGTTCCTTCAGGACAGGTTTATGCCTGCCAAAACGCCATCCCACTATTTGTCCAAAGAGCTTTTCACAGCTTCCAGGATGGTGTTGAAAGGAGTTACTATTGATTGGAGCACTTACCTCCTCACTAAAATGGATCAGCATTTTGTTAAAGTCACTAGGGGTAATGTTACCAATGTTACATACGGATCATATTTGTCTGCCTTCTTGACCTATTCAGGTTTACAGAAGACTGTGCCTCCACCTCCTCCATCAGATCCAGTACCTCCTCCTCCACCTTCAGAAGAGTCAGAACCTATTGACATAGAGGATGATGATTCTCCGCCTCCCCTGGTCATACAGCGCAAACGCTTGAAGCGGGTAGCGGATAAAGCTCCTTCTGTACTTCCTTCAGTGCCTATCCCTGCTACCTCTGGCAGTGAACTCCATGGGTATCTCCCTTGTAATAACCTGTTCAGAGCACATCGAGAAGGATCCTTGGAGATCTCAGTTCCTTCCCTGAACAGTCTCGTCTCAGGAGATGCCATTCCTTTCCTCTGCAAGGATATTCAAAGTTCCATTGAGTTGTCAGTGACAGCCTGTGTTCAACAGTTGTACGCGTCTTTTTATGAAGAGCTCATGCAGTCTAAGGACCAGTTGCATAAGGCAACATCTGCGTTAGCTTCTGCTAAGGATACCCTAGCAGATTTATTTAAGCAAATGGAACAACAAACCCAACTGGTGGCCACCCAAAGCGATGAGATTTCTTCTTTGAAGACCCAGTTACTCGAGGCTCAATCCCAGGTTACTAGCCTTTCAGCAGAGAAGGAGAGGATGTCCAGCGAAGCGAAGGAATTCCAAGCTATCTTAGATGACAAACTATCAGCTTTACAGACTGCTAATGACACAGTGGCCAACCAAGCCTCCCAAATCCAGCAGTTGCAAGATCAACTTGCAAAGTCCCGCTCTGTTCCTCCAAGCCCTAATATTCCATTGATTCCTTCTCTTTCACAGCAGGACTTGGCTGCTCTTCAGAGACAGGCTACTTTGTGCCCTCTATTCCAAGATAAAGTGGAAAGATTGCAGTCCAGAATGGACTTGTTATGGTCTACCTTTGAGCAGTTTCAGGAATATGTTCTACCAGACCATTCTTTCTTTGTCCACTACCACTTACAGAAGTTGGTCTTCTATATGAAGCTTTCCACGATGGATTTACCTTTTCCAGAGGATGGCTGGAGTGGGGCTTGGTCTGCTGAGTTGTTGACAGAGGTAGTCAGAATGGTCTTTGAAGATTCTGTCACGCCACACACCATGTTGATGTCATACATGTATCTACGAGGAGATTTGTTAATTCCAGATGAGGTAGATATGGCATGGTATGTGGGGGATGTGGTATTACAGGATATTTTGTATGTCAATTATTTGGAGTTGCGCATCGCTGACATGTTCCAGAGTTATTCCTCCAAAGTGGCTGATTGTCATGATAATTCGTGGCATCCCATGATTGATTCGGTGGTCCTCAATCAAAGACAACACACAGCTCCTACCTTTGCCCAGAGTACTAATCAACTGAGGATGGATCTCTTAACCTATCTTTCACGACATAATCCATTTGATGCTACCTTCTTTGATGCTTATCATTGACGATCTCTCTTAGGACCTTCTGTTCCTACCCTCCTCTATTACCAACAAATGGCTCACCGCTATGCTATATATCTTTCCCTTTGTCAATCTAATTCCACCATTATTTTACCCCTTCTTTTCCAACCTTCATCTTTCCCTCAAATTCCTATTTTTACTTACTGTTCCTTTATTGAGGATAGGGTATTTTCCCCTTCTCCACCCTGTCCTTCTCCCTCCATTAATGTACCCTCCACATTTCCTATTTATCAGTTAACACCGTTCCTTAGTGATTCCTTACAAATTTCTGCCACTCCTTCTTTAACCTTTTCTTCCTTTTATGATTTTTCCTATCCTTCCCTTCATCCACTTTTCCTTATTCCACTACCCTCTCGTAACACTTCCATATCTCAACCACCTCAGTTGGTTAGTGACTGTGACGGGTTTGATAATCAGATTTCCAGAAGAAGGGGATGGAGTTCGGATGATTGCCTTACAGGACCGCAGATTAATTGGCCAGTAATTCCAGGAGAATGGACAACTTCCAGTGAAGCTTATCAAAACTATGTTCATTTTGCCCAGCAGTATTCACAGTCTGCAGATCCCTCAGTGAGATTAACTGCTCACTTTGCTTGGTACCTGGCGTATATGCATAGGCACTCTCATAATGATTCCAAGCCTATTCCAAAGTTGTGCATGAATGTCAATGTTAGCATTGATTCCCAACAGCTGGAGATATTGTATTTTCATGCCCTCTGTTTGCCTAGCAGATACCTGGTCCTGTTGGAAAGGATGTGCTGTCTCCAATTTTTTCAAAATCCTCCCAAAAACTTTGTAGATGAATCCTTATCTATGGATCGTTTCCGACAACATCAATCTTTTAAGAGGGATCATCTTCATTGATACCTTTCCAATGTATGGTGGAAGCTTTTAATGAAAAACTCTCTTTTTTGACGGAGTCATTCAGATGGTTGTGTTGTGTTGTGAGTTTATTTATGTCAAACGAACGTGGTGGTTTCCTATGGGATTTCGTGTACGAGCTACGTTTTGGAGATTTGTGGTGATGGGGTCGTGGTTGAAGAATTGAAGCTGATGCTGAAGAAGAAGAAGAAGAAAACTCTTATATCCTTTCTAAATTTGTTGTGATTTTTAGTTTGATAAGAGGTGTTAATGAATAAAGGGTTTTCCTTTCTTTGTATTTTTATATCAGAAACAGGTTATAAGTTGGGGTCGTGGTGGATGGATTCTTTTTTAGGAGATATTGAAGATCAAAGTTGAGCTTTTCAATGAACTTGTATTCCCTTTTTCCTGGGTCGCGAGGACGCTTCCTTATTAAGTGTGGGGATATGTTGAGTGTTGAAATGACTTGTTTTTTGGCTGATTTTTGTTGTTTTTGAGAGCTGAATGGTTGATTTTATGAGATGATTGATTGATTTGAAAGTGGTTTGAGAGTGTTTTGGATGGTAATGATTGTGTTTTGGAAGGTCATGATGTTTGTTAGTGGTTATGTGATGTTCTGATAGGTTCTGATGGGTTCTGTAAACCTTCTGTTTTGCTCTGTTTTGGTCTGTTTTGTTCTAATTGTCTTCTATAAGGAGGGATAGAGTATTGATTGATGAAGATTGAGATCTTGTGAAAGCTTATTGAATGGTTTGTGAGAGTTTGGAATGATTTGAGAATGAGTTATGTGGTTTTGATGACCTTTTGTAACCTTCTGTAGGTCTTCTGTGGAGCTTCTGCTTCTGTTCTGTTTTGTACTGTAGCTGTTCTGGTACTGTTCTGTGACTGTTCTGTATGCTTCTGTAAGTGTTCTGTGGAATGTATGTGTGACTTTGGGAAAGTTTTCTAGCCTTGGAAAGAGGTGAATACAAGTGCAAAAGAGCTGGAAGAAGTGGAAGAAGTAGCTGCTGAAGACTCAAGTGAAGACTAGAGTGAAGTGACAGTAGTGAGCTATGAAAGGACACTGTAGTGGCTCTGGTGACCCTTCATATCAGACATACCTCTTGGGAGGGGTATCCACGACCTAAGAAGGATTATTGAGGGTGATTTTGAGAGATTGTAGTGAGGATATGATGTATTATTGATAGAGAGAGAGAGAGAGAGAGTCAGAGATAGCCAATTCTACTCAAACAGAGTGATTGTATGTGAGAGATTGAGAGAGAAGACTATGAAGATATTGAAGATGAATACTATGTGATGTATTTCCATTCAAAGATGGTGTACTTCTTTGCTTTCTTTGTTCTATTGATGGATTTTGTGAAGATATTGAAGAATATGGTTGATTCTATTAAAACCATGGGAGATCTACATGATGCTGTATGAAGATTTGTTGTGCCTGGTGTTCTTTTCTTCATTGTGACCATATAAAACATGATAAACAAGCTTGTTGATGTTACAAGATAGATTTTCTTGCAAGAGAATTCCCTTTTCCTTGGTGTTCCTCTCGGGGCTCCAATTCCCTATCAGTGACTCTTCGGCTTGCGTAATAGATGGGTTGATCCAACTTCGAGGAGCCCTTTTGGCAAAGAACTGCGCCTAAGCCTTCAACGGATGTATCAGTGTGTACATGAAACTCCTTCGTCCAATCAGGAGGCTGTAGAATGGGTGCCTCAATCAGACACTGCTTCAGAGTGTTGAAGGCTTTGTCACATTCTTCTGTCCAAAAAAACTCTGCATCTTTCCTTAGAAGCTTGTGCAAGGAGGTTGCCTTTGTTGCAAAATGAGCTATGAACCTTCTGTAGTAACCCACGTGGCCTAGGAATCCTCTCAACTGTTTGAGGTTGGTGGGTGCTGTCAGAGCTGCAATCTTTTCAATCTTTGCAAGGTCTGTTGATATCCCTTGTGCAGAGACAATGTGGCCCAACAGAACTCCAGAAGAGACCCCAAAGATGCATTTGTCGGGGTTGAGGGAAATCCCATACTCCCAGCATCGATCAAAGCATTGTTCCAGGTGTCCCTAGTGTTCACGGATCAAACTATAGACACATAAGTCATCCAAATATACCTCAATAAAGTCGTGCAGATGATTTTGGAATGCGGCCATCATAACTCGCTGGAAAGTAGCAGGGGCATTGCAGAGTCCAAACGGCATCACTCGGTAAGTGTAGGTCCCTCATTCTGTGGTGAAAGTTGTTTTGGATTGGTCTTCTTCTGCGATTTGGACTTGGTTGTATCCGCTGAATCCATCCAGAAGGGAATAAAGCTCATGTCCTGCCACTGTGTCCAACAGTTGGTCTGTGAAAGGAATCGGAAAGTGATCCTTCTTCGTCTTCGAATTGAGCTTTCAGAAGTCAACACATATTCGAAGCTTGCCATTCTTCTTGGGTACCACCATGATGGGTAAAACCCATTCACTATTTGCCACTGGATAGATGAACTCGGCTTCCAGAAGCTTCAGCAGCTCTGCTTTCACAAATGTCGAATAATTCGGGTTCATTCACCTCTGTCATTGCCGTACTGGCTTGGCATCAGGCTCCAAGTCAATATGATGCTGACATATTGTGGGATCAATCCCCTTTAGGTCTTTATAGGACCACGCAAACACGTCCAAATTCTCTTTCAACAAGTTGTACAAGGTTGACAACTCCTCTTCTGGGAGGCTGCTACCCACCTTCAAGTGGCGTTCAGTGCCATCTGCATCCACAAAAGTTAACTGCCTTTCACCTTCTACTTCACGGATGAAGGTCCCACGGACTGCTTCTGGGTACAGATCTGACTCCTTCAAGGGAGTGGTGTCCTCTTCTGATGTCCCACTAGAACCAACTTCTTCTTTTGGTGGAGACTTAGGTTGCTCCTTGAGATGGTGGAATGGAATTAGAGCCGTTTCGGGTTTGGTTTCATGATTAGTTACCTCTTGGCTTGAAGACTCATCTTCTGATGACACATCCAGGAATGTCATATAACAGGGACCCTCTGATACCTATTGGAATTGTGAGACTGGTACCTGTTGGCATGGTGCATCATCATCATCTTTCTTTGGCAAGGATGGTTGAGGACGGCAAGAGCCACTGCTGAAAGACAGCTTGGTCTTCTTAATCCATTTCTTATAAAGATTTTGCATATGAGAAGATCCATTTACCAGACCAAATGGTACCATCACCATCCTGTCCGACAGCATGAGCTCGTCTACTTCTGATGCTTCTGGAACTTCTTCTTCATATATAACCTCTTCGGATGGGATAGACTCTTCCATCTCGCTTTCATAACCTTCTTCTTCCATATCATCTCCTTCCTCCTCTGTCTCTGTCTCTGTCTCTGTCTCTGGCTCTGTCTTTGTCTCTATAGGAGCTCTGTAAGAGAAGAACATGTTCTCTGTTTCATCTTCTGCCTCTGTCTCTGGCTCTGCTATGGCCATGTAACAGGGAGAGCAGTACATCTATGCTTCCATCTCACTGTCAGAAGTGATTTCGGAAATCATTCCTAGTTCAGGCAGGAAATATTCACCCATTAATAATGGCTTTGCATCTTTTGGAAGTTTGCTTACAGTATCCATTGTTAAGGAACGGGCCACTGTTTTCTTGGGAAGGATCTGTTTGGCAGCATCTTCGTCTGCTGATGTTCCATCTGTAGCCTCATTAGGGGAGTCAGAAGATAATTCCAAGGAGGTGGATCCACATCCTTTTTGAGCACCATATAGCTTCAGCACCACTTTGTTAGGTCCTCTATCCAAGATCAAGGTTCCTTTGAACCAATAAGTCCTTACTTGGGCTTCAAAAAGCCATGGTCTGCCCAGTAACAAAGGGTAGGATGTACCATAAGAGTTTGGCTTCACCACCAGATAGGTTAGCCAATAATCTCTTCCAGCCACTGTAGTCTTCACATATGGGAGAATGCCCAAAGGCTTGATTCTGCTCTGATCCGCCAGTCTGATGAGCCATTGGGTTGGTTGCACACCTTGTAGTCCTAGATCCTTCATTGTCAGATCCATCATAATGTTCACTTATGAACCTCCATCAATCAGTGCATTTGCAATAAAGCAGCCTTCTATCCACACGCCAGTCTCTGGGGTACCAGGATCTAGGAAGGCATTAGCCACATCCACTTCTTTTACAGGCTCTGGAGCTTTGTTGGACTTTGTTGCTGTTGAGGGAGCAATCCTTAATCCATGTCTTCTTGTCAGTATACTTTTGAACCTTTTTCGGCAACTGGGAGACAACATCAATAATTGTCAGAATGTGAGGTTTGGTTTAAAGGTATCTAGATCTCTGACCAGATCGTATTCCTTAATAGGATCCACTGGCTTCTCTAACCGGTTAGGGAATGGGGCAACACCCATTTTCATTTTCCTTGTTTCTTCCAATAAGGGCATCATGGGAACTTCTTCTGCCACTTGTCGCACCTCCTCCTCTTCTATCTCCTGGACTTCTAGTCCTGTCTCTGGAACTATCTCTGTGACTCTCTGTGGCATTGTGGTGCTCTGTACGGCACTGTCAGGCTCTGTTCTGTTCTGTTCTTCTGGTGGAAGATTAAACTTCACTATTCTAGCATGAGGATTATTTTCTTTCTGGATAGATGGTTCCTTCTTCTTTGCACGCGTGATGGCATCAACTTCCAATTCCACTAAATTGGAGGTAGGCTCTTGGGCCTTGGCCGGACTATCAGTAGCACTGTTTTTCACTAGGGCTGGGCTTGGACAGTCTTTTCAGTGTGGCCTTCTCCTTTGCATCGACTACATAAGGGCTTGTAATCCACGAACCTTCTGGGATTTGGACAATTTGGTGAAATCTGTCCCTTTTCTCCGCATCTGTAACACTCTACTTCTGATCTCTGACCACCGCCAAATTGTCTTCCTCTGTAACTTTGGGAGGGAAACCTTTTGGGTCCAAAATTAGGACCAAACTCTCTAGGCTTGGGTCCAATATCCTATGTTGTCATTTTGGATTCCAACAAGTTGAATCTTGTGTCTTCTTCCTTCCTTCTCCTATCATGCATCTCCTTCAGAGAGCAAATATCCTCTGTATGGTTCTTCTGCAAACAGTAGGAACAGAAAGCTCCAGGGATGGTTGGTTTTCGTGTACATTCAGTGGCTAAATGGCTTGCTTGATGATACTTACCACACCAAGTATTTGACCGCATCACATCTCTTCCTGCTCCTGCAATGTTGGATATGTTGGCGGTATTCACTTTCAGTGTTTGTAGCTGCTTTGTAATCACATCCATCAACTCCTTTTTGATATTTGCAATTGAGTTGAATAAGTAATCCTTCAAGATTTCTCCTCCTAAAGCACTGGCAGTAGGGTTTTGAGGAGTCTCTGTAATCACTGCATAAACAGGTTGGGCTGGTGCAGAGGAATCTCTGTTCTGATTCTGATTCAGAGCTCCTATTTGAACTGTTGGCTGTTGGCTCTAGTTGGTAGGGTTCCACTGTTGCTGCTGATTTGGCATTGGGGAAATTGGTTGGGACCATTGTTGTTGTGGTTGAACCATCATTTGAGGCATTGATTGTGGCCACTGTGGATTTGGTGCACTGTACTGTGATACTGGGGGCATCTGTTGGTAGGGGTAGGGAACTGTCCCTGGGACTGCATTTGTTGGGTACATCATTCCTGGCATTAGAGGAGGTAGGACTCCTCTTCCTGGATTCATCGCCAATCTAGCTTCCACTTCATCGTACAGTCTTGCACCTTCTGTTGCAGCTTGCAATGTGGCTGGTCTTTGCAGCTCCACAAACTTACGGTCTTCTAGTTGTAATCCTCTGAGAAACACCCCCTTCTGAATGCCATCATCTAGATTATGGTTAGTCCATCTCTTCAAGATGGATTCCATTCGTGAGACATAAGCTTCTACTCTTTCTCCAGAGGACTGACTTAGGTTCATAAATTCCTCTCGCATCCGCTCTTCAAAACCTTCATGCCTAAATTTAGTGAGGAAGGCCAACTTCAGGTCGTCCCATGTGCCAAAAGTTCCTGCTACTTGTCTCTCATACCACTGAAATGCCACGCCCTTGAAAGTGGCGGGGAATATTGCTAACCAATGCTCAGGGGTTCTGCCATTGTTAGCCACACATGCTACCATAAACTCTCCTACATGAAGACCGGGGTCTTCATTGTACTCTCCCTTAAAAATTGGCAATGGGACTACATTTGCTGGCTTGTCATCAATATTTCCAGGATGGATCTGGCTTGGAAGTGGACCTCCAGCAGGAGGAGGAAGGGCTTGATGTGCCATTGGTACTTCTGTAAAGAGTTCCGCAAGGGCGTCAAAGGTGGCTTCTGCTGCGAGCTCATTCTCAGCTCTGATTTTTGCTTTCTCTCTTCTCACGTACCTCTGGACTTGTTCTAACGCTTGCCTCTTTATTGCGTCATTCATCAGGGGGTTGGCTCCACTATGTCGTTAGTGCTCCACAGAGGGATAACAGAAGGCTTCAGTCTCTGGAGGACTCTCTTGCCAACATTTCTTCTACTTCTTCCTTTTCAACATCTCTGAATTCTGCTTTCATGCCACTGCACAGAGGAAGGTATTCGGTTCTGAAGGTGTCAAAATGCATACGTCTGAGCATTGTGGTGGTGCCATCATCATAGTAATGCCAGCTTTTGATGGTTTCAATAGTGTATGTTGTAAAGAACACTCTGTCTACCAACTTCCAGTGGGTTTCTAATTGAACAAACATAAGATTATCAGAACACCAAGCATCCCATGTATCTTGTTGTTGAGCATCCACGAACAAATTCCAACTCTTTTCCTTCTTGTCTTTGTGAACCTCTATAGACCAAGACTCCTGAAGCTTCTTCACAATCTCCCACTTGATGATGTCTGGAAACTTCTCAATGAATGCCAAATCTTCCATATATGGTCATTCTCTCTGTTTCTGCTCTTCAGTTTATCCCCAAACAGTTTGCCACCAAGATGCAAGTTTTTGTTGCTTCAACAGGAAGAGGAAATTGTCCACTACATAGAGCATGCATCATGATGGTGATGTGTTTCCGCCATTGTGGGATGAACTTCTTGTGGAAAGTGGATTTGATTATGAGAAATTCCAACTCTTCAGTGGAAGAAGGAACTTTACAAACATCCATTGAATTCTTCTCTTCTTGGCAATGCCATTTCCTTCATTTTCAGCCTCTTCTGGTGCTTGTTGATGGCAAGGTTCCCCGGCTGCGCACCAAAAACATGGAGCCCCAAGAAGAATACCAAGGAAAAGGGAATTCTCTTGCAATAAAATCTATCTTGTAACATCAACAAGCTTTTTTATTAGGTTTTATATGATCACAATGAAGAAAAGAACACCAAGCACAACAAATCTTCATGCAGCATCATATAGATCTCCCACAGATTTGATAGAATCAACCATATTCTTCAACATCTTCACAAAATCCATCAATAGAACAAATAAAGCAAAGGAATACACCATCTTTGAATGGAAATACATCACATAGTATTCATCTTCAATATCTTCATAGTCTTCTCTCTCAATCTCTCATATACAGTTACTCTGTTTTAGTAGATTTGGTTATCTCTGACTCTCTCTCTCTCTCTCTACATCAATAATACATCATATCCTCACTACAATCTCTCATAATCACCCACAATAATCCTTCTTAGGTTGTGGATACCCCTCCCAAGAGATATGTCTGATATGAAGAGTCACCAGAGCCACTACAGTGTCCTTTCATAGCTCACCACTGTCACTTCACTTCAGTCTTTACTTGAGTCTTCAGTAGCTACTTCTTTCACTTGTTTTAGCTCTTTTGCACTTGTATTCACCTCTTTCCAAGGCTAGAAAACTTTCCCAAGCTACACTCTCATCCATCAGAACACATACAGAAGCATACAAAAGCTCTACAGAACAGTCACAGTACATTACCAGAACAGAGACATAACAGAGACAGAAGATCTATAGAAGGTTACAGAAGGTCATCAAAACCTCATAACTCATACTCAAACCATTCCAAACTCTCAAAAACTATTCAATAATATTTCACAAGATCTCAATCTTCATCAATCATCAATCCATTCTTCATACAGAAGACAATCAGAACAAAATAGAAGCTATACAGAAGGTATACAGAACCAATCAGAACCTATCAGAACATCACAGAACCTCATATCTCCATTGAAAATCATCATGAACTTCCAAAACATAATCAATATCATCCAAAACACTCTCAAACTACTTCCAAACCAATCAATCATCTCATAAAATCAACCATTCAGCTCTCAAAAATAACAAAAATCAGCCAAAAAATAGGTCATTTCAACACTCAACATACACACATAGGTATGACTAACCAAGACTAAATGTGGTTAAGTCACTGACTTATTGAATGTCACACACATGTACATCTGTATCCAGCTAATGTCTGGTCACACGCATAAATATAGACTAATTGAAGAGTAGCAGGAGCTTGATATTCTAACACTCCCTCTCAAACTCAAAACATCTGATAAACTCCAAGTAACTATATGATATATGAACTTTTCTTTACCAAGAGACTTGGTAAATATATCTGCTACTTGGTCTTCAGTCTTCACATGAATCAAGTCAATCTACCATGTAAGAACCATTTCTTTGATGAAATGGTAGTGAACCACAATATGTTTGGACCTAGTATGGTAGACAGGATTGCTATCCAACATAACACTGTTGAGGTTATCACAATGCAATCTCATTCTGCTTTCCAGCTGTATTCCCAAGTCTTTCAGCAGTTTCATCAACCAAACTGCTTTGTAAGCCGCTATGGTAGCTCCTCTGTACTAGACAATGCAACAGTAGGATGTTTCTTACTCTGCCAAACTGAGCTGCCCAATCCAAATGCATAACCATTGGTTGACCTCTTCTCATAGGCACAACCGGCCCAATCAGCATTAGTAAACCTTGTCAAGTCAAGAGATTTTCCATATGCATAAAATAGCCCATAATCTGTAGTACCCTTTACATATCTCATGATCCTCAAAGAGTGCATCTAAATGTGGTTTGCGATGCTTCTGCATAAACTGACTAATTAGCCCCAAAGCATAACATAAGTTAGGATGGGTAATAATCAAGTATATCAAGTTGCCCACCATCTGTTGATACATGGTCACATTCTCTATGTCATTCCCAACATCAATCTATAGCTTGACATGCTGATCAAGAGGTGTCTCCATAGGCTTGCATTCAGACATACCATACTTCTGTAACATGTCATGAGCATATTGTTTCTGTAGCAGCCATATACCTTGAGGCGTAGAGACTACCTCAATCCCAAGAAAATACTTCAACTCACCAAGGTCTTTGACTTTGAATTCAGCCTATAAACATGATTTAATTTCAGCAATGCCCTCTTTATCATCTCTAGTGATGATAAGATCATCTACATAAACCACTAGAAACGCATATCCATGATCTTCCTTCTTCATGAACAGACTGTGATCTGCATCACCCAATCTAAATCCATGTTGTTGTAAATAACTGCTGATCCAAGCATTCCATGATCTAACTGCCTATTTCAATCCATATAAAGCCTTTTTCAGCTTACATAAATGTGTAGGAAAGTTCGGGTAAACATAGACTTCAGGCTGCTTCATATATACTTCCTCAACCAAATCACCATTCAAGAAAGCATTCTTGATGTCCATTTTCCATAATTTCTAGCCTTTGTATGCTGCCAAAGCAATGATAGTTCTGATTGTTGCCATTTTAGCCACCAGACTGAAAGTCTCCTCATAGTCAAGGCCATATTGTTGTGCATACCCTTTTGTAACCAGCCTAGCCTTATAGCATTCTAACGAACCATCTGACTTGCACTTAACCTTGTACACCCATTTGCAGCCAATGGAGACTTTGCCTTTAGGCAACTTAACCAATTCCCATGTCTCATTTTCAGCTAGGGCTGTATACTTCTCATCCATGGTAGCACACAAGTTATCATCTGTAACTGCATCATCAAACTTTGTAGGTTCTTTATAACATGTCATACTAGCCATATATGCATAATGGCGGGCTGAATAACTAGTGTATGTAAACCTATCAATTGGTTTTCTGACTCTCTTAGATCTTCGTAACTGTGCTCACTCCATAATGACTCTGCCTTGCTCCAGGCGTCATAATAGATGGAATTCCCAACTCACTATCCAAACTGTCATTGTTAGATGACTCATAACGTGTTGTAAGTGGACCTGTCACATCCTCAAGCATCTTTTCTTTTCCCTTATCCAATCTGCCCCTCACTGACATATCCATGTCAGTGGATGTAGGAGTACGACTCCACAAGCATCCTGACCAAGGACTTACTATAGGTGACCCATCACCTATAGGATCACTCATAGATGTACTCACTGTAGGTGTATTTTTAGCATTACTAGTGCTGACATTGATCCATCAGTAGCCACTGCAACCAGATTACTATACCACGATGCCAGCTCATCAAAAACAACATCTCTACTAATCAATGTCTCATGTATAGATGGTACATAACACTTGTAAGGTTTTCGGTCTTGTGCATAACCAAGGAACACACTCTTGATAGCTTTAGGATCCAATTTTTTTCTCTTTTCATCAGGAACATGCACGTATGCAATGCTGCCAAATACCTTCAAGTGTGAAATGACAGGTTTATCACCATACAACCTCTCATATGGAGTTACATCATGAATCCATGCTGTAGGAGTTCTATTGAGCACATAGACAGTAGTCACTACTACTTCAGCCCAATAACCATTTGGCAAAGTCTTCTCATTCAGCATAGCTCTTGTTGCTGATTCCATCAGTATCCTGTTTTTCCTTTCTAGTACACCATTTTGCTGTGGTGTATAGCTACAAGTTAACTGTCTTTTGATCCCATGTTTAGCAAGGTACCTGTCAAAGTAATTAGAGACATATTCTCCACCTCCATCTGATCTAAGACATGAAATTTTACAGCTCAACTCAATTTCAGCATGCTTCTTGAAGTCCTTGAATGCATCAAACACATCATCCTTATGTTCCATTATGTAAAGCCAAGTATACTTGTGTTGAAATCATCAATGAAGGATACATAGTAACGAGCACCAAAAAATGAAGCATTATGAGACGGACCCCATATATCTGAATGTACCAACTGCAAGGGTCTTGATCTATTTCATACATGTCTCATAAATGGAAATTGTGCTTGCTTTCCAAACTCACATGCATCACATACATGTCCAAAGTCATGATACTTAAACTTAGGTAGTCCAAGCACAATCTCCTTCTGTTGCATAGATTTCAGCTTTTGTACATTCACATGGCCAATCTGCTTATGCCATATCTCAACATCCCATATAGCACCATCATCATGCGCAAACATGGCTACTTTCAATTTTGAAATTGACGCATCAAGAGTAAACATTCTACCATCTCTTTGGCTTCTAGCAATCAATTTGCAGCCATTACCATCTTCTTCAACAAAGCATCCATCTCTATTAAATCTCACCTGCAGATTCTGTTCTACCATATGTCCAACTGACAAAAGATTCTTGGTTATTGTAGGTGCATGTAGTACATCATGCAGGCTCTTTTTCTTGCCATCAGGCATCAACAAAGATACAACTCCTTTATGCTGAATAGTATGCTGGGTGTCATTCTCAGTACAAACATGTCCATGCGAACCTGCAACCATCTCATCAAACCATTCTCCATGGGGTGTCATATGATTTGAAGCCCTTGAATCAATGCACCATCTCTCATCTCTGTTCTGCCTAGGTGCATTCTTAGACACATATTGCATGGTAAACAATCTGTCAACCTGCTCATCATAAGCACCGCTGAAGATGCATAGTGCCCAAGCTGTTTGCCCTTTGCCTTCATATCTCCCTGCTTCTTGTAACAATCCTTTGCAATGTGTCCATATCTGCCGTAATAATGACATTCCTTATCTCTGTTTGATTGATCATTTGATTGCCATGAACCAGACCCACCACCTCTACCATGGGGTGATCTCCCCTTGCCTCTAAAGCCACCAGATCCACGCTGGCCATGTGTATTTGTGCCATGCCAGGCATTCTGCTGATGTTGTCCATAAGTGTTCGAGTGTCTCCTCGACTTCGAAAAGAGCCACGGCCTCTATCGCTTATGCCACGTTGGCTAGAGTAAAGAACAGTGTCTTTGCTTTGAGACGTACCAGAACCTGTATTCAGCCCAAGCTTAACTTCCTCATGCAGTAGCAAAGCAATCATCTCATCCCAATTAGGGGATTCAGCTCTCACAGAAATAGATGTATCAAATGCTTTATACTCTTTGCGAAGTCCATTCAATGTCACTGCAATCATATCATCCTTAGACACTGAAGATCCAATGGTGGCAAGCTGATTCACTATGTTCTTAATCTCTGTAGTGTAGGCATGAATGCTTTTGCTATTCCTAGACATGTTATTGAACTGTTGCTTTAGTTGAATCTTTCTTGCATGTGTTACATTTCCATAATTCTTGATGAGTATGTCCCCTGCATCCTTTGGGGAATTGCATCCAGTAATCTTTATAACCATAGCATCTGATATACATAAGGAAAACCAATGTAACACCTTTCATGCTCTCTCAGTCCATAGCTTATGAGGCCTTTTCTGATCATTTTTCGGATTCCTTTAATGTATTTCAGGTTCAGCCTTATCACATGTACATAAGTCCCAATAACCTCAGCCAACCAAAAAATTATTTATACGGAACTTCCATAAAGCAAAATTTTTGTTGTCAAGATTTTCTCCCACAATTTGAGTGATATTGTTAGTGCCTTGAGCATTTTCCATAGTTGCAACTTAGGTATTCAGTGATGTATACAACTTGTAAGTATTTGACTCATTTTCCTACAATTTAGGATAAGTTTTCTGCTATTCAGGACAATTTTCTACAATTTAGGACAGTTTTCCTGACAACATGTTTGCTGTAAACTGTATTCCAACAATTAAAAAACAGTCAGTAAGCATAAATCAAGCTCAAATAAGTTCAAAACATTCTATGGTAGTGGCAAAATTTCCCAGCAACAAACTATGTCCATTTAAGTATCAATGTTTGTATTGTATGCAAGTAGCAGTACCAAATACAACCATCCCACTACTATAACCAGCAGTATTTTCTTTGTTAAAACAATAGTATTTAGACCTCAAAACAGCCACAAAACATCTCATTCAGTTTCCACTCTATGTAGGAGTTAATACATGTCCAACCAGTCAGAATATATTGCATGTATGTCAAGTGAAGACGATAGGTATCCTTCCTACAGACAATAACCAGTCAATACCCATGTATAACCAGCAACAAATCAGTCCAAACTTTGGACTTTTAGCACTCACAATATCCCAAAAAGCATTTACCACTCAAGTGGTATGATCCAAGCATTTGTCAGTAGCAAATAAGCATCACAGATAGTTCAGCCCTTTAGGTATATTGTTTCCAAATTCAGGATAGCAACCAGTTCACTGTTTCCAGCCTACAAATAAGCTCCAAAACTGAGCATTTAACACTCCAATATCATGCTCAAATGCATGATAATAAGGGCATATACATTGTTAGGATGAAAGCCGCCAGTGCCCTAGAATCACGTGTTGTTTACTATTGTAAACAGGCAGTCTACACAGGTCTGTGCTGAATATCTCAAAATTTGTGAGGAATTTGAAAAAACTTTCTTCTGCAAAGTTGTAGACTACGTCGAAACGGTTAGGAAATTTTGAGTCATTTCTCCAAAAACCATTTTTGTAGCAAGATATAGCTTCTGCAAAAAACTAGGCTACATGCACAGTCTCGTTTGATGATGTTTTCTTCAGATCTAATGCCTTGATGTCAAATGGTCACTGCCAAGCCTTCAGGCTTCAGGTGTTCAAGCTCTGATACCATGTTGGAAGAGAGGGAGAGAGAAGGAGTGGAGCGGAAGGTGAGCCTTAGATCATTGTTGTTCTTCTTCCATTATTTTTCCATTATACAAACTGAAAGAGACTTACACACATAGGTATGACTAACCAAGACTAACTGTGGTTAAGTCACTGACTACACCGACTTATTGAATATCACACACATGTACAATTGTATCCAGCTAATGTTGGTCACACACATAAAGATAGACCGACTGAAGAGTAGCGAGAGCTTGATATTCTGACACATTGCTGGGACCAATAGATTCAAGCTTGAGTGTTTGCATACTCTAAATAGAGTGACGAAGTAAGAGTTTAACTCTGAAACGACACTTGGTTTAGGTAGGAAGCAAGGAAGTCAAAGGCTATTCGATTTTTTTCTAGATTAGTTTAGGTTTAGGAAGCTTTTTGTGCATTACTCTTTGGATAACTAGGAAACAGGGAAACAAGGGAATAAAGGAAATATATTTTTTATGTCTAAGAAGGAAAATAGAGTGTAAGGGGAGAAAGAGAGAAAAGAAAAGGTGAGAAAAGGGAAAGAGAAAGCTCATTTGCATTCAGTGAGATTGAGAGAGAGCTAGTGAGCAAAGAGACATGGAGTGACAAGTCCACAAGCTGCAGCACCAATGATTATTGACTTTGACACTTCTAGCTCTTTCAGGTATGCTCCAAATCCTTGTTTTTGATTGTTGCATTAATCTAAAATTTTGGGTGATTTAAATAGTGGAAAGTAAGTCATCAAATAGGGTGTTTGTGCCATTCGGTGAGTTTTCAGATGTCTCTCAGATGGCAATTGGTCATCACAGGCATTGGACAACCTGGTGGGTCAGACACCTGAGTAATTTGAGTGATTGCTCGGATGGACTTGACCACTTAGCCTCAGATTACCAAACTTGGGGCCTTGAACATCCACTCAGATGCTCGGAAAAGCACCCCTTGTTCAACCACTTGGATAGCCGAGTCCTTTAAGAAGTCCACTCGAATGATCGAACCCATGACTCAAATGGCTGAGTCGTTTAGGACTTGGACCAATTGTCCAAAACCATATTTTGACTAATTTTTGAGCTTCAAGGGCTTATTAGGGTCTATTCTCAACTGACCAATAACCATGTTGAAGTCTAAACTAGTAGATGAAACCATAGGGCTATTTACATTCAAAAAACCTCAACCTAGTAGTCCATGGGGGGATTGAAAGAAATGCCCATTAGTTGCTATATCTGGGTAGAGACTCAAGTTGACTCACTTGCCTAGGATGCCTGATTGATAGACCACCTATACGACCCATAAAGAACCTAATTTCAACCATTAGGAGTAGTCAAAACCCCTTCAAAAGCATCAAAAACAAGAAACTGATTGATCTAGTTGACTCCATCAAAGGTCACACTTGGTAATGTAGGTATTTAAGCACATCTAAAAGCTAGAAAGCTTGATTTCATGTACAATGCACATCGAGATGCACTGCTAGTGTATAAGTGTTGCAGATTTGTAAATTATTGGGTTTACAAGGAAGGAATACACTATAGGGGGATTAAAAACAACCCACCAGTAGGAGTACAACCCAAAGAATCAAACAAGGTATCTAGGATTTAGACAATCATAGTTTGGAAGGGGAGCCCCTTTGGCTCTCCCTGCATGCTACCTAACAATTCAAAGTTAACCATCTTGAGGACGGGAACATCAACTTGATGGGAATCCCTAGACCTCCAGCACCTATCATGACCCATCCACCAAGAGAAGCTCCAATGCACTTTGTGGAGGAACCAATGGAGGAAAATTCTTACTTGAACCCTTATATCTCTTATGACGAAGAGAGAAATGCCATACTAATAATATAGGCCCGTGTTGGTCATGGCCTTAGGCAAAGGAAGAGGTAGAGATCTAGGAGAAGCTCAAAAACTAGGAACCCATAGTATGTTAGTTGGACATGTAGCCATTCAGGGCATATCTCGTCTCACTGCCCTGAAAAGGAGTAAGCAAATAGAGAGAAGGATGACTTGAGGTGCCTCAAATATAGAGTCACATATCTATTTGTCGATTGGCCTAGATGGAAGCCCTCCACTAGCTCGGCAATTGTACCATCTCTGTGCCACTAGGACTCTTTTGTGTTGAGTCACACGACAATGATGCCACATCTATTCCCCTAAATGTCATGACACTAGCTCAAGCAAAGCAGATCGATATTTGTTGGGGGTAAAGGCACCTTCGCCTAGCCGCCCGTGTATTACTACATCGACAGTACCCGCCACTGCACATTGCAGGTGGTGGGCAGCCGTCACAGTCACTTATTCTTTATTCTTTTAGTGACAGTTTGAATAAAGGAAGACCCGGCCATACATTGTGGTTGTTGGAGGTCTCACTTTTGAGTTTCTCTCTCTCTTGCTCTTGCTCTCCATCCCCCATAGCTCTCACTGCCAAGCTTCTTCCTCCTGGGCTCTACTTTCCTTTCAACTGGTATTAGAGCAAAGGCATTGGATCTTGCCTGGCATTCTCTTTAGCCCGGATTTAAAGAGCTTCAATGGCAGCCATGGCACCTTCATTTGCAGGTATGTTTTGATCTCCCGCCTCCTCTCCCATCTTCCGCCCTTCACTCGGCACCTTGCAGGGCTGCATTAGAGCCCCCTAATCATTGCCAAGTGCTCAATAGCACTGTTGAAGACCCCCCAGTCCCCAGGAGCAGCCAGCGCAAAATGCAACACATTTTTAGGGGGCTAGGATGATCCTCTCCTAGCATTCCTAGCTCCTTCCCCGGCTTCCCGCCATTGTTTGCAACCTTCCCAATCATCTTCAAACTCCCCGGCATTGGATCTTGGCTCCCGACAATCGATACAAGTGCTTCCACCTTCATCCATTACTGTATACACAGTCCCAGGACTGTAAAAAATAGGGCAGCACTTGACATTTAATGTTTGATGCTTCTTGGCATTACCCGTTTGATGCCTGGATGTTATGGGATGCTATGTCTATTCTTTGGGACTAATTTGGAGCATATTTGGGTACTGATTGAGCTTCATTTAACAATGAATATGCTGTTGTAATACAGTGGGCTGAAGCTCATTTACTTGATGTATGCATTGGTTCTTCGATATGGGATGCTTACTGGAGATTTGAATGATCATATTGAAGTATTTGGAGATTGTCAAAGGCTTCTTTTTGATTCCGGAATGATTTTGAGCTTGGATTAGGCTCTGTCTTGGTTGTCATTCACTGGCATCGAGATTGAGTTGGCATGCTTTGGACCTATTATCATTGCTTGATATTTAGGCTTCTTGCATTTATGATTTGGTCAGATATGGATGCCACTTGGTTTGCCCATGCTTGACAGTCACTTGGAGCTTAGTCTTTGGATGTATTTGAGCATTTTGAACCTACCGGGCATTACATTTGCTTATCAGTTACATGCTATTTGACTGCTTTCAGGCTTATGCTTTATGGGTCTGAGATAGCTTGGGATTTATGCTCCAGATGTACCCTAATGGGATTTGGAATATTTGATGCTATGTACTCAATGTATTTGAGCGTTGCTTGCTCTATTTGCATCTGACTTCACTTCTAATGGGAGCCTTTTGGCATATTCGGATGTACACAGAGTTTTACTTACACTTGAGCTTGAGCTTGTGGGACAGTTCCATGCATTTGCTCTCTTGAGAGCTTTATGTCTACGGATCGTCTGTAGTGGGTTGATTTGATACGTCTATTGGGGTAGGCACCTATCTTTGTCACAAGTTTGTCAGTTTTGTATGCATCTTGGATGGTTATGCATTGAGCTTCTTGCTCTATCAATTGTGCTCATGCTTGGCCTCTTCTCTTACCCCGAGACCCATTACATGCATGACTTCTAGACCTATGAGATGTATCTCGCCTAATCGGTTATTGGTTTGACAATTCTTGGTACCTTCTTGCCCCTTGACACTCACTATTGGATGTATCTTGCTACCTGGCAGTTGTAGCGACATATGTATCAGTGACTGCTTCGATTTGGGACAGTTTTACATACTGTTGTAATTTATTCTAGCAAGCTAAAATCTACAGTTTTCGAGCACTTGTATGAGGGTAATGCTTATTGTTTGATGTTATCTTGGTCATATTTGGTGGACAAGTGGTTCTCTTGGTGATACTCACTCTTTCAGCCAGTTTTAGCAGTAGTTTTAGTGCATTTTCTACTAATTACAACAACTTGCAATTTTGCATTTTTGCTTTGATTTGGGACAGTATGGCTGGTCATATGAAAGACACAGCTATCTTTAACATTGCTGAGTTGGATGGTACCAACTATGGATATTAGAAGTCCCAGATATGGCAAGTTTTGGTGCAAAAGTTGCAGATTAAACCATTGCATTTCAAGGGTGTTAAACCCAAGGATATGGATGATGATGTTTGGATGCAAGTTGATGAGCTATGCAAGTCTACCATTATCTTGTCACTCTCAGAAGAGGTCCCATCATAATGTTGTTGAAGATGAGAATCAGAGTGCATGGGACTTATGGGAGAAGATTCAGGAGCTTTATGCGCAACAGAGTCCTGCGTCACAGATGTATTGGCTGAAGCAATTAATGTACCTTTGCATGAAGGAGGAGACATCCCTATCATCTCATTTAAGTCAGTTTCATGCTATCATGAAGAATCCGTTGTCACATGGTATTGAGTTCAAAGACAACATGCACCCATTGTTTCTGCTTGGCACCTTGCCTAAATCATGGGATGTCTTTCGTATTGCCATATGCATGAACAAGCTTGATGGGCTGAAAATCAAAGTGTCGAGAGTGCTTTATTGACTGAGGAAATCAACAGGAGAAACAATTATGCTTCCCGTTCTTCACATGCATTGACCATTAGAGGTGGCAAACATGGTAGGCATGATAATGATCATAAGGGCAAGGACTCTCAGAAGTCCAAGTCAAAGTCACATGGCCACAGTAAGTTCCATGGACAGAAGTCTGATCTCACCTATCATTATTGTGGGAAAGCAGGACATATTAGGCCACAGTGCCATAAGATGCACGATAATAAGCGCAAGGAAAAGGGAAAAGAGAAAGTGTAGGAAAAGTCTTCTGAGCATAGTATTGTACCTACAAAGTCCAGTGTGAAGATAGAAGAGGTTAATGTCATGCAGGCCACTGATTCGGATGAGGATTACATACTTGCAGCTTCTTCATGCGATGCCTTATAGGCTTTTGAGACACATTCTATATATGCGCAGTGCTGGCTTTTGGATTCGGGTGCATCATTTCACGTGACACCCTATAGAGATTGATTTCATACCTATCGTACCATCTCTGGTTCTATGTGTCTTGATGATGACAGGTCTCTTGACATTATGGGCATTGGAGATGTTAGGCTACAGTTTCCTTCTGACAGTTCTTTTGTTTTGCATGATGTTTGTTATGTACCTGTGTTGACTCACAGCCTTATGTCAACTGGACAGCTTGATGATGTAGGGTATTTTGTGTCTTTTGGAGACTCTGCATGTAAGATTACTCGTGGCAGGCTTGTGCTTGCAAGAGATGCCAAGTCTGGCAGCCTCTATCCCTTACTTGTATCTGGAGCTACATTGAATCATGTTTTGTCTGTGGATTCTATCCCCCATGTATCCCTCTAGCATGTCAAGAATTGCATGATGGGGGGACTTGCTCAAGATGCTGTGCCGAACACACATAGAATGCACAAGGAGAAGCTCACTCAAGAGACAAGAAGAGAGATGGAGGCCAAAACGTTTTCTTGCTGGTTTTTTCTTCTTCTTCCACACACTTTACAATGTACACAAAGTATAGATAAGATACAACATAAAGGAAAGTGGCCTACTAAGTCAAACAATGCATAACCGACTACACTAGTCGACTGGCGCTATAATTATGCCAGTTGTAAATAGGTGTAACAACCTGAATATAATAAGTAATGAGTCAGTGTCCATGTGAGAGTCATAATGACCACCGACGTGCTAAGTGTAGATGTGTGGACCCATCTAACCAGGCGGTCCATCATTAATGTCCTCGTGTGTTGAGCTTGTCATCTCAAAACTCCCCCTCAAGCTCAACTGCATCTCTGCAACTCCAAGTAAGCTTCAAAACTTTTGAAGCTTCTCTGTGCCCAATGCCTTCGTGAAGATATCAGCTATCTGATCCTGTGTGCTGACATACACCAAGTCAATCTCACCTACTAGTACCTTCTTTCTCACAAAGTGGTAGTGTACCTCAATATGTTTTGTCTTGGCATGGAACACAGGTTTCCTAGCCAATTGTATACTGCTCATGTTGTCACAATAAATGACAACTGGACCTTCCACCTGCACATCTAAATCAGCCAATAACTTTTGCAGCCATACTACCTCACATGCTGCAATAGTAGCACCTCTATACTCAACCTCTGTACTCGACAAAGCAACTGTAGATTGCTTTTTGCTGCTCCAAGTAACTGCTGCACTACCAAGAGAGAATATGTATCCGCTGGTAGATCTTCTATCAGACATACTACCAACCCAATCTACATCTGTGTATCCAAACACCTGTACATCTGTACCTGCCTCATAGAAAAGTCCATAATTTAATGTGGACTTCACATATCTCAATATGCGTCTGACTGCATCCAAATGTGGCTTTCTAGGTACTTGCATAAACTGACTCACAAGACCAATAGCGTAGCTCAAGTCTGGCCTTGTAATGGTCATGTAGATCAAACTCCCCACTATCCTCCTGAACATAGTAGGGTCTTCTATCTCATCCCCAACATCAGCACTCAACTTTACATTCTGCTCCAACGGGACTGAAAGTGGTTTGCATGATGTCATACCATACTTGGACAACATATCCAAGCCATACTGTCCTTGGGACAACCATATACCATCATCACATTTGATCACCTCAATGCCAAGGAAGTACCTTAGCTCACCTAAATCCTTCATCTCAAACTTCTTTTATCACCTGTAATAATCAAGTCATCCACATAGATGACTATGATGACCAAACCTGCATCTCCCTTTCTCACATAAGTGAGTGATTAGCATCAGAAACATAAAAGCCAATATTGACAAGATACTCTCTGATCTTGTCAGAACATGCTCTAGGTGCTTGCTTGAGCCCATAGAGTGCCTTCTTCAACCTGCACACATACGTGGGATGCTCTAAATCCTCATAACTGCTGGCTGATCCATATACACTTCTTCCTGCAAATCACCATGCAAGAAAGCATTCTTCACATCCATTTGCTATAACCTCCAACCTTTGGCTATTGCCAAAGAAATCACACATCTGATAGTTGCCATCCTAGCAACTGGACTGAAGGTTTCATCATAATCTATGCCATATGTCTGGGCATAGCCTTTTGCAACCAGCCTAGCTTTGTACCTACTAATAGAACCATCTGCATTGTGCTTAATCTTATAACCCACTTACATCCAATAGCTTTCTTGCCCTTCGGCAATGATATTAGATCCCAAGTCTTATCGGCCTCTAATGCAACCATCTCCTCATCCATTGCTGCATCCCAATGAGTATGACCAACAGCATCCTCAAAACAAGTGGGCTCAACATCCTCAACTAGTTTCACCATATAAGCATAATGGTGAGCTGCGTAACCTTCAAAACCAAATCATTTAACAGGGTATCTGACCCTGCTAGATCTGCGTACCACCGGATCACTCAATGGAGCCTTTACATTACTATGAGCTCTCTGTACACCTGGTGTCATGACAGAAGGAATATGAAGCTCATCATCCAAGCTTTTTGAGCCACTGGAGTCTCCATCAAGAACTACATCAATGCCATCTGACACTTTATTCTTTCCTTTGTCTTTACCTGTAGTGCTACTAGATGCACCTGAAGATGTAGAGCTACTCCTTAGTCTCCCAGACCAAGGACTACCATATGATGTCTCTGGTCCACTAAGAGTCCATGATTCTTGCTTTTCAGCATGCACATGAGTGTCATGATCATCATCATCATCCAATGCATCACCACTAGATGCATACCAACTGCTCATTTCATCAAAGATGACATCCCTGCTCACTCTGAACTTACATGTGACAGGGTTATAACAACGATACCCTTTCTGCTCTAAAGAATATCCAATAAAGACACATTTATCTGCCTTTGGATCAAGCTTCTTTCGTAGCTCATCTAGCACATGAACATATGCAACACAGCCAAATACCTTCAAGTGTGATACATCAGGCTTCTTGCCAGTAAATCATTCTTCAGGAGTCATCCCATGAACTGCAGCTGTGGGAGTTCTGTTCATAATATAAACATCAGTATGAACAGCCTCGTACAAAAAATGCTTAGGCATATTCTTTTCAGCCGTCAAGGCACGTGCAACTTCCGTAATATGCCTGTTTTTCCTTTCTGCAACACCATTTTGCTGTGGGGTATACCTGCATGTGAACTATCTCTTTATCCCATGAGACCTGAGAAAATCACTGAACTCATTCGAAAGGTACTCTCCCCCTCCATCTGACCTCAAGCACTTTACTTTCAAGCCTGTTTCTCTTTCAACTGCAGCCTTGAAAGTTCTAAAGTGCTCAAACGCTTCACTCTTTTCCTTCATAAAATATACACATAGCTTTCTAGAACAATCATCAATGAATGTGACAAAGTATGAACTACTTCCAAAAGATACATTTTGTGTAGGTCCCCAAATATCTGTATGCACAACATCAAGGATATTTCTGCTTACATCTCTGTCATGTGAAAAGGGTTGTCTTGCCTGCTTACCAAACTGACATGCTTCGCATATCTTATGAAATTCTGCAACTCTAAATGTAGGCAAACCTGTAACCAACCCTTTGGACTGCATTAATTTCAGCCTTTGTACATTTGCATGTCCAATGCGTTTGTGCCAAATTTCAATATCTGCAACAACAACTTTTCCTTTAGCATACATAGCAGCATTCATAGTAGGAATTCCAGCATCCAGAGTTAACATAAGTCCAACTCTACTTCCCTTTGCAACCAACCTGCACTTGTCATTGAAGTCTTCTACAAAGCAGCCCTTTGCATTAAATCTGACTTGTAGCCCTTGCTCTACCATCTGACCGACTGACATCAAGTTCTTTGTAATAGATGGCACATGTAATACATCTGAAAGACTCTTTGTCTTACCATCATGCAAGGACAAGGAAAATTTTCCAATTTGTGAAATTGGGTGGCATGAATCATCACCCGTCTGCACATAACCTGCATTTTGCAAATCCTGCATCTCTCCAAACCATTATGCATGGCTGGTCATATGATTGGATGCACCTGAATCAACATACCAAACATCATCATGTGTTCCCTTTCTTGTAACAGCATTCAGCATATGCTGCATAACAAACAGACATTCATTTTTGTCTTCATTCTGTTGTGAAGACAATGCATAGTTTCCTTGTTGCAACTTACCATTGCAAATATCATATTTCTTAGCATACATTGGGCTGCAATATGACCTGTTTTGCCACAGTAGTGATACACAATACCAAAGTTGTTAGAACCTCTGTTCTGCCATCCACCTCTTCCTCTAAAGCTCCCCCTGCCTCTAAAGTTACCATGACCTCCTGAAACCTGCATATCGCCAAACTGCTGATTCAATCTATTTTGTTGGTTGTCACTACCACGTCCTGTACCACGGCCTCTTGAAGAGAACCTGCCATGTCCCCTTTCTGAACTAGAGTAGAAAGCTTGGACATGTTCATCACTTTTTTCAGATGTCTCACTCTGCATGTTGATCTCTTCAATGATCATAAGGGAGACCAACTCATCGAAATCTGGAAATGGCTTTCTGACATATACGAAAGTTACAAAAGACTTCCAAGCCTTTTCATTGTCAAGTCCACCCAAGGTAGACGACACCAAATCATCATCATTGGGCATTGCATCAATCGCTGCCAAGGCATCTGCAATGCTCCTTACCTTCAGTGCATACTCATTGATAGACATCTTCCCTTTCTTCAATGTATTCAACTCTTGCTTGAGTTGAATCTTTTATGCCTTTGTATTTACAGAAAACATACTTTCAAGTATGGTCCAAACTGCATATGAATTCTCTGCATTTCTAATATGTGCCAGCATATTATTGTCAATTACTGTAGACAGCCAATACATGACCTTCTTGTCTTTTGCATTCCATTCCTTCCATGCCTTTGTCTCTTTTGTAGTTGGAGGATCACTCACCTCTGGCTCCTTTTCTTCACCTAAAACAAACTCGTAGAGGCCTTTTCCAATAAGGAAGTTCATGACACGGAACTTCCATGAAGGGTAGTTGTTCTTGTCGAGCTTCTCAATGATGGGGTTTCCACTGTTCTCTAACATTATCACAAAACTAATACCAAACAGCAAGCAAATCTTCTGCAACCCTCGACCTGTAGTGTACAACAATATACCAGACAGCCTTTTTCACTGTCTGCTCAACAATACATGCAATCTGCAACCAGTTTGCAGATAAACCTTGTGTTTATTCATTGATAAACACCTTTGAACTTACAGATCTAAAATCTGTAACCTGTGCAACTGTATACAACAGACACAACTGAAATTGCAGGGTATCTCGAACTGCTGTCTGCAACCTTGCGGCTCTAAAATAGGGCCTGAAATAACCTCGGATGACCAAATAGCAGCAGACAAGTCCTAAAGGGCTTATCTACAGAATACACAGTGCTCTTCGTGCACACCAAATCTCACTGCAATCTGAGATTTTTGCTCTGCCTTGCTTCTAGTGCCTCCACAGGCACTGTCCAAGAGAAAGAGTGGAAGAATGGGAGAGCGTCTTACTTGTAGCTTGCTTGCTCGAATCTTGCTTCTTCTCCTTTACTTCGGCCTTCAAAATCAGCCTCTCTCAGTGGCGCGGCTCTGATACCATGTCAAGAATCGCATGGTGGGGGCACTTGCTCAAGATGCTGCGCCGAACATACACTGAATGCACAAGGAGAAGCTCACTCAAGAGACAAGAAGAGAGATGGAGGCCAAAACGTTTTCTTGCTGGTTTTTTCTTCTTCTTCCATACACTTTACAATGTGCACAAAGTATAGATAAGATACAACATAAAGGAAAGTGGCCTACTAAGTCAAACAATGCATAACCGACTACACTAGTCGACTGGCGCTATAACTATGCTAGCTGTAAATAGGTGTAACAACTCGAATATAATAAGTAATGAGTCAATGGCCATGTGAGAGTCATAATGACCACCGGCATGCTAAGTGTAGATGTGTGGACCCATCTAACCAGGCGGTCCATCATTAATGTCCTTGTGTGTTGAGCTTGTCATCTCAACATAGCATGCTTGTTTGGGGCATATGTCCCTTAAAGGAATGAAAATGCTCCGTGCTTTGCAGTATCTTTCGCCTTTTGACTCTTCACATTTTGATTCTTGTGATCATTGTTTGTATGAATGTTTGTATGGAAGGCAGACTAGGAATACGCTTAAAAAGTCTAGTAAGAAACGCATGGGTGAGCCCTTGGCTCTTGTGCTCTGAGATGTATGTGAGCCCATGCCTTGTCGGTCACTCAGTGGGGCAAATTATTTTGTTGCTTTCATAGACGATTACTCACGTAAGGTTTGGGCTTATCCCATAAAGAGAAAATCCAATGTCTTAGACACATTTCAGCGTTGGCTTGCATTAGTAGAGAACTTGTCTAGGAAAATGCCGAAATGCCTAAGGTCAGATAATAGGGGTGAGTATATATCACGTGCTTTTGAGCAGTTTTGTGATGAGTAGGGTATTAAGCGTTAGTTGACCACCCCTTACACCCCTCCCCAAAATGGTATGGTTGAACGCATGAATAGGACCATTCAGGAAAGGGTTAGCTAGGCTCGCTTACCGTAGCACTTTTGGGCTGAGGCAGTTACTACTGCAATGCATCTCATTAACATGTCACCTAGTAGTGGCATTGACTTTCAGGTTGTAGAGGAGGTATGGGCAGGCAAGCCCCCCTCTTATGATCATTTGCATGTCTTTGGATTTGAGGCATCCTGCCATGTGCCCAAGGACAAATGCAATAAGTTGGATCCTAAAAGTGTCAAATGCATTTTCATTGGCTATGGAGATGCAGGAGAGATGGATTATCGTCTGTGGGATTCGCAGGCGGTGCGGCATATGCAGCCTGAGAAAGTGGTTGAGGTATGCAGAGTTTTCTTTCAATAGGGTCCACTTGCTCTCATACAGTCCACTCCACGGCTAGCTAGACAGCATGCAGCATCACTTGATGCTCATGGCCTAGATGTTAGACATGCTGATGTTGGACATGATGTTGGTCAGGAATTAGAGCCTGGGTTGAGTTGTTCTACTAGAGATAGATGACCTCCTGACCGTTTTGCGCCCTCTGGATTATGTACTAGTCACATATGCAGGAGAGGCTCTCACTTATGATGAGGTTATGCATAAGGGTGATTGTCACTCTTGGGAGAGAGCTATGCAGTCTGAGCTTGACTCATTGCATAAGAATTAGACTTGGGATTTGGTTTCCTTGCCTCACGGTAAGAAGGCTTTGCCATGCAAGTGGGTGTACAAGCTGAAAAGTATCCATGGACACCCCAAGCCAGCATACAAGGCTTGATTGGTTGCTAAGGGCTTCAAGTAAGGGCATGGTGTTGACTTTGATGAAGTCTTTTCTCATGTGGTCAAGATGACCACACTACGCTTAGTCTTGGCTTTGGTTGCATAGCTTGACCTAGACTTGTACCAGATGGATGTCAAGACGGCTTTTTTACATGGGGACTTACATAATAAGATTTACATGGAGCAGCCTAAGGGCTTTGCAGACCTTGGCAGGGAACACCTAGTGTGCAAGCTAAAGAAGATTCTATATGGCTTGCAGCAGGCACCTAGGGAATGGTACCATAATTTTGATGCATTCATGCAGTCACATGGCTATAGCCACAGTGCTATGGATCTGTGCTTGTACACAAAGAAAGCTCGTGATGGTTCTTTACTGATTTTGGTACTCTATATGGATGACATGCTTTTAGCAGGGATAGCTCATGAGGAGCTAGATGCTCTTAAGGCTCAGATCAAGAAGAGCTTTGAGATGAAAGATCTGGGGTAAGCCTCTCATATACTTGGTATGCACATTTACGCGTGAATCTCAGGGACTACTCTATTTGTCATAGAGGGAGTATATTCATAAAGTCCTTGAGCGCTTCCGTATGCAGGATGTTAAGCCTATTGGCTATCCATTACCTTCTCATGTGAAGGTTTCACAAGCTGATTGTCCACAGATAGATGAGCAGAGGGCCGATATGTCCAAGATTCCCTATGCATCAGCCATGGGCAGTCTTATGTATGCCATGATAGCCACCCGTCCAAATATTGCTTTTGCAGTTGGGGTTGTGGCAAGTTATATGGCTACACCTTGCAAGAAACATTGGGATGCCATGAAGGTATCATGAGGTACCTGAAGGGCACAACAGATATGTGTATTTGCTATGGCAGTCAGGATACAGGAGTCGTGGGGTACACTGACTTTGATTATGTAGGACATACAGGTAGTAGGAAGTCCACTTCTGGCTATGTATCCACTTATGCTGGAGGGGCTATCTCTTGGATGTCCAGGGCACAAAAGTGTACGGCTCTTTCTACTATAGAGGCCGAGTATATTGCAGCCATAGAGGCTTGCAAGGAGGCTATTTGGTTAGGCCATTTGATTGCAGACCTTGGTATGACAGATGCTATGCCTCCACTGAATTCAGATTCTATGAGTGACATTCAACTGGCCAAGAATCTGGTCTTCCATGAGAAGACGAAACATATTGAGGTGAGGTATCACTTCATTCGCGAGGTTATTGAGGATAGGTCTGTTGACCTTGTCAAGATTCTGACTGAGCAGAATCCTGCAAACTTGCTCACAAAGAGCCTCATTACAGAGCGCTTTGCCTTTCTGAGGAGATTGATGGGCGTTGGATGAGATGATGTCTTTTTCCTCATCCTATTATACATGTGTACATGTTGTACTATCTTTTCTTTTCTTTTCTCTCTCACTGGGGCAGATTCATCTTTAAGTGGGAGGTTGTTGGGGTGGGGGTAAAGGTGCCTCTGCCTAGCCGCCCGTGTATTACTACACTGATAGTACCCGCCACTACACATTGCGGGTGGCGGGCGCCTGTCACAGTCACTTATTCTTTATTCTTTTAGTGACAGTTTGAATAAAGGAAGGCCTAGCCACACATTGTGGTTGTTGGAGTTCTCACTTTTGAGTCTCTCTCTCTCTTGCTCTTGCTTTCCATTTTCCATAGCTCTCACCGCCAAGCTTCTTCCTCCTGGGCTCTACTTCCCTTTCAATATCTCATTACTTGGACCTAGAAATGTGGATGCATCCTCTATAAGGAAGAAGAGTCGACGATGGAGAAAAAAGAGAACTGATGCAAAAATAACACTCTAGACTGACTACATTAACTAAGGGAAAATAGGCTACTGATGCTGAAGTAGAAACATTTGCTCTCCTAAGATGAGAGAGAAGGGAAGTGCTAAGGTTGGAGAATATCCTGATCCCAACTAGCAAAACTGAGGGGCTGTAGATAAGTTCAAGGAGTGGATAAAATAAGTGCAAGCTCACCTTCAAAATGCCAAACCTATCATTGAGGATGAGATTAATGAACTCTCAGCCATGAGTCCACCAGTCTCTCCCACATATTTGAGGGCAGGAGAGAGACAACACCACCATGTGAACAACTACATGGGAAGAATGAGGGGGCCATGGATACACATACAACTCAAGAACATTGGCAGGGAACCCATGAAGCAGAGGAGGGAAAGACGGATGACAAATTTCTAACCTCACTAATAACAACTCCGATGATATTATCATTGGGAGAATTGCTTAGGTAAAACTCTACACTTTGGCAACAATCGAAGTGATGGGCAGAACACAGTAATGACCATGAGCCGAAAGACCTTCCAAACCATGATACCATGATACACATACCAAGCCTCACGCTATCATTGGCTTAGGAGATACTACATGAAAGGGGATAGTGGACATGGGAACAAGGGTTAGTGTACTTAGTCACACAACCTTGCAAGCTTGGGGAAACCCACCGGTGGAGATCACAAGGTTCAAATGTCACTCTAGAAAATGGGATGAAGGTTAGACCCTTCGGAGTAAAGGACTAGCCACTAAAGATAGAAAGAATCCAATTATCAGTGAACTTCATAGTTATGAAGCAAGTGGATTATGATATATTGCTTCGGTAGACCTTGGATGAGAAATTCCAGAGTAATAAAAGACTGGGATAATGGCCTGATATTCTCGGGTAATAGATCAAAAGTATTTCGAGTACAGATGGACACATGGAAAACCTCACCAATGGACTTAGATGTGACCTCTACCACCCTGCTAAAGGGTGTACTCGAGACCTAGAAGTGATTATGGACCTCTAACAAGGTACATCCCTTGCCCTGAGGATGAGCAAGATTGGATGCACATAGTGGCTACCATTGATCTCCTATTCTCGGAGGACGAGGTGGATCTAGGCAAGCTGTAGACTCAGTTAGAAAATTTGAGATGGCCATCACTTCTAGCCTACCCCTAATACCCTTGTGCATGATGGCTGAGAGTTCCATGGATCAACCAACACCAATCACCTATCATGTCCTAGCCAACAAATTAAAACTTCACAAAATCCTTGAGTACCTATCAAGTCAGCTTGTGGGTAACCCAGCTACCAATTTAAAGCCTCTCAAGGATCTTATGGAAAGTGGAGAGTGGCAATGCACTAAGGTGCATGACCTAAATTTGTCTTATAATTGGACTCTCATGACAAGTGTGGCAGATCTCGGAAGTGGAAACCTTGCAAGTGACATACAGTCCCAGTATGAAAATTATAACGACGAAGGTGAAGATTGATGCTCCATCAGTGAGGAGAGCAAAGAGGAAGTAGAGACCATAGAATATGATACCGAGGGAAGAGAAATTGAGTAAATCAGAGTGGACACTAAACCCCAAGATGTCAACACGTTTCAAATGAGCAAAAGAGTTGCCAAGGTAGATTGTGATCGATCTTGGTTTGAATGCTTGGAGGTGGTAGATTATGAGCAAGCGGGACTAACTCGTCCTTGCACCACACCACTATTTGGAGTAGACCCAACTTTAGAGATGCAAGCACTAGGGGAGACATCCTCTTCTAGTGAGGATGATGAGTATAATTTTGAGTCAAAGATAAGCTCTGATAATAGTGATCTTGAGGTACCTCAACCACCTTGGACCCAATGCACCAAGGGGGATATTCCAGTCCACCTAAGGCATAGGAGGTTAAGGGAGGAGAAAAGGAAATGGTCAAAGTTTTTAGAAGATGAATGGTAGAATAAACCCCAAGGCCTATCCAAGCACTTCATGAAGTACAAAAAGGGTAATTGAATAGTGATGTTAGTAAGGGCTAAACAGAAAGGGCAAGCAAGTGAACCCATCGAAGGACCACAGCCAAGGTTAAGGAGGTCAACTTGGCAGGAGGGGAGGAGAAGCCTCGACCCATGTACATAGCATATGACCTAATCAAGAAAGAGGACAGTGATCTCATAAATCTCCTAAGGGAATTTGACATGTGTTTGCATGGCCCTTAGATGAGCTAAAGGGAATAGATCAAAGTATCTTAACTCATAACATTCCCATGATCCCCGATGTAGCACCAATCAAGAAACGACCATACGCGATGAATCCTAGGGATGCACATGGCATAAAGGAGGAGATTGATAAGGTATTGAAGGCAAGATTCATTTATGAGATAGACCATACAGACTAGCTGTCACCTATAGTCATAGTCATGAAAAAGAATGGGAAGATTCGAGTGTGCGTAAAATAAGAAAATCGATGCAGCCACCACCAAGAGAGACAATTGCCCATCATATGCTAGAGAGAGTGGCATGAAAGAAATCCTATAACTTTTTAGATGGCTTCTCAAGCTATAACCAAGTGCAAGTCCATCTAGACGACACACGCACAAGACAACATTTGCCACTAAATGGGGGCTGTTTGCCTACATAGCCATGCCATTTGGACTAACTAATGCTCTCAATATCTTCTAGCACCTCACGTGTGCCATTTTCAAGGACATGATAAAAAAATGATTGGAAGTCTTTGTTGATGACCTATGGACCCACACCAACTTGGAAGAGCACTTGGAGAAGCTACAAATAGTCTTTGAACAATGTCGATAATATGGGTTAATGCCTTAAAGTGCCAGTTTTGGATAAAGCATGGTTGTATCTTGGGGCACGTTGTGTCAAGGAATGGGATAGGCATAGAATTCTCTAGAGTCAAGATGATTATACACCTTTTCCCTCCCGCCAACTTTAAGAGAGTTCAATGTTTTTTAGGCCACACAGGATACTACTAGCAGTTTGCACTGAACTATATGTTGATTGTTGGACCCTTGTACAAGTTATTGGTAGTACTCGAGTGGACCACAGAATGTCAAAAGGCCTATGAAAGGCTTAAAATGGCTCTAACTGCATCTTCTATATTAAGAGCCCTAGTTTGGTCCATTCCCTTTCACCTGCACATTGATGTATCAAACTTTGCCATGGGGTAGTGTTGTTCCAACTTGGTGAACATAACCTTGACTATCCAGTGAGCTTTGCTAGCAAACAATTCACTGAGACAGAAATGAACTACTTCACAGTGGAGATGAAAGGGTTAGCCATGGTGTTAACCGTAAATAAGTTCAAATACTATTTTCTAGCGATACCCTTCACCTTCTTTGTGGATCATCAAGCATTAATTTATTTTGTGAATAAACCCTATGCAATGGGACACATTGCTAGAGCATGCAATACTTTTGCTTTTGAAATTTTACTTCTCTGTGGTCGTACACAAGGGCAAACATCATTGTATGACAGATCATATCTTCTGCATACTCATCGGAGAAGCTGCTATGGACAGGGAATCAGTGCGATGACCTAATGAATACACACCGTTTTAAAATGTCTAGCAAACAAGAGTTGTTTATAGTAGGCATGACACCATATTGGACGGATGACATAGTCTAGATAATCGAGAATGAACTACCAGAATGCCCCATAGAGAAAGCTAGATTAAAAAGACTAATCTTGAAGATCCAACCCTATCACTTGATTTTAGATCAATTGTACTAGTGGGTAGGATAGGATGGACTTTTAAGGAGATGTATTTGTGAACACGAAATGTATGATGTGCTCAAGGAAGCACATGGTAGAATAGCTAGAGGACACTTCAGTGGTTGGAGACACTATACCATGCAAGGTTCTCCAATCCCAATTGTGGTGGCCAATGCTATTCTACAATGCAGCTAAGTTTGTGAAGCATTGTGATGAGTGCCAATGGACCAAAGTCCCTACTTATAAGAAAAAAATGGAGCTGACCCCAGTGATTACACGCCAACCATTCGAGAAGTGGAAAAACGACTTCATCGGTCCAATCATCCCTGTAGCTCAATATCCCAAGCCAAGTACATCATTGTTGCCACACACTATCTCACCAACAAGTGGATGGAATCTTGAGCAACTTGCAAGAATAATGCTAGGACCATAGCCAAGTTCCTTTGGGAGGAAGTAATCTCACGGTTTGCTTGTCCGATAGAGTTAGTTAGTGACCAAGGCATACACTTCATCAATGAAGTGATTACTCTCTTGCTATCCACCTTCTTAATAATCCACGGAAAGTCCTTTCCATATTATCCTCAAGCCAATCGTTAAGCTGAATCCACAAACAAGATCTTGGCGGGTATTCTAACAAAAGTGATCTCTGCCTCATGTAGTGACTAGGACAACAAGCTCATGGCAGCCTTATGGGCATATATAGCCTACAAAACAACCATAGGTCAAACTCCATTCTGATCGACCTATAGAGCACTGAATCTATTTTGCCAATGGAATTGTTTGTTCCAAGCTTGAGAATAGCAGCCCAAGAGAGATGGGAGGGCCAAGAAGTGTGGAAAAATTGGTTAATAGAGTTGGAACATCTATCTAAGATTTGCCTCATTGCAACCCATGCCTTAATCTGTGAAAAAGTACAAGACAAGAGTTGGTTTGACAAATACATCAAACAATAAGACTTTGGGAATGAGACATAGTCTTGCTATACTCTGTCAACACAAGCAAAAAATGAAGTTCAAGGGATTGGGACCCTTCAATGTCAACACAAGAAAAAAATGAAGTTCAAGGGATTGGGACCCTTCAATGTCTGCAATGTCAATAGAATGCGGAATGTGGAACTTGAAACCCTAGAAGGAGAGGGCATAGGTTTCTCCAACCAAAGTCGAGTAAAAAAATATTACCATGTGTCACATCCACTTCATGAACCTTCGATGATAGAAACACTGGCAACCATGAGGCTTGCAACCATCACAGAACTTGAGGAGGCAGATGAGGAAGTAGTAGCACTAGTGTACCTGTGGATCACTGTAACCTCCCAAAAGGTACACACCCTTGATGCACTAATTGACAAGGGAGCCAATGCCAATATCTTAATGCATGAACATTGGACCACCATGGGCCAACTCCAATTGCAACCAACCAATGCGAAACTTAGCTCGTTTGGGGGGCAATCCTACCCACTCTTGGGGAAATGCAAACTAATGGTTTCTATTGAGACTAAGAGCCTACCCATTGTCTTCTATGTGCTACCTAACAAGCAAAGTGTTGATAAGGAGTCATTGTTGGGATGCGTGTTCAAAAAACAAGTTCATTGTAATGTTGACTACGACTTGCAATGCATCTGCCTTGCTATCGGTCATGTTAGAATAGTAATCTGCTATCCACACTCCTTGTCATCCACCATAAGAAGTCTAGTCCTTATTGTTTTCAAGTGAATGGCAAAGGAAAAGCCACTAATAAGGTTCTATCAGTGTCTTAACAAAGACTAGCTTAGCATCATGCTTTGATTGGGATCATAAGCTCATGGTAGCACTTTGGGCCTATCGTATAGCTTACAAAGTTGCCACAGGACAAGTCTTATTATTCCTACTCACTATGGCATTGATGCCATTATGCTAGTTGAGTTCTTAATCCCTAGTCTATGCATCACTAGCCAAGAACATTAGGAAGGTATTAAGGTATGGAAACCATGGTTTACAATTAAGGAATCCCCATGATTTTTAGTTTCTAGATAGGTGGCAAAATGTTTGATTGATCAATGGTAAAGACTCTAGAAAACTGGGCAAATGTTAAGAAAAAACCCTACTTTGAAAAATTTTGGAAATTTTTTAAGTCAAATTATGTAATTTTTTGTATATATTGACCATTTTTTGAGTTTTCAATCCTAAAGTTTTAGTCCATTGGTGACCAAGAAGATCTCCACATTTGGGCTAAAATTTTCCCCTAATTTTTACCCTAACATTAGTAAAGTTTCCTAGAAGAGCCGATTGACTAAAACAAGACTACTAGCTACTCATGAGTTACTTGGTAAAAAGACTCAATGTAAGGCCTAGCTTGACAAGCATTAGGAACAATCCTTTGACAAGGGAAACCTAGTGCCACTTTACTTAATCAAAGGTCACAAGAAAAAATTAAAATTTTGAGGCCTCAAACTTTTCCATGCTTATGTATTCAACAGGACAAGAAAGATTGAGTCAAGAACCTTAGATGGCTAGCCCATCAGCTATTTCAATAGCAAGAAGAATCAAGAAATATTATCCACCCAAACATGAATGATCCATGGTAAATGTTTGACAGTCCTCTATCCTGTATAGAGCAAATTTTTTATGAATAGTTTGAGGAACAATACCAATACCCTTCTCTTTCCCCCAAGCCTACATCATCAACTCCAATCCTAAATGTTAGGGCTCTTTCCATTAGCATATGAAAAATAGAAAATGAGCCCATTATTCTAGCCCATTCCAGTAACTTACCTCTGCATATGCCTCATGGCAACTAGGATAGTGGTGGCTAATTCACTTATCGATGAGGGCCTAGATAATGACACAATTTCTTACTCTGCTGTTGGAATACTTTAGGCCAGCTATAGTTGCATCCAACAAATGCTAAACTAAAGCCATATGGAGGATGGCCATATTTCCTATTGGGTAAGTGTAAATCAATAATCACCATTGAGACTAAGAATATTATGTTCCTCTTCTATCTTCTTCCAAACGATGAAGGAATAGACATAGAGAACCTCTTGGGACACATGTTCAAGTTCCTAAGCAAGTGTAATGTCAACTATGTAGACAAATATGTACATCTATAGCTGGTAAATGTACTAGTGATCCCAAATTTAGCTATAGTCAAACCACCCCTACACCTTAGCCCATCCTAACCACCCACTAGCCCACATTGCTCCTAAAATATATCATCAGCAAGATCAATCCCATAAGGGGGCACTGATCATCATCATACCACACTAGTAGTGAAGACCCAAAGCCTCATGTCAAACTTCATAGCATCATCCAGTAGCATATACTAGCAAAGATGAATACATCAATCATCATACCACACTAGCAGTGGAGACCCAAAGTCTCATGTCAAACTTCATAGCATCATCTAGTAGGATATACTAGAAAAGATGAAGACATCAATGATGCCAGCCTCATAAAAACCTACACATCACAACTCAATGGATCCCAAAAGTCCTCTTGCAAGTGCAAGGATATTATGATGGCTACCATTGACTTTGGCTACCAAAGAATCCCATTGTTGTACATAAGGTCACCAACCATCCATCAGCCACAACAATTTTTACTCCACCCAATGACTCACTTTGGATGGAAGAAGTTAATGTAGCTACTACTCTACCTCACATAGAGCTCTTATGCTCCCACCGTCGTCAACATGCCATCTTCTTCCTCTTCCCCTTCGCCACCTGTCGGCAATGACAGGGGGGAGACGTGAAAATTTTTCATTTTTCTTTAATTGAAAATGGGGGGGTCCTTGCGGAATGTTACAAGTTGTAGAAAGTATTCTAATGGTGACTTTTCTACTTGGATTCATCCATCTTGTAAATCTAATGACAATGGACTTAGGGTGGCTTGCAAAGAGGGTCGATATTCACATATCCAATATAGGGGAACTTAGTAAGGTTTGGAGAATGTCCTCTTTGAGGGGAAATTTGGTGACACATGAGTTTGTGTCAATGACGTTTGTAACTTGTTGCAAGGATGAAATTGTTGGGCTAGCTAGAGAGTCAAGAAGTGGAGATGAGGTGGTAGAGAGAGGAGAGGGTGAGCCTTTTTCCTGAGTAAGTAGGAAGCCAATGAGGACACTAACAAAGCAGAAGTGGGAGATGAAGATGATGACAACATCTCTAATGGAGGGGGAGGCTAGGTGGCCAAGCACCCCTCCTTGGGCCTATCGACCCCACTATGGCCACCTGGAGGGGCCAAAGAACCCTCATCGTCATGCAAAAGGCACCACCCCTCCACCTTCACTCCACATCCCCCCCCCACCAAATTGCAAGGTGGATAGGAAGGCCTTGGAGGGGCTCCACTTGTTGCTGCATGGGCAGTGGGAAAGAGAGAGAGAGAGAGAGAGAGAGAGAGAACCCTTGAGAAGGTTCTCCTTCTTTTCCCCTCCTTAGAGGGTGGCCATACATGTTTACCCTTCCCCTCCTATCCGCGAGCTTAACCCCTTCCATGGCGATAGAAGGAAGTTGTCGGCATGCCATCTCTCCGACGAGAAAAAGGATAAGGATATTTACATGCTGAAAGTATGACCCCAAAACGGAGGATGATACACACCAATGGAAATCTTGCATCTAACAAGGAGCCACCGGTTAGGGCATTACCGTCAATACGAATGCAACGATGGGTATGGTTAAGCCATCTCCGAATACCTAGGTACAAATTGCCACATTCCCTATTCGTGAGCCATAGGCTATATCACTTCGGTATGTGCATGAATTCATGCAAAGGAGTGGCTTGAACTTATTCTATTATTATAATTTGGCATTTCGATTGTTCCTTTTAACCCAACTTAGTTGCACACGGCCTATTTGCTGATAGTGCAATTACAAGGAGGAATTAGTCAAGCGTTATGAATGGTATAGTCGCTAAAAGAACAACATTAGAATATTGTGCATACAGGTGCTAGGTTAAAGCACAGTCAAGGGCTACACCTAGGATAACTGCTAGAAGAATATGACATTAATAATCGAAAAGAGGAAGTTCTAGTTTAAAGTTTGGATACTTCAAAAGTACTTAGCCTAAGAGCCCAAGGATTAAGAAAAACTAGATTCTAGCTCAATGCAAGGCTTGTCGGAGTCTAGTTACTTGGGATCATCTCGCACTTATCTTATTAAGTATTTACATGTTAGGCCTAAAACATGCTTGATATATGAGAACAATTTCCTATTTGCTTCGTGGCTTGGCTAAGAGCTAGTACAAGAAATTAATCATAAGAATTAAAGCTAAAATGTTTTGAGATTCGTCTGATAACTATGACTTCCACCAATTTAATTTAGGGTTGGATTATCAATCAATGTAGGTAACCTATAGAACTTACATCTTGTACAGTGTTTGAACCCTTAACATATGTCTTAACCAAAGAAAGGGAGTGTTAAGTAAATTCTACACAGAATCACTCTTTGATCCCAAGGGGGAGAGCAAATACGCAGTGGAAAGGTTATCGTGACTATTCGTACAAAGTTTGGAAAAGGATACCATTGTTTTTGTTGATTGATCAAACAACGTCCTAAATCCTTTTGCATTAAAATGATTGTTGGGATGTGATTTGGATGATTAATCCAAGTACTTGTGTTTGATGGTAAACGCATGGCAGGGGTCAGCGATGACAAGTTGCCATGGGAAATTTAAGAATGTTTTCTTGGTAGATGATATTAGGCTGATTGCCTTGATTGTGCTTGATTCTTAATTGGATTAATTAAGGAAGGATATTTTGCACGAGTGGATCATCTCCAAGGTCACAGCGCATTTCAACTCGAGAGGGCACTGCTCGATTCATGGGCCGAAGGTCGAGTGGTGAAAAGGCCAACCACGGAATTTGTGTCTCACTCCTAGGTTGCTTGGGGTTAGGTGGAGCTCTGGACACCCCTTGCCTAGTACGGAACGGAGTTGAAGACTACCGTGAGCCCAACGTCTAGTGCATTGGAAGATCCTATTCTAGATAATGGATGGAAATTATGGTGCCACGTGATTTGGACCAAGTATTTCTATTGGATAGAAGGGATATATAATTTATCATGTATGGGCATGAGACAAAGATTAACATGAAGATAAGTTAAGGAATTTGTTTGAACTTGTTTGTCAAAGGATTGCTTGCTTTCTATTTGTGTTTGTGCCATAAATTACGCAAACAAACCCCGTTCCCTAAAAGGCCTAATTAAGGAATCTGATTTTAAATGTCACACTAGAAAACCAAAGCTATCAAGGGAAGCGGGTAGGCAAAACTCCCGACGGGTCCGCCTATGGTAGGGTGGTCCCAGAGAACTGGGAGGCTTCTCACAAGGTTTTACTGACATCCGACCCTTAGGAATTGTTGAGTTAGAACCCTGATTCATGCCATTTTAGGGGACCAAAATGGGACTATGCCCTATGGCACAAAGGTCGAGCGGTGCATCCCTCTCGTTTCCCATTCTCTATGAACCAAATGCGGCAAGGATCTGCTTGGGCTTGGGTATATTTGCGTAAAGTAGGACGTCCAAGACCTGATGCTAGAATGCTATTAGGAGACATTGATTACTAGGAACCTCGATTTTAGGTCGATTTAGTGGGTTCAGCCACCACCACGAACATTCTGTTGTGAGGTGGACTTGAGAAACCTTAGGCGACAAACCCCAAAACATTCCATGGGAGTGCCGGGTGGCGACGATTAGATTCGTTTCTCAATGGACAACTACATTCTAGGGTTGGCACATTTTCCAAACTATTTGCAACAATGATATATCTTGATTGGTGGATGCAAGCATGATCATGCTTGCCTCCCAATGGCATCCCACTTGGGAGAGCAACAAGAACATTTGTTTTGCAAGAGCATTCTTATTCAAGACCAATTGTCATAAGAAATCTCAAAGCAGTAATTACAAACTTGTATATAATACTTCATATACACATGCAACACTCCTTAAAGACTAGACTACCATTGATAGGCTGCACTCTCCTTGTAGCTCGACTACTTACTTCCTCAAAAAATGGTATACAATACATTTTGAAGCTACATTGTCACCAGATTTGAATAATGCATGACATGTAATAATTGAATCTCACTCAAGGAGTTGATCTATCACATAAGGAAGAAAGGATATGAGGATCAAGAGTTGCAAACGACAGGGCTCCTACAAGATGAAATGACTCCTCCCTCATCCCCTATTGCCATGGAACATCTCACAATCGTGACGTCACCTATGGTTATGTCAGAACTACCAAAAAACAATAGAAGAGGAAAACCCACAATGGAATGAGGCCTATGCTACCATGATACATGCCCTTCAAGAAAATCTCCATTTTTGCATTAAATCTCGCATCTCGAGTTTTGTAGTTTTAATCTTTTTTATATAAATAACTAAAAGTGACTGAGTTTTTTGTGATTTTACATATTGGCAAACATAACTCAAGCATTTTCAACCAATTTCCATGATAGACATAAGAGATATGACATAACATGTAATAAAGCAACACTTACACTAAATCCCACATGCATGATGTATCATATTTCAAAAAGTGAAGCCATTGACACCATGACAGAGCCATTAATGCTCACCTTTGCGCTTCCTTGCTCCATCCCTTACATCTTTTTATGAACCAACATCCATTTCTCGTCATCCTCTCAACCCATATGAATAGTAATTATGGCGAGAGAGAAAGAGGTGAGAGAAAGACTACATTTTGATCTTTTTATTCATTACATCATTTCTCTTGCCTGTTGCCATGAAATAGAGTGAAAATTTGTAGTAAGCCATGGCCAAGTTTGTTCCTTCTAATTCCACCAAGTCAAAATTGCCAATTTTGGGGCATGAAGGGCTGCATCGAAAAATGTGGCCCCACCATCTCATTTGTGGGCTTCTATGCCTCATTAAACACTAATTACTAAATTAAGTGATTCATCTCCATTGCGTTATTAGCAAGTGGTTTACTTAAAATTGAAGGCCCAAATGGACTCGAAATTGAAATTTGAAAGCACAGGGGCATTCCTTGCATCAAAAACTACTACTTTGGCCTCATAGACGATATTTTTAGCTTTTGAATCAAGTAGCTACTTTATAATGCTAAACCTTGTAGCCATTAAATTGGGGGTCAAACGAGCTTCAATCCGACGATCAGACACTTGTGTTGGATTTCTGGCATCAAAATAAACTAGGAAAACTCCAACTCCTCAATCCATGATCAACACATTTTTTGCTAAAATTGCCATTTTTACAGCTCCTGGGCTACTTTTTGCTTTAATTTCACTCTTAAAATCAGCATGTCAGCTAGGATTTTATGTGGAAAATTGATGTATATGGTTGCCAAAACCACCTCCATTGACCATAGCCCAAGTCCTTAAAATCAAAGTGAAAGAGAAAGAGAATTAAACACAAACCTAGATCAAGGTCCAAATCAAATGAAGAGATAAATTAGCCTCCTTAAAGGCCACAAAACTAGTATTAAAGAATAAAATACTAAAGCTTGACTATCCAACAAAGACACTAGAGTTGACAATTTTGGAAGAGCAACTACTTCAAGCAGTTGCTAATCCATAAAAGGAATCCACAATGTTTGAGAAATCTTAAGTCAAGAGGAGGAGACTAAGTAGCCGCTTCCTAGTGATTTTACTTACGTTGATGCAGAAAGCTCAAAGAAGGAGAAAATAGAGTCCTCAAGTGTTGACAAGTGATAGCCCATTGTTGTTGTTGGTCCATGATCCTAATTGATGTCTCCCAAAGTAAAAGAATCTTTGTCACCTAAACCCAAACAAAAAATCTAGTAGCAATAACCTAGTTCGGTTTCTCAATCAAAGAAAATGAATCCACAAGGGACATCCAAGAAAATGTCAAAGGATCTAAGATCTCCCTCTACATGCATTGTCAATTTTTTTTTTGGAAATTCCAAGACCAAGACTACTTCCTATCAATCCAAGGGTCCTAGTGCATAGTCATCTTTAACTAATGAGATTGAGCAATCCAATGTATAAGAAGTTACTACTTCCAATTTATAGGTAGAATCCACACAGTCATAGCCTTTCCCTATGACCATGACTATCATTTTAGCTGAGGAACAAGCCTCTAGTGCATCAACCTCACAATCGATAACTCTAGCCCACAAAGCACAATGAATATGTTTCAATGTTCTTTTTATCCATGGCTTAAAGAATGAGTTCTTGAATTTGTTGTATATCTTTGAAAATTCAAGATGAGCAGAGAAAGGAAAATTATAATATTCTTTAAGAATTTCTTTCTTGAAATTTGAGGCAACAAGAATACACAAATGATTCAAATAATAAAGATTCCCCTTAAGCTTCAAATAATAAAGATTCCCCTTAAGCATATGAAATTTTCCATCATTCACTTTTTTCCATTTTTCATTAAGAAACAACAAGATTTTAGAATTCATGGGATCATCCTACAATTCAAGTTGCGCATCATCAATCTAGTTAGTTCGTATACTAGATAAACTAGTCTACAACTTAAAGTATCATCAACTTTGTTTTCCTTTCTACATTATACATATTTCATATCAAAGTCAGATTCACATAACAATTCCAACAATATCTTTTGTCAATTATTTAACAAAGGATGAGTCAAAATATATTTTAGACTTTGATGATTATTTCTTAGCTCAAATTTCACTCCAAATAACAGATGTCTCTTGCATTTTAGAACATGAACTATAGTAGTGAGTTCTAAGTCATGTACAAGGTAGTTCAACTCATGCATCCTCAATTTCCAAGATTCATAAGCCATTACTCACCCCTATTGTGTCAACACACATCCTAATTTCCCCCCCACTCACATCACAAGATAATACAAAAGGTTTTTCCATCTTAAGAAATTTTAAAGTACAATTTTCAACCACTTTCTATGTCAATGTTTCAACAGCTTCCTAGTATACATGTGTCCAAACAAAATGTTTAGTCTTCTTAGTCAACAGACTTGCTATCTTAGAAAAGTCACATCCTAATTTCCCCCCACTTGCATCACAAGATAATATAAAAGGTTTTTCCATCTTAAGAATTTCTAAAGTACAAATTTCAACCACTTTCTATTTCAATGTTTCAACAACTTCTTGGTATACATGTGGTCCAAACAAAATGTTTAGTCTTCTTAGTCAACGGACTTGCTATCTTAGAAAAGTCCCAAATATGGCTTCTTCATATTGAGCTAATCCTAAGAATCTTAACTATTCCTAGATAAACAAGCTTATCTTTTCAAATAAACATTTACTCCATTTAGCATAGAGCTTATGTTCTATTAAAATCTAAAGAGTTTTCCTAAGATGTACCTCATGTTTTTGATGATATTTAGAATATACAAAAATATTATCCAAGAATGAAATAATTAATTCATCAAGATATGAATGTAAAATGTTGTTTATTAAACATATGAATATGGGCGGTGCATTGGTTAATCCAAAGGCTAGGTCTACAAATTCATAATGACTATATCTAGTCCAAAAAGTAGGCTTTGGAATATCCTCAAACTTTATATGGATTTGATGGTAGCCATATTGTAAGTCAATCTTTGAAAACACCTTTGCACCACTCAATTGGCTCAACAAATCATCAATGTGCAGAAGGGGATATTTTCTCCTTATGGTTTGCTTATTGAGACATCTGCAATTAATACAGAGTCTATATATCCCATCCTTTTTCTTTTGGAATAATATAGGAGTACCCCAATGAGAAACACTAGACTTGACAAATCCCTTTTTCAAGAACTCATCAGGTTACAATTTTAGCTCCTTTAGATCTTTTATATTGAACCGATAGGGTGCTCTAGAGTAGGGTTCTATTGTTCTGGATACAACTCTATAGCATGATTAATTGATCTAGGAGGAGGCGTACCTAGCAAGTCATTGGGGAAAACATAATTGTAGTCATCACTTGTCAAGAAGAGAACTGGGATGTGAGAGAAATAAAAGTAGATGAGAGAAAAAGAAGTGATGATGAGAGATAAAGGCTAGAAATGGAGAGAGAAAGATGAGAAATAAGAGAGAGAAACCATAGAAGTTGTGAACAAGAAAGTAAGGTAAGAGACAGTAATGTGTTCCAAAAGATGTGAAAAAATACATGTCTCTCCCATTTATACCTGTGTTAGTGTGACAAGGTATTATTATAAATTTCACACTAAACAAATCTTCTTCCCAACTTCTTACAATCTATCCCATCCCCAAAGGTTTTTGCCTACGATAATAAACTTACAAGAGTTGGAAAGGATGGATAAAACATAATACTACTCTATTTTCAGCTATACAAAGTATCGAAATGATGAAAGATTGAAGACATATGGATTGAAATGAATACATAAAAGTAAGCCTCAGCTATGTGCATGATCATGAGTTCTTTAAAAGAGTTTTGAGCCTTTAAGCCTTCAAGAAATAGACTAAAAATGAAGAAGGCCACTTGCTGTAAAAAATCAGACCCTATTGAACCAAATCTGCCACAACTTCTAGTAAAAGTATCCAAATGAAATGTGCCACATGTCAAAATGTAGCTCTTGAAGAGTACTTTGACCCTATGTAGTTGGCATAAATTTGAAAATTTGGTAGAATAAAAATTGTTCTAAAATAGACTGTTGTCAAGACCCTATCTGTACCATAACTGGCTTCACAATAATTATGCTTCAGCCATCAATGTATCCCATAGATAGGGAGACTCGTCTAATACAGATTCGGGTCCCCAAGAAGCTTCTTTAGGTGATAAGCCTCTCCATCTAATCAAATATTCAATGATAGAGCGAGAGCAAAGCTTCTTCTCATGCTAACTTATGATAGCCTTAGGGATGTACTGAATAAGACCTTCTTCATCTATAAGTGGTAGCTCATCAACTCTATCCATAGGAACACCATAGAAATGCTTGATCTGACTTACATGGAAAACATTATGAATCTTAGTGGAAGAGGGTATTCCAATCTATATGCCAAGTCTCTAATGCACTTTAGGATCTTGTAGGGTCCATAAAACCTATGAGCAAGCTTGTTACTAGATCCATCCTTCAAGGTAGAGTAACAAGACTTGGGCACTTTTAACAAAACTAATTCTCCTTCTTAGAACTCTAAGGGTCATATTTTCTCATTTGCATACATCTTCATTTGATCTTGGGCCTTTCTAGGATTCATTTTACATTGTTGAAGCAGGATTTGCATTCTTTCCAATTCCTTTTTTCCATGAGGATTGATTTTCTCATTGAAAATGATTGTGGATAAGGGCACCTTATAACCATACATAGCCTCAAAGGGTGAAACTCCAATACTAGCATGAGTGGAGTTATTGTAGACAAACTTAACCAAGTGCAATTAAGAATCCCATAAATGCTGCACATCATGATAGAAATGGCAAAGGTAAGTCTCTAACCACTTATTTATCCTTTCTGTCTGCTCATCATTTTGTGGATGATAGGCTATAGAAGGAGCCAATTCAGTGCTCTTGGAGCTAAATACTAGTCAAAAGTTACTCATGAACTTAAAATATCTGTCATGAACAATCACCTATAGTAATCCATGTAATCTAAAGATCTGTTCCATAAACTGATTAGCCACATGTGAAGTAGTGAATTGTATCTTGGTAGGAATAAAATGCGCTACCTTGGTGAGTCTATCCACCACCACATATATACTATTCCATCCCTTTTTGCTAGTAGGAAAACCAATAATGAAGTCTATGGTAATGTGCATCATACCAAAGTTTTTAAGATTTCTCCATAGTCCTTTCCAATAAAAGCTTTTGTTGATCTTATCACATGTTTTAAAACCTCCAAGATATCCAACTAAAGGCAAAGAATGCAACTCCTCCATAATTTTCCGTGTAAAAGAAGAAGTAGAAGGAATAACAATCTTGCCATCATTTAACTAGATTAGGCCATTTTTAAGTTGATAATGTGAGCTTTCCTTCATGAGACTTTGTTGTAATTTTTGAAAAACATGGTTGAGCTCATAATCCAAAAGATAGGCTTCATGTAATTCTTCAATTCAATCACTATGTAGCTCAGTCATAGGTAGCTAAAACTTTATATGCCCACATGTGAAAAAGAGAATCAGCCGCTACATTGACTTTGCCCCTTGTATGAGTGATGTAAAAATCATTAGGACCCTGTGATCACTTTGAACTCTAGACCGACTGCCATACAAATAATGATGCCACTTCTTTATTACATGTAAGATAGCCGATATCTCTTGGTCATAGACATTCATAGCCATTTTCTTGTATGTAAGCTTACAACTTTCAAAGGCAATCACTCCATGCTCCTATAACAAAATAGCCCCTATGCCTCGGCCACTAGCATCACACTATATAGGAAACTCTTTTGAAAAATCTGGGTATATGAGAATAGGAGAAGAAGTAAGGAGTTTCTTTAACTAGTTAAAGCTAGTATTTACAAGTGCATCTCAGAAGAAATATTTCTTCTTCAATTGTCAGTCAAAGGAGTTGCAATACTTGCATAATTCTTAATGAATTGGCAATAAAATGAGGATAGACCAAGAAACCCTCTAAGTGAAGTAGTGGTAGTAGGTGTTGGCCAATCTTTAACACATTGCACCTTCTTGGGGTCAACCTGTAACCCTTTTTCACTGATAATATGACCCAAGTACTCCACCTTAGCTTGCATAAAAGAGCATTTCTTCTCCTTAACAAAGAGTTTATGATGCATCAATACATCAAAAACCTTCCGCATATGTGATAGATGGTCTTATAGAGTCTTGTTGTAAATCAAGATGTCATCAAAGAAGAATTGGAAAAATTGAAATAGGAAAGGTTGCAAAATATTGATTATCAGACTTTGGAAGGTAGTTGGAGAATTAGTAAGCCCAAACGGCATCACTAGAAAATGGTATAGCTTTGGATCAGTCCTAGAGGCAATCTTGAATACATCACCCTCTCGCATAGAGATCTGATGATACCCTGACTTCAAGTAAATCTTGGTAAAAAATCTAGCCCCCTTGAGCTTATCAAGCAAATCATCAACTCTGGGTATTAGGTACCCGTTCTTCATTGTGATCTTGTTTAGATCCCTATAATCAATACACATCTTGAAGGATCCATATTTCTTCTTCACTGACAAGACGGAGATGCATAAGTTGAAGAACTAGATCCAATGAATTCCATCTCTAGAAGCTCCTTGATTTTATTGGCTACTTCTTCACACTCATAGTTAGACAATTTGTAGGGTGGCTTATTGATTGGCTTTGAGTTAGGCTTCAAATCAATAGGGTGATCTACTGCTTGCTCTCTTAGGAGGCAATGAAGTAAGTACTTCAAAAAAATCGTTGTACTCCTCAAGAAGAACTTTCAAAGCTGGATGATTTGCTGAATTTTGTTGAGAAGCATGGATCTAGAGCATGGCTATGAAGGATGGAAGATAAAGACAAGACTAATGAGGACATAAATATGATAACTGATTGTTATAGAAGTGAATTATGTTCCAAGCTTGAAGCTTGGACTCATAAACACAATCTTGCGTAAGTGAACAATGACACTTGACTGAAAGGACAAAGTACTTATGGCATTGCATTCAAATGATAGGCAAGTACAATGCTCTATAGTCTTTTGGATACGTAGCACTTTCCACCATTGTGCTTATGGGATTTAGTCCCTTTTCCTAGATTGCTTGCATTTCCCTTGCCCAATCCTTCATACAAAGGGGTTATACTAGGTGCGATTGCCTAAATTCTCAACACCCCTCCTCAATTAGAATCAAAAAGGCATAAAGTGTGGAGGCTTTAGTGAGCACATCACAAACATGGTAATCATCTAGAGGTTGTCACAAACAAAGCTAAGTGTGTGGGTACCAAAAACATGGTGGATATCCAAAGGTTGTAACAGGGGCTTCACAAAGTGTACAAAGGCTATAGTGCCAAGTTACATGAGGAGTTTACAAGATTATGAAATGAACATTAGGGCAAGGTTATACAAGGATTCAAATTTTTTTATCAAAGTAGTGTGAATAGAAGGATTGGTGAGGCTTGTCCTTTTGCTCTTGATGGTCTTCTTCTTTCGTCACAGTTGCAAGATAGGCCTTTTGATGCCTCTTTTTGGCATGATAGAACTTTTCAGTATGTGTGGTCCTTTTGCAAAAGTCACAAATTACCTGATCCGTTTGCCTTTGTACTTGTACATACAACATTTGTTCATCCTTAGAAGTACTTGACTCTTCTTTATTTTTTCCCTTCTTTTCTTCTCCTAATAGAGAGGCTTGAATGTCAACAAGTTTAGGATTTAGCATGCTCATTAAAGTAGTGGAGACATTATCATAATCCGAAGGCAAAATTTTTAACAAAAGACCAATGCATAAATCTTCATCCATTTCAATGTTGATCCGTGCAAGTTGGGTTAAGAGACTTTCCATGTAATTCACATCTGTTGCAAGGGATGTGTTAGCTTTCATGTCCAGTCTAAAAAATTCAATTAATAAACCATACTTTGAAGACTTTGACTATGCACCAAACAAAGTATCCAATCTTTTCCAAGTGTCATGAGATGTGTCACATGTATCCACATGGTGGATATAGCTATCATTCATCTCTTGTAGATGAGTTTGACTGTGTCAAAGGACACAAGTGCTAAGAGGCACTAGATGAGTGTCAATAGACACTATGCTTGAATCTTCTTGAGTTGAGCTTGAGTCTTCCAAATCTTCCAAAATCTCCCCTCCTTGCTGATTTAATGTGTAGACTTACTAGAAACTTTAGTGGATCAGTGAAATAGAGTGGCAATAGCTTGATTCAAGTAGCAGAAGTGAGAAAATAAGGAAAAAATGACTTTAAAGTGAAATGGCTATGGCTGTCCTTTTAGGATTTCAGACATAGATCTCGTTTTTCCTTGATTGTAGCTCATATAATGGACCATTTGGAAATATTTGAGCTAGAGATAGCCTAGGTAATAGGCTTCAAAAGCCCTATGATCTCGTGGAAGATTGCGCTGCATAAAGGGAGAATGATTGTATGGATGAAAACATGCATAGATCAGACATCGACCATGAATTAGCACAAACTTGGAGATATAGACCACCAATGTTAGAAAGAGAAGCTTTTAGAAGTAGAAAAATAAATCTAAAAAAGGAAGCTTGAAGAGATTTGGCATTTATGAAGAGATATGAGAACTCCAAGCACAGTAGGTCCTATAGGCTATGGTAGATATGCAGGAAAGAATGAGGATGGAGGTGAGAAATGAACTCATTAGATGGACGAGCAAAGGTGAGAGGCTCGAAGAGATGTTTATTGATTTGAGCCATACTCACCATGGCTCTAATATCATGTTGAGAAGCATGGATCTAGAGTATGATTAAGGAGGATGGAAGATAAAGACAAGTGTAATATTTCCATGCAATAAAAGTTAGTTGGTTAGTTTGAAAGTTAGTTAGTCAATTAATAAGTTAGTAAGATTACTAACTAAAGACTAACTAAGGTAAAAACTAACCAACATTAATAGCTAATAATTTTTATTTAATTAAAAATATATTTTAAAAAATTGAGAGTCGTAAATCTGATATTTTTCTCAGATTGACAAGGACCGTAGCCACCCTTCACAAAAGTAACAATGTGAATGAGACTTATGAGCCATATTAATCACTAATATTAATGTGTATAGTTTGGATGGTCCGAAAGTATTAGAATTTTGGGAAAAAAACTAGTATATTTTAGATATTATTCTAAAAAGATAGAACTGAAAGTCATTTAAAAGAAAAGACAAGTGATGTTTTAGTTAGTTTTGGAGATTTTATAAAAAGAAAAATAAAGTAAAGTGACCGGCCAAATTGCATGCGCTGTGATCACAGTCTCTAGGCAGTAGACATGATTTCGAACAGAGAAAAGAAGAAGGAGTGAACTGAGAGCTTTCTAACCAAGTGTCTTAGGGTTTTACCCCCTGTTTGGAGCCAATGCAATCATCAGATTTATGATCTGAGAATCAGATCACCGAGTCTTCCAAGAGCCCCTCTACTCTTATTCTCAACCTTATCCCCTCCTCTCTAATTGATTATAAATATGAGGCATGGGGAGGCACAAGAGAGGATAAGGAGACCCTGAGAGGTTGCAAGAGAGAGGTAGAGAGAGAGGATACCCCTTCAAGAGATTGAGAGAGAGAGAGAGAGACAGAGAGAGAGAAGAGTTATCTCGAGAGGCTACACAATTCTCTCTATCTCGATTCTCGATTTAACCATCTTCTCCTACGCTCTCCCATCTTAAATATATTTTTCCTTCTTACTCTCTTGAGTCTACTTGTGGACGATGGCCTCCAAGCAAAGAATGTTGCGTACAGATGGCAATTCTACAATTAGCAACGAAGCTTTGGGCGAAGGCATCACTGTCAATCCAACTGTGGTTCCGATCGTAAGTAATGTATTTCTAAATTGATAGGTGCTTGCTTTGATTCTCGCATGAGATACATTAGGCTGTGTACTTTGTTGTGCTAGAATAGGTAATTGAAAAGGATAAATCATATCTAAAATATTCAAATATGAAGTTTGTGAAGTGCTTGTATCAAGGGGAGTTAAATTACACTTAGTTGCTATGCGAAGAATCCAAGCATTGCATAAGCAACATATGGGGCTCTAAAGTGTTGAGCATCGATGAGTCTTTGATTAATCTTTACCGAGGACAATATTGTTTAAGGTTCGCAAATGCATATAGATGGTACATACATGAGAGAGATTATGTGAAGTTTACATCAATGGCATGCGACTCCTTGCCTTAGGAGAAATGAAGATAAAGCCAAGATAAAATGCTACATAATAGGGAAAAGCTAAAAGATAAATGTCACTTAAAGAAGAGGCATAAATGCTCTTGCTAGATTGATTAATTTGCATTGAAATGGTAGGAGTTATGTCGTGTATAGTATTTGAACCTTTAGCATATGCCTTAGCCGAAAGGAGGGAATGTTAGGTAAATTTTACTCTTTGGTCCTAAGGGGGAGAGCGAATATATGATAAAATTGTTATCGCATCTATTCTTGTATTGTTTGGGAAAAATACAATTAGTTTTGCTGGTTGATTGAACAACACCCTAAATGTTTTTCTTTCAATCAATTGATTATTGCATTGTGATTTGGATAAATATTCCAAGGCTTGTATTGATGGAAAATGCATGGCATGGGTCTGTAATGAAAAGTTGCCATGGGAATGAAGGGATGTTTTCTTCGAAGATGATATTAGGGCTGATTGCCTTGATTGTGCTTGATTCCTAAATGGATTAATTAAGGAAGGATATTTTGTACGCATGGATCATCTCCAAGATCGCACTGTGGATTACCCTCGAGAGGGCATTGCTCGATTCATAGGCTAATGGTCGAGTGGTGAAAAGGCCAACCACAGAAAGTGTATCTCACTCCTAGGTCGCTTGGGGTCAGTGGAGCTCTGGACACCCCTTGCCAAGTCTGGAAAACTGAGTTGTAGATTGCTGTGAGCCCAACGTCTGGAGGCGTTGGAAGATCCTATTCTAGATAAAGGATGGAAATTTTGGTGCCATGTGATTTGGACTAGGTACTTCTGTTGGACAGAAGGGATACATAATTCTCCTGTATGGGCAGGAGACAAATATTAACTTGAAGATAAGTTAACTTGTTTGTCAAAAGGACTACTTGTTTTTTTTTCGTGTCTGTGTTGTAAATTACGCGAACGAACCATGTTCCCTAAAAGGCTTAATTAATGAAGTTGATTTGAAATGTTGCACATAAATGTGGTAGGACCTAATTAGAAAACTAAAGCTATCAAGGGAAGCAGGTGGACGGAATCCCCGACGGGTTCGTCCTACGGCAGGGTGGTCCCAGAGAATTGGGAGGCTTCTCACAAGGATTTATTGCCGGGTTGACTTTGGGTATTGCTAAGTTAGAAACCAATTCATGCCATTTTAGGGGACCAGAATAGGACTATGCCCTATGGAAAAAGAGGTTGAGTGGCACATCCCTCTCGTTTCCCATTCTCTTTGAACCAAGTGCAGTATGGATCTACTTCGGATTGGGTATCTTTGCATAAAGTAGGATGTCCAAGACCCGATGCTAGGATGCTGTCAGGAGACTTTGTCTACTAGGAACCCAAATTTCAAGTTGATCTTAGTGGATTCGTCGGCCGTGGACGCTCCGTTGTGAGGCAGACTCGGGAAACCCTAGGTGACAAACCCCGAAATATTCCATGGGAGTGCCGGGCGGCGACGCCTAGAATCATTTCTCGATGGATCGCTAAAACGTGCTTGAACATCCGATAGGTGGGCATGTTACAACAAGACTCATGAGGACATAGATATGATAGCTGGCTGTTACACGAGCGAATTAGGTTCCAAGATCGAATCTTGGACTCATAAACATAATCTTGTGTAAGTGGACAATGACACTTGACTGAAAGGAAAAAAGTAATTATGACATTGCATTCAAGTGATAGACAAGTACAATGCTTTATAGTCTTTTGGGTAGATAGCACTTTCCACCAGTGTGCTTATGGGATTCAATCCCTTCTCTTAGATTGCTTGCATTTCCCTTTCCCATGCTTCATACAAAGAGGTTACATTGGGTGTAATTGCCTAAATTCTCAACAAATTTTTGAATTGATCTTCAACCTCTTTATTCAAGTGCAAAACAAAAATTTGTGAGCACCTTTTGTACTCTTGCTTGAGTTGTTGAATGGTGATAAGCTAAAAATGAGATTTACTAAAGATTCCCCATAAATGGATAGATTGGCCATCAAAGATAAACTCCATATATAGTTGTGAGAAATCCATAGTAATCTTTCCTAATGTCATCAGCTAATCACATCTGAGTACAAGATCTATGGGCCCCATTTCTAAAGTAATCATTTTTACTTTTACTTCATAATTTTCAACTAGCTACTGTAAAGAAACTTGTGGGCATATTTTAGTGTTGATTTATTCTTCACCATTTGCTATTTGAACTCTTATGGGCTGCTATAAATCAGTGGGAAGACAATTCAATCTATCCACAATAGACTTATTCACAAAATTGTGTGTATTGCCACTGTCTATCAAGATAAACACATTCTTCCCATGAATACTACCCTTCATATGAAGTGTATTGGGGCTCTTAGAACCTATCTAAGCATCCATGGAAATGGAACAAATAGTAGCAATATGTGGCTCATCATGAGTTCCTCCTGATCAAAAGGAATACTACCACACCTGAATCAAAAAGAAAGGTGTTGATATGATCATAAAAGTTTTCTTGCCCAACTTCCTCCTTAACATCCTTATTTTGAGTAGTAGTCATAAATGCCTTGATCTCATCATTGTCATCCTCTAAATCTTCAAAGACTAACATACTATGGACCTTGGGTTTTACATTTTTGTATACACAATTTGTTGCATGATCAAATGTATGCTTTTCTCCACATTTGAAACATAAGTCTTTTTCTTTCTTTTCTTTGTAGAGGTCCATAGAAATAGACTTTGGATTCACATTGCCTGAAGTAGATCTAAACTTGCTATCCCCTTGTTTAAATTCCACTCTTAGACTGCCTTGAGATCTTGAAGCATTGAACAATGGATAAGTTGGTACTCTTAAGCTCTCACTTGGTGCATGATTGCTACCATAAACATTGCCAACCTGTCCCTGTTTTAAAATAGTCATTGGCTATCCATGACTAGGCTAAAATGAAGACTCTTTTCTATACTTCCTTCCATAATGTTCCAGAAGCTCAATAGCTTTGAAAAGATTGGTAGGATTTTTCATCATAACATGAGCTGATAAAGAGGGATCTAAGCCATACCTATACTTGTGGAGTTTAGCTTCAATCACTAATGTTATCTACATAAATGGTAAGGTTGAGGAATTGGTTTGTATAATCCCATACACTTAGGCTTGCTCTAATCCATATCATCTCCATGCCAATTTCTCTTTTTCAAGAGGAGAGACAAAGACTTCAGCCATAAGTGTCTTGAATGCATCCCGACTCTCTATGAGTATGTTCTCTTTCTTGATGTATCTCTACCAAGTATGCACAAATCCTTCCAAATGTAAAGATGCAAAATGAAACTTCATATCATCAGTTCTAGAGAATATATTAAAATGAGATTCTAATTTGGAAAACCATTATAAGACATAGGATTATTGTGATCATAGAGCTACTTTACCCATCATAGCAATGGCTTTTTTAATGGCATGATTGTAGGTTAGTGAACTTTGTTCTCATCATCTAAAGATGATGCTTCCTCCTCCTTGAGAGTAGGGACAGACCTTGGGATAGGTTCATAGTGGACTATGTCTTTGCTGGATGATAAAGTGAAAGAACCTATATTCTCCTCCTCCACATCATAGCTTGCTATGATCTTCTTTGCCTCTTGGTCATACAATTTGTAAGCCTTTTGCTCATCACTATAAGCCTTTTTGTATTTAACTCGTTTTTCTTATCCTTTTGAACATATGCATAACATTCACATCCAAAAGTTCTTAAATGTGAGATAGATGGTTTCTTACCAGAATAGGCCTCATGAGGAGTTTTTTTGGTAATTCCTTGCCCTTAAGGATGCACCTTGCCATTTTCACAATGGTGCAATTTCGGCATTTAACAATGCCATTTTATTGAGGTGTATGAGACATCATCAATTGATGCTTAATCCCTTTGCTCTTGTAAAAGTCTTCAAACTCCTTTGAGTTGGACTCACCACTACTATCTATTCTAAACTTCTTCACACTTTGCTATGTCTCGTTCTCAACAAGTTTTAGCCATTCTTTAAACTTACCAAAATCTTAAGCCTTATCATGAAGGAAGTACACCCATATCTTCCTACTCTAGTCATCAATAATGTAACAATTTCGAACGGATAATTCATTTTAATAAAATAAAGGCAATTTTTTTAAATTTCCCCTCTCCTCCAGCTGACGGTCGAGTTGGAGGAAGAGGGGGATTAGTAAGTAGGCAAGCTCCTTGCTGGAGCTTGCCAGGGCAATGTTACATGCCCGATGACACGCAAGGGGGGGGGGGGGAGGATCTTATCCCCTCCCCTATATAATTGAGGGGGGGGGGCCGCAGGCTGAAGGACGGAGGGTAGAGATCGTGAGGAAAAGACGCTGTGCGCCGTCACATTGTAGATAGGGAGTCTCTCTGCTTGACTCGTAAGGGAGCGAGCTACTAGGCTGCCTATCATTGCCAGAGCCTGGGGGAGGAGTACGAGGTGGAGCCGACGCTGTGAGAGGGAGAGGATGAGGTGCTGATTGCCGCCGAGGCTAGGATGGCATAACCTCTGCCGTCAGTCCGTGCCCCTAGCTGTCAAAGCACCATCGAGTTGCTGTTGGTTTCCTCCTTCCACGTGGCGTGGAAGCATCAGAAGCTTCCTGGGAGGGGAAGCTTCTAAGGGGCCTCTTAAGCCCCCTTCCCATGGTTGAAACCACACCCCTCTCTCGTGTTTTAACCCACTTAAGTCCCCCTTTCCCTTGGAACTACACCCCCCTCCCCGTGTGGTAACCCTTAAGCCCTTCCCTTGGGCATCTTGAAACCACACCCCCCCTCGTGTTTAAACCCCTTAGCCCTTTCCTTGGCCTATGCAAAATACCATTGGGGCTTTGTTTTTTTTCCCACTCGCAAAAGGAAAGAGAGTGTTGAGGGTCTTTTAACACCTCCCTTTCCCACTCAAAAACCCTCGTAAGGGATTTCGCACCTTGTTATTCCCCGTTCGTGCGAGTCCTTACAAAGGCCATTAAGCCTTCCCCATGGCTTAATGGGTCTTAGTCGTGAAAGATTTTGAAACACCCCTTTCGAATTCCCGACTCCAAGGAGGAAGCCTTCTATAACTGCTTTCGACGAACGGTGCAAGTTATTGCAAAAGAGAGCCATGGTGGAATATAAAAAAGGAGTTGTAAAGCTGCTTCCACAGCGGAAATGCCTCCTAAGAAAGTCCAAGGCGCAGCTGTGGGAGGGTCGTCTCCCAGCATCCATGTGGATATCTCACCCCAAGCCTAGGTTTTCCTTCCTAGTTTTTTTTTGTATTGTTGTAATTCAATCATGCAAGGTTAATTGCTAGAAATAGGATATAATTTTTGTCCTAAATGCTCACGACGAAGGAACTTAGTCATTAATACTTTCAATAAAACATTCAAAATAAAAGAAGCATAAATGCATTTCTAGCAAATAGCTTTATGCATTGAAATGAATTATAAACTAGATTATTGTCCATTAAAATAGTATACTTCGTTTAAGCCTAGAAGTATAAACTGCATATCGCACTATTAACCCATATCCTCTTCGCAATGAATCATCATGGAAAGTGCAAGTCATGAAATGATTCTTACGATGCATAACTCTAGGCAAATTATCGTTGTCAATTGCATAAACTATCAAGAAAAAGGTTGCTTGTTTAGCGTGAATTTTATTCGCAAGTTATAGGAAGATTAGTTGGAATTAACCTAATCTATGCCTGACCTTAAATCAACAAGTTAGGGTTGAAAGAGCAATTTACGCGTAGACAACGAGTCGTGTGTTTATGAAATGATAATGTAGCTATCTTCTAGAGTTAAACAAATTGGCATAAACTTAAAAACCCCGGAGTACTCATTTAGAATAGGCTAAATAAATTCACTAGGAATTTAATACGTAACCTAATCGCTATGCATTGCTAAAATTGAAACTCCTATACCCTAAATACTTGCCCACTTTCACCGAAAAATAGGGACAGTGAAACATATTTTGGAAGTGAGCTAGGGTTTGTCCCTAGGAATCTTACAAGATGGAACTTGGAAACCCTAGGTCTAACAATGTTAGCCTAATGTAATCAGGATCAGATTGTTTCGTGACTCCATTCAATGCGACACTTGTGCAACAAGTGTGGAGTCATATGATCCTGTGATTGGATCACAAGGGAATGGCCAAATTCTCGCAACGAGGTTAGCAAGTCCTTACGCAGGTTGTCTTGCACAAGGATGGATAATCATCCTAACTTAGTATCTTTCGTGAGTAAAGAAGATTGATTGGAAACTAAAGACCAGCCGATAAACTAAAATAACCGATGAACTTAAGGTTTGACCAAGTCGGGTTAATAGGGTACGCCCTAACCCAGGATATAGGGGATCTTGCCAAGCTGCAAGTCATCCTAGATCAAGTGCTGGATGTATTCGAAAGGAAAGATTCATTCTTTAGTAGTTTGCCAACAAAAACGATCAATGGAAATGTTTGTGCTTGCTACAGATTCTAGAGCATTGTTTGGCTTTGTTTGATCAATGAATTAAAAGATAAATGGATATCTATACTTTAGGTTGAAGGCCTGAAGGGAGAGGCAGCTTCAGTTACCCTCGACTGCCTGCCTGACCCTAACCAAGGGGGTTGCTAACCGCGCTGGGCAAGTGGACTAAACTCGCTGCGTGAGGTCTCTTTGTTGAGCGCTACTTGGAGCGGGAGGACACTTGGGTGCCAGGAGGGGCTCTGGCCGTAAATCCCTCGCCTTCCGGGCCCTGCACAAGAGGCTAACGTGACTCGGGATTGGATCTCGAGGCCCGCATACTAGTCTACGGGCGAAAACTTGGATTAGTGATCCCCCTGTGGATTGTTGGATAGCCTTTGGGCGGATTGTGGATAAGCCTACAGGCTGGACTTCTTTATATTTCAAAGATAAATATGATAACTTGTTAATAAGGAACTTGTCTGATGTTGTTTTTCTATGTCAAGTGATAAAATTATGTGAAGGAACTAGTGCCTAACGGGCTAATTAAAGAAGTTGGTTGTTACATGTCCAACTAATGTGTTAGGTAATTAAATAACTAAAACAACCCAAGGAAAGTGCGGAGGATGGCCCATAGGTCCATCCTACGAATGGGTGGTCCCGGTTGGTCGGAAACTTTTCTCAAATCACGATGGACAGCAGGAAGATTATCAAAGAACACGAATAGCAAAAGCGTTGACCTAGAGTTATGATTGAACCCAATTTACGCTGTTTTAGGGAACAGAATGGGACTATGCCTTATGGCAGAGAGGTTGAGCTTTGCATCCCTCTTGTTTCCCATTCTCCTTGAATCAAGTGCAGCATGAATCTGCTTCGGACCTGGCGTTTTTGCGTAAAGTAGTTCGCTTGGGTCCAACGCTAGTTGCCATTAGGAAATGACCAATAAGGAAAACCCTAATTCAGGTCGATCCTAAGTGGGAACGGTTGGAATACTTCCGCTACGTGGCAGATGCGGAAAGCCCTAGATCGCGAACCCCGTAACATTCCATGGGAGTGTTGGGCAGAGCTTTCTAGACATCCTTTTCGATGGACTGCTAAGACGTGTCCTGAAGATACAAGTGGACACGTTACAGATAATCAACATAAAATAAGAAGATACTCCCAAGGCTTTTATATGCATTTTACTACACAAGTTATCATGCACCAACTTTAGAGGAGCCTTCACTCTATTCTTTCTTTCTTGTGGAAATTTCTCTATTTCTTGCCCATCATACAAGCTTCGCATGGTTCCTTCATTTTAGTTATTGCAACTTGGTGAGCAACCATACCTTGCTTATGCATCTCCCCCAACATTGCAAAAACAATGTGATTTTATGCCAAATTTTACTTGTGTCCGCACCAACAGTGGGGCTATAAGAGCACTTAGCTCATACATGTTGTTCCTTCTTTCAACTTTGTCGATAACTTTACCAGCACTATCAATAATTTTTGCACGTGTCTTAATGAACCTCACCTCATGGCCCATATTAGTTATAGAAGAAACTGATAGCAAATTTCTCTTAATCTTTGGAACATATAACATTTGAAAGATTTTTTAGTTTATCATTTGCAACAACAAAGAAAATAGTAGCTATGCCCTCAACATGGTATTTTACATCATTTTCAACCATTATAGTGATGGATTCTTGTAGAGGATTCATAGAACTATATAGACCTTTCTTGTTGGTCATGTGACGGGAGGTACCACTATCCAATACCCATGAGTCAGTGTTAGATATTTCTTTCACTGAGGAATATACTTCCTTAGTGATTGCCATAAATAACTCAATTATATTGGTTGTCTTCTTTCCTTTAGTATTCATGGTGCCATTCTTTTCATCTGCCTTCTTGATATGACAATCTGCAATTGCATGTCATTGCTTCTTGTAGTAGAATCACTCTCCTTGAAAATTTTTCCTACCACCCTTCTTATTTTTGTCACCATTGGTAGAGGAGCCAACTTTGCCTTTCTCATTACCAAAGAATGAAACATCTCCACTGTACTACCTTCTCAAGCTTTAAGCCTCAACTCCTCCATTCGCTGTGCACAAAATTCCTAAAACGTCAAAGTTTGGGTTCTCACATGAGTGTTTAGGATAGTTACTAATCCATTAAACTTTGGTAGATAAATCTGAAGAGACCTCCAAGCTAGCTCCTCATTGATCTTTTGTATCCTAGCACCAGCCATTTGGTTGTGCAAATTATTGTGATTCGAGTGATGAATACTTCAACTATCTCTCCTTCAACAAACTTCTCTGTTGGTAGTTGGTTCTCCAAGTTTTGAATCCTTGTTTGATTCTAGGTCTCTACTAACTCCTTAGTACATTCCAAGCCTTTGATGCCTTGGTTGTAAGTGAATCAAGGTCAAAACATTGTCAAAACAACTTGCAACTAAGGTATGCAATGCATCTATTTTCCTTTGTTTCCAAGCTCATAGAAGATTTTTATATGAAGGAATCATAACACTTGAATTTGATGGGTCAGAGGTGACTTGTGGTTTTGGGTCAATGTTAACCCTCAGAATACCAAGACAAAAAATCTGAAAAATCAGAAGTGGAAGACAGTCCCAAGGTAAGAGAAAGACGGAGGACAAAGGCACATTATGGAAAATTTGAAGACATAAAGCGGAATAAAAATTCTAAATATAAGAGGGAGACACACAAGAATAATCACACCTTAATATTTTTACAAAAAGAGTGCCAGGCATATTGTAATTTATTTTGTAAAAGAGCATCAAGCTCTCTCCCATGCAAGTTGTAAAGAATAAGAGGCACGAGTTAAGGCCATGCCAATAGGAAAGGAGGAAAAAGAGTGGAGGAATGGACAAAGGCTAGATAAAAAGGGGATGGCCACCCAAGGAGGAGATAGAGCATGTATAAAAGTCAAAAAGTGAATTAAGAAACTCATTCTTGGTGTGTGGCCAAACTTACTCTCTTCTTGCTTCATGCTTTTTACTTTATTCTTGTGTATGAGAGAGGTAGAGAGAGTGTGTGAGAGAGGGAGAGTATGTGTGTGTGAGAGTGAGGGATTGTGGAGAAGCTCTTCTTCTCCTCTCTTCATTTTCTCCTTCTTTTCTTCTCTTTTCTCGCACCATGCATGACTGTGGGAGCTTTCCCTCAACCGCCAAGACCCACGGACCGCTTATTGTTTCAAGCGTTCCAAGCTGAGCACTAATGGCTACCTCTCACATAGCCAATGCACCATCCACATCTACGGGTATAGTGATCTTACCTCCATGCCGATCGAGTTACCTCCTCTCCCGCGCACTCCGGTAGCTCCACGATCCAAGTGCAAGCTTCAAGCAAGCTCCATCCTCAAGCTCCACGCTCCAAGCTCCATAGCCGCGAGCAAGACAAGAGAAGAGAAGAGAAGAGAAGAAGAGAGGAGAAGATGGAGAGATTCCCCTCCCCGGTCCCTCACCCTCACACACTCACTCCCTCACAATCTCACACTCCCTCTCTCAAGCACAAGCTCAAGCAAGCAAGAAGAAGAAGAAGAAGAAGAAGAAGAAGAAGAAGAAGAAGAGGAGAGCCACTTTTGGCCACACACAAGAATGAGCTTCTCATTCACTTTTCAACTTTATATAAAAAAACCCTAAATCCCTTTTGGGCGGTCATCCCCTTATCCCCTTTTTTACATGGCCGACTGTGGCCTAGGCCCTTTTTCCCATTGTCCTTCTATCTTCCTAGCTTCCTTTCCTCCGCTTGTCTACATTTACAAATTGCACGGGTGAGAGCCCGATGCTCCTTAAATTAAATCATGATGCGCTTGCGCTCCTTTACAAAAGTATTGACTTGCACTTTTCCTTGTGCGCCTTTTTCCCTTATTTAGGACTTTTCTGCGCTTCTTGTGTTTCTAGATTTTTCTTGGCACGCCTTCGTCTTCCGTTTCACTTTTGCCTTAGCCTTGTCTTTTGCTTCAGCTTCTCCGGATTTTCCACCTTTGTTCGTTTGAGGGTTAACATTACCCCCTCCCAGACAAGTGCCAGCCCTATGGCACTCACCGTCGTGGGTAGCAGGCTTTGGCATGCACTGAAGACGTGGGTGAAAGGGACATCGATGGTTGCCATGGAGGAGTGTTAGTGGTGGTGCGGAGGAAGGTCGTTGGGGGCACGTTGGTGGCCTAGGTGACTGGTGGTAGGGTTGTTGGAGTTGGTAGGGCTGTTCTTTGTTGGGATTGTACTGATGGCCAGCACAAGTGTTGGTTTGTTGGGGATTCGGCACAGGCTTGTAGGATGATAAAGTATAAGAGTTCAGAGTTGGGTGTCGATGAAGAGCAAATGGCACATTCATTGGAGTCTTCAATACTTGCAATTGAAAACCTCTCATAGGTGGTCTCTCCCTAGGGGTAGTGCTAGTCTTCTCTATTGTGCACAAGACATAGTTCAATTAGTTTGGGAGACATGTCAAAATCTAAGCAAGCTGAGAGTATTTTCTTACACTTGAGGACCCAAACTATGTATATATTTTGGTGCAGATATTATGTGAGTACTCGTGCATACTTAGATATTATGTAGTTAGAAGACCATGGGCTAGTTTCTCGTAACAATGTGTGGATGAAGCAAAGTTGTCCATGTTGAGAAGAGTACACATGAAGGTGTACGAGACATCCTTTGCATTGTGACTGCACGACATAGCATAATTGAACACAGGGACACCGCACTTTTGGTAGCCGGGAGCTATTGGACTTGCTTGATGAGGACAGTGTACTTTTCATGGCAATCGTGCGGTGCTTACCACAATTGATTGCAACGGTATTAAGGCAGAGTGTAAGAGGAAATCGTGTGAATGGGTCAGGGTGACAGGTCTAACCATAGGCAAGACAAGCTCCCTAGGTATGTCCTGCCCTTGATGTGCCCTGAACAATTGTGGGTGATGCAAAAGGGCTAGCTAAGGGACTAGGGATGGGGCCAGCCGACCAAGGTCACTGGGTATACCTAATTTGAGGACCCCTAGGTGCTGTGCTGTGATCGTGGGTGCTTCATATCTTTTCGTTCTTCTCTTTTCTTTTTTGTTTTCTTTTTTGTTTCTTTTTTTTGCCTTTTTTCTTTCTTTATTTCTTTCTCTTCTCTTTTCTCCTTTTTTTCTCTCTTTTTTTTTGGACTTGCCTGAGTACAACCATCGCAATATGTTGAGGCTATTAGACTTTCAATGGGTTGGGAAATGTCAAGCTTTGAAGGCTTAGGAAATGGATATTACAGTGATGATTGTGCCCTAGCCTCATTGTTAGAGAAGCAGTTGTTGAGATGGGGAGATACACTTGAGATATTGCAAACCTCTTTGCAACCGCGATGTCGGTACAATTGAGGTAACAACTTCTGTGAGCCAACTATAGAGCTTGACCCAAAAAGAGAGCATAGCCCATGACTATGCTTTGGGCCATGCGATGTGGGCGGTTGGCAAGGGTGATATTCGCTTTCGACAGCATGGCTTTGTTGCGGCTCTTTGTGGGGTCAATGGTCTCGCGGTGATCGGACATTGAACACTTTCGCACAAAGACATGTATCATCCTGCATCCACTTGTCACTTCATGAGAGTACATACATGGTATATGCCGAAACTATAATAAACCAGTGCAACAGAAGGAGACATCACTTATCTGAATTCCATGGTGTTGAATTGGATACTTATCACCTGCGCTTGATTAGCTTTTTGTTTTGCTAAAGACATGAAATATATTAAATGCAGATATGAAAAGTTTGTACAATGGGGGAACATGTCAACACTTAACCTATTTAAAGACAAAAAGTCATGGACAGGTAGGTCATGGACACGTAACATTTGATAAGCCTTTTATACAACATGGGGCTACTCTATTTGTACGAGGCGGGGCGAGTCTGGGTGGTCGGGTGACTGAGGCTGTGTTGGTGAGGGGCTCCTATGAGGCTGGGTGGGGAAAATGTCGGCTGGGACCCGGATGGTGTAGTCCCTGGTTGCAACTGTTTCCAGAATGCTTTTGAACAATGCATCAAATTCTTGCTTGTCTCGAGCTGCCCTCTCCTCTTTCGAGCACTTGGTGCTTGAGCGTCTGGTGGGGGCCCGCACAACCGGTGTTGCCATGCCCCATGTGCTCCCTTGAGCTTCTATTCCCCTGGCATGGGGATTTTTTAGCCTACGTTCGAGGTGGTGTCGCTTGGGGCCTCGTTTCTTTGCATACCTTTTAAGGGTAGGTACATAGCGTTCCGGCGGAGGAGCTCGTGATGCATGCTTCCTTCATCAGCAGATAGAGTTCTTGCAAGCCAGCTGCACTGGGTGCTCCATGTCAGCTACCGTAGGGGGACCTGCAAAATGTGAACCAAGGATTAGGCCTTGAGGTAGGATAAAACTATTCACATGGAAGGGATTATACAGTGGGTTATCAAGCGCATATGATGAGGAGGGGAGAGATGAGGCATGTAGTGTTTGTTGTAAAGGGATGGCCCCCATGATGATGTTCGTTTTGCCTCCATCCATTAGCAGATCTTGGCTTATGCTAAGTTGCTTGGACTGGTTGTCATGGAGTGGGGCAGGGGTCATTCGGAAGGATAGACCGGAAAGGGGGAAAGGTGCATAGAAAGGGACGGTACCCTGTCTACACCATCAGAGATGTTGGTTAGGGCTTCCTATGGCAGTTAATGAGGGTTGTGTGCCCTCCATCTGGAGGTAGAAATGGTCACACAACTTCTAAACGTGTGGTGAGAGGAGGACCTGAGGATCTTAGCCTGTAAAACCCAACTCTTCTCCTTGCACTTGACTATCATTGCTTTTGTGTGTTGCTATTGTCTATACAGGGTCACAAAATTCATTGTTTATTTATATACATATTTACAAATCCATGTCACTTCACAAGGATAAAAGCCAATTGTAGAACTCAAGATTGTACTGGAGTGTGGCACACACATCTAGTACTCGTGGCAGCTTACTCAATACCGATAGATATTTTGCAACATCGAGTAGCATGGAACCTTGTCCGAGTCTACTGGCAACATGTAACTCCTTCTCAGTGAGAATCTTATTAGACAGAGAGTTCTCTTGGCTAGTTTCAGCTAAGTCCGTGGCAATCAACACTCGAAAGGAAGTTGGTGCCACATAAGTTGGTTCTCTTTGAGACCGCCATTTGGCCAATCGCTCCTTTGAGACTGTCATGATCTGGGCCCCTAGTTCGGCCATTGCAATGCGGTTTTCACACCAACGTTGTTCAAATTGACTTTGACCCTCTGATTGTCTCTTTAGTTGCTCTATCTCTAAGAGATTTGGTTGGCAGAGCACATCATTGAATGTTATAGTTAAGCGTAGTTTGTCGGCTTCCTTGTCAGAGATGAGTCGCATGCATTCATGCAGGAGCCTGTTATAGTGCTCGTTAAGATGTTCTTGCTCTTCCTAGGATAAGGGAAATGGCAAGTATTCTTCAAGCTACTCTTTAGGGAATGCACCCATGTCTGCTAGAACGTAGAGACATGCGAACACTTTGAGCTTAGCATCCAACTTGGTTAAGCATTCTGCGACACTTCTATGTCCAACAAGGGCTTGCTCGGTTGCTATCTCATGCAAGGTTCTAGGAGTTTGCCTAGGCTTTAACATACCTGGGGGCTCAGGCCTAGATGAGCAAGATTGGTCAATGCTAGGATCTCTTATGCTCTTGGGGTTTCCATGTTTCTCCTGAGGCTTCGTTATTGCATCATGGTTCTCCTTGGATGTGACTGGTATAAATTTGTCACCCTGTTGTGACAGCGTTGTATCCACTCTTGATTGGTCAATGCGAGTTCTGTTGTCGGTGGATTGAGTGTTGCAAGCAACTGTTGATGGTAACGACTGCTTTGATTTTTTAGAGCACACGGATGTGTCTGAGGTTTCACCACTATTAGAAGAGGCATCAATGGGTTCATTGGTGGATGGACTCGATGCTTTATTCCTCAACTCTCCAATGCTCTTGGTCTCAATGTCCTTGGGGTCCACGACCACCTGTAACTGCTGTTGTTTTCATTGTTTTCTCCTCTTTTTCTTGGTCAGTGAAGGTGTATCCCTCAATGACTCAGGACCCTAGACTAGGTCAACTGTTGATGTGCTTGGTTGGGCCTCACCATTCTCTTTCTCTATTGTGTCCTTATGGGACATAGCCGTGGCCTGCTGAATAACCTTGCTAGGTTGTGAGGGTACAACTACCTCCCTTTTTGGAGAGTCTAGCTCTTCCCTTCTATTTAACTCCTCTAGCCTAGACTTTAGGCGCTTTGGAAGTGTTGGAGTTGTCAATGAAGTTGATTGCGACACCTCCTCCACAGATAAACTACTAAGGACACGTTCCGCAAGGGGCATTGTCACGGCCAAGGGCTGTGATTGCTGTGATCCCTGATTGGAAGTAGTAGCAACTAGTTCAGTGGACTTGCTACTATGGGTGGATTGCGGTGTCAAGTCCTTAGGTCGATTGGAAGTGGTCGTGTCTTTTGTTTCCCTTAGAGCATTCACTTGCATAGATCGAGTATCACTTGAGCTAGCCATGGTGGATTGCACAGACATATCCTTAGGTTGAGAGCTAAGGGTGGTGTCATGTCCTACCTCTTGGACCTTTGGGAGCTCTAATGTAGGTAGAGATTGGGATTGAGTAGCCGCACTTGAAGACTATTGTGCTTCCTGTGTCCGTTTAGGGGAAGAGGGTGTAGAAGACTTGGAACTCCTAAGTGGCTTTGACCCTGGCTAGGAGATTTGCTTGTGGCTGTATGATTTTGCTATTTGCTTTGTTGAGCATTTAATCTTGCCATGAGCAATGTTGTGCCTATGATGCCTACTATCCTCTTGGGGAATCAAAGGCTCCTTGGGCACTAGTGGCCTCTGCGTATCCTCAATGATTACATCTGATATCTACTTGTCCAGCACGCTAGGCTGAGGATCTACCCTCCGATTGGTCCCATTTGGTTTCTTGATTTCGACCATAAGGGGCTCGGTCACTCCACTATTGTTGACTCGAGACTTGGTTTTTCGTTTAGATCTCCTCCTACACTTCTTTGCTCTTGATACGATCTGGCCTTCAGTCAACAAAGAAGGTTTAGCAAGGGGTTTTGGCACCCAAATCCATCGGTTACCTGCGTAATACCCTTCAACATGTAGCAATGCTTTGGATATCCATCGTGGCATTGTGCTGACCCTCCCTCGATGCCTTCGTCTATAAGGCTTGGGCTTCTTTTGGGGTCTCCTACGATATTTGTAAGTCCAAAGCCCATCCTTGGCATTGTCTCTTGACCTTTTTGTTTCAGGTATGGCCTCACTCACTGGTTCTCGTTGTTCGACCTGTGCTTGTATCAATTCTTCCAACAAGCCCTTGCTCTTGTTAGTAGGCCTGACTGTTATGTTAGCACCTTCCTTGCCTTTCCCTCGAGGTTCAATGAGGTCACCCTTACTAAAGGTTGTGACTATCCTTACACCCGATAGTGTCAGGTGTATTCTCTATGCTACATAGTCGACCTCACACTTGGTCGCCCTTGTGAAGGATCTTCCTAGGAGGGTTTCCTTCCCGCAGCTAGTACTACTTGGAGAAACATGAAATAGGATAGGCAAGCTTTCAGTTTCAATTGTCGCAAGGATTCTGCACTTCCCTATGAGCGCTTGGGGGTGTCCCCCATAAGGGCCAAGAGTTGCATTAATCAATGTGAGCTCTGGTTGGCCTAGTAGGGTCCATGCTTCATAGATCAAGATATTAAAATCTAATCCTTCATCAATTAAAGCATCGATAGTGTGCTCTCTTTTCGCGGTGAGTTTGACCCTAAGATAAGCAGGTGGTACTATGTCTTCATCTTTCGGGTCTTGGCTTGTAAATTTAAGCCTTCTGACAAATGCCCTTGAGTCCCCAACTGCACGACCAGATGTGAATTCTCCACTGATGTCTTGGCTCATCTGTGCAGTGCCATTCAAGGAGCATCTATTGTCAGGACTATCATATCTAGTCATTCTCGCTTTTGTAGCTTGATGTTGTTGCTTTTTGCTTTGAATAGATGCAGCCTGAATGCAACACGTATGTGTTCTTGCAGTGTGGCCTTTTTGCCCTTGTTGGCTAGATTGGCCCATTGATGTTCTAGGGTCTCTGTTTCTATCTGTTCGGGTATGGGATTTTGGTTGCTCTTTTGCAAGTGAGAACCCATGCTCGTGTAGAACCATTACTACACTAGGGTCCAATTTGGAGGACCTGTCACGACACGTGTTTTCTCTCCAACCTACTTGGGGGAGATGCAGAGGGGGCAGAGCCCCCTCTGCGGGGGTCTGAAGGGGGAGGGGGGAAGTCCCCCCGGCCCGCAGGGCCGTTACGGTAAACACCATGCGCAATTTGGAGGACCATTTATAGCCAAATTTTGAACTAGTTGCTCTAAGTTTCAGCCCAGTGATCGATCTGTGATGTGCCTTTAGCTCTACATAGCCTTTGGGATCAATTTCGGGGTTTAGATGCGTCAAATTTTGTGTTCTAGATACTTGTCCGATTTTGACAGTTTTCTATCCGATTCTCAGATGTCTGATTTTCAGGAGTTTGATTATCAAAATCGGACATCCAATTTTGGGTTGGTTCGATCGGCTCAGTGGTCCGATTTTGGTCACGTCCGATTTTTGAAATCGGATGTTCGTTGGACAGGCGTCCGATTCTGAGCCGTCCGATTGCTTGTGTCTGATTTCTAGGGTCCCAATGTCCGATTTTGAAGTCTAATTTTCAGTGTGTCCGATTTTCAGGGTCTGAGTGTCTAATTTTGAGACTGGTCCGATTCTTGCAGTGGTCCGATTCTAGAAATTGGATCGGATAGGGTGTTCCAACTCTAGTAGTCGGACGGTCCGACCCCAAAATTAAATGGTCCGATTCTGGGAATCGGACGAATTGGTTCAACGGCGCAGTCGATGGCCCGCGGGTTGCGTGCGATGCCTCGAGGTCAATGCCTACTCCACAGAATCATCCCGTGCCTTTCAAATAGGTGCAAAACAATAGAAGGAACTACAAGGCATACCTAGAATCAATGTGGCATTCGAATCGATCAGCACTTCAACGATCTCCCCGAAGCTCTCTCTCTCTTGCTCTCACCCTGGCTCTCAAGCTCACTCTCTTCTTAGAAGGCAGGATGTCAAATGTGGTCTTTCCTAGTTCCTTGGTCCTTTTATTGCCCCATCCCAGCGTGCTGTGACCTCAGAAGTTAGTCCCTCATACTCTTCTAGCCAAAAATCTGAATCTGTGCCTCTATTTTCCTGTTTCATCCCGTTATACAGCAACAAAAAACCCTACTTTTTGCTCCAATGTTTTGCTCCTATCCTTCCTAAATGCAAGAAAAAGTTATAAGAAAAATACCTACACTACTTCATCATGCTTTCCAAGTCTAAAACAACAAAAACCTACTTGCTAAGGAGATCGAATACCTCTTCAAACTCCCTCGCTTCCTACCTATCTACCTTAAGCAACCGGTTCAAGGAAAAACCCACTTTAATGCTTGATTCGAAGCGCACAAGTGCTCAAGGCTTGAATCTGTTGGTCTCGGCACAACGGAACTAAAATGTGGGAGCTTTCACTCAACCGTCGAGACCCACGGATTGCTTATTGTTTCAAGCGTTCCAAGACTGAGCACTAATGGCTACCTCTCACATAGCAGACGCGCCATCCACATCTATGGGTGTAGTGAGCTTACCTCCATGCCGATCGAGTTACCTCCTCTCCCGTGCACTCCGATATCTCCATGATCCAAGTGCAAGCTTCAAGTAAGCTCCATCCTCAAGCTCCATGCTCCAAGATTCATAGCCGCGAGCAAGACAAGAGAAGAGAAGAGAAGAGAAGAAGAGAGGAGAAGATGGAGAGCTTCTCCTCCCCGGTCCCTCACCCTCACACACTCACTCCCTCACACTCTCACACTCCCTCTCTCAAGCACAAGCTCAAGCAAGCAAGCAAGAAGAAGAAGAAGAAGAAGAAGAAGAAGAAGAAGAATAAGAAGAAGAGGAGAGCCACTTTTGGCCACACACAAGAATGAGCTTCTCATTCACTTTTCAACTTTATATACAAAACCCTAAATCCCTTTTGGGCGGTAATCCCCTTATCCCATTTTTTACATGGCCGAGGCCCTTTTTCCCATTGTCCTTCTATCTTCCTAGCTTCCTTTCCACCGCCCGTCTACATTTACAAATTGCACAGGTGAGAGCCCGGCGCTCCTTAAATTAAATCATGATGCGCTTGCGCTCTTTTACAAAAGTATTGACTTGCGCTTTTCCTTGTACGCCTTTTTCCCTTATTTAGGACTTTTCTACGCTTCTTGTGTTTGTAGATTTTTCTTGGTGTGCCTTCGTCTTCCGTTTCACTTTTGCCTTAGCCTTATCTTTTGCTTTAGCTTTTTTGGATTTTCCACCTTTATTTGCTTGAGGGTTAACAGTGACTATGGAGCTTGAAGCTTGGAGCTTGGAGCTTGGAGATGGAGTTTGCTTGAAAGTGTATCTTGGATTGTGGAGCTATAGGTGGATTCTTGGGAGGAGGCAACTCGATTGGATTCAAAGGTAAGCTCACTACACTTGTGTGTAAGAGAGTACATATGGCTATGTGAGAGATAGCCATAGCTCTTGGCTTGAAATACTTGAAACAATAGTGGTAAGTGGTTTGTGGGTCTTGGTAGTATGCTTGCGAGAGCAACAACATTTTGGCTCCATTGCTGGGATAACAGATTCAAGCTTGAGTGCTGCAAATCAAGAAACAGAGTAGGATTTTGCCTTAGAAACAATGCTTGGTTTAGGTAGGAAGCAAGGGAGCTGGAGGGTATTTGATCTCCTTTCCTTGATAGTTTAGGTGTTGGAAGATTTGGGAGCATTAGTTGGATTAGTGGTATGTTGTTTTTCATTAATAGGATGCATTAAGGTTTGGAAAATAACAAGATTTGTTTCAAAGCACAAGTAAATAAGGGTATCACTAATCTGTAGCAAAGCAACAAATCTTTATTTCAAGAACTCATTTAAGCCATAAAAGAAATTGGTAGCGAGCCACAAAGAGAATCTCAAACTATTGAAGATCCACATGCAACCCCTCTCTTGTCAATAAATTATACCATCCAAAAAAAGAAAGTTCTCAGCCAACTATGCATATTTTTGAAAGAGGAGAACCATCGAGAGTGAGGGGTAACCATCACCCTTCATAAATCTATGGCATTCATACCACAAGGCCCCAATTCAGTGGCCTAAAAGATAGTCTTAGGCATGAAGGGGAACAAGATAACAATCGATGGGATAATGATTATCGTGGATGTGACCCCTTCTACAAGTATTTTTATCATTAGCCCTCTAATATGCAAAAAGGAAATGCAGTTGAAAATCAAGTTCATGAAGACGGAAGAAATGATGGGTGAAGATCAACCCATGTTCTTTCAAATAAAGAGCATGATTCAAACTATCAACCCTCATCTCATGGTTTTGGGCCACCTACTTTTAGGAAACACTCTTGGAACAAAGATTCGTGGAAGCAACATTCTTATGGACATCCATCTTACAATGAAAATGTGTATAAGGAAAATATCACTATCACTAATTTCAAAGGGGATAATGTTTCACCTTCGGAATAGGAGGAATAGATTAACAAGCTTGAATTGGACTTCACCCTTTATCCCTGAAGTGAAGAAGCCAATATTTTATTTTGTGGGTCTTCATCTTGAAGGTTACACCCATACTTGGTAGCATTATATGCATAAGATTGGGCAAAAATTTCTCATTTGGGAGGAGTTCAAGTAAGCAATGATTGATATTTTCGTTTCCCCTTTGGAAAAAGAAAGGCTTCAAAGAAGATGGTATGCTTGTGCTCAAAGAGGGATGTCCATTAGAGACTACTCCAACACCTACTTAAATCTCTCCATGTATGTTGAAGGCATTTCAGATTTTGCTAAGCTGAATAAATACATTTTTGGTCTTGATCCTACTACCCTATCATTGAAGGTGAGAGCTCAACAACCAAAAACTTTACATGAGGCCATACAATTGGTTGAAAGATATTCCTTGAAGTACAAGAGAGATGCAGGAAATTTCTAGCAAAGGAGTTTGGGCAATAAATTTTCCAATCAACCCACAAAATATGGGAAAATTTTCAGTCAATCAAGAGATACTTTAAAGCAAGAAAATAGGGGTTATAATAGCAAAGTGCCAACTTTCCCTACTATGTATGCCTTTAAATAGGGGGAAAATTATGCACAGAAACATGGACAAAAGTTCAAAAATGTATGCCTTTAAATAGGGTGGAAATAGGGTGGAAATTATGCACAGAAACATGGACAAAAGTTCAAAAATGTGACTGAGACATGATGCAATTTTTCAAGAGTTGAAAGTGCTCCTAAACTATTCCAAAACAGTTCTAACAACAACTTCCTTCTTCACAACAAGCTTGTAGAAATGCATGCCAAAGGATTATGTTTCAAATTTAGGGAGAAGTGGTCACAAGACCATAAGCTGAAGCGCAAAGCCAAGAATTCAAAAACCAATATGGTAATCACTCAAGATGTTGAAGTTGAAGAAGAAGAGGAACATGTGGAAAATTTATTGCATGTTGATGCTTATCCAATGGTTGAAGAAATTCATGAAGAAGAGGATGCCACTAATGAAGGATTCTATGATTCCATGGATGGGTTTCCATTTGATCTGGGTGGCACTCATGATTCTCATTCTTCCTTGTGTGCTATTTCACATGATGCATGGATGGGATGTAAAAAGGGAAAAAGTACACTTAGACTCAAAGGTATCATTAATGGCAAGGATACACATATTTTAGTAGATACGGGAAGCACTCAAAGCTTCATCAACACCAAATCTTTGAACAGGTTGAAGTTACTATCCATTGACATGGAATCATCCTTACAGATACAAGTTACCAATGGTGCATATGAGTCTAGTAAAGAACTGTGTCCATGTACTTCAATTGAACAATCACCCTCTTGCATAATACAAGTGGATTTGATTACTTTGGGTATGGGGCCTATTGACATTGTTATCAGTTGCAATTGATTGAAAACCCTTGGCAAATTTACTCTAGATTTGAAACAAATGCAAATGAAATTTAATTGGCAAGGATAGCACATAAAATTGAAAGACATAGATCACAAACATATAGAACTCATCTCCGTGAAGAACTTGTGAAAGAAAATCAATGTCAAGTCATGTATCTTTACTCTTTTGCTCGCAAAAGTAGATGAAGAGCAATAATCAAATCAACCATTTTCTTCTACAAAGAAAAGGGATCCAAGATTGAAGGAGCTATTGGAGGAATACTTGGATTTATTGTTAGAATATCAAGCTCTCGTTACTCTTTAGTCAGTCTATCTTTATGTGTGTGACTGACATTAGTTGGATACAGCTGTACACATGTGTGACATTCAATAAGTCGGTGTAGTCAGTGACTTAACCATAGTTAGTCTTGGTTAGCCATACCTATGTGTTATTTAAAAACACGGATCTAGAGCTAGTTAGCTATGGTGGACGCAAATCAAACACACGATACATTATCAGAATGAGAGATTGTAACTCAAGTGAATTAGGTTCCAAGATAGGTTGGCTTGGACTCATAAACACAATCTTGAGTAACTCAAACTGATAGTTCCATTGCATTGAAATGAGTGTCAAGTACATGCTTATATAGCTTTTTGGATAGTACCTCTCTTCCTCATTGTGCATATGGGATTTAGGACCTCTCTTTCTAGAGTATACATCTTTGTCTATCTCTCATACAAAGACTTTTATGGGCAAGCATCATTTGCTATTCTCAAAATCCCCCCTCAAATGATGAGTCTCTACCCTTGCTAGCTTTTGCCCCCCTTCATGTGAACATGGACCAGGAGACTAGCTCTTTGGCAGCCTAGTCAAGTTAAGGCTTGAAAGTTTACATCTTGGTAGGGTTTTTACATCCACTATGGGAAGCAGATTCACTCAGGGAATTCGAGATCCTCTATGGGAAATTTTTTGCAAAACATTTTGTTTGTAGCAACAACGGAAAGTATCTTCTTCATGCTTCTTTGGTATCCTCAGCTTTTCTCGAGGGGTGTTTTTGATGTTCTTGCATTCTTAGTTGGTTTACTTTGTCTTCTTGGACTTATTTTTCTTCATGCTCTTGTTCTTCATTCTTTTGATTGATGCTTAGTGCTTTTTCTTGTGCTCCAGTCTTCTTGGTGTAATCCTTTTGTTCAGTGAGTTTGGGATGGATACAAATGGGTACATTGCCTTGGTTTGCCAGACCCTTCTTGACATTCATAGATATCTTGGGATACATGCATGATTTTATTTTATTTTTTTGGAATTTTGGCTTTGACTTACTAAAAGGAATGGCATTGAATTTTCTCTTGACAATGTATTCTTGACCAAAGTGCAAGCAAACCATCTGTGATACGAAGGGCCACTGTAACCCGAGGAAAAATCAACATGCACATGAGAATCTATTAGATTGATCAAGTAGTCATTCCCATTCTTTTCTCCCTTGAAATCCTTTAGGGATTGGTCAGACATCTCATAATACAAAGAGATCCCGGTAGACTTAATTGTGATACCATGCTCTGCTTCATCTTGGCGAGTGCCAGTCAAACGGACATCTCCAGCAACCTCTTGTGCAATAATACCAGCAGCAACCACTAAGGAGTCAGTAAAGGTAGATTTTCCATGATCCACATGTGCAATAATAGACATATTTTGGATGTTATGTTTCTTGTCCATGATCCTGTTGCAGAGCTCTTCAGTTGTAAACTTCACCATCTTTGCATATCATAAATTTCCAGATATAGCTCAAAAATTAGTCCCTTGTCTCAGCACTGTTGCACTGATCTGCCCCTACTTTTCTTTCTCTTGCAATCTCTCCCTCGGCGGCCTGTGGAAGAGAAGGAAGGAAGATGTAGATCTGACAGCATTGTGTTGCTCTGGTAGCGATGTAGACAGGGGCACTAGAGCCAACACGCTAAGCATATCAGTCGTTCTTGAGGTACTCCTGTTCGGCGAAACAAATCTTGATGTACAACACGATCAGGTTCAAAATGATTGTTTCAGGAATTTTACCCTCCACTCGAATTCGAACAGGCACTGCACAACTGCTAAATCTAACACGGCCTCTTACAGCAGAGGTAGCGAGCAATCCTTCCCACGAGAACTGAAGGCCAGCAGCACCCTTTGAATCTTCCTTTCTTTTTGAAGGCCAGCAGCACCCTTTGAATCTTCCTTTCTTTTCTCTGTCTCTATCCAGTTGCTTCTTCCTTTGTGGCTATTGCTTGTTTTTGAACACAAGCTAGCCTTCAATGGTTGTAGCCTTTCTCTCTTTTCTCTCGAATGACAACTTGAGGATATGGAAATGATAATGGACCTCAATGCCTCCAAGTGAACTCCAAACAGATCTTCTTGAACAACACTGCAACACTTCCTTAAGCTTCTTCACCTCCTGCACAGCAATGAATCTTGAATGGCTTGTACATGGAGAAAGAAATGAGAAGGAGATGTTGAAAGACTATGCCCACTAGCTACCTAGCTCAGCCATGGCTCTGATACCATGTTTAAAAACACAGATCTAGAGCTAGTCAGCTATGGTGGACGTAAATCAAACACATGATACATTATCAGAATGAGAGATTGTAACTCAAGTGAATTAGGTTCCAAGATAGATTAGCTTGGACTCATAAACACAATCTTGAGTAACTCAAACTGATAGTTCAATTGCATTGAAATCAGTGTCAAGTACATGCTTATATAGCCTTTTGGATAGTACCTCTCTTCCTCATTGTGCATATGGGATTCAGGACCTCTCTTTCTAGAGTATACATATTTGTCTATCTCTCATACAAAGCCTTTTATGGGCAAGCATCATTTGCTATTCTCAACATGTTGTAAGTCTCTTTTAGTTAGTATGATGGAAGAATAATGGAAGAAGGACAACAATGAGTTGAGGCTCATCTTTCGCTCCACTCTGTCTCTCTCTCTCTCTCTCTTCCAACATGGTATTAGAGCTTGAATGCCTGAAGCTTGAAGGCTTGGCAGTGGCCATTTGACATCAAGACATCAGATTTGAAGAAAACATCATAAAAGGAGACTGTGCATGCAACCCATTTTTTTGCACAAGCTATATCTTGTTACAGAAATGGTTTTCGGAGAAACGGCCCAAAAATTTCCTGATTGTTTCGACGTGGTTGAAGTATCTGTGATGCTTATTTGCTACAAGGTTGAAGTATCTGTGATGCTTATTTGCTTGTGACAAATGCTTGGATCATACCACTTGAGTGGTAGATGATTTTTGGGATATTGTGAGTGCTAAAAGTCCAAAGTTTGGACTGATTTTTTGCTAGTTATACCAGGGTATTGACTGGTTATTGTCTGCAGGAAGGATACCTATCATCTTAACTTGACATACATGCAATATATTCTGCCCGGTTGGACATGTATCAACTCCTGCATAGAGTGGCAACTGAATGGGATGTTTTGGAGTTATTTTGAGGTTTGAATACTCTTATTTTAATAGAGAAAATGCTGCCAGTTATAGCAGTGGGCTGGCTGTATTTGATACTGCTACTTGCATATCATATAGTGCAAACATTGATACTTGTATGGACATGGTTTGTTGCTGAGATGTTTTTCCACTATCATAGAATGTTTTCAACTGATTTGAGCTTGGTTTATGCTCAGTTGACTATGTTTTTTCATTGTTGGAATACAATTTACAGTAAGCAGGTTGTTAGGAAAACTATCCAGAATTGCAGAAAACTATCTTGAATAGTAGGAAACTAGTTCTAAACTGTAGGAAAAGGAGTTATATACTTACAGGTTGTATACATCACTGAATACCTAAGCTACAACTATCGCAAATGCTCAAGGCGCTGACAATATCACTCAAATTGTGAAAGAAAAGATGGACAATAAAAATTTTGCTTTATGGAAGTTCCGTAAGTATGAATAATTTTTTGGTTGACAGAGGTTATTGGGACTTATGTACAGGTGATGAGGCTGAACCTAAAATACATAAAAGGAATCCATCAAAAAAGGGCTCATAAGCTATGGATTGAGAGAGCATGCAAGGTGTCACATTGGTTTTCCTTATGTATATCAGATGCTATGGTTATATAGATTACGGGATGTAGTTTTCCAAAGGATGCATGGGACATATTCATGAAGAATTATGGAAATGTGACACATGCAAAAAAGATTTAGCTAAAGCAATAGTTCAGTAACATGTCTAGAAATGACAGAAGCATTCAGGCCTACACCACTATAACATGTCCACTAGAATCATCCAGGACACATCCTAGCAGTCCACCGGAAAGGATGTCTAGAAAGCTCCGCCCGGCATTCCCATGGAATGTTACGGGATTTGCGATCTAGGTCTTCCCGCGTCTGCCACGTAATGGAAGTATCCTGGCCGTTCCCACTTAGGATCGACCTGAATTAGGGTTTTCCTGATTTGGTCATTAGCTAACAGCAACTAGCATAAGACCCGAGCGAACTACTTTGCGCAGAAACGCCAGGTCCGAAGCGGATTCACGCTGCACTTGGTTCAAGGAGAATGGGAAACGGGAGGGATGCAAGGCTCAACCTCTCTGCCATAAGGCATAGTCCCATTCCGTTCTCCTAAAACAGCGTAAATCGGGTAAGAAGTAACTCTAGGTCATCGCTCTTGTTATTCGTTTTGATGATGATGATCATCCCGCTGTTCTTCGAGATTTTTGAGGAAAGTTCCCGGCTAACCGGGACCACCCAACCGACCCATGGTCCATCCTCCGCACTTTCATCGGTTTGTTTTAGTTATGTAATTATCTAACACATTAATTTGACATACAACAATCAGCTTCTTTAATTACTCCTGTTAAGCACTGGTTCCTTCACGTAATCTTATCACGTGACATAGAAAAACAATATCAAACAAATTCTTTATTATCATTTCATCATTTTATCTTTGAAATACAAGGAGTTCCACCCGTAGGCTTGTCCATAATCCGCCTGAAGGCTATCCAGTAATCCGCCAGGGATCACTATTCCAAGCTTCCGCCCGTAGACTAGCATGCGGGCCTCGAGATCCAATCCCGAGTCACGTTAGCCTCTTGTGCAGGACCCGAAAAGCGAGGGATTTACGGCCAGAGCCCCCCTGGCACCCAAGCGTCCTCCTGCTCCAAGTAGAGCTCAACGGAGAGACCTCTCGCGGCGGATTCGGTCCACGTTCCCGGTGCGGTCAACAACCCCCTTGGTTAGGGTCAGGCAAGCAGTCGGGGGTAACTGAAGCTGCCACTCCCTTCAGGCTTTCAACCTGAAGCATTAGATATCATTTCACCCTTTAGTTCTTTGAGAAAACAATGCAAACAGTACTTTCTAAACTGTTACAAGCACAATCAATTGTGCTAAACCCTAGTTAGCACTTGGGTTATGTATCGGTTTAGCCATCCTATGCGAATCCCTTGCGGGTTAGGCGATTTAGATAATTTGATCTACTTGTCTTGCGACAAGGACGAACCATCTCTAGAGATGTTAACTTGATCTTAAAGGAGAAAGCTAGTTATAATATCTCACAATTCACCTAAATGCGTGATTCATTGCTTCTACGTACCCCTAAATTCGCAATAACCCTAACTTTTCTTGTTAAGATCAAAATGCATGTTAAATTGCGGCATAACTTCCATTGATCCTACTAGGACTTGCATTCAAGAATCATGCCCACAATTCTTTTTCTAAGCTTTTAAGATTTCATGCTTCAATAAACCATGCAGCCTTTCCCTAAATACAACTCTTGATAAATGAAATTTTTCATATGACAAATGTGCAACATGCACTCCTTTCCTGACTACAACGTACTGAAATTCATGCCAAAAAAAAAACTAGACTTGACCTATTCCATTTTTCAATCACATACCACACGCAAATTCCTAGGATCATTTCTGCGCTCTTCTATTTCCTACGGGGTTAAGGACTTTCCCTAATGAATCATTCAATGAAGATTTGTCTAAAAATGCGACGTGCAATTAATCTTCCCATGCCTAGTCAAAGGTGCACTTTAATAATCTCAACCTTATAATGATAGGCAATAGGTGTTCTAGGCCGTCACTTTGACATGCACGCAAGGGAAACTACTAATAAGGTCGTGAGATGCATAGATAATTTACGTTATTTTGTTCATCATGTTGGAAATACCAATGACCACTTCATGCCATGAGCCAATTATTTCAATAGTCCATTTATTTCCAATTGCATCTAGCTAGGCTAGGTGAATTTGACATGCGTAGGTGCTTCCTAGTCCATGAATTTATCGTGCATAATGCCTTACTTTTGCGACGAATCAAAAAAATTTAGTAAATACCTGGACTTGTGGGCTTAGGGAGATATCCACATGAATGTTAGGAGAAGAACCTCCCGCGTAGGCCCGACTTGCAACCTCTTGGCCATTGTGGGCATAATTTCGGACTTCCAGGTTGCCTTTGTCTTTACATGAATTTGGTGAATTTACTCACCTTGGTACGCAGCCTCAAGATCTTTACCTTTCTCCCTCGTATGCAGGAGATGCCTTCGCGGAACTTCAGATCTTTAAAAGGTTGGACTTGTGAGACTTGGGCTTTTAGAGGGCTTGGATGGAACCCCACGGAAAAGGGGGTTCTAAATGGACTTAGTGGATTTGAAAAAAAAAGGGGGTGTAAAAGACTGCTTGAGAAGGGTTAAATCCCAGGGGAAATGTCAGGATTGTGGGAGAGAAGGAAGGAGTCTCACTTGAAGCTTTCTTGCTTGCACAATGGGGGAATACACACAAGGGTGGAGGCTAAAAACAGTTTTCCTCTTCTTAGTTGTGTAAGCCAAAAAGAACTCTCATACAAAGAAATAGAAGAACCCTATATATGGGTCTCAAACCAAACTCAACTAACTAAGGTGGCATACTAACTGAGCCACGCACTAGAGTAGATAAGGATAGCTATCATGTAGCTATTATTCATGGGCGGTGTACCAACCGCATCTGCAACTGACAAGTCGGTGACATAAATACACAACGGTCACCCTGGCGTATCACGAGTGGAGCTCGATATCTCAACACTCCCCCTCGAGCTCAATCCCAATTCCTGCACACCAAGCAGGTCTCTGAACTTGCGCAGCTTCTCTGCGCCCAATGCCTTCGTGAATATGTCAGCTACCTGATCCTCTGTGCTGACATAAACTAGATCAATAAGACCTAGTAAAACCCTCTCTCACACATAGTGATAATGCACCTCAATGTGCTTTGTTCTAGCATGATAGACTGGGTTATTTGCCAAGTGTATACTACTCATGTTGTCACAATAAATGACAACTGGCCCATCTGTAGACTGATGCATATCATAAAGTAGCTTATGCAACCAAGGTACCTCACATGCAGCCATTGCTGCACCCCTGTACTCAGCCTCTGTGCTTGACAAGGCAACTGTAGGCTGTTTCTTGCTGCTCCAAGTGACTGCAGCACTCCCAAAAGAGAACACATATCCACTGGTAGATCGTCTATCAGAAGTACTACCAGCCCAATCAGCATCAGTGTATCCATGCAACTGTATCTGAACCCCAGTCTCATAAAATAGTCCATACTGCAATGTGGACTTCACATACCTGAGTATGCATCTAGCCGCATCCAAATGTGGTTTCCTTGGAGCCTGCATAAACTAACTTACCAATCCAACAGCATAGCTCAAATCTGGCCTGGTAATAGTCATATAAATCAAACTTCCTACTATGCGTCTGTACATAGTAGGGTCTTCTAGAAGCTCACCTGCATCTGTGCTCAGCTTCACATTCTGCTCCAAAGGAACTGAAATAGACTTACAGCCTGTCATCCCATATTTGGATAGCATGTCCAATCTATACTATCTCTGCAAGAGCTGTATCCCACTTGGTGATCTAATCACCTCAATGCCCAAGAAATAACGCAGCTCTCCCAAATCCTTCATCTCAAACTTCTGCTTTAATAGCATTTTCACATGAAGGATATCTTCATCACTGTCACCTGTCATAATCAAATCATCAACATAAATGACAAGTAGCATAATATCTTTCTCTGTTTTTCTCACATAAAGTGAGAAATCTGCCTTGGAAATCTGAAAGCCAATAGTGACAAGATACTGTCCTATCTTGTCAGACCATGCTCTAGGTGCTTGCTTCAAGCCATACAAGGCTTTCTTCAACCTGCAAACAAACTCAGGATGAACAATATACACATAATCTGGTGGCTGCTCCATATAGACCTCTTCTTGCAAATCACCATGCAAGAAGGCATTCTTTACATCCATCTGATGTAAAGACCATCCCTTTGATGTAGCCATAGTAATGACTACTCTTACGGTTGCCATCCTTGCAACCGGACTGAATGTTTCTTCATAGTCAATGCCATATGTTTGTGCATACCCCTTGACTACTAATCTTGCCTTGTATCTGTTCACAGAACCATCTGCATTGTGCTTCACCTTATAAACCCACTTACAGCCAATTGCATTTTTACCTTTAGGCAAAGGTACCAATTCCCATGTAGCATTTGCTTCCAAGGCATCCATTTCTTCATCCATGGCTTTCTCCCATTTTTCTTTTCCCATGGCTTGCTCAAAAGAAGTGGGTTCTGGTTCCTGTATCACTTTGACCATATATGCATAGTGAATGGCTGTAAATCCATCATATTTCAGCCTATCCACAGGATACCTAGCTCTCGTAGACCTGCGCAAAGTGGGTTCACTCCCAGGTGCTCTCAAAACATCCCTGGTCTTCCTTACTCCAGGTGTAACAATAGAAGGAATACCCAACTCATCATCAATGCTCTGTTCTGAGCCACTGGATTCACCATCCACATAAGAGTGACCTGCATTCACATCAAACATGGGCTGATCAACCTTCTCTTTTCCTTTTCGTGATACCTACATACCACTATCTGCATTACTTTGAGAAGATTCTCCTGATCTCAATCTGCCTGTCCATGGCGAAGAATGTGAACCACTGCTAGAGGACGCTCCAAGTCCACTAATATTTTGTGACTGCTGCTATGAATTCTGTGCAGCATTACCATTTTGTGCATCTACATCATCAATCACATTTACTGGTTTATACCAGCTACTCATCTCATCAAAAACAACATCTCTGCTCACTGTAAACTTACGAGTAGAAGGGTTATAGCATCTATACCCTTTTTGCTGTAGAGAGTAACCAATAAAGATGCACTTCTCAGCTTTTGGATCCAACTTGGATCTCAACTCATCTGACACATGTACATAGGCAATGCAACAAAAAATTTTCAAATGAGAAATATCTGGTTTCCTACCAGTATACCTCTCCTCTGGAGTCATCCCATGTATTGCTGCAGTGGGAGTCCTGTCTGTTCATTATGTAGACTGCTGTAGCAACTGCTTCAGCCCAATAAAAATCTGGCAAGTCTTTTTCATTGAGCATGGCACGAGATACCTCTCCAATATGCCTGTTTTTTCTTTCTGCAATTCCATTTTGTTGTGGGGTATGACTGCATGAATATTGCTTCTTTATGCCATGCTCTTACAGGAACCTTGCAAACTCATTTGAGAGGTACTCTCCCCCTCCATCTGACCTTAGGCATTTTATCTACAGGCCTGTTTCTTTTTCAACCATAGCTTTAAGAGTTTTGAAATGCCCAAAAACTTCACTTTTCTTTTTCATAAAATACACCCAAACTTTTCTGCTATAGTCATCAATAAAAGTGACAAAATAATGACAGCCTCCAAGAGATGCAGCTTTAGTTGTCCACACATCATAGTGGATTAATTCCAATGGCTTCTTACTCTCTTGAACATGTCTAGGAAATGGTTTCCTTGCCTGTTTTCCAAACTGATAGGCTTCACATACCTTATGCATTTCTGCAACCTTGAATTTCGGTAAACCTGCAACAATATTTTGGGCCTGCATTGATTTAAGTCGCTGTACATTAACATGACCAATGTGTTTATGCCAGATATCAATATCTACAACTATACCGGTCCCATGTGTAAACATTGCTGCACTCAATTCAGACATGTCTGCATCCAATGTAAACATTCTGCCCTTCTTCTTTCCTTTTGCTATCAAGCGACCTTTATTTTTCATATCCTCAACAAAGCATCCATGAGGATTAAATCTGACCTGCAAGCCCTGCTCAACCATTTGACCAACAGAAACCAGATTCTTGGTGATATTCGGGACATGAAATACATCGAACATGTATTTCTTTTTCCCATCCTGCATAGACAAGGGAATTTTTCCAATCTGCACAATAGGATGTGCAGTATCATCACCAGTCTCCACAAATCCTAGTTTTTCCATTTTTCTTGCATCCTCCATCCATTCTGCATGACCTGTCATGTGGTTTGATGCACCTGAGTCAACATACTATACATCATTGCTTTCTTCTGCACTTGTCACAGAATTGTTCATGTGCTGCACCATAAACAAGTGCTCATTTCTGTCATCACCCTGTCTACTAGAAGATGCATAATTCCCTTGTTGCAGTTTTCCATTCATGATGTCATTTTGCTTTTTATAGCAGTCTTTAGCCATATGACCCATTTTACCACAGTAGTAGCATTCAACATTACTGTTTGCATTTTGGCCTCTTTGCCATCCACCACGACCTCTTTGGCTCCCCCTGCCTCTAGAGTTACCACGTCCTCCTCCATAGGACTGGTTTTCTTGAGTTTGCTGCATATTCTGATTTCTGCCACGGCCTCCAAATCGGCCTCCTCTACCTCTGCCTCTACCTCTTCCAGCATTTGAGTAGAAGACAGCTTCTTTTGAAGTTCCTCCTGAAGAAGATGCACCACCATTTCTCTGCTCCTCAGAAATTAGAAGAGCAATCAACTCCTCAAAATCAGGAAATCTTTCACGGACGGAAATGGATGTTCGGAACTGTGCATAATCCTTTCCTAGACCATTCAAGGTCACAGAAACTAAATCATCATCTTCCACTGGAGACCCAATGGAAGCAAGTGCATCTGCAATCTTCTTCACCTTCATGTGGTAGTCATTGATGCTCATACTTTCTCTTTGCACATTATGCAACTCTTGCTTGAGCTGCATTTTCCTGGCTTGCGTATTTGTGCTATACATTTTTGACAAAGTATCCCATGCCTCCTTTGGCGTACTTGCATCCTGAATATGCACAATCATAGAGTCTGAAATACTGATAGACAGCCAATACATAACTTTCCTGGCTCTCTCATGCCATGTTTTGAATGTCTGCATTTGCTATTGATTGGGAACATCAGGAAGAATTGGTTCTTCTTCATTTCCTGCAACAAATTCCTAATATCCTTTTCCCATAAGGAAATTTGTCATTCTAAACTTCCATGCTTGGAAGTTGTTCTTGTCAAGCTTTTCAGTGACAATCTGTGAAAGAGAATCAGACGCCATTACAGAACACTGCAAAAAATTCTGTCACTGTAAAAAACACAGCTTCACCCTCACAAGGGCAAATCTGCAAAACTGGCGAAAGTGGTATTTGACCACACAGTCACTTCCTAGTGACGATTTTGCATAAACAGAAACCAAGGATGATTTTATAACTCCCAATGTCTCTGCGCACAAGCATACGATGCAATTTCTACAGTAACTTTTCACCGACCTGTAGAACAGTGACTGCACAGCATAAAACTGGGCCTTTTCCTGAGTGCGTGCAGGAAACTTCCGCCTCCAAAACAGGCCCCGAAATGGCCTCAAATAAAAAAAACAAGGTTGCCGAGGGCTAAAGCCTGGACACGCAGCATATACTGCCCTCTTGCTTCACCGCGAAGAGCGTCTCAACCTGAGACAATGCACTCCTGCACTTTCCGGCTGTGCTACCTGCAGAGATCTGCTCCCAAAACAGAAAATGAAAGCAACACTGCTCCTCTTACCAGAACACCGCGAGCTTGGCTTGCTTTCTTGAGCTCCTTACCACGAACAAGGCTCTGATACCATGTCAGGATTGTGGGAGAGAAGGAAGGAGTCTCACTTGAAGCTTTCTTGCTTGCACAATGGGGGAATACACACAAGGGTGGAGGCTGAAAACAGTTTTCCTCTTCTTAGTTGTGTAAGCCAAAAAGAACTCTCATACAAAGAAATAGAAGAACCCTATATATGGGTCTCAAACCAAACTCAACTAACTAAGGTGGCATACTAACTGAGCCATGCACTAGAGTAGATAAGGATAGCTATCATGTAGCTATTATTCATGGGCGGTGTACCAACCGCATCTGCAACTGACAAGTTGGTGACATAAATACACAACGGTCACCCTGGCGTATCACGAGTGGAGCTCGATATCTCAACAGAAAAAAGGGTTATTAAACCCACTTGAAAGGGAAAAAGGAAAAGCCCACGGGAAAGGGCTTTGGAACTTGGGGAGGAAAAAGGGGTTTAAAACCTGCTAGTGTGGCTTTAAGTGAATCCATGAAAAGGGTTTACGACTGGGTAAATGAATTTTGGGGGATGCAAGGGGAAGGCTCAATTCTCGGGGGTAAAACCCCTTGTGTAAAGATGCAATGAAAAAGGGGTTTTAAAAAAACCCGGGGGCAATATGAACTTGGGTGGGAATTTCCATGGGAAGGGGTGCTTGGAGAGCCCCCTTAGAAGCTTCCATGAAGCTTCTGGAGGGCGTGGGAGCCTACGTGGATGAGGGAATGGAGGCACAGGTGAAATTCGATGGCGGCAGCGGCAGCATCCTGCTTCTTGGCTCCTCCCTCTCGATGGTAGTGTCGACAGTCTGACGGCCTCCTCCTTCACAGCAGCCAGCGTGTCTTTAAGCTCCTCCTCTCTCATAGCCCTCTCCTCTTCTACGGCCGCCTCCTCCTTTACGGCCAACAGAGTGGCACAGCTCTCCACGGCAACCTTACCCGCTTTTCCCTTACGCCCATGGCACAGGGCTTTTATAGGTGAGGGGAGGGGGATTCCCCCCCCCCCCCCCCCCCCCACTCTCGTGGCATCACACATGCCCTCGGCCCCCCCTGCGAGCTCCAGCAAAAAGGAGCTTAATAGCTCTTGCTATTCCCTTCTCCTCCAGCACGACAGTCGGCTGGAGGAGGGAGGGATAATTAATTTTAAAAAAAGTTTGCATTTATTCAATTAATGACCTCCTATTAAGTAGAGGTTCATGCGAAGAACGCGTACTTGGTAATTGGGAATGTTACAACCACAGATATCAAGAACATAGCGGATTAGCTTGCCACCATTGGATCTTTAGTGTCTGAGGATGATATGATTGCAGTGACATTGAATGGACTTGGCAAAGAGTATAAAGCATTTGATACGTCTATTTCTATGAGAGTTGAGTCCCCTGATTGGGATGAGCTGATTGCTTTGCTGCTACATGAGGAAGTTAAGCTTGGGCTGAATATAGGTTCTAGTATGTCTCAAAGCAAAGACACTATTCTTTACTCTAGCCAGTGTGGTAGAGGCAGCAAAGGTTGTGGCTCTTTTCAAGGTCAAGGAGACACTTGAAACACTTATGGACAACATCACAAAAATGCATGGCATGGCACAGATACACAGGGCCAACGGCTTTAGAGGCAAGGGGAGATCACCCCATGGTAGAGGTGGTGGATCTAGTTCATGGCAGCCAAATGATCAGTCAAACAGAGATAAGGACTGTCATTACTGAGGCAGATATGGACACATTGCAAAGGATTGTTACAAGAAGTAGGGAGATATGAATGAAAATGGCAAACATCATGGGCACTATGCGTCTTCTAGCCATGCTCATGATGAGCAGGTTGACAGGTTGTTTGCCATGCAACATGTGTCTAAGAATGCATCTAGGCAGAATAGAGATGAGAAATGGTACATTGATTCAGGGGCTTCAAATCATATGACACCCCATGGAGAATGGTTTGATGAGATGGTTGCAGGTTTGCATGGACATATTTGTACTAGGGATGACACCCAACATACTATTCAGCATAAAGGAGTTGTATCTTTGTTGATGCCTGATGGCAAGAAAAAGAGCATGCATGATGTACTACATGTACCTACAATAACCAAGAATCTTTTGTGGGTTGGACAAATGGCAGAATAGAATCTGCAGGTGAGATTTAATAGAGATGGATGCTTTGTTGAAGAAAATGATAATGGCTGCAAATTGATTGCTAGAGGTCGAAGAGATGGTAGAATGTTTACTCTTGATGCGTCAATTTCAGAATTGAAAGCAGCCATGTTTGCACATGATGATGGAGCTATATGGGATGTTGAGATATGGCATAAGTGGATTAGCTATGTGAATGTACAAAAGCTGAAATCTATGCAGCAGAAGGAGATTGTACTTGGACTACCTAAGTTTAAGTATCATGACTTTGGACATGTATGTGATGCATGTCAGTTTGGAAAGTAAGCACAGTTTCCATTTATGAGACATGTACGGAATAGGTCACGACCCTTGTAGTTGGTACATTCAGATGTATGGGGCCTGTCTCATAATGCTTTGTTTGGTGGTGATCGTTACTATGTATCCTTCATTGATGATTTCAATAAGTATACTTGGCTTTACATACTGAAACATAAGGATGATGTGTTTGATGCATTAAAGGACTTCAAGAAGCATGTTGAAAATGAGTTGTGCTGTAAAATTTCATGTCTTAGATCAGATGGAGGTGGAGAATATGTCTCTAATTACTTTGATAGGTACCTTGGTAAATATGGGATCAAAAGACAGTTAACTTGCAACTATACGCCACAGCAAAATGGTGTAGTAGAAAGGAAAAATAGGGTATCGATGGAATTAGCAAGAGCTATGCTGAATGAGAAGAGTTTGCCAAATGGTTATTGGACTGAAGCAGTAGTGACTGCTATCTATGTGCTGAATAGAACTTCTACAGTAGGGATTCATGATTTAACTCCATATGAGAGGTTGTATGGTGATAAACCTGACATTTCACACTTGAAGTTATTTGGCAGCATTGCATATGTGCATGTTCCTAATGAAAAGAGAAAGAAATTGGATCCTAAAGCTCTCAAGAGTATGTTCCTTGGTTATGCACAAGACCGGAAAGCTTATAAGTGTTATGTACCATCTACACATGAGACATTGATTAGTAGAGATGTTTTTGATGAGCTGGCATCGTGGTATGGTAATCTTGTTGCAATGGCTACTACTGATGGATCAGCTAGCACTAGTAATGCTGAAAATACACCTACAGTGAGTACATCTATGAGTGGTCCTACAAGTGATGGGTCACCTACAGTTAGTCTTTGGTCAAGATGCTTGCGGAGTCAAACTCCTACGTCCACTGACATGGATATGTCAGTGAGGGGGAGATTGGATAAGGGAAAAGAAAAGATGCTTGAGGATGTGACAGGTCCACTTACAACAGGTTATGAGTCATCTAACAGTGACTGTTTAGATATTGAGTTGGGCATTCCATCTATTATGACACCTGGAGTAAGGTAGAGTCATTATGTATCGCCTCATGAGAGGCAAGCTCAAAGTGAGCCACAGCTACAGAGATCTGAGAGAGTCAGAATACCAGTTGACAAGTTTACATACACTATTTATTCAGCCTGCCATTATGCATATATGGCTAGTGTGATATGTTACAAAGAACCTACAAAGTTTGATGATGCAATTACAAATGATAACTGGTGTGTTGCCATGGATGAGGAGTATGCAGCCCTGACTAAAAATGAGACATGGAAATCGGCTGAGTTGCTTGAAGGAAAAGTCCCCATTGGCTGCAAATGGGTGTACAAGATTAAGTGCAAGTCAGATGGTTCGTTAGAATGCTATAAGACTAGGCTGGTTGCAAAAGGGTATACGCAACAGTATGGCCTTGACTATGAGGAGACTTTCAGTCCGGTGGCTAAAATGGAAACAGTTAGAACTGTCATTGCTTTGGCAGCATGCAAAGGCTGGAAATTATGGCAAATGGATGTCAAGAATGCCTTCTTGAATGGTGATTTGGTTGAGGAAGTATATATGGAGCAGACTGAACCCGGACTTTCCTATACATGTATATAAGCTGAAAAGGGCTTTATATGGATTGAAACATGCACCTAGAGCATGGAATGCTTGGATCAGCAGTTATTTACAGCAACATGGATTTAGATTGGGTGATGCAGATCACACTCTGTTCACAAAGAAGACAGATCATGGATACGTGTTTCTAGTGGTTTATGTAGATGATGTTATCATCACTAGAGATGATGAAGAGGGCATTGCTGAAATTAAATCATGTTTACAGGCTGAATTTAGAGTCAAAGACCTTGGTGAACTAAAGTATTTTCTTAGGATTGAGGTAGTCTCTACGCCTCAAGGTATATGGCTGCTACAAAAGCAGTATGCTCATGACATATTACAGAAGTATAGTATGGTTGAATGCAAGCCTATGGAGACACCTCTTGATCAGAACATCAAGCTATAGATTGATGTTGGGAATGACATAGAGAATGTGACAATGTATCGATAGATGGTGGGCAGCTTGATATACTTGAATATTACCCGTCCTGACTTATGTTATGCAGTGGGGCTGATTAGTTAGTTCATGTAGAAGCCTCGCAAGCCACATTTAGATGCAGTCAAGAGAATCATGAGATATGTAGAGGGTACTATAGATTATGGGCTATTTTATGCATATGGAAAATCTCTTGACTTGATAGGGTTTACTGATGTTGATTGGGCTGGTTATGCCCATGACAGGAGGTCAACTAGTGGCTATACGCCTCAAGGTATATGGCTGCTACAAAAGTAGTATGCTCATGACATATTACAGAAGTATAGTATAGCTAAATGCAAGCCACCTCTTGATCAGAACATCAAGCTATAGATTGATGTTGGGAATGACATAGAGAATGTGATGATGTATCGATAGATGGTGGGCAGCTTGATATACTTGGATATTACCCGTCCTAACTTATGTTATGCAGTGGGGCTGATTAGTTAGTTCATGTAGAAGCCTCGCAAACCACATTTAGATGCAGTCAAGAGAATCATGAGATATGTAGAGGGTACTACAGATTATGGGCTATTTTATGCATATGGAAAATCTCTTGACTTGATAGGGTTTACTGATGTTGATTGGGCTGGTTATGCCCATGACAGGAGGTCAACTAGTGGTTATGCATTTGGATTGGGCAGCAATATGATCAGTTTTGGCAGAGTAAGAAACAACCTACTATTGCATTGTCTAGTATAGAAGCTGAATATAGAGGAGCTGCCTTAGCGGCTTGTGAAACAGTTTGGTTGATGAAACTATTGAAAGACTTGGGAATATAACTGGAAAGCAGAGTGAGATTGCAATGTGATAACCTCAGCAGTGTTATGTTGGCTAGCAATCCTGTCTACCATGCTAGGTCCAAAAATATTGAGGTTCTCTACCATTTCATTAGAGAAATGGTTCTTACAAGGCAGATTGACTTGGTTCATGTGAAGACTGAAGACCAGGTAGCAGATATATTTACCAAGTCTCTTGGTAAAGAAAAGTTCATATACTTCAAACAACTAATTGGAGTTTATCAGATAGTTTGAGCTTGAGGGAGAGTGTTAGAATATCAAGCTCCCGTTACTCTTCAGTCAGTCTATCTTTATGTGTGTGATTGTGGATACAACTGTACACGTGTGTGACATTCAATAAGTCAGTGTAGTCAGTGACTTAACCACAGTTAGTCTTGGTTAGCTATACCTATGTGTATAAGTCTCTTTCAGTTAGTATGATGGAAGAATAATGGAAGAAGAACAACAATGAGCTAAGGCTCATCTTCTCCTTCACTTTGTCTCTCTCCCTCTCTTCCAACATTTATTTCAACCACTATCATATTTGCCTCCAAAGCGAGAGGTTGACCATCCTATTGACTTGTTGCCTAACACAAAGCCCATTAACAAACCTCCCTATCACTTGTCCAAGTTTGAGAGGGAAGAGGTGGAGTGACAAGTCAAAGAATTGCTGCAAATGGGTTTAATTCAGTCAAGTCAATCACTGTTTGCCTCTCTTATGCTCTTAGTTAAGAAGAAGGATGGATCATTTCATATGTGCATTGATTATCGGGATTTGAACAAGTCAACAGTCAAGAATAGGTATCTTGTTCTTGAATTAATGATCCTTTAGATGAACTTACCAAAATAGATATTCATTCAGGTTATCATCAAATCCGAATGGTGGAAGGAGATGAGTTCAAAATAGCTTTTAGGACTAAAAGGGGGTTATACCACTTCTTGGTTATACCATTTGGACATTCCAATGTGGCTGTCACTTTTCAAGTCCTCATGAATAAAATATTACAACCCTTCTTGTTCAAAATAGTCATTGTTTTCTTTGATGATATCCTTATCTATAGCAAATCCAAGGATGAGCATTTAAAGCATATATGAGAGGTCTTTGACACATTATGAAGACATACACTCTTTGCCAAGATGATAAAGTGTTCATTCATAGAAGAAGAAGTGAAATGCTGAGGTCATACAGGGGAGAGCAAGGCATTAGAGTGGATCCCAACAAGGTGAAATGTGTTAGAGAATGGCCTACCCCTATGAATGCAAGTTGGGGACAATCTTTTGCAGTGTGGTCTTCACCTTTGCATCTATTGCATAAGAGTTTGTAGTCCATGAACCTTCTAGGGTTTATGCACTTTGGTGAGATATGTTCGTTTTCTCCATATTTATAACACTCCACCTTTATCTCTAGCCACTACTAGACTATTGTCCTGGTAACTTTGAGAGGGGAGCCTCCTTGGGCTAAAATTAGGACCAAACTCTTTAGGCTTTGATACGATATCCTGGGTAGTCATCTTGGATTTGAACGCGTTGAATCTTGCTCCTTTGTCTTTCTTCCTTCTTTCATGCATCTCCTTCAGAGAGCAAATATCCTCTGTATGGTTCTTCCTTAAACAGTAGGAGCAGAAGGCTCTAGGAATGGTTGGTTTTCAGGTACATTCAATGGCTAAATGTCTCGTTTGATGGCACTTTCCACACCATGTATTAGATTGCATTATATCTCTTCCACCTCTGTCAGGACTAGCTTAGTTTCTCCACCTCTCTTTTGTATCTACGAGCTCTTTCCTCTCTCGGCTCTTCCAGCTCTTTTGTGGGTTTAGTGATTTTCTCCATTTCAGCTTGCAGATATTCATAGCGTGCCACAATCTCTTCATTGTGCTATTGTAGATGTTGTATGGCCTTGATTTCTCCATTCACTTACGCCTTCCATTTCGCTTCTATCTCTTCCTTAGCTTGTAGCTGCTCCTTCAGCTCATGAACTTCCCTTTGAACCATGGCTATTTTGTGTGTTTTCTCCAACTAGGATGTAGCCATGGCCTCTTTTTCGGCTTTGAGCTCTGTTGCCATGACTTTTTTCTCCTCCTTGGCTTTCTCTAATTGAGAGAGGAGCTCCTTGACATACTCATCGTATTCTTTGGATGGCCTCTTTGTTGCAAGGACGGAGGTTGTGGAGCCTACCATCTTTTGCCTCTTAGGGTCTTGCCTCGACTCAGTGTCTACCACAGCCGGCCTTTTGGTTCCTACCACAGGGGTTCGTTCTCCTGCTCCTTATCCCATTTCTTTAATCACAAAGTACAGGACCCAAGCCATTAAGTTTTTGGCATCGACCTAGGTTGTAGAACTAGGAGTGGAGATGGTGGTGGTGGTGGCGAGCACCAGGAGAGTGGGAATGGGGATGACTGGGGCCTTGCCCTTGCCTTCTTGCACTGCAAGTGGCATGAACTCTGGCACATGGGCGCTTGAACTTGGCCCTTCATTTTTTATTGGGCTTGCAAGTTTCGGCTCATCCTAACTGGACTCCTGCTCAATGGACCTGCGCGTGGCGAGGGCCATGTCTTCTTCCTCCTTTTTTCTCAATTCCTCTTCCTCGTCTTCCTGCTTTCTTCTTCTTTCCTTCTCGACCTTTTTGGACTCCCTATGGGCCCTCTGCAAGTCCTCCTTCTCTTTTTTTCTCCTCTCCTCTTCCTGATTTCTTAGCACAATTTTCTTCTTTATCTTCTTAGCCTTCCCCCAACTAGTCTACTCTTCTTATTCCATATCTTCTTCTTCCTCACTCACTATCATTTCATTGGGCTGCGCCTCTTGCTCCTAGTGAGGTGGTGACCTGCTTGGAATTTCATCTACTCCCTCTCCTGCTTCATCTTGCCCTTGTCCCAAGGCTTCCCTGATGATCGCGGTGAGGACCCCATCGAATCCTATGGTTGCAGTTTTTGAAGACGAAGCTTTCCTTTTAGCCTTGATGGCAGGAGATTCTCCTTTGGTAGGCTATCCTCCCGTTGCCAAAGCTTTTGTTGAGGTCTCAATGGTCTTCCTCACAAAACCATTGAGGTTCACCTCATCCACCAACGACCTTGCTGTGATGCTCTCTAGTAGGGGGATGTTGATGCGGCTCATGATGGTGTTGTACCTCTAACTAGAGAACAATGTGTGCACCATCTTGGCTTAGAGTTGGACTTCGGGATCTGGAATATCCGCCAAGCTGATGTCATTGTTGGTGTGGACCTTTACCTTGTCCATTCCTAGCAAGGCATATACATCTCTCTTTGGCTTCCTCTCTACTTTATTCGCCAAGCCCAATGCCTTTTCCACCAACTTCGGGGTCAATTCAATCTGCACCTAACGAGTTCCCTCTCCCTCATACATAGTTATGGTGTCATGGTTCCTATGGAAAGTCCTTAGGAACTCTGTACAGTGGAAGTAGTCCACCCTCTGGCTTATTGCTTCCACATAGTTATGTAGATTGCATTTCTTGATGATCTGCCTCACAGCCCGCTCTTCAATGGCGATGTCTTCTAGGTTAAAGATATGCCAAAACTTGAACTAGTTGAAGGCTCGTGTTTCCACTAAAAGTCCATATTTCGCTTGTTCTTCTTTTAAAAAAGGCAATTTTCCAGCCTTTTCTTGGCCTGTCATGATGAGTGCATGTCATGAAGCCATATTCACCATTAGTGTTTTTCAGAATAATTACAAGCAACAGGAAATGACTACATACTTGCTGAACTTAAATGCTTGAGTGCAGAAGTAGACTTTTTCCTCCCATTAGTCTATTAATTTCCAATTTTATTGACATTTACCTCAATCACAAGTTTTTGCATCATCATACCCTTGCAATGTGTGCTTTTCCTTTATTGTTTTCCTTATATGTTTGGTTTGATTCACCTTACCCCCCTTTTGAAATGAGAAGAATCCTTCCTAGGATTAATGGGTTAGAGGATGAATGGTCTTCAGCACACAATCTTAGTATTTTACTTGTGTATGAGCCAAGCGTAGAAATTTGGATTATATTCTAAATTAGCATAGCTATCCATATCAAAAGGGTGGATGCCTACATGTGTAATGTAAGTGAGGACATCAAGCACGGAGACCACTCGACTAGCAACATGCAACTCCTCCTTGGTGAGGATGCGATTTAAGTAAGGATGTCCCTTAATATGTTCTTAGAGGGGTCAATTACGGAGGGTAATGAACACTCCATATGAAGTTAGAGCTACATAGGTTCGGTCATATTCCGATGCCTTGATTGCGCATCGCTCCTCAGTGTTGGTCATTAATTGGCATCCCTCTAGCTCCCATTGCAGTCGTAGAGTGTACCATTTTTTCAAGAAAGGGGAGTTATTGACTACAAGTTGTTTCAAGTCTTCTATTTCTTGATCGTTCACACAAGCTGCGCGCTTGTCATATGTAGTAACGAGGCGTTGTTGCTGCACTTGTTCGTAGGAGACCTCGGTGACAATCACCTCCGGAGCTACTTCTGAAGATTTGACAACATGAATTCCAATTCTTTCCAAGAACAAGGGAGTATCCGTATTTTCATCACCAAAGGTTCGTCCAAGAGCCCCAAGTCTAAGTGGTTATAGCTTTTAGCGAGTGACATGAAAGTCATGTCCAAGAATCTAAGGCAAGTAACCAAGTCATCCCTTGTATTGTTAGCTAAGTTTGCAGCCAAGAATCGAATTGATCATCACTCATAAGAGGGTCTAAGCTTGGCAACTAGCTGAGGTTTGACAGACTAGAGAGTTTAGCAGCTAATGGTCGCAGCTTAGTTTGCTCCTTAGGCTGTAGCTTGGCCTCATGTTCGATGGGTTGGGTTGTAGTTGTGGTTGTCGTGCCACTAGATGAGATTTGAGGGTATCATCAGCATGAGATTTGGGTGTTTTATTAGTAACAGGCTCTGTGATTTTGGGTGATATATTGATTTAGGCATTGCTGAGCTAAGTTTTAGCGGTTCTATGGACTTGGTAGCCTGCTTCTCTTGTGGTCTGAGTTTCTCCAACTCACAGTTTTGTGTGGCCAAGCTCGAGGGTGACATTTGAGTAGCAATTTTGGTTGTTTTGGCTTTACGTAGCCAAATCCAAGGATTATCCTCATAGTAGCCTTGCACTTGCAACAAGATTTTGGAGACCCATCACAAACCGTGTATCGTTGTTTATAGTTCCATCTTGGCTTCCTAAGTTTTGAGTGTGGGCCCTTAGTGCCGTGAAGGCATAGATGTCTACCTCAAGGTGGTAGTCCTTGATGCTTAGGTATCCATTTGAACTGGGGTTTCTTGGCATCAGTGTTGGGTTCAGTGGGTTGCCGACTTGGAGGTTTGGTGGGTGGTGATGAGTCACGGCCCACCTCCTTAGACTTGATGGCAGGGTTCTCTACCAGTGGCTTTGCAGACTTGGAAGGAGTCACACTACCCTTGCTGAAAGATGTAACTATTTGAATGTCGCCTATGGTTAGGTGGATACGTTGCGACTTATAATCAACAGTACAATGAGCTTGCTTCTTGAAGGTTTGTCCTAACAATGATTCTGTGCCTACATTCTTAGTATTGGGCAACACATAGAAGATTATCGGCATGCTTTCAGACTCAATAGAAACTACAACCTTGCACTTTTCCAAAAATGTGTAGGGTTGGCCTCCATAAGGGGTGAGCCTAGCATTAGTGGGCTGCAATTGGGGTTTGCCAATTTGGGTCCAATGGTCATGGGTTAAGATATTAAAATCAGCTCCCTCATCAATCAATGTGTTGATGGTGCATGTATGCTTAGCAGTGACCGTCATTCTTACGTAAGCTGGTGCTATTGCTTCCTCATCCTCACCATCCATCTTAGTGATAGTGGCTACTCGTACGTGGAGAGGGGATGCTAGCATTGGGGGCTCGTGTAATGGGTGTGTGGGAGGGACTTTATGCGGCTGCCATTGAAGAAGCATATGCCCTCACCTTCTAGGGTTTTGAGTTCTAAATTGCTAGTTCAGCTAATGGTCTGGACCTTAAAAGGTCCTAGCCCCCGAAACTTTAGCTTTTTCTTATGTCCTTTGATTGAGTACACCACTACTAAGTCACCCTATTTGAAGTTTCCCTGCTTGACATACTTGTCAAACATTTGCATCTTGCATTTTCACATATTAGCGCATGGATGGCTAGAAGTCGAGTTTTCAATAAGCATTTGAGTTCAATCAAGTGTTCTATCCATGCCTCCTTCCCATCATATCTCTCTTGAAGGGCTATCCTAAGGCTTAGTATGAACAATTCCAAGGGAATGATTGCCTATGTACCATATATCAAACTAAAGGGGGTCTATCCTATAGTCGTCTTGTAAGTCGTGCGGTAGGCCCACAAGGCCGTCGCTTGTTATCCCAATCACTGCATGAAGGAGAGATGACTTTGGTCATGACATTTATTAAAATTTTATTTGTGGATTCCGATTGACCATTTGCTTGAGGGTAATAAGGCGAGGATTTCCTATGGATGATTAGAAAGGAGGACAAGAGGTGAGCTATCACTTCATTGATGAAGTGTGTGCCTTGGTCACTAACTAGTTCGATGGGGCAGCCGAATCATGAGATCACTTGCTCCCATAGGAACTTAGCGGTGGTCCTAGTGTCATTCTTTCTCATAGCTCATGCTTCTGTCCATTTTGTTAGATAATCGGTTGCCACAATGATGTATTTGGCTTGTGAATACTGTGCCGCAGGACTAATGGGTCTGATGAAGTCAATCCCCATTTCTCAAAGGGTTGTCGTGCGATAATTGGGGTTAGCTCCATGTGATCCTTATGAATTAGAACTTTAGTCTGTTGGCACTCATCACAATGCTTCACAAATCGTGTCACATCTCAAAAGAGGATAGGCCACCACAACTGGGACTGCAACACTTTGCGGGCTATCATGTCTCCACTAAAATGTCCTCTTATGATTCCGTCGTGTGCCTCTATTAGTACGTCATGCATCTCATGCTCACACACACATCTACGTAGTAACCTATCTTGCCCCAGCCTGTAAAGTTGGCCTGCTATCAACTGATATGGTTGGATCTTCAGGATGAGCCACCTAAGTCGGGGCTTTTTCTATCAATCGTTCTAGCAGTCCGTGCTCAAGCACTTGAACTATGTCATTTGCCTAATACGATGTCATGTCAACTCTAAACAAATCTTTTTCACTGGATAAGTGGAATAGATGCGCATCTAGCAATTCATCCACAATGCCTTGTCCAACTGCTTCTCCCATGGAGATATGAGATAGATGGAGAACCATGTAATGTTGCTTCCCTTTATGCACCACCACAGAGAAGTCAAACTCCAAAAGTAGAAGAATCCATCTAGCAATGCGTCCTATAGCTCATGGTTTGTTAACAAGATACAACAAGGCTTGATGGTCAACAAAGAAAGTAAAAGGCGTAGCCAAAAGATAACGTCAAAACTTCTTTACGGAAAATACCATAGCCAACAAGCCCTCTTTCTTCATTTTTGAGTAATTTATTTCGGTCTCACTGAATTGTCTACTAGCAAAGCTCACTGGGTAATCCAGATTGTGTTCACCAAGTTGGCACAGCACAGCTTCTATGGCAAATTTCGAAGCGTCAATGTACACATGAAACGTGAGTGTCCAATCTGGGGCTCATAGAATTGGTGTTGTGGTCAAAGTCTTTTTCAATTTCTCATACACGTGTTGGCATTCCTCGGTCCATTCGAATATGATCAACAGCTTGTATAGAGGTCTAGCAACAATGCATAGTTCAACATGAACTGTCGATAATACCCTATGTGTCCTAAGAAGCACTCAACACCCTTGAAATCAGTTGGGGATGGAAGATCGACAATGACCTTGATCTTCGAGAAATCTATAGCAATGCATTCTTTGATACCATGTGTCCTAGGATACATCCATGCTTCACCCAAAACTAGCACTTCAAGGGGTTCAAGGAGAGACTATATAGTCAACAACGTTCAAAGACCACTCAAAGTTTGTCTAAGTGTTCTCACCAATTAGAGTGAACATACAAGTCATCCATGAAGACCTCTAACTCCTTCCTCAACATGTCTTTGAATATTGTACACATCAGTTATTGGAAGGTGGCCGGTGCATTAGTCAACCCAAAAGGCATGACTACATAGGCAAAGATTCCCCATTCCAAGGAGAATGCAGTTTTATGCCTATCGTTAAGATGTACTTGCACTTAATTATATCCAGAGAAGCCATCTAGGAAATTATAGGTCTCTTTGCCAGTCACTCTCTCGAGCATGTGCTCGATGTATGGCAGTGGGTAATTATCTCTCTTTGTAGCTACGTTTACCTTCTTGTAATTGACATACACTCTAATCTTTCCATTCTTCTTTAATACGATGACTATGGGGGAAACCCAATTTGTGTGTTCAATGTCGTAGATGAATCCTACCCTCATTAGCTTGTCGATCTATTCCTTGATAGCATGGGCGTGCTTTGGATTCATGGAATATGGTCAATGCTTGATCGGTGTTGCATCAAGTGTCATGGGTATATTGTGAATCACCACACTCGGTTCTATCCCATTGAGCTCTTCTAGGGACCAAGAAAAGATGTCTATATACTCCCGCAAGATAGCAATGAGACATGCTTACTCTTTCTTAGTCAAGTCATAAGCTATAATGAAAGGCCGTGGGGTCTCCCCTTCCCCGGCTAAATTAACCTCCTTGACCTTGGCGAGTCCCTCAATTGGTTCCCTTGCCTGCCCCTGTCGTTTGGCTCCCAACAAGATCACCATCCTATCTCCCTTTTTGAACTTCGTGAATCATTTTGGCAAGTCTTGCGGTTTTTAATGTTCTTCTATCTACGTTTCTTTAGGTAGCTTCCATCGTTCCTCCCTTAACCGTCGACGTCTTAGGTGGACGAGTAGGTTCCCCTTGGTGCATCTAGTCTTAGGGGATCGAGGTATTTTAGGATCAGTATCTGAGCTGGCTTCTGATTCAGATTTGAACTCTCTGTCTTTGCTAGAAGAGGGGCTCTCTCCTAGTGGTTGTAACTCAGAAGGTCAATCTGTTCACAACAGTGGTGCATCACTCGACGAGGCTAGGCCTTCCTGCTCGTAGTCGATTGCACCTGTGTGATCTAACCAACTTCGATCGCAGTCCTTGTGTCGGACTCCTTTCACTACTCTAAGGGCACTTTACTTGTGTGGTCTAGGGTCTACTCGTATCTGTTCGATCATACGTCCCCCAATGTCATATTCTAAGGTATCGATTTTCCTTTCGCTCTCATCACTAAAGGAACAACAGTCCTCATATTCGTCGTCGGAGTTGTCTTTGTCCGGTTGCTCATCATTCTCTAGGTTCTGGCATATCTCTTCTTGCTGGTCGATGATTAAGGCCCAATTGTATCTCAAGTTCAAAACTTGCACTTTGGACCATCTGTAACGTGCTCGGTCATCAGCTGTCTATGCACGTTTTAACGGTCCATTGAGAAATGATTCTAAGTGTCACCGCCTAGCACTCCCATGGAATGTTTTACGGTTTGTCACCTAGGGTTTCCTGAGTCGGCCTCGCAACAGAACATCCACAACCAAACCCACTAGGATCGACTTGAAATTTGGGTTCCTAGTAGACAAGGTCTTCTGATAACATCCTAGCATCGGGTTTTGGATATCCTACTTTACATAGAGATACTCAATCTGAAGCATATCCATATTGCACTTGGTTCAAAGAGAATGGAAAACGAGAAGGTTGTGCCACTCAACCTCTCTACCCGTAGGGCATAGTCCCATTATGGTCCCCTAAAATGACATGAATCGGGTTCTAACCTAACCATACCTAAAGGTCAAACGATAGTAAAACCTTGTGAGAAGCCTCCCAGTTCTCTGGGACCACCCTACCATAGGATGGATCCGTCGGGGATCTGCCCACCACCTGCTTCCCTTGATGGCTTTAGTTTTTCTAATTAGGTCCTACCACATTTATGTGCGACACTTAAAATCAGCTTTCTTAATTAATCCTTTTAGGGAACAAGGTTCGTTCACGTAATTTATAGCACCAACACAAAAATAAAAACAAGCAACCCTTTTTACAAACAAGTTCCTTAACTTATCTTCAAGTTAATCTTTGTCTCCTGCCCATACATGAGAATTATGTATCCCTTCTATCCAATAGAAGTCCCGGTCCAAATCACATGGCACAATAATTTTTATCCAATATCTAGAATAGGATCTTCCAACCCCCCAGACGTTGGGCTCAGAGGCAGTCTATAGCTCTATTCCACACTCGGCAAGGGGTGTCCAAAGCTCCACTGACCCCAAGCGACCTAGGAGTGAGACACACTTTCCATGGTTGGCCTTTTCACCACTCGACCTTCGGCCCGTGAATCGAGCAGTGCCCTCTCGTGTTGAAATACGGCGTGACCTTGGAGACGATCCACCCATGCATAATATCCTTCCTTAATTATTCCAATTAATAATCAAGCACAATCAAGGCAATCAGCCTAATATCATATTCCAAGAAGAACATTTCTTTTTTCCCATGGCACTTGTCATTACAGACCCCTACCATGCACTTACCATCAAACACAAGCACTTGGAATAATCATCTAGATCACATTCCAACAATTAGTTTAATGCAAAAGCATTTAGAACATTATTCGATCAATCAACAAAAGCAATGGTGTCCTTTTCCAAACATTGAAGGGATAGGTGTGATAATTATCCATCGCATATTTACTCTCCCCCTTGGGATCAAGAGCGATTCCATATAAAAATTATTTAACACACCCTTCTTTCAGCTAAGGCATTTGTTAGGGGTTTTAACACTATACAAGACACAAGTTCCATTAGTCACTTATATTGATCGATAACCTAGCCTTCTTTCAAGGAGTTGTGGTCTTTCACTGTGACTCGATCTTCTCAATCCCTTGAGCTCTCTACTTGCCTTTGGGGACCGGAGCCATGTTTGGATCTAGTCCAATCCAAATAGGATTGGTAAACATAGTCACTATCAGATGGATCTTAGGGCATCATAGTTATAGTCCTAATGAATGTTGTTTGTACTAGCTACGCAACTTCAGGATCTCAATGACTAATAGTTTGTGATATTAGCAAGACTTTAATGCAAGATCAATTTGTGTACCATCGAAGCATGTGTCATATAATTTTTCCCATGCATGTACCACCTACGTTATCTGCGAGCCTTAAAAATATTATCCTAGGTACAGAATAATCAAGGATAGTACTTTAGAATTACTATATGCCACTTACGATATGCATAGATTTCTCGCATAGCAACTAGAGCAATTAACTTCCCTTGATACAAGCACTTTGCAAACTTCATCCTGGAATGTTTATGACAGACTTTAACCTTTTAGTTAACCTAATCTCGCACGATATAGTACGGCTTAACGCATTTCGTTGTGGAATTCGAAGCAAGAAGTCCTTTAATTCGAAAATCTATCACTTACAACAACTGGTAGTACTGCAGTTGGATTGGTAGAGATGTCCTCGCTCGAAGCTTTCGTTGCGAGATTGCCATCTGGGTGCGACAACTTCCACTTGGGTGCCATCCTGGTCTCTCCTCTTTTAATTCAAAAATCTATCACTTACAACAACTGGTAGTACTGCAGTTGGATTGGTAGAGATGTCCTCGCTCGAAGCTTTCGTTGCGAGATTGCCATCTGGGTGCGACAACTTCCACTTGGGTGCCATCCCTGGTCTCTCCTCTTTTAGCCATACTTTACACAGGACTTCCGCGTCTTGTATTTCAATTGGTGAGGGCCAATTGGGGAGCAAGATGAGCTTGCGGTAAACGAAGTATCGATCTGTGGCAAATGGGAGAGAAGGTATGCATGTGGACACCCTCTACAGAGGAGAAAAACTCCTTCTTCTCCTCCTCCTCTTCTTCTCCCTCTCTCTTCCTCTCCCTATCTCTCTCTCTCTCTTCTTCTTCTTCTTCTTCTTCTTCTTCTTCTTCTTCTTCTTCTCCCTCTCCCTATCTCTCTCTCTCCCTCTCTTATTCTCTTCTTCTTCTTCTTCTTCTTCTTATTCTTCTCCTCTCTCTCTTCTTCTCTTCTTCTTCTTCTTCCCTTCTTCTCCTCTCTCTCTTTATTCTTCTCCTCTCTCTCTCACTCCCTCTCTCTCTCTCTTCCTCTCCCTCTCTCTCTTCTTATTCTTATGTTCCTCTCTCTCTCTCTCTCTCTCTCTCTCTCTCTCTCTCTCTCTCTCTCTCTCTCTCTCTCCCCTTTTAGGCCGGCAGCAATTGGGGGGCAAAAGGTGGTCTATCTCTCTTCCACTTAGAAGAACACAATGAGGAGGTGGGGTGGTGGTAGTGGTGGTGTTCACCACCCACAATCTGTCACACGGCATGGTGGCCAGGTGGCTGGTCGAGGGCCTAGGGAGGGGTGGTAGGCCCACAGACTCCCCCTCCACGTCGACTTTGATCATGGCGGCTCAACGTCGTTATCCCTCCCTCCCCCCTGCCATCTATTCGACGACTTTTGGCAATGATTGGAGGGAAATAGTTTCAAAAAATTTTTCATTATCCTAACTAAAAAAGGGGGGGTTATGCGGAGAGGGGCAGAATGTTGCATCCTCTCCCCCCTTAGAGAACTCAAGATGTCCTCATCTCAGAAGAACTGGGGAAGACAAGCATTAATGGGGCTTAAGGCCCGTGGGTTAGGACCCACCATGCGTCTACTGCGCTACTCTTAATGACTCAAATAGTGCAACTCATATTATTGCAATTAACCGTAGGTACAAGAGTAGGGTTTATTTCCCATATAATTTGTGTTACATATCGATAGAACTTCTAGGATTTCTAATCATGATTAAGAGGTGTAGTAGGCTCTAGGTCTTCATCTTCGTCTAACTCCTCTATATATCCATAGACTGCACTTGTGTAGCTTCATTTCCTTTGGGGATCAATGTCTTCTGGCAAGGCAGCCTACTTGGATGTGTCCTAGCTCGTTGCAGTGGTTTCACCCTCACACACTCACTCCCTCACTCACTCACACTCCTTCCCTCAAGCACTCACAAGGAAGATGCAAGCAAGAGAACAAAATAAGAGAAGAAGAAGAAGAGTCTGCTTTGCCACACACTAAAGAATGAGCTCTCATTTACTTTTTGAACTTTATATACAAAACCCTAAATCCTTTTTGAGCAGTCATCCCCTTATCCCTTTTTTTGCATGGCCTAGGCCCTTTTTCCCATTTGTCATTCTCTCTTCCTAGCTTAGTCCTCTTGTTTATTCATGGTTACAAATTTCACAGGAGGGAGCCTAGAGCTCTTTTACAAAAGTTTTGGTTGTGCCTTTATATTTAAAGGTGCGCCTTCTTGCTTTTGGCTTCTTGCAGCTTCCATGGTTGTGTCTTGGACTCCTAGTGGTTGTTTCCATGCTTTTAGATTTCATCCGGACCCATTCTTTTGTAGGGTGCCTTTCCTTTTTTCCGCCTTGCTCTTTTTCTCTTGATGTCTCATTTTTTGCTTCCTTCACTTGCAGTAAACATGGTGGCTGCTCCCAAATCATCAATAAAGATTTTCAACTTCTTTGGGGAAATATCACCAAAAGTCTTATCAAATGTATATTGCCAAGAACCTGGCACATTGCATAACCCAAATGTCATAACATGATATGCAAAGGTACCAAATACAGTGATAACTATCGTTTTCAACTTATCTTCCTTTGCAATAGCCATTTGGTTATATCTAGCAAACCGTCCATAAATGAATAGATATCTCTATCCATTAACTGATTGGTCAATGAATGACAGTGGATAGTAATTTTTGCCTATCTATTTATTGAGCTCCCTAAAATCTATGCAAATTTGAATTTTATTATTATTCTTTTTCCTTATAACTATCAACGAACACCACTTTGTGTGTTATACAGAAAATATCATGCCAATCTTGTGCAATTTTTACAGCTCCTCAAATAGTCCATGCCTTAGCTCAAAAGATATACGACTCACTTTTTGTCGCACAAAGCGGCTACCTTCCTTTAAGAGAATGGTAGGCATAGCTAGACTGGGAGGAATAACCCTCAGCTCATCATAATTCTAGGTGAAAATGTCACAGAATTCTTGGATCAAGGACACATTCCTTCCTTTCTTCTAGATTGAGCATAGACCCTAATCTAATTTGTCGTATATCATTCAATGTACGAAGGTCTAGCTCAATCACATCCGCATCTCTTATTCTTTCTTCAACTTCTATTGGCTTATTTAGAGTCACCTAGTAGACATCCTCAGTAGTGGAACCCTCTTTTGATTTGTCACTTTTGACAAAGTCTCACTACCATATAGATCCTCTAATGCATCTAATTCTAATAAAGATAAAGGTACTCTCTCACTTTGAGAAGATTTAGGATATGCTTTCATTATCACACATCAGGCACCTTTGCCAAAAATCAAATGATCAACAAGTATATCAACTTGATAGTCGGATTGCAAGATCCACGGCCTTCCTAACAATACTTGATAGCTTGGCCGCCCTATAAACTTAATAACTCTAAAGTCCACAATGCATTCCACATTAGCAACAATCACATGGACTTTGGTAATGCAACCTTCCAATTGCCTTAAATTGTCATCAGCCATTTGAAGAATTGTCAAAACATCCTTTTGGATTTCCAATCCTAGCATTTCCATCAATTCTGAACTCATAATATTGATAAAGGATCTGATGTCCACAATGGCATGTTCTACTAATATGTCATCAACATATGCTGCTACCCTTGGGCAATGCTTTTCAACATGTTCAAACCAATCATCTCCTACCCAAGCTATTTCCAAGGACTCCATGATATACCCAGCTCAAAGAATCTTCTTGAAGTCTTTACGTACTCCTCAAGGTAACTTGATCAACTATAGGAGATTCACTTCACGCTTTACCTCGCAAATAGAACTCGTTAAATCAAATTCATGATAATTAGAATTGGTTCTCTTCTCTCGCCAGACCATTCTTTCTCTTGGTCTCTAAATAGGCTTTGGTGCGTCTTTCTTATCTTTCACCTTCTTCCTTGGTAGCGCCTTATTGGGGTCAGCTTTGCCATTAGTAGCTTTTAAAGGACCGGCTTCCACATCAGGGTTAAGGACTTCCATCCCCTTATCACCCTATTTAGGGTCTATCTCAACAGGTTTTACATTATCCATGTCACCTTCTTTAACCTTTTGTCCTCTTGTAATGGCTCACAAACTGGAAGCCTTGGTGGCATTGACACACATACCTTCAATAAGGTTGACACCACTACCGCTGGATAGCTCCTTTAAGATAGCTTGTTCTCTTTGTAATATTTGTTTTGGTCCCTCATCTTGCTAAAGGTTATTTTCTTATGCTCGATGATTTATTGGACCTGGCTGCTTACTTCCTTGTGCTGAAGAGAGCTGATCTTACTCCAGCAAGTACTGGCTAGATGGTCGAACTTCCCACATATGTTGCATTTGATATTAGGGCAGTTTCTAAAAAAGTGCTAACCGTCACCACTTACAGCTGAATCTTAATGGACCACCCTCTTCAAGGCGTCAACTTCCTATCAAGTTTTACTGCTTCTTTAGGAAATTAACATCTACGACTATTTTTCTATACTATTTTGCTATCATATCGGTATAGTGATTCATCAGGTCCTTGACTTCAATAAGAACATTTGATGCGCTCAACTCATAGCCGCGATCATTTACTTGTTGTTTAGTTGGTCTAACCAACTGATTAGGGATTGACTACTCTACTAATTAATTAGAACAACATTAGGGTTTGTGTCTTGGCTTCCATTATTTAATGAACCCATTTAGCTAGCCATCGGCATGGTCACATTAGAAGGAGCTGGCAGTATATGGGCACACTATGTATTATGCTTCCTCTCCCATTTGAATTGGTCACATCGGTGCCCCTTGATTCCACTAGTTAGCGTCAAATTATTTCCAAGTCCTAGACTCAAATTCAAGTTTTCCCTAGATGCATAGGCTACTTGTAATCACGATTCTACCTCCTCTGCTTATGTAATAGCAGTACCAATGTCAACAACAGCAACACTACTCAGCTGCACTTGGATACTAAAATCTAACCTATGTAAAAAGGACTGCATGCAATTGAGCAGCAGCAGCTGGAATGGGAATATAGGTTTGCAATTTGTGAAACACTTCTTTGAGTTTCTTAGCATATACTTGAATATTCTCATGAGGTTCTTGACGTTTTACATTGAGAACATGTAGCCAATATTGATCACCTCTTTAAGGGGAAAACTCTCTTCGAAAGGTTGTGAAAAATAGATTGATTATAGTTATGGTTTCAGCTTCTAGGTTGTGATAGTGTTCTACAGCTCTTCCTTTTAGATTCATATTAAAGAACATCATCAGATGTCCCTCATCTTGAAATCAACAGTTGAACATTAACTTTTGGAACTCACTAATGTGGAGCTCCGTATCTTCCTCTGCTAACCCATTAAAAATGGGTAGAGGGAATCCTAAGGTTGGTAGATCCAGTATCCCTACAAGAATTGTAATAGGTTGCACCATGACGACAATCGGATTTGCTAAGGGGATGTGAACTAGTGGAACTACTACCCCACTCAAAGTGGGCTAACCTACTGGGAGAGGGGAAGTACTAGAGCTTCCTTCTCCTCCTTAAAGAACTGTTTGTAGCACTAGGCTCACTAAGACCTCTTCCTCATAGGATATCGGGCTACTCCATTGAGGAGGAGAATACCTCCTAAGGATATCACCCCGTCATCTAGCCCTTTCAGCTCTTTCTTTCTTTTGGATCTCAACTTGACGGTGTCTATTAGGAAATAATGGATCTATTTCAATGTGCTTTGATATATACACTAGACAATTGGTCCCTATTAACCAATATTCAAAAACCGCCACTTAGTCCTGGCAAATGCACCACTTGTCGGGATCAAAAAATGGGCTCGACACTAGCTCTAAGGCTCTAGCCATGCCTCTATGCTCAACGAAAGTACTCCACGGCCTCGCAATTTGGAGCATTTGGAGGCTACATACACAAATCTAACTTAGATACATGTTTGTAATGTTCATAGTTCAATGAATCCCCTTCCAACTCTACATACACAAATCTAACTTAGATACATGTTTGTAATGTTCATAGTTCAATGAATCCCCTTCCAACTCTGCACGGGAGTACCCCAACAAAATGGTGACTACTAGCACCTCATAGCACAGACATAGATAGCAGCCCCAGCTTAGTGTTGTGACTTCACTCTACGACTCTTCTACACCTCAAAAATTGGCCCCAAGTTGTGTTGTCCAAATATATAGCACATACATAGCATAGTCCTCTCAGCTTTTAATATGATCCTTACCACATCAATCCCCAAAGGGAACAAACGTACTATCCTACAACATGGGACTCCTTACACTCTCAATGCAGGTCAATGATTGTAACAATCAAGTGTAATGCATCTAGGATTTGTTTTTCTGACACCATGTATATGTAATGCAATGCAAAGGTGAATGTGCTTAAGTGCACAAACATGTAAACTTATAAATCAAACATCATGGATTGTGCGCAAGAAATTCTTTTCATGATTTCACCCTAATGCGATGCGTTGTTGCTAAGGCAACAGCACCGAATTAATTCTGTACTGCCCTTCTTTCAAAACTTAAATCCAATGAATTCTATATGTCAAGTTATGCATAAAATCGTATTTCAATGGATTCTTAATTTCCCATAACCCATTTCCCCTATCATTTATAGTTTTGCATTTGTTCGTAGGTGTAAATAGTATTTTTTATGTGGTTTTGTATATAAATAATAATAAACACACACTTTAACATAAAAATGGAGATAGATTGAGGGTTAACCTTATGCCCTAGCCCCACCATATTCTCATGGACACATTCATAATTTTCTATAATATTTTGGCACATCTATTTTTCTCCCTATGAACTCCATTTTTCTTGATTTTTTAATTTACCTTATTATTCATTATTGGTTTTTATGAATTTTAAACATATAGAGCTTGCATGAACCAAAAACTAGCATTATACTTTATATGACCCCATGTGAACACCAAAAGAACCATGAAAACTCATAAAGCCCTCATTTTCTCCGTAATTCCACAATTCTCACATTGCAAGGTTTTCTCAATATTTATTTTAATTATGTGAACAACAAGGACCAATTGAGAATTCTTATTTTTCAAGCACTAGAAATCATATTCAAACATTCTAGACCATTTTCCATAATGTGTGTGAAAGAATCATCATAAAATGATGAAATCAAGCACTTACGCATTTAATTTAATACGAATTCGCACATTTTTCAAAGTCAAGAAGCCATTGATGCTCTTTCATGGACATTGACACATCCTCAACCTTTGATTTATGCTCCATAACACTTGAGCATCATCACACATCCAAAATCTATCATTTTAGCCTACCCCTCTCTCACATAGATTGAACCATGGGAACAAGGTGCAAAGAGGAGAGAGAAAGACTTATTTCTAAGATTTTGATCCAGTGCATCATTCTCCTTGATTCCTAAAGCAATTCATGGTGAAGAAATTTTCTATCTCAGCCCCAAGTGGGTTCCTCATGATTCTTCCAGAGAGAAAATCCCATTTTGCCAAGAATGATGGGATGCAAAAGAATATCCCTCCCCCCTCATGTTTCATATTTTGGGCTTTAAGCCTCTTAAGCTTCATTAGTTCTCATAATCATTAAAAAAACTAATGCCAAACTTTGTGTTCACACTTCGTACAAGTGGTTTTGACCTAAATAGAGGGCCAAACGAGCTTGAAATCACGAACGGACCGGACGACTAGCTTTTGGCATTGAAATCTATCAAGATGGGGCCTCCGTCATGCACTTTCTAGCTCTCCTGAATCCGATAGTAATACCAAACCTTATGTGGATTAAATGGGGGGTCGAACTGACTGTGATCTCGATGAACAGAGACTTGCATTGGGTTCCTAGCATCGAAATCTATCTAGGAAAAATCCAACTCATCAATCTACACTCGACTCATTTTTCCATGAAAATTTACTCTTTTATGCCTTACGAGCCACTTTTGTGCTCAAAAAATGGGCCTCAAAATCTAGCTCTCAAATGCATTATTTATGTCCATCTGATATAGATTCCAAGTTTTGGATGCACCTAGTGCAATGACTATCCATACAGTTTCCATCTTTGCAATGGGATAAATATCTCTTCATAGTTAGCCCATACTATTAAGCATAACCCTTTTTTTGGTTTTGTATTTTGCAAGGTACTCTTTATCAACATAACCAAGCCGTATGACAAGTCTTCAACCAAATATAATTAGTTTCAAAGACTTGTATTGGGTGTTGTTCATCTTATTCATACTTTAGAAACAGAAGTCTCATTTTTCTTAGATATGGTTAAAAACAAATTTAATTCAACAAGAGTAATATCATATATTTAAAAATCTATATTCAGTTCTCGGGGAGGAGTGCTCCCCCTCTTCTGAATGCTTCTAGGTTAGGTGGAACAAGGGTAGAATGGGAAGATAACCCTGTGTATGCTATTTAAATCGCTATGAAGTGCATTTGTAGATCGGGCTATCCAAAGGCATTTGATTTTACCCATGCTATCTTATTTGCATTTGAATTTATAGGCCCACTTGCATCCAATAGGCATCTTTCCTTCAAGGAGCTTAACTAACTTCCAAGTTACATTTTTCAACAAAGCATCATACTCTTTATCCATTGATATGTACCAATTCTTATCTTTGACTACTGCAAGTGACATGTTTTCTTTGTGACTCATCACTTATGTTATATATGCATAGTGTTTAGTTGAGTATCCACTGTAAGTAAATTTGTTAATAGGTTTTTTGTCTCTTTGTGATCTTCATAGCTATCATGCACCATGAGATTTTGCTCTCTTATGAGGCGGTACATACCTATACTTAACTCCATATGTAACAATTGTAGGTATTCCGAATTCACTATCCAAGCTATCAATGGAATCATGTCTTGATGTCAATGGACCTTTATATCATCAAATGCCTTCTCTTTCTCTTTATCCATGTCTAATCTCCCCCTCACTGATGTATCCATGTCAGTGGAATGAGAACCATGACTACGTAATCATCTTGTCCAAGGACCCACACTAGTATATACATCATGTGTAGATCCACTAGCAGTAGTAGTGTCTTGCACCCCATTTTCAGTCTATGTACATTTTAAAGTAATATCATGAATTGTTACTTGCTTAGAACCATACTTGATGCCAGCTCATCAAAAACCACATCATTGCTGATCAAAGTCTCACGAGTAGATGGATCATAACACTTATAAGCTTTCCATTCCTATGAGTAACCAATAAAGACAAACTTCATTGCCTTTGAATCAAGATTTTTTCATTTCCCGTCAGGTGCATGCACATATGTAATGTTGCCAAACACTTTCAAGTGTCTAATGTCAAGATTATAGTCATAAAGCTACTCATGTGGTGTCTTCTCATGTATACTAGCTATGGATGTCTCATTCATGACATAAATAGTAGTAAGAAGTGCTTTAATCTAGTAAGAAAGTGGCATATCTTTCTCATTTAGCATTGCCCTAACTACTTTCATAATGACCCAATTTTTCCTTTTAGCCACTTCATTTTGTTGAGAAGTATAGTTGCAGGTCAATTATCTTTTGATCCCATGCTTAGTCAGGTACCTATCAAACTCTTTTCACACATATTCACCACCATCATCAGACCATAGACATGTGACATAATAGTTGTGAACTCTTTCTCTCTGCATGACATTTAAAATCCATAAAGTTGTCAAGAACTTCATCTTTGTATTTTAGAATGTATACCCACGTATGCCTGTTGGAAATTATCCACAAAGGTCACATAGTACCTAGACTCTCCAAGATATACATTATGAGCAGATCCCCATAGATATAAGTGAACAAGTTGTAAATTTCTATTGTTGTTCCATGTATGTCGAGCAAATGGAAATCGAGCTTGTTTCCCAAATTGATAGGCTGAACATATCTATCCCAAATCAGCATATTTGAATTTTGGCAATCCTGACACAATATCCTTTTGCTGCATAATTTTTCAACCTTTGTACATTTATGTGTCCAATGTGTTTATGCTAGATATCTATCTCTCTGACACTTGCATCATCATGACCAAACATTTTAGCTTTTAGCTCAAGAATATTTACATCCAAAGTAAACATTCTTCCATGTCTTTTGCCCTTTGTAATCAACTTGTAACCTTTGTCATATTCCTCTATAAAATAATCATCTTTGTTAAACCGTACTTGTAGGTTTTGTTCAACCATCTAGCCAACAGATAACAAATATTTCGTGATTGACAGAACATGCAAAACATTATACAATTTCTACTTCTTACCATCAGGCAACATAACCAATGGAACAACTCTTATTATAAATAAAGAAATTGTATTCCCTTTTTTATGTAGTTCATGTAGTATAGGATCACCATGGTGGGCACTATACACTGATTAGTTGTGTGCCACATATTCTATCTTTGCATTATGCCTTCAAGGACTTGTACATTGATCCATTCCCGTACACTACCTTGTGCACTCATGTACACTTGTGAGTGGTAGTGTATATGCACAACCTTTATTCATTTGTGCACCTCGTACATCTACTTGTTGGTAAGGGAGGGATGGAAAGGGAGCAAGAAAGAAAGGATGTGACTGTTGCACCCTTGCCACACATTGGTGTGCGTGAGCACCAATGCACTACATTAGTGCATCATATCTACAACCAGGGCACCCCATAGTGCACTAGTCACTATGCACCCATCTTGCAAAAAATAGCCCATAGTGTACAATCACCTTAGGCACTCAGATGATACACATACAATTACCTTGCACACCATCATGTATAACCTCCCCTTAGGCAAAACTCATTGTGTTGATAAGGACAACCAAATTGATGTGCACCATGCACTTGTACATGCACACAATGCATTAATAGTACATATGCTTAATTGAATTGATGTGCTCATATGTACTTCTCATCTCTCATTGTTCTCTCTTTCTTCCTACAATCTCCTTGTTGGCAAGGGAGGCTTGAGGGGAGTGAGGAAGAAAAAAAGCGGCACTTGTGTGCATATACATGACCCGATGATGCACTTAGGACCTTTACACATGGAATTGTGCATTTGGAATAGATTGCATAAGGACACAACCTTAGAAGAACATATACCCCAAAATTAGCCCCTTGTATTCAGTACACATCACATGTTACTAAGCACATAGCTCTAATATCATGTCACAATCACATAACACACATTAAACTCAATAGTGCACCACAGCATGCACTAGTGCCAATTTGATAATCAGTGAGACCCAGTTAGTATAAACTCAATTTTATAAATGAGTCCTGCCCTTTGTAATTTGTCAATTTCCTCTCTAACATGATGAGTATATCGGATTCATAGGATAGGGTCGGCTTGGCATCAGCCTTAAGAGAAATTGTGTGGATGAGAACTTGTGGTGGTATACCCTTAAGATGCCTCAATACTCTTACAGTAGGTCAATTAGTCACTCTTCATCCTCTACACTAAGGTCCTCAACAATATATATAGGCTTAGCGGTCCCCTAGGCATTGTGATGCTCACTTTGATTTTTGCTACTCGCTCAATAGGCTCATTAGATGTACCTTTGCACTTTCACCAAGTAGCACAGCCACTCAATCATTCTTTTTAGCTTTGTAAACCACGAGGAAAGATTATGTGACATAAGTTGACCCCTGTGTCATTGTTGATATTTAGCAATCAATTAAGGGTATTTGTCCCTTGGCCTTGCAACACTCGGAGTTTTCTTCTCATGGCATCAAGAGTCGTGGTGGAGATCTCAAAGTTAGCAACTTGTTATAAGCTCTCAACTGTGGCCTAGAAGTTATCTAAGGAATCACCTAAGCTCTCAATTCTCTCCATTGGGCTTTCTACTATCTCGATGGTTTCTAAGTTGACTAAGTAAATGATGTTGTTGATGAGATCACTTGCATGGATGTTTTCAAAGTCGAAAATTTGGGTGTGGCTGGGGTCTCTAGGAGTTGAAAGCTCTCATCCACATCATAAGCACATGCACTCAAGTTATGGATGTAGGTCATAGGGTTCCCTTGGTTTGGCCTTATCCTCTTGATGTGGTCAATTTTTACCTTGCATAAGAAGGCATTCCCAAGGTTGGGGATTGCACAGTGAGTTAGCACTAAGTTATGTGCGCTAGAGAGGTGCACTTAGTATGCAAGATGTATGTGCAATGCACTAGTGCCCTAGGATTACTAGTGTGTGTGGTTACTAGAATGAAGTGATATGAGTGTTGTGATGTGATGAGGTGCAAGAATATGAGCTGAAGTGCAAGGGTGTGCTCCATGGAGACTATGTTGTGCTAAGTGTAAGAAGGTGCACTATTGAAGGTATGAGATGTGTGAGGTACACTAGTACACGTGTGCACTTGTGCAATATGGTGCAAGGTGAGATCTCTAGTGCACACATGTACTAGGTTATATATACTAGTGTGGATGTGCTCCTAGGTGGGTGCACTAGCGTAGTGCAGTGTGTGGGTGTAAAGGTTACTTAATGAACTATGTGCACTATGGTATGGGATGTTTTCTAGGGAAGGCTTACTGTTACTTTGTGCGACTTGTGCACATGTGTACATTGGGTACTTATGGTATGAAAGAGCCTCTAGCACATGTGTGCATTGGCTCTACATTCACTAGTGCACATATGTGCACTTGGTGCACAAAACTAGTGCACTAGATCGATGTAGGACGGTCTCTTCCAATGATATATTTGTGAGCATGAAATTGAGGATGTGTTACAAGAGGTACATGGCGGCACTATTAGAGAACACTTTGACACAACGGCCACAACAAGGAAATTTCTTTAATCCCACTTGTGGCGGCCCAATCTCTTTAAAGATATGGCTAGATTTAGCAAGCACTATGATGCATCCCAGAGAAAAAAGGTTACCCATCTAGAAAGATAAGATGAAACTAACATTAATAATTTCTTGCCAACTTTTTGAAAAGTGGGGCATTGACTTCATGGAACCCATTAGCCTAGTTACACAATATTGGCAAGATCATTACATTATTATAGCCAAAGATTATATGACTAAGTTGTTTGAGGCTAGGAAAACTTGTAAAATGGATGCATGCTTAGTTTCTCTCAGAGCAAGTCATCTCATGCTTTGATTGCTCCATCAAGGTCATTAGTGTAACCAAGGACAACACACATTTTCTTAACGAATACAAAGGTCTTTACCAAAATAGATCTTCATTCAAGTTAACATCAAATGAAGGAAGAAGATGAGTTTAAGACAACTTTTAGGACTGAAAGGGGGTTATACCACTTCTTAGTTATGCCATTTGAGCTTTCCAATGCGCCCCCACTACTTTTCAAGCCCTCATGAATAAAATATTATAACTCTTCTTATTCAAAATAGTCCTTGTTTTCTTTGATGACATCCTCATCTATAGCAAATCCAAGGATGAGCATTTGAAGCATATATGAGAGGTCTTTGATACATTGCAAAGACACACACTCTTTGCCAAGATGACAAAGTGTTTATTCATGGAAGATGAAGTAGAATACTTAGGTCGTGTTGTTGTGGGAGAGCAAGGTATTAGAGTGGATCCCAACAAGGTGAAACATGTTAAAGAATGGCCTACTCCTACAAATGTAACTTCTTTGAGAGGATTCCTTGGGTTATCATCCTTCTATAGGAGTTTCATAAAAAATTATGCTCATGTGGTGGCTCCATTGATGGGTGGATAGGCTTAAAAAGGAGGCTTTCTTTTGAGACTCCATCACTGATCGACGAGCTGAAATCTCTTTTAATTTCAATGCCTATCCTTGTATGCCCTAGACTTCTTTGAGTTTATCATATGTGCAGATACTCGTGGAAGAGAAATTGGGGCTTTTTTATGTCAAGATCATGGAGTCATAGCTTATGAAAGCCAAAATCTTGATGACAAGGAGCGTCAATTACATGCTTATGAGCAAGAGATGTTGGCAATATTGCATGCTATTAAAAAGTGGCATCATTACATCTATGCAACCATTTCAAGGTCAAAAGCAATCATCGTGTGTTGAAATATTTCCTTTCACAATCAAATTTGTCTCCCAAGCAATGAAGATGGTTAGCTACTCTTCAAGGATATGACTTTGAGATATCTTATATGGCTAGAAAAGACAATGTGGTAGCAAATGCCTTATCAAGAATGTGGGCATGTTCTATCTCTACCATTTCAACCATGCATAAGGATTGGATCCATGACATTCAAAAACAGTGTTTGCTTGATGAGAAAGCATCCAAAATGATGAAGGAGTTTACAAACACATCCATCAGCTCCTATAAACATCAACTTAGTTTAATGACATATACAATTACTACAAGAATTAATTAAATAATTCACTTGCATAAACATTAAAAAATTAATAATGGATTATGTTAGTTGTAGTTAATAGACATGTGACTATGAAGGAGTGTGTACAATAGCTCCTAAAAGATGTAAAGATTAGTATTAATGAATGTGTATACTACATAATCATCCATGTGCATAAGAGCAAATGTCATGCCTATGAACTTTTTGCCCAAGGGAAGTCCATCTAAGGATATCTTCCCCTTAAGAACGTGACTCAACATATAGATGAGAATAATTTAATGCCATCATTCCTCTAGCAATAAAACTAATGCCTCTTGGCAACACCTCGGCAACACATATAACTTTGGCCAATGTGATGCATTCATATAACTCTTATGTTAGCAAAGGCAACAATCAAGTGGGAGAAATCTTTTCAGTTGTTGGCCCCCTTCAGTTGAAATTTTATGGTTATTGTAAAGCACAAGAATGAACAAGGGGTCGTAAGGAACCTTGAAGCTCTCAACAATCCATTTGGTAACAAATTCGTAAGCTAGATTATCTGGATTGGGGAGACCAAGCCCACCTTTCTCTAGGGAGAGAGTAGGTAAGTGACTTTGGTGATCATGGGACTACTATTATTTCCACTACAAGTGAAATTTTTGGAAATACATTGAAACTATTCAAGGTGGACTTGGGGTCCCTACCATGCAAGAAACAATAACTACATGCTTTGTCAACATCTATAAACCATTTAACTAATCCATCATCTTCTTAACGTTATCAAGCAATCTCAAATTTCATAGGATTACCAAGCTACCTAAAAATGTTTTATTCAATAATTTTATAGCCCTAATCAACATGTCAATTGGGAGGGTTTATTAAACTTATGATTCAAGTTTTATAATGCCTAATCCTAGAACTTGAACCAACACCAAAAGCATTCAAATTATAGTTCCAAAAGCCACTTACAAATTATTTATCATTCTTCAATGAAGTATTAGTATTTAAAAAATTTCAAAACTATTTGGGAGTTGTTAGGCAATCTAGTAGTCTCTAATTTACAGTTATCCATTTACTCCACCACAAGCCATCCAATAGCATCAATACATTTAGTAAAGAGAGGGCCAAGGGATGCCCTTATCTTATTGGTCTTCTTAATGTGGAAGGCTCAATAAGAATCCATCGACTGCAACCTTGGCTCTCACATTCTTGAATAGAACCATGATAGATTTTAATTCTTAATATATAAAGCCTATGTCATACAAAGATCGAAAAACAAAATCTCGTTTCCATCTATCATAAGATAGTCAAAGTCTACTTTAAAGAATTCAAAATCCAAATTAGTCTTTTGAGCAAAGTCCATCCCAAAGAAAGATGATAACATTTAGGATATATCTATCATTAATAAAGCAAGGTAGGTTATGGATCCCCCGATGGGACAAAACTTTTGTGTCATCTTTCTTATAGATGAATTTTACCACTCATCCATTTGCATGAGGTGTGAAATGGGAAGAGCACCATACTGGTGCGCAGATCGGTCGCAGTATGCTCACGTAGTGAAACCCGGAAGGTCCCCAAGAACAATGAACTCTACCTTTTTGCACAAAAAACAATGTAAAAGCATGAACGACAAGAAGCTAGAGACTAATTGGGTTCAATCTCCCCCCATGCCTTGTGTGAGCGCTTCACAAAGCATGTATTTTATGTATATTTCCATCTTCATGCTCAATAATAGCCCAATTTACAAAAATATGACAAGCTTTTATCTTTTGAGTTTGATTTCTACAAAAATAGGAAATAAAGCTAATGGACGGTGCCCATAGAGTCTGGCACACCTAACACAATGTCCAAATAGAAATAACATATCCGTGCGCATAGGCGCATACAAAATAATAATCAATAATCGATGTCTCAATAGACATAACAAAATATAGCGTGGCGCCTATCAAAATATAATCCAAAGGTCGAATACTCGCTAGACTCCAATGTTTTCCTCCGCCACTGCTGCTATCTCTACACATCAACTAAAGCATTCACAATCGTTAGTAAAATAATACAATTAAACCGACAAAAGTGAATACCTAGCAGTCTTCAGCTACATAAATAAATCAACTGGTTAGAAATAAATCCTAACCTTAATTTATTACGAGTGCGCACTCTAAACTCATAAACGTTT